>NC_073303.1:247109872-247744372 GCF_027595985.1 Sorex araneus
TCCCTTGCAGCCCCGGGAGGGAAAGGGTTTTTGTCCTCTTCTTTTTCCCTTCTCAGCAGCATGGCAACTGCCACCGTTTAGTGCCAATTGTACAGAGAGGTAGGAGCTTGCAATGATGAGAAGCATGAGGAATCTCGCAATAGGGGAGGGGGATGAAGAACTGGCCCTGCTTCCTGCCCAAATGAGACCATAGCGGCCTCCCACTAACAGCACCCCCATTCCTGAACAGCCATGATCCCAGAGGGACACAAACGAATCTCTGAATGCAGCGGCTGCTGGCAGAAATACCTCTGGACTTAATACCAGAACCCCAAAACTAGGCGGCCACTTTCACAACTGTGCAACATCATCTGCTCATTGTTATCAACAATAGAAAACATACAATCTCAAGATTTTCTCCTTATTCCATTCTCAGAGATAACTGCAAGAAGGGCTTGGGCAGGGGGACCTAAGTAGTGTTGGGGATCAAGCTTGAGTCAGCCTCACACAATCCATTTTCTATATGGTGAAACTCAGGTGTCCAAACATTTTTATTAATGTTAAATGTTTTATATTATTAACCAAAGTGCAGTATTTAACTTATCATACTGTAGCACTGTAGCATTGTCATCCCGTTATTCAACCATTTACTTGAGTGGACAACAGTAACGTTTGCATTCGTCTCTGTTGCGTGCTAGTGTAGCCCAATGGCGTCGGCTCGCTCCAGGACACTTCGAGTTCCAGGAACTCCAGGAACTCGAAGTGAGACCCGTTTTGTTACTGTTAGAATTTTTGGCATATAGAATGCACCACGAGTAGCTTGCCAGGATCTGTATATTATCACTCTATCACTGTCTTCTCATTGCTCATCAACTTGCTTGAACGAGCACCAGTAACGTCTCCATTGTGAGACTTGTTACTGTTTTTTGCATATTGAATATGCCAAAGGTAGCTTTCCAGGCTCTAATGTGCGGGCAGGATACCCTTGGTAGCTTGCTGTGCTCTCTGAGAGGGACAGAGGAATCAACCCTGGGTGGCCATGTGCAGGGCAAACACCATACCCACTGTGCTATGATTCCAGTTCCTGCATATTATACTGAAAGACAATTTTAAGATTTCTGGAAAAGACTTCGCAAAATCCAGGATTACCCTCAGAATTCCTCAGCTCAACTCTTGTGGAGAAGAATGGTGTTTGTTTCCAGGTCTCAGGGGGACATGCCTCCACCCCAATCAGTGCTCTGAATTGAGAAGGGACTTGAACTGGTGAGATTCATGGGGAAAATGCAAACTCAGGTGTGATGCTTCTTGGATAGAGATGTGGCAGGAATTCTAGCTAAAAGTGGGAGAAATTCAAATGGTTCAAGTCTTCAGCAAAACTAGATTAACTTGGTCTAATGCCTTTGGAAAAACAAATCATTAGGAAGAACTGTTTTCTGTCCTCAGGGGAGTGATGTGATAGGGGACCAGAGGAACAAGAAGTAAACATGCCTAATGGGCAGACAGGGGCGCTGTAAATATTGCTCTTCTCTTCTGTCTTCGCCGTTGTGGTCCTGGCATGGAAAAGAAGTTTGGGGATTTCTGTCTTTCCATTCTTAGGTCTGACTGGGGTATGAGACTTCACTCTTCCTGCTGTCTTGTCTGAAGAATGGACCTTCCTTCATCATTGACCTCCTAAGTAGGAATTCACACCTTCACCTGGAGGCATGCAGGTGAGTTCAAACACTGACAGGTCTTGCAAGAAGAGTGAGAGATAATGGATGTCTAGACCAGTGGTCAACAGCATCCGTTGTCTTTAGTCTAGAGACAGGGGAGTGTCTCATTGGTTTGCCTTGATAATTGATGATTGTATTGATATCAGAAGCTGGTGAGATTTTGGCATGACTTTGATTCTTCAGTTTGGATGATTTTTATCTTCTAATTCATTACATACTATATGAACTGTTTGGAAAATGTTTTGAGAGAGTTATGTTTAAAGTGCTTTCAAGCAAGTATAATATTTTCACCCACAAAACATGAATATTCCAGAGACATTTCACAACAGATGTTCCAATGAGTGACAGCCAGGATGCTCTGAAATTCCATGCGTGGGATAAACTCTGTCACAGAAGGGTTTGGTTCAAATGCAAATAGTATTAGTTGACAATCCCTAACATAAGAATAAATCATTATTTACATTACTGACCGCTATCTTTATATGGTTTTATTTTGCATCCTAGTAACATATACTTCTTATCTTCCCATCCCCCCACCCCAGCACAACAAACATAGAGTATCCTGGGTATGAGTTTAATACTCCAACCACATTCCATTGGACAGTTTCCTTTATTTTTTGTTTCATTTATTTATATATTATAAACTGTAATTTAAATGATGAGGTTACACTATTGTTAATGTTTATGCTGTGTACAAAGCCACTGCAGCCCAACATGATCAGAGGGCCCGTGATCTCCCCACATTGTCCATATATAACCTCTGGTCCAATGTATGAAAGACATTTCTCCTTTCTAAAATAATACATTTAGTTTAAACTTAATTAAGTTTTCTTTATAACTGATTTTTTTAGTGATTTTAGCACATCTATACTACCAATATTAGCACAGTACAACTGTCATCCCCTTGTTTATTGATTTGCTGGAATGGGCACCAATAACTTATTCATTGTGAGAATGTTGTTACTGTTTTTGGCATATCCAATACACCAAGGGTAGCTTGCCAGTCTTTGCAGTGTGGGCGGGATACTCTTCGGTAGCTTGCCAGGTTCTCTGAGAGGGATGAAGGAATCGAACCCAGGTCAGCTGCTTGTAAGGCAAAGGTCCCTCCTCCTGTGCTATCACTCCAGTCTAATATATCAAAATATAACTATCATTATAAGTATCAACTTCCAATATAACTATATAACTTAACTTCCAATATAACTACCAATATGACAAATGTTATACATCTACATGTATAACCCTTTTTACATTTAAAAACATTTCTGTTGTCAGTTTATTCAATTGCTTTTGAAGGAAATGTTCTATTTTCCAGATAAACAGTCACTGTTTCCAGATTCCCCTTTACAGTACAACCTTTGAACCAGTAAAGTTTAAAATCTAACTTGCTAAAGATCCTATGGATTTATACCTTGTTTTATAGAAATAATAACTGTGTGTCTCCCCTGTGGATTTTCTAGAATTCCAAGTACATGATTCTAGAAAATTATTTTAGATTTGAATCTTTAATAATCAAAGTACCAATGTATGTAGATATTAGGCAATCATTCTTGTGTGTAATCATGTTTCATTGAGTGTTTATGTTCTTTAAGAAATTGTCTTTAAGAACACTACACATTTTCAGCTGTTTTCCTCCTACTGCTTTCAGTTCATTTTCTTTCCATCACATGCTACGATTTTGCTTGACAGACATGCATGTGCATTCAGTTGCTGTGAAGGATGCCAGAGGAAACGCAGAGGCAGCATGGTTCACGCTCTATGATTGCAGAGTCAGAGGACAGTGATCTACATGTAAGTATGCTCTGCTGTTTGCAGGTATAAGGGCATGAAAAAATTCTTTTCAGTATTAAAAGATGGAATCGTTATGGGGTGGGCAGGATTGATAGTGCTTGAAGACATGAATAATTTGCCTATCAGGTAAAACCCCGGGCCAGGACTAGAATATCCCCCAAGGAAATAAAAATTATCGATTTTATAACAGTGTCCAAAAAAAAAATCACAAGTGATGCCATGTAAGAATAGTGTTAAAAGAGCTTGCACGGCTGGAACCATGCTGCAATGCATTGGTCAATTAGTGATGGACTAGACTGAGGAAAAAATGAGTCTTCTGCTTGAAATTGCTGAGTTTTCTAAGCACTGTTTCATTTGCAAAGCCCAGAGTTGTTCATGTCTATTTATTTTGGGGGGTTGCATGGTACATAAGGTTTTGAACACAAATTTCATTTTGTGCTTTGTAAAAGGTCCTTTTGTAAAATTCTGCTGGTTGACATGGCAATGTTTTCAGGTTGGAATGTAGCAGAAGCAATGAAGACTTTTCCTCCTCAAGATCTCTCAGAGAATCTCAGAGCTTACTGTGTCTTTTCATTTCCTCTTCAATCAATTTTCTTATTTCCATTATTCCATCCATGTTTACCAAACAGTCCTTCTAAGTATTTTTTGAGTGACATGGCTGACTATGACATTTCTCCAAAGTGGAGTCCAAATTCTATTTATTTTTGTGGAGTGGCTTAAGAAATGAATGGTGAAATACTACAATTTTCTGCAACCTGTTTGGAACTAAAAGATAGCATGTTGAGTGAAATAGGCCAGAAGAAAGACACAGGAGAGTCTCATTTTTCTGGTATATACTAGTTGACAAAGGTATTATCATAAAGGGGGATGTTTAGATCACCCTTGACCCTAGTATTTAAATAAGAGTTTAGAAAGGACAGAGAAGAAGAGAAATCAAGGGGAACAAAGAGAACAGGAAACAATGGGTGAAAGGCATCAGGGCTTCAGTTATATTGTGATGTGGGCGAGTGATGCCATGTATCCAAGAGACAGACCCAGAACACTGAAACATGAGATCTAAGCTGCAATCATGGGGACTTTGTAATGTGCCTGTCAAGTTGACTTGCAGGAAAGGGGGTGGATGGGGTTGTTAGGTAGGGGAGAGAATGTGGGAATACTAGTAGGGAAGGTTGACACTGGGGGTTAGATTGGTGTTGAAATATTTTATTTCAAAACTCAACTATCAAAGACATTGTACATCACAATCTTAAATTATAAAGTATAAAAAATAAATGAAATTCTAGTGGGTGGTTTCACTCATAAGGAATTTGAATAAATAAATATGTGAGCTAGCAAAACTCACAAATGTAGATTTTCCTTTTGCAAATAAATACAAGTAAAATTTACAACAATTATAGCATCCTGCATACTCATGTATTTGCATTGTGTGTGTGTTTTCTATGAAGAGAAAATTTCTAAGGTTATTGATATCTGAGTGTGTACGGTGCAAGGTAAACCTCAAAATTCAGGGGCCAGAAATCAGCAACAGAAGGGACAAAAACCATTTTCTATTCATGGGTCACCTTTGCAAGAAGATTAATAGAGTGTAAGAGGGCTAGCAATGGAGGACCAGTTGATGGGCCATAAGGTTTCTGTGTGACAGAGGAATAATTTTTCTCAGCAACTCTTCTGAGACAATCTGCCATATATCCCACTGCCTCACAATTTCTTTAACCAGCTTTGTTTTGATTGTAATATCTAAAATAGGTACCTTCCTGGGGAATTACCATTGTTTGTTCCCATCTCAAGATATACATGCCAACATACCATCCACTCTCCCTCCTTCTCTACTTCATTTTGCCTGCATATGATCTGTCTGAAGCACTCCTAAAACACAGAACAGACTATGCACCATTTCCATGCCTTCCTGTTTTATACCAATAATTACCCTCGAAAATGTTACAACATTTCATTTTCTGCTTGTGTATTTGTGTTCTATCATGGAGTGCTGGTGATCATTTACCTCAAGCACCTTAGGCCCAGAGCCCAGCAATCTCTTCAAATAGTGACAGTCTCCAATTAATTTCATTCAGTAAATGAAAAAATTCTCTGACTCTTTGGGAAAATGTTACTGAGAAAAATTTTCATATGGGGGGAGCATGCCTTAAAAAATATTTAAAAATTAAGTATTTAATCAATAGTAAGGTATGCAAAAACGAATTATTGCCCATAAAATATTAACACAGCTTTCTATGAACAGTATTTGTTCATTTTATTCTTTTTAGCATCACCAACACAATCACATGAAGCCAGGCAATGATGGAAATGTTTCAGAATTTATTCTTCTGGGATTTTCAGAAGGTCCAGAGCTGCAGCCCCTCATATTTGGACTTTTCCTGTCCATGTACCTGGTCACCGTGCTGGGGAACCTGCTCATCATCCTGGCAGTCAGCTCATACCCCCACCTCCACACGCCCATGTACTTCTTCCTGTCCAACCTGTCCATCGTGGACATCTGCTTCACCTCCACCATCATCCCCAGCATGCTGGTGAACCTACAAAGAGAGAATAAAGCCACAAGCTATGAAGGCTGCGTCACTCAGATGTATTTTGTAAGTGTCTTTACAGGGTTAGATAATTTACTTCTGACCGTGATGGCCTATGACCGCTTCGTGGCCATCTGCCACCCTCTGCACTACACGGTCATCATGAACCCCCAACTCTGTGGACTGCTGGTTCTTGGATCTTGGATCATGAGTAGCCTGGCATGTTTGTTACAAAACATATTGGTGTTACGCTTGTCCTTCTGTACAGATTTGGAAATACCCAACTTTTTTTGTGAACTCAAATTGATAGTCCAGCTTGCCTGTTCGGACACCTTTGTTAATAACGTGGTGATGTATTTTTCAGCTGTTCTGGTTGGTGGGGGGCCCCTGGCTGGGATCCTTTACTCTTATTCTAAAATAGTTTCTTCTATATGTAGAATCGCATCCGCTCAGGGGAAGTTGAAAGCCTTTTCTACATGTGCATCTCACCTCTCAGTGGTCTCTTTATTCTACCGCTCTTGTCTTGGAGTGTTCCTTAGCCCCGCTACTACCCACAGCTCACAGTCAAGTTCAACAGCCTCTGCCATGTACACTGTGGTCACCCCCATGCTGAACCCCTTCATCTACAGTCTGAGAAACAGAGACATAAAGAAGGCCCTGAGTGCATTTTTGGCGAAGGGAACTACAAAAGGACACTTGTCCTAGGCATGAAAAAGGGGCTATTACGTTGAAGTCAAACTCTTAGAAGAAAAATTGTGGTTATTTTTCATGTATTGGAATAGCCCTTCCTCTTTCTCTTTCCTGGATTACCATTTTTTGACCATTGCTCAATTTATTTGATATCCAGTTCCTGTCTCTGCATCCCACAGTTTCCACCACTTTTTTGGGTAATCATTTCCAAATTCATTGCTTACCATGGTCAGGATGCATTTTCAATACCCTCTTCTCTAAAGAGCACATTCTACTCATAAAATATTTTTGTTAAAGGACTTATACCACAACCAGTTAGAACTTTACTAAATAATCATCACAGTAGCCAGATTGATATTCACTGTCATCCTGTTGTTCATTGATTTACTCGAGTGTGCACGTTTAACGTCTCTATTCCTCCTAGCACTGAGATTTTAGCAGCCTTTCCTTACTCGTCATTCCCAACAATTGAAGGCACTTTCAGAGTCAGGGGAATGAGACCTATTGCTACTGTTTTTGTATCCCGCCTGTACGGACAGAGCCTGGCAAGCTACCCATGGAAAGCTATCTGTGGCATATTCGATATGCCAAAAAAGAGAGATATTACAAAGGATAAATGACTTGCTGTTCACATAATCAACCTGTGGTCTATTTCTGGCACCAAATATCGTCCCCTGGTGTGATCCCTGAGGACAGAATTAGGAGTTAGTCTTGAGCAAAATCAGATGTGGCCTCTGTAAATAATATGATCCTCATAAGCTACATAGCTTTCATTCTTATCAATCTATTATTTATGACTATGCTTAATAATAGAAAAAAATAATATATCGGATTAAGCCAGAGTACAATAGATAGAATTGTACTTTGCATGCTACTACCTTGAATGTAGCCAACCTGGTTTCAATCTCTGAAATCTCAAGTGGTTCCCTGAGTCTCCTTAGGGTTTTTCATGAGTGCAAATCAGGAGTAAATCCTCAGTGACACTGAATGTGGGCCCCAAACAAACAAAAATATGGGATCACTTTCTCTTTGGGGGCATATTTCCTATATCTAATTGATCTCTGAACTAAAGTGGAATTTACTGTGTTGTGTTTGTGGTGATGTCTCTGCTTTATTATCCACAGTAGGATCATTCACTTTCAGCAGATCGTCTGATGCCTATATCAGAGATGCACAAAGTCATTATCAAATGTGTGTCTACAAGAGAAGGCTTCATTGCCTGATTGCATGTGAGCCCAACACGCTATAATCCCATGACATACCTTTTCATGTCCTCCACTGCCTGACTATGCGAAACATCTCTTGTTCATTTAGTACAAGTCCTCAGTGGTGTTTGAGGGTTAATCTTAATGTGTAAGTGTTCACATAGCAGGTGAAACTGATATTTTTTTTCTGTTGTTGAATAATCTTTTTTTTTTTTTGCTTTGGGTTCACACCTGGTGATGCACAGGGGTTACTCTTGACTCTGCACTCAGAAATTACTCCTAGAACTTCTCAGGGGACCATATGGGATGCTGGGAATCAAACCCAGGTCTGCCATGTGCAAGGCAAATTCCCTACACTACATTTACTTGCATTTCATTGTGTTAATACTCATTTCTTACCTATCATAGATAAATATTATTTATTTATTTATTTTTTGTTTTTTGGTTCACACCTGGTCAGGCACAAGGGTTGCTCCTGGCTCTGCACTCAGGAATTACTTCTTGCAGTGCTCAGGGGACCATATGGAATTCTTGGAATTGAACCCGGGTATGCAGCATGCAAAGCAAACATCCTACCTCCTGCGCTATCTCTCCAGCCCCAGATAATTTTTTTTCAAAATTTGTGCTAATATACTTTAGAGTTTCCATTACTTAGGCCAAGTCTATAGATGCAAAATTTAGAAGGTAGTTAAGAGTGAGGATGACTTTAGCTCTGGAACACTGTCATTCCATTGTTTTTGCTCAAGCGGGCACCAGCAACGTCTCCATTGCGAGACTTGTGACTGTGTTGGGCATATTGAATAAGCCACAAGTAGCTTGCCAGGCTTTTCCGTGTGGGTGTGATACTCTCGGTAGCTGGCCGGGCTCTCCGAGAAGGATGGAGGAAGATAACTAAGAAAATGTAAATGGGAAAACATGAATAGGCCTAAAAAAGTTACAACATTCTGTGTCCTGAGGAAAGGAATATTGTTTTGTATCAGAAAATAATAAAGTACCAAAGTGTCTACAAGGATAAGGTAAAGGTTACAATAAATATCTCTGGATACAAATAACAAAATGACCAGACATAAAACAATCAATAGAAATGAGACCTGAATTTATCATTGAAAATATACAAAATCCCTTAGCCATACAAGGGTAAACACGCCTTTCTCAGTCAGGAGGACAACCATGTGCCATATGCACCATTAGTGAGGGCCATACTCAACATCACCTGTTGGGAACTTTTTCCTGTCTTTTAAAGAAGTTCTTTTAATGCTTCTCTTAATTGCTATCCTCTTTTGATGACACAGAATGACAGAAAACATTTCCTGCGAGCATTATGTAATTTCCTGAGTAACTTCAGGACCTGTGGTGTGGCTCCACTCCCATGGTGCAGGTCAGGACTGGAGACTGCCAGGACCTAGCCAGGAGAGGGGCTCTGCCCTCTATTCAGGAATAGTTGCAGTGATGTTGGCTAGAGGTGAGCCCACCCTGGACGGACTGAACAGCAAGCAGGAGGTCAGGAGCTGTGGTGTGCGCCCGTTAATTAGTCATTTCCTTTTTCCTTAGTCATAAAATGTGGAACTCCCAAAATAATGCAGTTATTTCAGATTTCTTTTTTTTTGGGGGGGGGGGTTCAGAGAAACCAGAAGAAAACCCTCTCATATTTGGGAATTTCCTCCTGCTGTACTTCTCACTGTATTAGTAAGCCTGTTTTTTGATCCGGACTTTTCTTTTCTTTTGGGGTCACACCCAGCAATGCTCAGGGGTTACTCCTGACTGTGTACTCAGGAGTTACTACTGGCAGTGCTTGGGGGACCAGATGGATGCCTGGGATCGAACCCAGGTCGGCCACATGCAAGGCAAACACCCTACCCGCTATACTATCACTCCAACCCTGTTTTTGATCCTGATTATCAGCTCAGACTCTTACTACCACACCCCTATGTACCTCTGCAACTCACACCTGTCTTTTTGGATATCTGTTTCATCTCTGCCACCTTTTCCAATATGCTGGTGAACATATCTAGAAAGAAAAATAAAGACTCGACCCATGAATAATAAAGGGTCTCTATGAAGGCTGCACCACACATGTATATTTTGTCTGAGTTCTTACAATGTTGGATGGCTTTTGTCTGACTGTGATGCCCTCTGACCACTCCGTGGCCATCTGCCACCCTCTGCGCCACACAGCTATCTTGAACCACTGGCTCTGTCGCCTGATGGTTTTAGATCTTGGATCACAAGTACCTGGATATGTTCATTACACAACTTATTGGTGTTGCAATTGTCAATTTGCACAGATTTGGAAATCTCTTTTTCTGTGAACACAAATTGATGGCATAGGTTGCCCATTTGGACACCTTTATTAATAATAGTGTGGTGATGTATTTTTAATTGTTCTTCTGAGTGGGGGCCCCTTAGCTGGGATCTCTTACTATCTTACTTTAAGATCATTTCCTCTGGAAGTAGAGTTGCCTCCAGACAGGGGAAGTCAAAGCATTTTCTACTTGTGCATCTCATCTTGCAGTTGTGTCTCTATTTCATTGCACAGGTTAAGGGGTATGATCATGGGAGAACTTAAACTCGCAACAAAATAGGTGCTCATTGGTTTCAGTAGGGAAGGGATTTGGAAGTTGAAGCCAGAGTGCCAAAAAAAGTAAAAACCCTAGATTAATAGTATCTAATATTTTGGAAGGGTGAATCATTAGCAAAAAATGTCTTTTTGGCCATAGACCTGTTCCTCAGGGGAATCCTGTGCTTAGTGACTGGAGAAGCAAGAGACAGAAGTGCCTAATGAGCAGACAGGGGGAGCTATAAATATCAGTCATCTCTGTGTCTCTGCATTTGTGCTCTTGGGATGGAAGAGATAGTGTTGGTATTTGTGTGTGTGTGTGTGTGTGTGTGTGTGTGTGTGTGTGTGTGTGTCTTTCCATTCTGAGGTCTGACTGGGGCATGAGGCTTCATTCTTCCTGCCGTTTTGTCTGAAGGACTGACCTTCCTTGTCCATGAACAACCTCCTAAGGAGGAATTCACATCTGCACCTGGGGGCATGCAGGTGAGTTCAAACACCAACAGGTCTTTGTATGGAGTTAGGGTGAACGGAAGTCTACACCAGTGACCTGTTGTCACCAGCATTCATTGTCCTTAGTCCAGAGGCTGGTTTGCTTATATAATGAACACGTTTTGATTTCAGCATCTGCATAATATTTTGGTGACTTTGCTGGTCCACTTCAAATAATACTATGAATCACTACATTACTATGATGCAATGTTGAAAAACCCTTTCAGATTATCAAATTTAAGCAGGGGCCAGAGAGATAGTACTAAAGGGAAGCAGGGAATGTGCATGATATGTACATGGATGATCTGGGTTTTGTTCCCAGAATCCCATACGGTCTCCCAAAGCCCTACCTAATTGTTATCTCTGAGGACAGAGACAGGAGTAAGTCCTTAGCACTATGGCTGGCGGTGGCCCCCAAACAAATAAACAATCAGTCAAAAGCAAAATGCTCCTAATTGTTAGGAGGAAGTCAAAATTAAAAATCAAAGATACTCCAGGATGTCAGGGTGGAAAGGGGTGGGTGATAGCTAAGGTACTGAAATTGCTTTTTCTTTGATTTCTCTTTCTTGGACCTCTCAGCTCAACTCACCTTCTATTATAGCAATAAGCTTTCTACACTTTGTGATATTCTATGATTTTCCCCCATTTTTGTTGAATAGCATTTCCAAATTCACTGCCAACCATGAATCAGATGCATTTCCAAGTCCCCTTTCATTTTATTAATATGTTGCTACTTTATAACTATATTCATTAAAGGATATGTATCACAAATGCCCCATATTTTTAAAAAATTTACTTTATAATTATCATAGTAGCTAGAGAGATATTATGATGTACAAAGCAGTTGTCTTGGACATAGACAACCCATGTTTGATTTCTGGTACCCAAATGGTCCTATGAATCTGCCAGAAGTGATCCCTGAGTGCTGAACAAGGAATCAGCCTTGAAAAAAATCTGATGTTTCCCCAAATGAATAATCATTATAAGCAGTGTTACTTGAATGGGAACAAACTATGTTAATATCTGTAGGACTTACCTAAAATACAATTTTTACGCCAGTGTTTTTATGGCCTCTTGATTTTATTATTATCAGTCGGATTTGTTCTCTTTCAGCAGTTTGTCCATGGTGCCACTCTGTCATGTGCAAAGCGAGTATCATGTACATGCATTCATAGCCTCAGTGATATGACAAAGAACCATTTCATGCCCTCCATCCTCTGACTATGAACATCATTTCTTTATCAAATAAAAGTCTTCAGTGGTGCTTTGGGGGTGCTAATGTTTACGTGTTTGCACATATGTGGTAAATACTAACACAGGTTTTTTTATTGAATAATCTTATTTCATGTTGGAAACTTCCATTGCTATCTCTATTGTTCTTCCTGTATTTTAAACCATCATCTTCTCCTCTCACAGTATATTGTAGCTAGTTCTATTTCCATCTCAGTATCATTCATGAAAAATATAATAAACCTTCATGTCTTTTGAATGTGATTATTATAATTTTAATCTCTTACATTTGATTCTTGTATAAGTAACATGAGCTAGTAAACCTACCAACAGAAAAATGTTGTGAGAAAAAAATGTAATGTATTCATGAAATTAAATGTAATGTAATGTAATGTATACATTTGTGGCAGCTGTTGTACTCTTTGTTAACATAAACAAAACAGTGTTAAATGAAATCGGAAAAGTAATGGACAGACAGTATAAAATTTTATAATAAGGACAGAGGAAAACCCTTCAAACAAAGACTGAATTTTAAAAACATAGGTGAACTTAAGACTACAGCAGAGGGCCTTATGAGAAACCCAGAAGAAACAGATGGGAGACCAGATTAGTACACCTGCAGAGTTTGGTCACCCCCATGCTGTATCCCTTCATCTACAGTCTGAGAAACAGAGACATAAAGAGGGCCCTGAATGTGTTCTTGGTGAAGGGAACTACAAAAGGACACCTGTCCTAGGCATGAAAGAAGAGCTATTATGCTGAAGTCAAACTCGTGGACTTTGAACTAAACTACGGTTCCGTGCAGCCCCGAGAGGGAAAGGGTTTTTGTCCTCGTCCTTTTCCCCTCTCAGCAGCATGGCGACCACCACCATTAGGGGAACCATGTGGGGTGCTGGAGATTGAACTTGGGTTGACCACGTGCAAGTCAAGTGCCTTATCTGCTCTACTATTACTCCAGTCCCCTATCTCTTTAAAGAATAGTTATGTTTCTTTTTTCTTCTCTTCTTCTTAAATAATTTTATGTTTATGATGCTATTTCTCATGTAGTCTGATTGTTCTTGCATGGTTTCCTCACATTTGGAAATTTTATTTTTGTCTTCTGATATTTCCTAAATTCTCAAGATTATGTGTGCACTCTGTCATTTGATCTATATTTTCAATGCTTTATATATAAAATTTTAACTAATTTTTTAAATTTTTTACTCCAGGTATACTTTAATTATTTTTAAAAAGTACTACACACATTCAATAATTCTATTTCTAGATCATCTTTAATCTGAGTTTTCTTGTAGCTCACTGAGTGTCCTTGTAATATAAATTACTTTTTTGGTTTGGTGGGGGGGCACATCCAGCGGTGCTCAAGGCTTTCTCCTTATTCCATTCTCAGAGATAACTCCAAGAAGGGCTGGGCAGGGGGACCTAAGAAATGTTGGGGATCAAGCTTGGGTCAGCCTCACACAATGCAGTTTCTATATGGTGAAACTCAGGTGTCCAAACATTTTTATTAATGTTAAATGTTTTATATTATTAACCAAAGAACAGCATTTAACTTATCATACTATAGCACTGTAGCACTGTCATCCCGTTATTCATCGATTTGCTTGAGCGGACACCAGTAACGTTTGCAATCGTCCCTGTCTCAGGCTAGTGTAGCCCAGTGGCATCTGCTTGCTCCAGAAACTCGAAGTTAGACCCGTTTTGTTACTGGTACAATTTTTGGCATATAGAATACACCACGGGTAGCTTGCCAGGCTCTGTATATTATCAATCTATCACTGTCTTCCCATTCTCGTCAACTTGCTTGAGCAGGCAACAGCAAGGTCTCCATTATGAGACTTGTTACTGTTTTTGGCATATTGAATATGCCACAGGTAGCTTGCCAGGCTCTAATGTGCGGGCAGGATACTCTTGGTAGCTTGCTGGTGTCTCTGAGAGGGATAGAGGAATCAAACATGGGTGGCCGCGTGCAGGGCAAATGCCCTACCCACTGTGCTATCGCTCCAGTCCCTGCACATTATACTGAAAGACAATTTTAAGATTTCTGGAAAAGACTTCACAAAATCCAGGATTACCCTCAGAAACCCTCAGTTCAACTCTTGTGGAGTAGAATGGTGTTTTTTTTCCATATCTCAGCGGGTCATGCCTCTACCTGAATTCAGTGCTCTGAATTGAGAAGGGACTTGAACTGGTGAGATTCATAGGGAAAATACAAACTCAGGTGTGAATCAGGTCTAATGCCTTTGGAAAAACAAATCATTAGGAAGAACTGTTTTCTGTCCTCAGGGGAGTGATGTGATTGGGGATCAGAGGAACAAGACGTAAACATGCCTAATGGGCAGACAGGGGCGCTGTAAATATTGCTCTTCTCTTGTGTCTTTGCCATTGTGGTCCTGGCATGGAAAAGAATTTGGGGATTTCTGTCTTTCTATTCTTAGGTCTGACTGGGGTATGAGACTTCACTCTTCCTGCTGTCTTGTCTGAAGGACGGACCTTCCTTCATCATCAACCTCCTAAGTAGGAATTCACACTTGCACCTGGAGGCATGCAGGTGAGTTTAAACACCGACAGGTCTCTGAAAGGAGAGTGAGGGATAATGGATGTCTAGACCAGTGGTCACCAGCATCTGTTGTCCTTAGTCTAGAAACAGGGTAGTGTCTCATTGGTTTCCCTTGATAAATGATGATTGTATTGATATCAGAGGCTTCTGAGATTTTGCTATGACTTTGATACTTCAGTTTTGATGATTTTTATCTTCTAATTCATTACATACTATATGTTCTGTATGAAAAAAGTTTCGAGACAGTTATGTTTAAAGTGCTTTCAAGCAAGTATAATATTTTCACCCACAAGATATGAGTATTCCAGAGACATTTCACAACAGATGTTCCAATGAGTGACAGCCAGGATGCTCTGAAATTCCATGCATGGGACAAACTCTGACACAGAAGGGTTTGGTTCAAGTGCAAATAGAATTAGTTGACAATCCTCAATACATATATAAATCTTTATTTACATTACTGACCGCTATCTTTATATGGTTTTATTTTGCATCCTTGTAACATATACCTCCTTATCTTCCCATCCCCCCAGCCCACCACAACAAACATAGAGTATCCTGAGTATCAGTTTAATACTCCAACCACATTCCATTGGACAGTTTCCGTTATTTTTTTGTTTCAGTTATTTATATATTTTAAACTGTAATTTAAATAATGAAGTTAAAATAGTGTTAATGTTCATGCTGTGTACAAAGCCATTGCACCCAGCACGATCAGAGCATCTGTGATGCTCCCCACATTGCCCATATATAACCTCTGGTCCAATGTATGAAAGACATTTCTCCTTTGTAAAATAATGCATTTAGTTTCAATTTTATTACATTTTCTTTATAACTGATTATTTCAGTGATTTTATACACATATATACTACCAATATTAGCAAAGTAGAACTGTCATCCCCTTGTTTATCGATTTGCTGGAATGGGCACCAGCAACTTCTTCATAGTGAGAATTGTTGTTACTGTTTTTGGCATATCCAGTACACCAAGGGTACCTTGCCAATCTCTGCCATGTGGGCGGGATACTCTTCAGTAGCTTGCCGGGGTCTCTGAGAGGGACAAAGGAATTGAACCCACGTCAGCTGCATGAAAGACAAACATCCTACCTGCTGTGCTATTGCTCCAGTCCAATATATCAAAATAAAACTACCATTATAAATATCAACTTCCACTATAACTATGTAACTTAACTTTCAATATAACTACCAATATAACAAATGTTATACATATATATGTAACCCTTTTTATATTTAAAAACATTTCTGTTCCCAGTTTTCTCAATTGCTTTTCAAGGAAATGTTCTATTTTCCAGATAAACAGTCACTGTTTCCAGATTCCCCTTTACAGTACAACCTTTGAACCAGATAAGTTTAAAATCTAACTTGCTAAAGATCCTATGGATTTTTACAGAACGTTTCATTGTTTTATAGAAATAATAACTGTGTGTCTCCCCTGTGGATTTTCTAGAATTCCTGTACAGGATTCTAGATAATTATTTTAGATTTGAATCTTTAATAATCAAAGCATCAATGTAGGCAATATTAGGCAATCATTCTTGTATGTCATCATGTTTCATTGGGTGTTTATGTTCTTCAAGAAATTGTCTTTAAGACACACTATACATTTTCAGCTATTTCCTCCTACTGCTTTCAGTTCATTTTCTTTCCATCACATGCTACGATTTGGCTTGACAGACATGCACGTGTATTCAGTTGCTGTGAAGATTGATAAAGGAAATGCAGAGGCAGCATGGTTCACACTCTATGATGGCAGAGTCAGAGGACAGTGGGCTACATGTAAGTATGCTGTGCTGCCTGCAGGCATAAGCACATGAAAAACATATTTTCGGTATTAAAAGGTGGAATTGTTATGGGGAGGGCAGGAGGATAGTGCTTGAAAAAATGAATAATTTGCCTATCGGATAAAGCCCAGGGCCAGGACTAGACTATCCCCCAAGGAAATCAAAATTATCAATTTCATAACAGTGTCCCCCAAAAAAATCACAATTGATGCCATATAAGAATAGTGTTAAAGGAGCTTGCCCCGGTGGAAACATGCTGCAATGCATAGGTCAATTAATGACGGACTAGACAAAGGATAAATGAGTCTTCTGCTTGAAATAGAAATTGCTGAGTTTTCTAAGCACTGTTTTTATTTTCATTTGCAAAGCCCAGAGTTGTTTATGTCTACATATTTTGGGGGGTTGCACGATATATAAGGTTTTGAACACAAATTTCATTTTGTCCTTTGTAAAAGATCCTTTTATAAAATTCTGCTAGTTGACAAGGCAATGTTATCAGGTTGGAATGTAGCTAGAACCAATGAAGACTTTTCCTCCTCAAGATCTCTCAGAGAATTTCAGAGCTTACTGTGTCTTTTCATTTCCTATTCAATCAATTTTCTTCTCTCCACTATTCCATCTATGTTTATCAAACAGTCACTTCTAAGTATTTGTTGAGTGACATGGCTGACTATGACATTTCTCCAAAGTGGAGTCCAAAGTCTATTTATATTTGTGGAGCGGCTTAAGAAATGAATGGTGAAATACTGCAATTTTCTGCAACCTATTTGGAACTGAAAGATAGCATGTTGAGTGAAATAGGCAAGAAGAAAGACACAGGAGGGTCTCAATTATCTGGTATATACTAGTTGAGAAAGGTATTGTCGTAAAGGGGGATGTTTAGATCACCCTTTTTTTTTTTGGTTTCTGGGTCACACCCGGCATTGCACAGGGGTTACTCCTGGCTCTTCACTCAGGAATTACCCCTGGCGGTGCTCAGGGGACCATATGGGATGCTGGGATTAGAACTGGGGTGGGCCGAGTGCAAGGCAAACGCCCTACCCGCTGTGCTGTCGCTCCAGCCTTGACCCTAGTGTTTAAATAAGAGTTTAGAGAAGAAGGACAGAGAAGAAGAGAAATCAAGGGGAAAGAGTAGAACAGGAAGCAATGGGTGAACGGCATCAGGGTTTCAGTAATATTGTGATGTGGGCGAGTGATAGCCATGTATCCAAAAGACAGACCCAGAACACTGAAACATGAGATCTAAGCTGCAATCATGGGGACTTTGTAATGTGCCTGTCAAGATGACAGGCAGGAATGGGTGGGGGGTGGTTAACAGGGGGAGAGAATGTGGGAATACTAGTAGGGAACGTTGACACTGCCGGTTGGAATGGTGTTGAAATATTTGATTTCTAACCTCAACTATCAAAGACATTGTACATAACAATTCTTAAATTATAAAGTATTAAAAAAATGAAATTTTAGTGGGTGGTTTCACTCATAAGGAATTTGAATAAATAAACATGTGCACTAAAAAAAGCAAGAAAAGTAGATTTTCCTATTGCAAATGAATACAAGTAAAACTTAAAATTATAGCATGCTGCATACTCATGTATATGCGTTTTGTGTGTTTGTGTTTTCTATTAAGAGAAAGTTTCTTAGGTTATGGATATCTGAGTTTGTATGGTACAAGGTAAATCTCAAAATTCAGGGGCCAAAAATCAGCAGCAGAAGGGACAGAAACCATTGAGTTTCTATTCATGGGTCATTTTTGCCACAAGATTAATAGAGTATAAGAGGGCCAGCGATGGAGGACCGGTTGATGGACCATAAGCTCTCTGTGTAACAGAGAAATAACTTTTCTCAGCAACTCTTCTGACACCATCTGCCATATATCCCACTGCCTCACAACTTCTATAACCACCTTTGTTTTGATTTTAATATCTGAAACAGGTACCTTTCTGGGGAATTACCATTGTTTGTTCCGATCTCAAGATATACATGCCAACATACCATCCACTCTCCCTTCTTCTCTACTTTTTCTTTGCTTGCATGTGATTTGTCTGAAGGGCTTCCCAAACATAGAACATACTGTGCATCATTTCAGTGCCTTCCTGTTTTATACCAATAATTACCATCTAATATATTACAACATTTCATTTTCTGCTGTGTATTTGTGTTCTATCGTGAATGCTGGGGATCATTTTACTCGAGCACCTTAGGCCCCAGCCCAGCAATCTCTTCAAATAGTGACAGTCTCCAATGATTTTCATTCAGTAAATAAAAAACAATTCTCTGACTCTTTGGGGAAAAGTTACTGAGGAAGACTTTCATATGGGGTGATCGTGTCTTAAAAAGGATATTTTAAAAAAATCCTAAGAAATCAGTAGTAATGTATGCAAAAATGAATTATTGCCCATAAAACACTTACACAGCCTTTTATGAAAGTATTTGTTCATTTTATTCTTTTTAGCATCACCAACACAATCACATGAAGCCAGACAATGATGGAAATGTTTCAGAATTTATTCTTCTGGGATTTTCAGAAGATCCAGAACTGCAGCCCCTCATCTTTGGACTTTTTCTTTCCATGTACCTGATCACCGTGCTGGGGAACCTGCTCATCATCCTTGCTGTCTGTTCAGACCCCCACCTCCAAACGCCCATGTACTTCTTCCTGTCCAACCTGTCCCTAGTGGACATCTGCTTCACCTCCACCACCGTCCCCCAAATGCTGTTGAGTATACACAGAGAAAGTAAAGCAACAACCTATGAAGGGTGCATCGCTCAGCAGTTTTTTACTTCGGTTTTTGCATCATTAGATGATTTACTCCTGACTGTGATGGCCTATGACCGCTTTGTGGCCATCTGCCACCCCCTGCACTACACGGTCATCATGAACCCCCGATTCTGTGGACTCCTGGTTCTTGGATCGTGGATCATGAGTACTCTGATATGTTTCTTACAAAGCATATTGGTGTTACGTTTGTCCTTCTGTACAGATTTGGAGATTCCCAACTTTTTTTGTGAACTCAAGTTGATAGTCCAGGTTGCCTGTTCAGATCCCTTTGTTAATAATGTGGTGATGTATTTTTCAGCAGCTCTGATGGGTGCGGGGCCCATGGCTGGGATCATTTACTCTTACTCTAAGATAGTTTCCTCTATATGTAGAATTGCATCTGCCCAGGGGAAGATGAAAGCCTTTTCTACGTGTGCATCTCACCTCTCAGTGGTCTCTTTATTCTACTGCTCTTGTCTTGGAGTGTATCTAAGCTCTGCTGCTACCCACAGCTCAAAGTCCAGTTCAGCAGCATCCGCCATGTACAGTGTAGTCACCCCCATGCTGAACCCCTTCATCTACAGTCTGAGAAACAGAGACATAAAGAGGGCCCTGAATGCATTCTTGGTGAAGGGAACTACAAAAGGACTCTTGTCCTAGGCATGAAAAAAGGGCTGTTATGTTGAAGTCAAACTTTTAGAAGAAAAAGTGTGATTATTTTTCATGTGTTAGGAATAGCACATCTTCTTTCTCTTTCCTGGATTACCATTTCTTTGACCATAGCTCAATTTATTTGATATCCAGTTCCTGTCTCTGCATCCCACAGTTTCCACCACTTTTTTGGGTAAACATTTCCAAATTCATTGCCTCCCATGGTTCGGATGCATTTTCAATACCCAGTTCTCTAATAAAAGCACAACTTTTTATTAAATATTTTTGTTAAAGGACTTATACCACAGACATTTAAAACTTTACTAAATAATCATCGCGGTAGCTAGAGAGATATTCACTGTCACTATCATCCCATTGTTCTTGGATTTACTCAAGCAGACATGAGTAATGTCTCTATTCCTCTCAGCACTGAGATTTTAGTAGCCTTTTCTTACTCGTCATTTCCAATGATTGGAGGTTCTTTCAGTGTCAGGCGAATGAGACCTATGGTTACTCTTTTTTTTAATCCTGCACTCAGTGACAGAGCCTGCCACAAGCTACCCGTGGCAAGCTACCCATTGCATATTCAATATGCCAGAAACAGAGAGATATTACAAAGGATAAAGGACTTACCGTGCACATAATCACCCTTTGGTCTATTTCTGTCACCAAATATGGTCCCCTGGAGTGATCTCTGAGGACAGAGCCATGAGTCAGTCTTGAGCAAAATCAGATGTGGCCCCCAAACCTGTAAATAATATAATTATCATAAGCTACATAGCTTTCATTCTTATAAATCTGTTATTTATGGCTATGCTTAATAATAGAAGAAAATAATATATTGGATTGAGCCAGAGTACAACAGATAGAGTTGTACTTTGCATGCTACTACCTTGCATGTAGCCAACCTGGTTTCAATCTCTGAAATCTCAAGGGGTCCCCTGAGTCTCCTTAGGGTTGTTCATTAGTGTAAATCAGGAGTAAACCCTCAGTGACACTGAATGTGGACCCCAAACAAACAAAAATATGGGATCACTTTCAATTCTGGGCACATTTCCTATGTCCAGTTGATCTCTGAACTAAAGTGAAATTTACTGTGCTGTGTTCCTGATGATCTCTCTGCTTTATTATCCACAGTCGGATGGATCGTTCTCTTTCAGCAGATCATCCAATGCCTGTCTCAGAGATGCACAAAGTCATTATCAAGTGTGTGTCTTCAAGAGAAGGCTTCATTTACTGATTTAATGTGACCCCAACATGCTCTAATCCGATGACATACCTTTTCATGTCCTCCACTGCCTGACTTTGGAAAACACCTCTTGCTCATTTAGTACAAGTTCTCAGTGGTGTTGCAGGGGTTAATGTTTATGTGTAGGAGTTTTTCACATAGCAGATGAAAACTGATATTTGGGTTTTTTTGTTGAATACTCCTTTTCCTTTTTCTTGGTTATTTTGGGTCACACCTGGTGATGCACAGGGCTTATTCCTGGCTCAGCACTCAGGAATTACTCCTGGCAGTGCTCTGGGGACCATATGGGATGCTGGGAATCGGACCTGGCTCTGCCGTGTGCAAGGCAGATACCCTACCCATTGTACTATCCATCTAGCCCCTGTTGAATAATCTTTTGTTGGAAAATTCCATTGCGGTCCTTATTGATCTTTCTGTATTCAAACCCATTATTTTCTCCTATTACATTATAAGGTGCCTACTCTATTTCATTTGTGAATAGTTCTTGAAAAGCTTGACAAACTTATATGACTTTATAAAACGTTTGGGGAAGCACACCCAGAAGTATTCAGAGCTTACTCCTGGCTCTGCGTTCAGAGATCATTCATGGTGGATACTTGGTTCTGAGACTCGAATCCTGAGATGGCCAAGTACAAGGCAAGTATCCTACCTGCTGTACTATCACTCTGGCCCAAATTTTCATCTCTTTTTTTATGTGATTGTTAAAATTTTAATCTCCCTCACCTATATTTCATTCATGATCTTGTAAACATAGCACCAGAAAATTATTGCACGAAAATATGTAATGTGTAGGAATATCATGTACCTTCTAATGTAAAAATGGGCATATGTCAAAGTGTGGTGTATATATATTTTTATTTCAGGTAAATTTCTCAAACCGATATGAACACGCGTGCAGAATAATTTTTAATTTCCTATCTTGTGTGGTAATATATACAATTCTGTTTTAGAAGTGACAACAGAAATGAGAAAGATAAAATGTCAGATATTTTATCCTTTGTAATATATGTTGAGCGATAGCACAGCAGGTAGGGCATTTTCCTTGTACGTGGCCAACCCAAGTTCGATTCCTCTATCCCTCTTGGAGAGCCCAGCAAGCTACGAAGAGTATCCCTCCTGCACAGCAGGGCCTGGCAAGCTACCCGTGGTGTACTGTTGTGCCCAAAACAGTAACAACAAGTCTCACAATGGAGACATTACTGCTGCCCACTCAAGCAAATCGATGAACAACAAGACAACAGTACTACAGTGCTACATAATTGTTGAGATAGTTTACAATAGCATCCATATCATTGTTTTATAGAAGTGTTGTAATTATTCTTCTGGAGGTGCCTATAGACTGTGGAATCAGGTATCAAATCAGAATTGACCGTGATCAGCACAAGAGCCTTCATCCTGTACTATCTCTCCAGCACCTGCAGTATAATCCTTCATCATCATCATCATCCCATTGATCGTTGAATTGGTGGTCTCAGTAACATCTCCATTCGTCCTAGCCCTGAGATTTTAGAAGCCTCTCTCTACTCGTTCTTCCCAAGATTGTCGAATTGGTAGCTCTTTCAGGGTCAGAGGAATGAGACCCAGCTTGTTACTGTTTTGGGCATATGAATACACCATGGGGAGGTTGTGAGGCTCTCCCTAGTGGGCAGAAAACTCTTGGTAGCTTGCCAGGTTCTCCCACAGGGAGAAGTAGGCTATAAGATATCGTGCGGTCACTTTGCTTCCGGGAGCTTGGTTTTAAGTCTCTGGATATGGGCCATTGATGGGATTACATGGTCCAGGTGGCAGGCCCTGGATGTGACTGCCTAGCTACTGGAAAATGGGAAATCTGGGCGGAAAAGGCCCAGTCCCCATTCGAGCAGGCTTGGAGGTCTCTGCCCCAGGTCCCACACACCTGGGTTCCTCTGCTGATTCCTTCATGCGTGAGGCTCATCTGAAAGTGTGGAGAGGGCCTTGAGCATGGCTGTGGCTAGTCTCCGGAGGTCTTCGGCCACCAGCAGTGCTGCTTGGGGTGGGGAGGGAAGCTGGAGCCCATCCCCTCAGAGGGGCATCGGGGAAGGCAGCCAGGCGCGCTGACAAGAGACTCTCTATATTATAATATTATATTATTATACAGAAGAGTATAATCCTTAGTGTAATATTAAAAATTTTATTTCTATATAAGCCTCTTCTCTTCTGAGTTCATTATGATATACATTTGATGCTTCTTGCCAAACTGCCAACTGGGGGGGGTTGTGGTTTTCTGCAGGTTTCTCCAAAATGCATGGGTCACTACTAGAATAAAATAAGAATAGCTTCATATTATAAGCATAATGTCTGAGGGACAGGGAAAATTTTATCGCTTCCTGGTTAGAGAGTCTCTGTTTCCAAATCCTGCCTTAAAATGCAATGTTTTTTACGTGAAAATTAAACTTGAATAAAAAAATTAAACTTGAGACCCTAGGGTTTGCAAGCGCCCTGGCACCCTCTCTTCCCACCCGTCCCCAGCCTCTGCTCGAGCCTTTCTAACCAAGCACTCCCCTAACCCAGGGAACTTGGACTTTGGATCACCTTCTGCCCTTCCTGCCCCTGCTGGGAGAAATCTCACGAAGGCCCCTCCTACCCTGGGGTTTGGAAGCGCCCCCACTTCCCACTGGCTGCCAGCCTCTCCATGGGCCATTCTAACCAAGCACACCCCAACCCACGTATCTGTCCTGAACCGCCCAGGTTTCTGCTCTGCTCCACTTGGTTGTTTGGGGGCCTGTAAGAAATCATGCAACCCGGAGATTCTTCTGGCAGCGATTTATTCAGAGATCTTCTCAAGCAAAACGGGAAAGAAGAGGAATGAGGGACAAACGGGGAGGAATCCCACCTAGCTAGGCAGCTTCCCTCCTTATCTACCCCTCGCTGCCTGCTTACGCCCAAGTGTCTGCAGCTGATAAACTAGTTACAGCTCGTGGCGTGACAAGACATCCTGATTCCTTATCAGGTGTCATCTACGAAGCACGGTGTAATTAACAAGAAACAGGTGTCCACGGAGCATGGTCCGTGGCGGCTCTCCACAGGGGTCTGTCGTGTCCTGAGGGGGCGTGCTCACAAAAGGGGCGTGGCCTCCCTCTGGAGCGGTGGTGCTAAGGCTGCAGCAGTTTTTTCTCCACTTCCCTGCATTACACACTCAGCTCACAATCTGTATAAGCTATTCCTATGAAGAAAACCCTGGCCATCCTAGTCACTATATGCTAATAGTTAACTAGCCTTCCCTATTCTAATTTCACAAAAACTGTCAGTGAACACAAGAAGCTGCACAAAAGCCCTTTATAAAGAGAGCCTTAAGTCTTCAATAGAGGCCCTACATAAGCTAGAAAGAGCGCCTAAGAGTAAGGTCCATAAGAACATGAAGAAACAGCAAAAATCCCCACCACCAGGAGAGAATGAAAAAATATCTCAGAAGCCTCAACAGGGACTACCCACAAGTACAGCCACCTCTCAGATAAAGAATTCAGAGATGAAATCATGAAGATAGTTGACGAACTCAAAGCAATTATGGAACAGACATCCAATAAATTAAGGGAGGACAGGAATGCAGCATTGGAACGAACCACCAAGATAATACAGGAAGAAATGAGAGCAGAAACTTCAAAGCTACGAACAGAAGTCATACAATTAAAGGAATCGGTAGATGAAATTAAAAAAAAACTAAGTAGGAGCCCTCAACAGTAAAATGGCTAACGCCAAAGACAGAATCAGTGAGCTTGAAAATGAGCTGCAGAAAGCACATAGGCAACAACAAATAATGGCAAAGACCTCAAAATGGCTCTAGCGTGAAACAGAGTCCTAGGGGATGACCTCAAGAGGAACAACATAAGAATCATTGGAGTATCAGAAGCACAGGGAACTGATCCCTATGAAAAAACCACAGTTAAAGACATCATTGCTAAAAATTCCCAGAGCTAGAGAATGCAGCACCCAGATCCAAGGAGCCCAAAGGGTGCCAGCTAAAAAATCAAAAACCAATAAAAAATCTCCAAAGCATATCCTAGTCAGAATGATGGATGCCATGGATAGAGACACAATACTACAAGCAACAAGATCAAAGAAGGAAGTCACATACAAAGGAGCACCCCTTAGATTTACAGAAGACCTATCAGAGGAAACCCTCCAAGCCCAAAGACAATGGTGGGATATAGTGAAAAAACTAAATGAAATGAATGCCTCACCAAGAATATTTTATTCGGCAAAACTCTCACTTAAACTTGAAGGAACCATACACTATTTTATGCATAAACAACAGCTCAAGACTTTCATATACTCAAAACCAAACGTAAAAGAAGGACTAAAGGGGCTACTATAAGACAAGGAAAAACCCTACAAGAACAACAAACCCTACAGAAAGATGGCACAAAATTCCAAGACAATAATTTCTCTTAATGTCAACAGTCGAAATGCACCAATCAAGAGGCACGGAGTGGCAAAATGGACTCGGAAACTAAACCCAACTTTCTGCTGACTAAAAGAAACACACATGAACAGTCAGAGCAAACACAGGCTCAAAGTCAAAGAATGGAAAAAAATCCTACAAGCAAACAACTCCCTCAAAAAATCTGGGATGTCTGTATTCCGCCCGCCTCACCCTTCCCCCACATGACCTCCAACCACATTTTACTTGGTGGTCCCTTCCTTGAGTTACCCAGAATGAGAGACCAGCCTCCAAGCCATGGAAACATTCTCCTGGTACTTATTTCTACTATTCTTGGGCGTTAGTCTTATAGTCTACTAGAGACTGAACACAATGGCCACTCAACACCTCTATTGCAAACCACAACACCTAATCAGAGAGAGAGAACAAAAGGGAATTCCCTGCCATAGTGGCAGGGTGGGGTTGGGGGAGACGGGTCTGGGGAGGGGGGGAGGGATGTTGGGTTTACGGGTGGTGGAGAATGGGCACTGGTGAAGGGAGGGGTTATTGAACTTTGTATGGGGGAAGCATGAGCACAAAGATGTATGGATCTGTAACTGTACCCTCACGATGACTCTCTAATTAAAAATAAACTAATAAAAAAAAATCTGGGATGGCCATACTAGTATCCGACAACATAGATTTCAGGTTGAAAAAGATTAGAAGGGACATCGAAGGTCATTTTCTATTCATCAAGGGGTATGTACAACAGGAACACACTCTTAAACGTATACGCACCTAATGAGAGACCAGCTAAATACTTAAAACAACTCCTAAGCAATTTAAGGGGACATCACTAGCACCACGATAGAAGTTGGAGACTTCAACACTGCCTTATCACCTCTGGATAGATAAATAAGATGAAAACTCAGCAAGGAAACAATGGCTCTGAAGGAAGAAATGGAGGAGAGAGGGCTAATAGACCAATACAGGGCTTTAGGCCCTCAAAAGAGAGAATACACATTCCTTTCTAGTGTACATGGAACATTTTCCAAAATAGACCACGTTCTGGGTCACAAAACATACCTCAATAGAATGGGGAAGATAGAAATTGTGTCAGCTATCTTTCAGACCACGATGTGCTGAAGATAGAAGTTAATCACACACAGATGTGGAGAACCAAATCAAACACCTGCAAATTAAACAACTCCCTGTTGAACAATGAGTGGGTCAAGAAGGAAATCAAGGAAGAGATCAAAAGATACCTCGAAACAAATGAGAATGAAGACACAAGATACCAGAACCTATGGGACGCAGCTAAAGCTGTGTAAAGGGGAAAATTTATAGCCCTGCAAGGACTCCTCAGGAAGGAAGATTGGTCCTACATAGATAGCTTGACTTCACAGCTCAAAATCTTAGAAAAGGACCAGCAAAAGGAACCCAAACCAAATCGAAGGAAAGAAATAATAAAACTTAAAGCAGAAATTAATGACATGGAAACCCAAAAAACAATCTGAAAGATCAATTAAACAAAGAGCTGGTTCTTTGAGAAAATAAATAAGATTGATAAACCACTAGCAATACTCACAAAGACTAATAAACCGAATCAGAAATGAAAAGGGGCACATCACAACAGAAACCAATGAAATTCAAAACATCATCAGAGACTACTTTGAAAGTCTATATGCCACGAAACAAGACAACCTAAAAGAAATGGATGAATTCCTTGATTCCTACAATATCCCAAGACTGAACCAAGAAGACCTGGAATACCTGAACATACCCATTAATATTAAGGAAATTGAAACTGTAATCAAAAGTCTTCCCAAAAACAAAAGCCCAGGCCCAGATGGTTTCACTAGCGAATTCTCCCAAACATTTAAAGAGGACCTGTTGCCAGTTCTCTGAAAGCTTCTCCAGGAAATTGAAGAAACAGGGACTCTCCCAAAAAGTTTCTATGAAGCACATATCTGCCTAATTCCAAAAGCAAATAAAGACACTGCTAACAAGGAAAATTACAGCCAATATCCCTGATGGACACGCATGCGAAGATTCTCAACAAAATATTAGCAAATAGAATCCAACAACTCATCAAAAATATCACACATCACGACCAAGTCAGATTCATCCCCGGGAAGCAAGAATGGTTTAACATTTGGAAATCAATACATCCACCACATCATAATCCATCACATCAACAAAAGTAAAAATAACAAACATATGATCATTTCACTAGATGAAGAGAAAGCATTTGACAAGATCCAACATCAATTTATGATGAAAACTCTCACCAAAATAGGCTTAGAAGGAACCTTCTTCAAGAGAGTCAAAGCCATCTACCAAAAACCTGTCACATGAAAAAATGCTCCTCATCACTAATCATTAGGGAGATGCAGATCAAAACAACTATGAGATACCACCTCACATCACAGAGACTGGCACACATCCAAAAGAACAGAAGCAACTGCTACTGGCATGGATGCGGGGAGAAAGGAACCCCCCTACACAGCTGGTGGGAATGTCGACTGGTTCAACCCTTCTGGAAAAACAATATGGTCACTTCTCAAAAAATTAGAAATTGAGCTCCCATTTGACCCAGCAATACCACTTATGGGAATATATCCTGGAGAGGCAAAAAGTATAGTTAAAATGACATCTGCACTTATATGTTCATCGCAGCACAGTTTACAATAGCCAAAGTCTGGAAAAAACCCGAGTGCCCGAGAACAAATGACTGGTTAAAGAAACTTTGGTATATCTACACAATGGAAATACTATGCAGCTGATCAGAAAAGATGAAGTCATGAACTTTGCATATTAAATGGATCAACATGGAAAGTATCATGCTAAGTGAAATGAGCCAGAGAGAGACAGACATAGAAGAATTGCACTCACCTGCAGAATATAAAACAACAGAATGAGATACTAACAACCAGGAATAGCAGAAATAAGTGCCAGATTT
The DNA here is from genome assembly GCF_027595985.1 of Sorex araneus. NCBI lineage: Eukaryota > Metazoa > Chordata > Mammalia > Eulipotyphla > Soricidae > Sorex > Sorex araneus. The sequence goes on from NC_073303.1 coordinate 247,138,404, forward strand.
GCTCTATGGCTTAGAAGCTGGCCTCCCATGCTGGGGGAAAAGGCATTTCAGATAGAGAAGGGAACACCAAGTAAAATGTGGTGGGAGGACCTGCTCGGGATGGGAGAGGCGTGCTCAAAGCAGAATATAGACCAAACATGATGGCCACCCAATAACTCCATTGCTTACCACAACACCCAAAAGGAGAGAGAAAACAGGGGGGAATGCTCTGCCACAGAGGTGGGGTGGGAGGGGATAGGGTGGGGGTTGTGTGAGGGATGATGGGGTCATCAGTAGAGAACGGGCACTGGTGGAGGGATGGGTACTCAAGCTGTGTATGACTGAAACACAAACACGAGAATATGTAAATCTGTATCTGTACCCTCACGGTAATTCATTTAAAAAATAATTAATTAATTAAACAATTAAACTTGATATGTGGTAAAGTTCATGCATACTGTTTCATTTTTATAAAAATCAGAACTGTAAATCCTGGGTGTATTATTCTAGAAAACTATATTGGACCCAAGTTCTTTCTTTTTCTAATTTTTATTTTATTGAATCACTGTGGAAAAAAAATACAAAGCTTTCAGGTTTAAGTCAGTCATAAAATGATTAAACCCACATCTCTTCACCAGTGCACATGTTCCACCACCAAGAACCCCAATATGTTCCCCTCCCACCCACCCCCCACCTAAGTAACTAATGATCTTCACTTTATTTTCTCTATATTTTGAATAAATTCAATATTTCAATAGAGAAATCACTACTATTGTCTGGAATTTCCCCCCAACAATCAGGCCTGCTGAAAAGGCATCTTTAATAATTTCTTTTCATTGCTGAGAATGAAGATTCTATGAGCTCGGTTTTGGATTTCTGATATTTTAGCTCAGTTCACAGTCTAGATACATTTTTGTAAGAAGCCGCTTTGGGTGCCGAAATGGGTTCGAAGACCTCTCGGATCATAGTCTTTAGGAGCAGAGAGTTCATATGACCCACGGCAGCTCCGGATCTTATCTGGGAGGTGTGTGTGCTGGTAACGCCTACTTCCCATATTGCCTACGAGCAACATTCCTGCAAAATTCATACCTCTGGGTTAGGTAGACCCGAGTTCTTAGCAATCAAAGTCAAGAAACTTTTATCTGTTGAGTTTGAGTTGAATTTTCTTAGCACTTAAATTGTCTTGACACTACACATATTTTAATCTATTTTTCTTATCCTGCATTTATTTTATTTTCAGTTCTATGACATGCTAATATTGGACTTGATAGATATGCATATATTGTTGCTATAAAGAATGCTAAGGTGAGCACATAGTTGAACTCCGTGCTGTGCGGATCATGCATTGTGAAGATAGAGACAAGACATTGAGATCAATGTAAGTATGATGTGATGCCCTCAGGCCTATCAAAAGAAATTATTTTGCATTAAAAGATGCAATTGTTATGGTGTGGGGAGGATTAGCAGTGCTTGGAAGACTAAGAAATATTCTGTTGGAGAAAGTTGAGAGCCTGGACTAGTGTCCCCAAGGAATTGAAAGAATTGAAGACAAAACCACAATATCCAAGAGTATCAGAGAAATGATGCCACAGAAGAATAGTGAGGAAGGAGCTTGCCACGTCCCTGCTAGAGCCATATAAGAGTGTAATAGCCACTGAGTCATGATACAGACTTGGAAAAAATAAGTCATCTACATGACACAGAACCATAATGTCCAAAAAGAAAAAGAGGGAGAGAGCCAGAGAGAAGGAAGGAAAGTGCCTGCTAAAGAGGCAGGCTAGGGGTCAGGGGGACAGGATGGAAAGGGGTGATGGGAAAGGTACGCTGGTGAAGGAATGGGCGACGGAACATTGTATGACTGAAAACCCAATTATGAACGACTTTGTAACTGTATCTAACGGTGATTCAATTAGTTAAAATAAATTGCCAATTTATTGGACTTTGTATTTTTGTTTGTAAAGTGTAATTTGTTTATATCTATTTCGTTGAGCACAAGGATTTTACTTTTGTGTCTTGACAAGGGTCATTTGACATGGTTGGAAAGAAGCCGGAAACAAAATAAAAGGCTCTTCATCCTCGACGTCTCCGAGAGCATCTGAGCCAACTACGTCTTTCCATTCCCTCCTCTCTATCTGATCTTTCACCTAATGTCAGGGAGAGAAAGGTCTTGCCGAAGCATAGAACAGGCTTCTCCCCATTTACCCATTTGCATGCTCTTTTTTATTTCATAACGCAACTACCCTCTAAATTCTTTAGTCTCTGCTTGTTGATTTGTGTTCCATAATAGAGTGCTGAGTCTTTGTTCCTGCAGCACCCTAAACTCATCGCCTTTAAAATGAGGACAGCTGTCAATCTGCAAACTTAAAAATTCCCATAAAAATAGTTGGTACCTGATTTCTTAGGGAAAAGCTACTAGAAGAATTTGCATGTGATGCTGAGTGAAATGAGTCAGAAAGAAAGAGACAGATATAGAAAGATTGCACTCATATGTGGAATATAAAATAGCTGAGAGGTACGAGCTTGCAATGATGCAATTTGTGGCAGATATTTCTCTAGACTTAGTTACTAAAATACTAAAATACAGAAATCCCAAATCGTGCTGCCTCTAGTGCGGCCACTCGACCTCATGTATCTTCATCTTCAGCAATGGAAAACAAATTATCAAATGCTTCCATTTCAGCAGGTCCGAATTTAGGGGGGAGAAACTCCAAACAATAATAGTGAGTTTTTTGTTGAAATATTGAATGTAATCAAAGTAAAGTGAAATTTATCAGTTACACAGGCAGGGGGGCTGGGGAGGTGGGAGTGGGGGGGAGGTATACTGTGAATCGTGGGGTGGAATATGTGCACTAGTGAAAGAATGGGTGTTCGAGCATTGTATGACTGACACTTAAACCTGAAAGTTTTGTAACTTTCCACATGGTGATTCAATAAAAGAATAAATTAATTAAAAAAAGAATTGTCATATGAAAGGTGCATGTATATAAATGGTTAAAGTAAAATATACTAGTAGTTGTTTTATATGAATATTGTCTTTGTCCTTTTGTTTTTCTATAAATTTTTTAGAAGACACTATGATTTACAAAGTTGCTCATGAGAGTGTTATTTCAAGAATACGATGCTTCAAACACCAATCCCACCACCAATGCCCCTTTCCCTTCCACAATGTTCCCAGGTGCCCTTGTACTCCCTAGCCTGACTCCTTGGCAAGGTAGCTTGCCAGGCTCTGTATATTATCAATCTATCACTGTCTTCCCATTCTCATCAACTTGCTTGAGCGGGCAACAGCAAGGTCTCCATTATGAGACTTGTTACTGTTTTTGGCATATTGAATATGCCACAGGGAGCTTTCCAGGCTCTAATGTGCGGGCAGGATACTCTTGGTAGCATGCTGTGCTCTCTGAGAGGGACGGAGGAATAAAACATGGGTGGCCGAGTACAGGGCAAACGCCCTACCCACTGTGCTATCGCTCCAATCCCTGCACATTATACTGAAAGACAATTTTAAGACTTCTGGAACAGACTTCACAAAATCCAGGATTACCCTCAGAACCCCTCAGTTCAACTCTTGTGGAGAAAAATGGTGTTTTTTACCAGATCTCAGGGGGTCATGCATCCACCCCACTTGAGTGCTCTGAATTGAGAAGGGACTTGAACTGGTGAGATTCATGGGGAAAATGCAAACTCGGGTGTGATGCTTCTTGGATAGAGATGTGGCAGGAATTCTAGCTAAAACTGGAAGAAATTCAAAGGGTTCAAGTCTTTAGCAAAACTAGATTCACTTAGTCTAATGCCTTTGGAAAAACAAATCATTAGGAAGAACTGTTTTCTGTCCTCAGGGGAGTGATGTGATTGGGGACCAGAGGAACAAGAAGTAAACATGCCTAATGGGCAGACAGGGGCGCTGTAAATATTGCTCATCTCTTGTGTCTTTGCCGTTGTGGTCCTAGGATGGAAAAGAAGTTTGGGGATTTCTGTCTTTCCATTCTTAGGTCTGACTGGGGTATGAGACTTCACTCTTCCTGCTGTCTTGTCTGAAGGACGGACCTTCCTTCATCAGAAACCTTCTAAGGAGGAATTCACACCTGCACCTGGAGACATGCAGGTGAGTTCAAACACTGACAGGTCTCTGCAAGGAGAGTGAGGGATAATGGATGTCTAGACCAGTGGTCACCAGCATCTGTTGTCCTTAGTCCAGAGAAGGGGAGTGTCTCATTGGTTTCCCTTGATAATTGATGATTGTATTGATATCAGAGGCTGCTGAGATTTTGGCATGACTTTGATACTTCAGTTTTGATGACTTTTATCTTCTAATTCATTACATACTATATGATCTGTATGAAAAATGTTTCAAGAGAGTTAAGTTTAAAGTGCTTTCAAGCAAGTATAATACTTTCACCCTCAAGACATGAATATTTCAGAGACATTTCACAACGGATGTTCCAATGAGTGACAGCCAGGATGCTCTGAAATTCCATGCGTGGGACAAACTCTGTCACAGAAGGGTTTGGTTCAAGTGCAACTAGTATTAATTGACAATCCCCAACATAAATATAAATCATTATTTACACTACTGACCGCTATCTTTATATGGTTTTATTTTACATCCTAGTAACATATACCTCTTTATCTTCCCATCCCCTCACCCCACCACAACAAACATAGAGTATCCTGAGTATCAGTTTAAAACTCCAACCCCATTCCATTGGACAGTTTCCTTTATTTTTTTGTTTCAGTTTTTTATATATTTTAAACTGTAATTTAAATGATGAGGTTACAGTCGTTTTAATGTTTATTCTATGTACAAAGCCATTGCACCCACCACGATCAGAGCATCTGTGATGCTCCCCACATTGTCCATATATAGTCTCTGGTCCAATGTATGAGAGACATTTCTCCTTTCTAAAATAATGCATTTAGTTTCAATTTTATTATGTTTTCTTTATAACTGATTATTTCAGTGATTTTACACACATACATACTACCAATATTAGCACAGTAGAACTGTCATTCCTTTGTTTATCGATTTCATGGAATGAGCACCAGTAACTTCTTTGTTGTGAGAATTGTTGTTACTGTTTTTGGCATATCCAGTACACCAAGGATACCTTGCCAATCTCTGCCATGTGGGCGGGATACTCTTCAGTAGCTTGCCGGGTTCTCTGAGAGGGACAAAGGAATTGAACCCACGACAGCCGCATGAAAGACAAACATCCTACCTGCTGTGCTATTGCTCCTGTCCAATATATCAAAATAAAACTACCATTATAAATATCAACTTCCACTATAACTATGTAACTTAACTTTCAATATAACTACCAATATAACAAATGTTATACATATATATGTAACCCTTTTTATATTTAAAAACATTTCTGTTCCCAGTTTTCTCAATTGCTTTTCAAGGAAATGTTCTATTTTCCAGATAAACAGTCACTGTTTCCAGATTCCCCTTTACAGTACAACCTTTGAACCAGATAAGTTTAAAATCTAACTTGCTAAAGATCCTATGGATTTTTACAGAACGTTTCATTGTTTTATAGAAATAATAACTGTGTGTCTCCCCTGTGGATTTTCTAGAAATCTCAGTACAGGATTCTAGAAAATTATTTTAGATTTGAATCTTTAATAATCAATGTATCAATGTAGGTAGATATTAGGCAATCATTCTTGTGTGTCATCATGTTTCATTGAGTGTTTATATTCTTCAAGAAATTCTCTTTTAAAAAACACTACACATTTTCAGCTGTTTTCCTCTTACTGCTTTCAGTTCATTTTCTTTCCATCACATGCTACGATTTGGCTTGACAGACATGCACTTTTATTCAGTTGCTGTGAAGGATGCTAGAGGAAACGCAGAGGCAGCATGGTTCACGCTCTATGATGGCCGAGTCAGAGGACAGTGGGCTACATGTAAGTATGCTGTGCTGCCTGCAGGCATAAGCACATGAAAAACATATTTTCAGTATTAAAAGATGGAATCGTTATGGGGTGGGCAGGATTGATAGTGCTTGAAAAAATGAATAATTTGCCTGCCGCATAAAGCCCTGGGCCAGGACTAGACTATCCCCCAAGGAATTAAAAACTATCTATTTTATAACAGTGCCCAAAATAATATTACAATTGATGCCAAATAAGAATAGTGCTAAAGGACCTTGCCCCGGTGGAAACATGCTGCAATGCAATTAATGACCAATGCATTAATTGGTCAATTAATGACTGACTAGACAAGGGAATACTTAATCTTCCACTTGAAATAGAAATAGCTGAGTTTTCTAAGCACTGCTTTTATTTTCATTTGCAAAGTGCAAAGTTGTTCATGTCTACTTATTTTGGGGGGTTGCAGGACACATAAGGTTTTGAACACAAATTTCATGTTGTCCTTTAAAAAAGGTCCTTTTGTAAAATTCTGCTGGTTGACACGGCAATGTTATCAGGTTGGAATATAGCCAGAACCAATGAAGACTTTTCCTCCTCATGATCTCTCAGAGAATCTCAGAGCTTACTATGTCTTTTCATTTCCTCTTCAATCAATTTTCTTATTTCCATTATTCCATCCATGTTTACCAAACAGTCCTTCTAAGTATTTTTTGAGTGACATGGCTGACTATGACATTTCTCCAAAGTGGAGTCCAAAGTCTATTTATTTTTGTGGAGCGGCTTAAGAAATGAATGGTGAAATACTGCAATTTTCTGCAACCTCTTTGGAACTGAAAGATAGCATGTTGAGTAAAATAAACCAGAAGTAAGACACAGGAGGGTCTCATTAATCTGGTATATACTAGTTGAGGAAAGTTATTGTCGTAAAGGTGGATGTTTAGATCACCCTTGAATCTAGTGTTTAAATAAGAGTTTAGAGAAGAAGGACAGAGAAGAAGAGAAATCAAGGGGAAAGAAGAGAACAGGAAGAAATGGGTAAAGAGCATCAGGGCTTCAGTTATATTGGTGATGTGGTCGAGTGATAGCCATGTCTCCAAAAGACAGACCCAGAACACTGAAACATGAGATCTAAGCTGCAATCATGGGGACTTTGTAATGTGCCTGTCAAGATGACAGGCAGGTATGGGGCTGGAAGCGTGGTTAAGGTGGGGAGAGAATGTGGGAATACTAGAAGGGAAGGTTGACACTGGCGGTTGGATTGGTGTTGAAATATTTGATTTCTAAAACTCAACTATCAAATACATCTTACATCACTATTTTTAAATTATAAAGTATAAAAAATAAATGAAATTTTAAAGGGTGGTTTCACTCATAAGGAATTTGAATAAATAAATATGTGAGCTAGCAAAAACCAACAAATGTAGATTTTCCTATTGCAAATGAATACAAGTAAAACTTACAACAATTATGGGATCCTGCATACTCATGTATATGCGTTGTGTGTGTGTTTCTGTTTTCTATGAAGAGAAAATTTCTTAGGTTATGAATAACTGAGTTTGTATGGTGCAAGGTCAATCTCAAAATTCAGGGGCCAGAAATCAGCAGCAGAAGGGACAAAAACAATTGAGTTTCTATTCATGGGTCACCTTTCCCACAAGATTAATAGACAGAAAGAGGGCCAGCGATGGAGGACCGGTTGATGGGCCATAAGGTTTCTGTGTGACAGAGAAATAACTTTTCTCAGCAACTCTTCTGACACCATCTGTCATATATCCCCTGCCTCACAACTTCTATAACCAGCTTTGTTTTGATTTTAATATCTGAAACAGGTACCTTCCTGGGGAATTACCATTTTTTGTTTTTATCTCAAGATATACATGCCAACATACCATCCACTCTCCCTCCTTCTCTATTTCATCTTTGCCTGCATGTGATCTGTCTAAAGTGCTTTCAAAACATAGAAGAGACTAGGCACCATTTCCATGCCTTCCTGTTTTATACCAATAACTACCCTCGAAAATGTTATAAATCTCATTTTCTGCTTGTGTATTTGTATTCTATCATGGAGTACTGGGGATCATTTTACTCGAGCACCTGAGACCCAGAACCCAGCAATCTCTTCAAATAGTGACAGTCTCCAATTAATTTCAGTTAGTAAATGAAAAAAATTCTCGGACTCTTTGGGAAAAAGTTACTAAGAAGAATTTTCATATGGGGTGATCATGTCTTAAAAAGGACATTTAAAAAAATCCTATGAAATCAGTAGTAACATATGCAAATATAAATTATTGCCCATAAAATACTTTTACAGCTTTTTATGAATAGTTTGTTCATTTTATTCTTTTTAGCATCATCAGTACAATCACATGAAGCCAGACAATGAGGGAAATGTTTCAAAATTTATTCTTCTGGGATTTTCAGAAGATCCAGAACTGCAGCCCCTCATCTTTGGGCTTTTTCTTTCCATGTACCTGGTCACCTTGCTGGGGAACCTACTCATCATCCTGGCTGTCAGCTTTGACCCCCACCTCCACACGCCCATGTACTTCTTCTTGTCCAACCTGTCCCTTGTGGACATCTGCTTCACCTCCACCACCGTCCCCCAAATGCTGTTGAGTATACACAGAGAAAGTAATGCAACAACCTATGAAGGGTGCATCGCTCAGCAGTTTTTTACCTCGGTTTTTGCATCATTAGACGATTTTCTCCTGACTGTGATGGCTTATGACCGCTTTGTGGCCATCTGCCACCCCCTGCACTACACGGTCATCATGAACCCTCGATTCTGTGGACTCTTGGTTCTTGGATCGTGGATCATGAGTAGTCTGATATGTTTCTTACAAAGCATATTGGTGTTACGTTTGTCCTTCTGTACAGATTTGGAGATTCCCAACTTTTTTTGTGAACTCAAGTTGATAGTCCAGGTTGCCTGTTCAGATCCCTTTGTTAATAATGTGGTGATGTATATTACAACTGCTCTGATGGGTGCGGGGCCCATGGCTGGGATCATTTACTCTTACTCTAAGATAGTTTCCTCTATATGTAGAATTGCATCCGCTCAAGGGAAGATGAAAGCCTTTTCTACGTGTGCATCTCACCTCTCAGTGGTCTCTTTATTCTACTGCTCTTGTCTTGGAGTGTATCTAAGCTCTGCTGCTACCCACAGCTCACAGTCCAGTTCAGCAGCCTCAGCCATGTATAGTGTAGTCACCCCCATGCTGAACCCCTTCATCTACAGTCTGAGAAACAGAGACATAAAGAGGGCCCTGAATGCATTCTTGGTGAAGGGAACTACAAAAGGACACTTGTCCTAGGCATGAATAAAGGGCTATTATGTTGAAGTCAAACTTTTAGAAGAAAAAAGTGTGATTATTTTTCATGTGTTAGGAATAGCACTTCTTCTTTCTCTTTCCTGGATTACCATTTCTTTGACCATAGCTCAATTTATTTGATATCTAATTCCTGTCCCTTCATCCCACAGTTTCCACCACTTTTTTGGTAAACATTTCCAAATTCATTGCCTACCATGGTTTGGATGCATTTTCAATACCCTCTTATCTAATAAAAGCACAACTTCTTATAAAATATTTTTCTTAAAGGACTTATACCACAGACATTTAAATCTTTACTAAATAATTATTACAGTAGCTAGAGAGATATTCACTTTCACTATCATCCCATTGTTCTTTGATTTTCTCGAGCAGACACAAGTAATGTCTCTATTCCTCTCAGCACTGAGATTTTAGTAGCCTTTTCTTACTCGTCATTCCCAATGATTGAAGGTTCTTTCAGGGTCAGGGGAACGAGACTTATGGTTACTGTTTTTGTATCCTGCCCTCACTGACAGAGCCTGCCACAAGCTACCCATAGCAAGCTACCAATTGCATATTCAATATGCCAGAAGCAGAGAGATATTACAAAGAATAAAGGACTTACCATGCACATAATCACCTTTAGTCTATTTCTGTCACCAAATATAGTCCCCTGGAGTGATCTCTGAGGGCAGAGCCAGGAGTCAGTCTTGAGCAAAATCAGATGTGGCCCCCAAATCTGTAAATAATAGAATCATAAGCTACATAGCTTTCATTCTTATAAATATGTTATTTATGACGATGCTTAATAATAGAAGAAAATAATATATGGGATTGTGCCAGAGTACAACAGATAGATTTGTTCTTTGCATGCTACTACCTTGCATGTTGCAATCTGGTTTCAATCTCTGAAATCTCAAGGGGTCCCCTGAGTCTCCTTAGGGTTGTTCATTAGTGTAAATCAGGAGTAAACCCTCAGTGACACTGAATGTGGACCCCAAACAAACAAAAATATGGGATCACTTTCACTTTGGGGGCACATTTCCTATTTCCAATTGATCTCTGAACTAAAATGGAATTTACTGTGCTGTGTATCTGATGATCTCTCTGTTTTATTATCCACAGTCGGATCATTCTCTTTCAGCAGATCATCCGATGCCTGTCTCAGAGATGCACAAAGTCATTATCAAATGTGTGTCTTCAAGAGAAGGCTTCATTGCCTGATTGGATGTAGCCCAACATGCAATGATCCCATGACATAACTTTTCATGTCCTCCACTGTCTGACTATGTGAAACACCTCTTGTTCATTTAGTAAAAGTTCTCAATGGTGTTGGAGGGGTTAATGTTTATGTGTAGGAGTTTTTCACATAGCAGAAGAAAACTGATATTTGTTTTTTTTGTTGTTGTTGTTGAATACTCCTTTTCTTTTTCTTGGTTTTTTGGGTCACATCTGGTGATGCACAGGGCTTATTCCTGGCTCAGCACTCAGGAATTACTCCTGGCAGTGCTCTGGGGACCATATGGGATGCTGGGAATCGAACCTGGGTCTGCCGTGTGCAAGGCAAATACCGTATCCACTGTACTATTCATCTAGCCCCTGTTGAATAATCTTTGGTTGGAAAATTCCATTGTGGTTCTTATTGATCTTTCTGTATTCAAACCCATTAATTTCTCCTATTACATTATAAGGTGCCTACTCTATTTCATTTGTGAATAGTTCTTGAAAAGCTTGACAAACTTTTATGACTTTATAAAAATTTTGGGGGAGTACACCCAGCAGTATTCAGGGCTTACTCCTGGCTCTGCGCTCAGACATCATTCATGGTGGATAATTTGGTTCTGAGACTAGAACACTGAGATGGCCAAGTACAAGGCAAGTACAATACCTGCTGTACTATCACTCTGGCCCAAATTTTCATCTCTTTTTTTATGTGATTGTTAAAATTTTAATCTCCCTCACCTATATTTCATTCATGATCTTGTAAACATAGCACCAGAAAATTATTGCACGAAAATATGTAATGTGTGGGAATATCATGTACCTTCTAATGTAAAAATGGGCATATGTCAAAGTGTGGTGTATATATATTTTTATTTCAGGTAAATTTCTCAAACCCATATGAACACACATGCAGAATAATTTTTAATTTCCTATCTTGTGTGGTAATATATACAATTCTGTTTTAGAAGTGACGACAGAAATGAGAAAGATAAAGTGTCAGATATTTTATCCTTTGTAATATATGTTGAGCGATTGCACAGCAGGTAGGGCATTTTCCTTGTACGTGGCCAACCCAAGTTCCTCCATCCCTCTTGGAGAGCCCAGCAAGCTACAAAGAGTATCCCTCCTGCACAGCAGGGCCTGGCAAGCTACCTGTGGTGTACTGTTGTGCCCAAAACAGTAACAACAAGTCTCACAATGGAGACATTACTGCTGCCCACTCAAGCAAATCGATGAACAACAAGACAACAGTACTAGAGTGCTACATAATTGTTGAGATAGTTTAAAATAGCATCCATATCATTGTTTTATAGAAGTGCTGTAATTATTCTTCTGGAGGTGCCTATAGACTGTGGAATCAGGTATCAAATCAGAATTGACCGTGATCAGCACAAGAGCCTTCATCCTGTACTATCTCTCCAGCACCTGTAGTATATATAATCCTTCATCATCATCATCTTCATCATCATCATCCCATTGATCGTTGAATTTCTTGAGTGGTCTCAGTAACATCTCCATTCGTCCTAGCCCTGAGATTTTAGAAGCCTCTCTCTACTCGTTCTTCCCAAAGATGCCGAATTGGTGGCTCTTTCAGGGTCAGGGGAATGAGACCCAGCTTGATACTGGTTTTGGCATATGAATACACCATGGTGAGTTTGTGAGGCTCTCCCTAGTGGGCAGAAAACTCTTGGTAGCTTGCTAGATTCTCCCAGAGGGAGAAGTAGGCTATAAGATATCGTGTGGTCACTTTGCTTCCGGGAGCTTGGTTTTAAGTCTCTGGATATGGGCTATTGATGGGATTACATGGCTCAGGTGGCAGGCCCTGGATGTGACCTCCTAGCTACTGGAAAATGGGAAATCTGGGCAGAAGAGGCCCAGTCCCAATCCGAGCAGGCTTGGAGGTCTCTGCCCCAGGTCCCACACACCTGGGTTCCTCTGCTGGTTCCTTCATGCGTGAAGCTCATCTGAAAGTGTGGAGAGGGCCTTGAGCATGGCTGTGGCTAGTCTCCGGAGGTCTTCGGCCACCAGCAGTGCTGCTTGGGGTGGGGAGGGAAGCTGGAGCCCATCCCCTCAGAGGGGCCTCGGGGAAGACAGCCAGGCGCGCGGGCAAGAGACTCTCTATATTATAATATTATATTATTATACAGAAGAGTATAATCCTTAGTGTAATATTAAAAATTTTATTTCTATATAAGCCTCTTCTCTTCTGAGTTCATTATGATATACATTTGATGCTTCTTGCCAAACTGCCAACTGGGGGGGTTGTGGTTTTCTGCAGGTTTCTCCAAAATGCATGGGTCACTACTAGAATAAAATAAGAATAGCTTCATATTATAAGCATAATGTCTGAGGGACAGGGAAAATTTTATCGCTTCCTGGTTAGAGAGTCTCTGTTTCCAAATCCTGCCTTAAAATGCAATGTTTTTTACGTGAAAATTAAACTTGAATAAAAAAATTAAACTTGAGACCCTAGGGTTTGCAAGCGCCCTGGCACCCTCTCTTCCCGACCGTCCCCAGCCTCTGCTCGAGCCTTTCTAACCAAGCACTCCCCTAACCCAGGGAACTTGGACTTTGGATCGCCTTCTGCCCTTCCTGCCCCTGCTGGGAGAAATCTCATGCAGGCCCCTCCTACCCTGGGGTTTGCAAGCGCCCACTTCCCACTGGCCTCCAGCCTCTCCATGGGCCATTCTAACCAAGCACACCCCTAACCCACGTATCTGTCCTGAACCGCCCAGGTTTCTGCTCTGCTCCACTTGGTTATTTGGGGGCGTGTCATTACGTCAGGGGGCGTGGTCAAAAAGGGGCGTGGCCTCCCTCTGGAGCGGTGGTGCAAAGGCAGCCTCAGTTATTTCTCCACTTCCCTGCATTAAGCACTCAGGTCACAATCTGTATAAGCTATTCATATGAAGAAAACCTTGGCCATCCTAGTCATTATATGCTAATAGTTAACTAGCCTACCCTATCTAATTTCACAAAAACTGTCAGTGAACACAAGAAGCTGCACAAAAGCCCTTTATAAAGAGATCATAGCCTTAAGTCTTCAATAGAGGCCCTACATAAGCTAGGAAGAGTGCCTGAGGGTAAGGCCCATAAGAACATGAAGAAACAGCGAAAATCCCCACCACCAGGAGAGAATGAAAAAATATCTCAGAAGCCTCAACAGGGACTACCCACAAGTACAGCCTCCTCTCAGATAAAGAATTCAGAGATGAAATCGTGAAGATAGTTGACGAACTCAAAGCAATTATGGAACAGACATCCAATAAATTAAGGGAGGACAGGAATGCAGCATTGGAACAAACCACCAAGATAATACAGGAAGAAATGAGAGCAGAAACTTCAAAGTTATGAACAGAAGTCATACAATTAAAGGAATCGGTAGATGAAATAAAAAAAAAAAAACTAAGTAGGTGCCCTCAACAGTAGAATGGCTAACGCTGAAGACAGAATCAGTGAGCTTGAAGATGAGCTGCAGAAAGCACATAGGCAACAACAAATAATGGCAAAGACCTCAAACTGGCTCTAGGACGAATCAGAGTCCTAGGGGATGACCTCAAGAGGAACAATATAAGGATCATTGGAGTATCAGAAGCACAGGGAACTAATCCTGATGAAAAAACCACAGTTAAAGACATCATTGCTAAAAATTCCCAGAGCTACAGAACGCAGCATCCAGATCTAAGGAGCCCAAAGGGTGCCAGCTAAAAGGGATCCCAATAAAAAATCTCCAAGTCATATCCTACTCAGAATGATGGATGCCGTGGATAGAGACACAATACTACAAGCAGCAAGATCAAAGAAGGAAATCACATACAAAAGAGCACCCCTTAGATTTCCAGCAGACCTATCAGAGGAAACCCTCCAAGCCCGAAGACAATGGTGAGATTTAGTGAAAGAAATCAATGAAATGAACACCTCACCAAGAATACTTTATCCGGCAAAACTCTCACTTAAACTCGAAGGAACCATACACTATTTTATGCATAAACAACAGCTCAGGAACTTCATAGACTCAAAACCAAACTTAAAAGAAGGACTAAAGGGGCTACTGTAAGACAAGGAAAAACCCTACAAGAACAACAAACCCTACAGAAAGATGGCACAAAATCCTATGACAATAATCGCTCTTAATGTCAATGGTCTAAATGCACCAATCAAGAGGCACTGAGTGGCAAAATAGATTCGGAAACTAAACCCAACATTCTGCTGACTACAAGAAACACACATGAACAGTCAGAACAAACACAGGCTCAAAGTCAAAGGATGTAAAACAATCCTACAAGCAAACAACCACCTCAAAAAAGCTGGGGTGGTCATACTAGTATCCGCCAACATAAATTTCAGGCTGAAAAAGGTTAGAAGGGACATCAAAGGTCATTTTCTATTTATCAAGGGGTATTTACAGCAGGAAGAAATCACACTCTTAAACGTAGCATACACACCTAATGAGAGAGAGCAGGTAAATACTTAAAACAACTCCTAAGGGAAATTAAGGGGACAGCACTAGCACCAGGATAGAAGTTGAAGACTTCAACACTGCCTTATCTCCTCTGGATAGATCAACAAGAACAAAACTCAGCATGAAAACAATGGCTCTGAAGGAAGAAATGGAGGAGAGGGGGTTAATAGACCTATACAGTGCCTTAGGCCCCCAAAAGAGAGAATACACATTCTTTTCCAGTGCATATAGAACATTTTTCAAAATAGACCACATTCTGGGTCACAAAACATACCTAAAAGGAAACGTGAAGATAGAAATTGTATCAACTATCTTTTCAGACCATGATGTGCTGAAGATAGAAGTTAATCACACACAGACGTGGAGAACCAAATCAAACACCTGCAAACTAAACAACTCCCTGTTGAATAACGAGTGGTCATGAAGGAAATCAAGGAAGAGATAAAAAGATACCTCAAAAAAATGAGAATGAAGACACAAGCTACCAGAACCTATGCGAGGCAGCTAAAGCTGTGTTAAGGAGAAAATTTATAACCCTGCAAGCATTCCTCAGGAAGGAAGAAAGGGCCTACATAGATAGCTTAACATCACAGCTCAAGATCTTAAAAAAGGAACAGAAAAGGAACCCAAACCAAACCTATGGAAAAAAATAATAAAACTTAAAGCAGAAATTAATGACATGTAAACCCAAAAAACAATCTGAAAGATCAATGAAACAAAGAGCTGGTTCTTCGAGAAAATAAACAAGATTGATAAACCACTAGCAAGAATCAAAAAGAAAGAAAGAGAGAGAACCCTAATAAACCAAATCAGAAATGAAAAGGGGACATCACAACAGAAACCAATGAAATTCAAAACATCATCAGAGACTACTTTGAAAGTCTATATGCCACGAAACAAGACAACCTAAAAGAAATGGATGAATTCCTTGAGTCCTACAATATCCAAGACTGAACCAAGAAGACCTAGAATACCTGAACATACCCATTAATATCAAGAAAATTGAAACTGTAATTAAAATTCTACCCAAAAACAAAAGCCCAGGCCCAGATGGTTTCACTAGCGAATTCTTCGAAATATTTAAAGAGGACCTGTTGCCAGTTCTCCACAAGCTTCTTCAGGAAATTGAAAAAAACAGGAACTCTCCCAAACAGTTTCTATGAAGCAAATATCTGCCTAATTCCAAAAGCAAATAAAGACACTGCTAACAAGGAAAATTACAGGCCAATATCCCTGATGAGCACGGATGCAAAGATCCTCAAAAAAATACTAGCAAATAGAATCCAACAACTCATCAAAAATATCATACATCACGACCAAGTCGGGTTCATCCCCGGGGAAGCAAGAATGGTTTAACATTCGGAAATCAATACATCCACCACATCATAATCCATCACATTAACAAAAGTAAGAACAACAACCATATGATCATTTCACTAAATGCAGAGAAAGCATTTGACAAGATCCAACATCAATTTATGATGAAAACTCTCACCAAAATAGGCTTAGAAGGAACTTTCTTCAAGATAGTCAAAGCCATCTACCACAAACCTGACACATGAAAAAATGCTCCTCATCACTAATCATCAGGGAGATGGAGATCAAAACAACTATGAAATACCACCTCACACCACAGAGACTGGCACACATCCAAAAGAACAGAAGCAACGGCTGCTGGCATGGATGCGGGGAGAAAGGAACCCCCCTACACTGCTGGTGGGAATGTCGACTGGTTCAACCCTTCTGGAAAACTTATGGTCACTTCTCAAAAAATTAGAAATTGAGCTCCCATTTGACCCAGCAATACCACTTATGGGAATATATCCTGGAGAGGCAAAATGTACAGTCGAAATGACATCTGCATGTGTATGTCCATCGCAGCACAGTTTACAGTAGCCAAAATCTGGGAAAAAGTGCCCGAGAACAGATGACTGGTTAAAGAACTTTGGTACATCTACACAATGGAAATACTATGCAGCTGTCAGAAAAGATGAAGTCATGAACTTTGCATATAAATGGATCAACATGGAAAGTATCATGCTAAGTGAAATGAGCCAGAGAGAGACAGACATAGAAGAATTGCACTCACCTGAGGAATATAAAACAACAGAATGAGAGACTAACACCCAAGAATAGCAGAAATAAATACCAGATTTTCTCTATGGCTTAGAAGCCGGCCTCCCATGCTGGGGGAAAAGGCATTTCAGATAGAGAAGGGAACACCAAGTGAAATGTGGTGGGAGGACCTGCTCGGGATGGGAGAGGCATGCTCAAAGCAGACTATAGACCGAATATGATGGCCACCAAATAACTCCATTGCTTACCACAACACCCAAAAGGAGAGAGAGAACAGGGGGGAATGCTCTGCCACAGAGGTGGGGTGGGAGGGGATAGGGTGGAGGTTGTGTGAGGGATGATGGGGTCATCAGTGGAGAACGGGCACTGGTGGAGGGATGGGTACTCAAGCTGTGTATGACTGAAACACAAGCACGAGAATATGTAAATCTGTACCTGTACCCTCACGGTAATTCATTTTAAAATTAATTAATTAATTAAAAAATTAAACTTGATATATGGTAAAGTTCATGTATACCGTTTCATTTTTATGAAAATCAGAACTGTAAATCCTGGGTGTATTATCCTAGAAAACTATATTTGATCTGAGTTCTTTTTTAAAAATTTTTATTTTATTGAATCACTGTGAAAAAAATACAAAGCTTTCAGGTTTAAGTCTTAGTCATATACTGATTAAACCCCCATCCTTTCGCCAGTGCATATGTTCCACCACCTAGAACCCCAGTAAACTGCCCTACCACCCACCCCCCTACCTAAGTAGCTAATGATCTTCACTTTATTTTCTCTATACTTTGAATACACTCAATATTTCAATAGAGAACTCACTATTATTGTCTGGAATTTCCCCCCAACAATCAGGCCTGCTGAAAAGGCATTATTTAATAATTTATTTTCATTGCTGAGAATGAAGACTCTATGAGCTCGGTTTTGGATTTCTGATATTTTAGCTCAGTTCACAGTCAGTCTAGATGCATTTCTGTAAGAAGCAGCTCTGGGTGCCAAAATGGGTTAGAAGACCTTGGATCATAGTCTTTAGGAGCAGAGGGTCTGTTTCAGGAGCGGCAGCTCTGGATCTTATCTGGGTGGATGGCGAGCCGGTAACGCCCCCTTCCCATATCGCCTACGAGCAACGTCACTGCAAAATTCATACCTCTGGTAAGGGTAGACCCGAGTTCTTGGCAATCAAAGTCTCAATTCAAGAAACTTTTACCTGTTTTATTTGAGTTGAATTTTCTTAGCACTTAAATTGTCTTGACACTACACACATTTTAATTATTTTTCTTATCCTGCATTTATTTTACTTTTAGTTCTATGATATGCTAAGATTGGACTTGATAGATATGCATATATATTAGTTGCTATAAAGAATGCTAAAGTGAGCACAGAGTTGAACTCCGTGCTGTGCAGATCATGCATTGTGAAGGTAGAGTCAAGACCCTGTCTCATGCTAGTGTAGCCCAGTGGCATCTGCTCGATCCAGGAACACAAAGTGAGACCCATTGTTGTTACTGTTACTATTTTTGGCATATCAAATACACCAGGGGTAGCTTGCCAGGCTCTGCATATTATCACTCTATTACTGTCTTCCCGTTCCTCATCTACTTGCTTGAGCGGGCACCAGAAACGTCTCCATTGTGAGACTTGTTACTAGTTTTCAGCATATCAAATATGCAAGAGGTAGCTTGCCAGGCTCGGCCCTGCAGGTGGGATACTGTAGAGTAGCTTGCCAGGCTCTCAAGAGGGACGGACGAATCAAACCTGGGTCAGCCGCGTGCAAGGCAAATACCCTACCCGCTGTGCTATTGCTCCAGTCCCTGCATGTTATACTGAAAGACAATTTTAAGATTTCAGGAAAAGACTTCACAAAATCCAGGATTACCCTCAGAAACCCTCAGTTCAACGCTAGTGGAGAAAAATGGCATTTTTTCCCAGATATCAGGGGGTCAAGCCTCCACCCCAATTCAGTGCTCTTAATTGAGAAGGGACTTGAACTGATGAGATTAATGAGATTTCAAAAGGTGCTCTTGGGGAAAATGCAAACCCAGGTGTCATGCTACTTGGTTAGAGATGTGGCAGGAATTCTAGGTAAAATTGGAAGAAACTCAAAGGGTTCAAATCTTTAGAAAAACTAGATTCATTTCATCTAATGCCTTTGGAAAAGCAAATCATTAGGAAGAACTGTTTTCTGCCCTCAGGAGAGTGATGTGCTTGGGGACCAGAAGAACGAGAAGTAAACATGTCTGATGGGCAGACAGGGACACTGTAAATATTGCTCATCTCTTGTGCCTTTGCAGTTCTGATCCTGGGATGGAAAAGAAGTTTGGGGATTTCTGTCTTTCCATCCTTAGGTCTGACTGGGGTATGAGACTTCACTCTTCCTGCTGTCTTGTCTGAAGAACGGACCTTCCTTCATAATCAGTCTCCTAAGGAGGAATTCACACCTGCACCTGGAGGCATGCAGGTGAGTTCAAACACCGACAGTTCTCTGCAAGGAGAGTGAGAGATAATGGATGTCTAGGCCAGTGGTCACCAGCATTCATTGTCCTTCTTCTAGAGACAGGGGAGTGTCTCATCAATTTGCCTCGATAATTGATGATTGTATTGATACCACAGGCTGCTGAGATTTTGGCATGACTCTGATACTCCAGTTTTAATAATTTGTATTTCCTAACTCATTACACACTATATTATCAGTGTCGAGAAAATGTTTTGAGGGGGTAAAGTTTAAAGTGCTTTCAAGCAAGAATAATATTTTCACCCACAAGACATAAGTAGTCTAGAGACATTTCACAATGGAGGTTGTAGTGAAGAGGGGTGGGTGACAGCCAGGATGCTCCAAAATTTCATGCGTGGGACAAACTCTGTCACAGAACGGTTTGGTCCAAGTGCAAATAGTAGTAGTTGACAATCCTCAATAAAAATATATCATTATTTATACTATTGACATCCTTATAATATATACCTACTTATCTTCTGCTCTCCCCCTCTCCAAACATAGAATATCCTTGGGTATCAGTTTAATACACTCAACCCCATTCCCTATGACAGTTTACTTTCTTTTTTGTGTCATTTATTTACATATTTTTAACTTTAATTTAAATGATCAGGTTACAGTAGCATTAATGTTTATGCTGTGTACAAAGCCATTGCACCCACCACGATCAGAGCATCCGTGATGCTCCCCACATTGTCCATATATAACCTCTGGTCCAATGTATAAAAGACGTTTCTCCTTTCTAAAATAATACATTTAGTTTCAATTTAATTAAGTTTTCTTTATAACTGATTTTTTTCAGTTATTTTAGCACATCTACACTACCAATATTAGTACAGTAGCACTTTTGTCCTGTTGTTCATCGATTTGCTCGAGTAGGCACCAGTAACGTTTCCATTGTGAGATTTGTTACTGTTTTTGGCATATCCAATATGCCAGGGTTAGCTTGCCAGGCTCTGCTGTGCAGGCTGGATACTCTTCAGTAGCTTGCCAGGGTTCTCCTAGAAGAGCAAAGGAATCAAACCTGTGTCGGCCGCGTGCAAGGCAATGCCCTACCTCTCTGCTATCACTCCAGTCAAATATAACAAAATATAACTACCAATATAAGTACCCACTTACAATATAACTATATAACTTAACTTCCAATATAGCTACCAAAATAACAAAGAGTATACATACATATGTATAACCCCTTTTTATATTAATATTTCAAAGCGTGTCTGTTGCCACTTTTCTCAATTGCTTTTGAAGGAAATGTTCTATTTCCAGATAAACAGTTTCTATTTCTAGATTACCCTTTACAGTACAACCTTTGAACCAGTTAAGTTTAAAATCTAACTTGCTAAGGATCCTATAGATTTATATAGAATGTCTCATTGTTATATATAGAAATAATTGCTTTGTATCTCCTTGTGGATATCCTAGAATCCCCCATGCAGGATTCTAGAAAATTATTTTAGATTTGAATCTTTAATAATCAAAGTATCAATGTAGGCAATATTAGGCAATCATCCTCGTGTGTCATGTTGTTTCATTGAGTGTTTATATTCTTCAAGAAATTGTCTTAACATTACATATTTTCAGCTGTTTTCCTCCTAGTGCATTCAGTTCATTTTCTTTCCATCACATGCTACGATTTGGCTTGACAGACATGCACGTGCATTCAGTTGCTGTGAAGAATGCTAGAGGAAACCCAGAGACGGCATGGTTCACGCTCTATGATGGCAGAGTCAGAGGACAGTGGGCTACATGTAAGTATGCTGTGCTGCCTGCAGGCATAAGGTCATGAAAAAATTATTTTTAGTATTAAAAGATGGAATCGTTATGGGGTGGGCAGGATTGATAGTGCTTGAAAAAATAAATAATTTGCCTATCGGATAAAGCCCAGAGCCAGGACTAGACTATCCCCCAAGGAAATAAAAATTATCTATTTTATAACAGTGTCCCCCCAAAAAATCACAAGTGATGCCATACAAGAATAGTGTTAAAGGTGCTTGCCCTGGTGGAAACATGCTGCAATGCATTGGTCAATTAATGACGGACTGCACAAATAAAAAATGGGTCTTCTGCTTGAAATAGAAATTGCTGAGTTTTCTAAGCACTGCTTTTATTTTCATTTGCAAAGCGCAGAGTTGTTCATGTCTACTTATTTTGGGGGGTTGCACGATATATGAGGTTTTGAACACAAATTTTATTTTGTCCTTTGTAGAAGGACCTTTTATAAAATTCTGCTGGTTGACACGGCAATGTTGTCAGGTTGAAATGTAGGCAGAACCAATGAAGACTTTTCCTCCTCAAGATCTCTCAGAGAATTTCAGAGCTTACTATGTCTTTCATTTCCTCTTCAATAAATATTCTTCTTTCCATTATTTCATCTATGTTTATCAAACAGTCACTTCTGAGTATTTGTTGAGTGACATGGCTGACTATGACATTTCTCCAAAGTGGAGTCCAAAGTCTATTTATTTTTGTGGAGCGGCTTAAGAAATGAATGGTGAAATACTGCAATTTTCTGCAACCTGTTTGGAACTGAAAGTTAGCATGTTGAGTGAAATAAGCCAGAAGTAAGACACAGGAGGGTCTCATTAATCTGGTATATACTAGGTGAGGAAAGGTATTGCCATAAAGGGGGATGTTTAGATAACCCTTGACCCTAGTATTTAAATAAGAGTTTCGAGAAGAAGGACAGAGAAGAAGAGAAATCAAGGGGAAAGAGGAGAACAGGAAGCAATGGGTGAACGGCATCAGGGCTTCAGTTATATTGTGATGTGGGCGAGTGATAGCCATGTCTCCAAAAGACAGACCCAGAACACTGAAACATGAGATCTAAGCTGCAATCATGGGGACTTTGTAATGTGCCTGTCAAGATGACTGGCAGGAATGGGGGTGGGGGTTGTTAGGTAAGGGAGAGAATGTGGGAATACTAGTAGGGAAGGTTGACACTGGGGGTTAGATTGGTGTTGAAATATCTTATTTCTAACCTCAACTATCAAAGACATTGTACAGAACAATTCTTAAATTATAAAGTTTAAAAAAATATGAAATTTTAGTGGGTGGTTTCACTCATAAGGAATTTGAATAAATAAACATGTGCACTATAGACAAACCAAGAAAAGTAGATTTTCCTATTGCAAATGAATACAAGTAAAACTCACAACAATTATGGGATCCTGCATACTCATGTATATGCATTGTGTGTGTGTGTTTTCTATGAAGAGAAAGTTTCTTAGGTTATGGATACCTGAGTTTGTATGGTGCAAGGTCAATCTCAAAATTCAGGGGCCAGAAATCAGCAGCAGAAGGGACAAAAACCATTGAGTTCTATTCATGGGTCACCTTTGCCACAAGATTAATAGACAGAAAGAGGGCCAGCGATGGAGGACCGGTTGATGGGCCATAAGGTTTCTGTGTGACAGATAAGTAACTTTTCTCAGCAACTCTTCTGACACCATCTGCCATATATCCCACTGCTTCACAACTTCCTTAACCAGCTTTGTTTTGATTTTAATATCTGAAACAGGTACCTTCCTGGGGAATTACCATTGTTTGTTTTTAATCTCAAGATATACATGCCAACATACCATCCACTCTCCCTCCTTCTCTACTTCATCTTTGCCTGCATGTGATCTGTCTGAAGCGCTTCCAAAACATAGAAGAGACTAGGCACCATTTCCATGTCTTCCTGTTTTATACCAATAATTACACTCAAAATGTGACAAGATTTCATTTTCTGCTTGTGTATTTGTGTTATATCATGGAGTACTGGGGATCATTTTACTGAAGCACCTTAGGCCCCAAGCCCAGCAATCTCTTCAAATAGTGACAGTCTCCAATTAATTTCATTCAGTACATGAAAAGAACTCCCTGACTCTTTGGGAAAAAATTACTGAGGAAAATTTTTATATGGGGGGAGCATGTCTTAGAAAGGATATTTTAAAAAATCCTAAGTATTTAACCAATAGTAAGTATGCAAAAAATGAATTATTGCCCATAAAATATTTACACAGCTTTCTATGAATAGTATTTGTTCATTTTATTCTTTTTAGCATCACCAACACAATCACATGAAGCCAGAAAATGAGGGAAATGTTTCAGAATTTATTCTTCTGGGATTTTCAGAAGATCCAGAACTGCAGCCCCTCATCTTTGGACTTTTTCTGTCCATGTACTTGGTCACCATGCTGGGGAACCTGCTCATCATCTTGGCCGTCAGCTCAGACCCCCACCTCCACACACCCATGTACTTCTTCCTGTCCAACCTGTCCTTCGTGGACATCTGCTTCACCTCCACCACCATCCCCAGCATGCTAGTGAACCTACAAAGAGAGAATAAAGCCACAAGCTATGAAGGCTGCATCACTCAGATGTATTTTGTCAGTGTCTTTACAGGGTTAGATAATTTTCTTCTGACCGTGATGGCCTATGACCGCTTTGTGGCCATCTGCCACCCCCTGCACTACACGGTCATCATGAACCCCCGACTCTGTCAACTGCTGGTTCTGGGATCTTGGATCATGAGCAGCCTGACATGTTTGCTACAAAACATATTGGTGTTACGCTTGTCCTTCTGCACAGATTTGGAAATACCCAACTTTTTTTGCGAACTCAAGTTGATAGTCCAGGTTGCCTGTTCAGACGCCTTTGTTAATAACGTGGTGATGTATTTTTCAGCTGTTCTGGTTGGTGGGGGGCCCCTGGCTGGGATCCTTTACTCTTACTCTAAGATAGTTTCCTCTATATGTAGAATTGCATCTGCTCAGGGGAAGTTGAAAGCCTTTTCTACATGCACATCTCACCTCTCAGTGGTCTCTTTATTCTACTGCTCTTGTCTTGGAGTGTTCCTTAGCCCTGCTACCACACACAGCTCACAGTCCAGTTCAACAGCCTCCACCATGTACACTGTGGTCACCCCCATGCTGAACCCCTTCATCTACAGTCTGAGAAACAGAGACATAAAGAGGGCCCTGAAGGGCTTGTTGAAGGGAATTACAAAAGGACACTTGTCCTAGGCATGAAAAAAGGGCTATTATGTTGATGTCAAACTCTTAGAAGAAAAATTGTGATTATTTTTCATGTATTGGGTATAGCACTTCCTCTTTCTCTTTCCTGGAATACCATTTCTTTGTCATAGCTCAATTTATTTAATATCCAGTTCCTGTCTCTTCAATCCACAGTTTCTATCACGTTTTTGGGTAAACATTTCCAAATTCATTGCTTCTCATGTTTCGTATGCATTATGAATCCTTTAGCCATACAGGGGTAAACATGCATTTTTCAGTCAGGAGGACAATCATATGTCATATGCACCATTAGTGAGGGCCATACTCAACATCACCTGTTGGGAAGCTTTTTCCTGTCTTTTAAAGATGCTCTTTTAATGCTTCTCTTAATTCCTAGCCTCTTTTGATGTCATGAAATGACAAAAAACATTATCTGCGAGCATTGTGTAATTTGCTCAGTAATTGCAGGACCTGTGGTGTGGCTTCACTCCCATGGTACAGGTTAGGACTGGAGACTGTCAGGACCTAGCCAGGAGAGGGGCTCTGCCCTCTATTCAGGAATAGTTGCAGTGATGTCGGCTAGAGGTGAGCCCCCCCCCCCCGGATGGACTGAACAGCAAGCAGGAGGTCAGGAGCTGTGTGGTGTGCGCCCGTTAATGAGTCATTTCCTTTTTTCTTAGTCATAAAATGTGGAAGCCCCAAAATAATGCAGCTATCTCAGATTTCATTTTTTCTGAGATTTTCAGAGAAATCAGAACAAAACCCTCTCATATTTGGGAATTTACTCCTGCTGTACTTCTCACTGTGTTAATAAATCTGTTTTTTGATCCTGACTTTTTTTTTTCTTTTTGTGTCATACCCAGTGATGCTCAGGGGTTACTCCTGACTCAGGAGTTACTGTTGGCAGTGCTTGGGGGACCATCTGGGATTCCTCGGATCGAACCCAGGTTCGGCCACATGCAAGGCAAACACCCTATCTGCTATACTATCACTCCAGCCCTGTTTTTGATCCTGATTACCAGCTCAGACTCCTACTTCCACACCCCTGTGTACCTCTGCAACTCTCACCTGTCGTATTGGATATCTGTTTCATCTCTGTCACCGTTTCCAATATGCTGGTGAACATATCTAGAGAGAAAAATAAAGACTCAACCAATGAATAATAAAGCCTCTCTATGAATGCTGCACCACACGTGTATATTTCGTCTGACTTCTTACAATGTTGGATGGCTTTTGTCTGACTGTGATGCCCTCTGACCACTCTGTGGCCATCTGCCACCCTTTGCGCCACACAGCTATCTTGAACCACTGGCTCTGTCGCCTGATGGTTTTAGATCTTGGATCACAAGTACCCGGATATGTTCATTACACAACTTATTGGTGTTGCAATTGTCAATTTGCACAGATTTGGAAATCTCTTTTTCTGTGAACACAAATTGATGGCATAGGTTGCCCATTTGGACACCTTTATTAATAATAGTGTGGTGATGTATTTATAATGGTTCTTCTGAGTGGGGCCCCTTAGCTGGGATCTCTTACTATCTTACTTTAAGATCATTTCCTCTGGAAGTAGAGTTGCCTCCAGACAAGGGAAGTCAAAGCATTTTCTACTTGTGCATCTCATCTTGCAGTTGTGTCTCTATTTCATTGCACAGGTTAAGGGGTATGATCATGGGAAAACTTAAACTCACAACAAAATAGGTGCTCATTGGTTTCAGTAGGGAAGGGATTTGGAAGTTGAAGCCAGAGTGTCAAAAAAAGTAAAAACCCTAAGTTAATAGTATCTAATATTTTGGAAAGGTGAATCATTAGCAAAAAATGTCTTTCTGGCCATAGACCTGTTCCTCAGGGGAATCCTGTGCTTAGTGACTGGAGAAGCAAGAGACAGAAGTGCCTAATGAGCAGACAGGGGGAGCTGTAAATATCAGTCATCTCTGTGTCTCTGCATTTGTGCTCTTGGGATGGAAGAGATAGTGTTGGTATTTGTGTGTGTGTGTGTGTGTCTTTCCATTCTTAGGTCTGACTGGGGCATGAGGCTTCATTCCTCCTGCCATCTTGTCTGAAGGACTGACCTTCCTTGTCCATGAACAACCTCCTAAGGAGGAATTCACATCTGCACCTGGAGGTATGGAGGTGAGTTCAAACACCGACAGGTCTCTGCATGGAGTTAGGGAGAACGGATGTCCACACCAGTGACCTGTGGTCCCCAGCATTCATTGTCCTTAGTCCAGAGGCAGCTTTGCCTTTATAATGAACACATGTTTTGATTTCAGCATCTGAATAATATTTTGGTGACTTCTTGGTCCACTTCAAATAATACTATGAATCATTACATTACTATGATGCAATGCTGGAAAAACCCTTTCAGATAATCAAATTTAAAGATATCAGAGAAATAGTATTGCAGGGAAGCAGGAAAGGTGCATGCCACATACAGGGATGATCCTTGTTTGGTCCTAAGAACCCCATACCGTCCCCCAAAGCCCTAGCCAAGAGTTATCTCTGAGGACAGAGACAGGAGTACGGCTGGCGGTGGCCCCCAAACAAATAAACAAACAGTCAAAAGCAAAATGCTTCTAATTGTCCAGAGGAAATCAAAATTAATAATTAATATTCAAAAATACTCCAGGATGTCAGGGTGGAGAGGGGTGGGTGATGGCTAAGGTACTGAAACTGCTCCCATGCACAGGACAGACCCCATCACCGACGTTCAAGTGTCGGTAGCACTAGTTGACAACCCCAACATAAGAACAAATCATTATTCGCAGTAGTGACAGCCATCTGTAAGTGTGCATTTATTACAACCTTGTGACGTTTGTCCACTTAATTTCCCCTTCAACCTGATCAATGAATATTGTTTGACTATCAGTTTAAACTCCCATCTTCATTCCACAGACAGTTCACTTTTTATTTTTCTTGTTTTTAATTTTATTTTTTTTATTTTTACTGGGCTAGAGCAATAGCACAGCAGAAAGGACATTTGCTTTGCACGCAGCCAATCAGCGGTTCAATTCCTCCACCCTTCTGGAGAGCCCGGCAAGCTACCGAGAATATCTTGCCCAAACAGCAGAGCCTGGCAAGCTAACCGTGGCATATTCAATATGCCAAATACAATAACAAGTCTCACAATGGAGGCGTTACTGGCCACTAGAGCAAATCGATGAGCAATGGGATGACAGTGACAGTAACAGTGATACTTTTACTCTTTAGGGAACCATCGTGTTAAATTTTACGATCTCCACAGAGCACATCCTCTTGCTCCTGGTGCTCCCCAGCTGTCCATATGCCCCCTCTGTTCCTGTTTCCAGGATGAGTCAAAAGATGCTTTTCCAGCTGGAATATAGAAGGGATCACTAAGTCAATGATGGTTGGCGGGATAGTTTGGAATGGGAGATAAAGGACCAAATGTGATAGCCTCTCAGTATCTGTATTGCAAACCATAATGCCCAAAATTAGAGTGAGAGGGTATGGGGAAAATTGTCTGCCATAGAGGGAGGGGTAGTGGGAAAACGGTGGAGGTCAGGGAAGGAATACTGGGGACATCGGTGGTAGAAAATGTGCACTGGTGGAGTGGTGGGTACTCGAACATTGCATGACTGAAACTCAAACATGAAAACTTTGTAACTGTATCCGATAGTGATTCAATAAAGCAAGATGCTTTTCCTTTTCTTATGTAATATTTTTCTATAAAATTAAATATTTCTCACAATTCTGACATTTTTTAAGTTGTTTTATTCCCCTATATATCTTTCCCTTTTCTATTGTTAAGGTTTGCAATAATTTCTGTGGACTTGTTTCTCAATTAATTTTGAAGGGAAATATTTCATTTTGGAGAGAGTTTAGGGCCACACTTAGAAGTGGTAAGGGGTTATTCCTGGTTCTGTGCTTAGTGATCATTCTTGGTGGTATTCAGGGGGTTGTGTATAGAACCAGGAACTGGACCAGACTTGATGGTGTGCAAGAATCCCTGTACATGATGAAAATATTCATTATGAAATGTAAAGTTTCTACTTAAATACATGCCTCTTCTGACTTTTGAGTTTATTGTTTTATTTACCGGACAGCCTTTATACACCGGCTTGCTGGGAGGTAGTTTTTTAGATGTGAATTGGGTTTGTGCCAATTGCAACAAAACATAATTACCTTTATTTTGTGTATTATCTCCAAGGGCCAGGGGTCAATGTGATGTTTACCCAGATAGAAGTCATAGTTTTCAGATTCTATTTTACAATGTAGGCTTTTCCGGGTTAAATTTAACACCAACCTCACCATATAGTAAATTTCATTTATATGGAGACAGACTAATTTTTTAATGTATCCATCTGCTTCTTTTTTAAAACATTCATTTATTTTTATCTATTTTTTATTGAATCACTGTGAGATATAGTTACAAAGCTTTCATGTTTGAGTTTCAGTCATACAATGATTGAACACCCACCCTCCACCAGAGCACATTTCCCACCACCAATGTCCCCAGTATCCCCAGCCCATCCCAACCCTCCCCTTCCCTCTACGGCAGACAATTTCCCCCATATTCTCTCTCTACTTTGGGGCATTATGATTTGTGGAGATGGACTAATTTTTATGGCTTTATAAGCTCGGCATCATCCCTGTGCATAAAATATTCTAAAAATTTGCTTTATATCTGAGTTCTGGACAATCAAAACATCAGTCCAGGCTGATATCAGGAAATAACTGTTGTTATTTTGTTACAATGGGTATTAACTTTTCTTTAATACAATGAAGGGACTGGAGCGATAGCACAGCGGGTAGGGTGTTCGCCTTTGCACGTGGCCCACCTGGGTTCGATTCCTCTGTCCCTGTCGGAGATCCCAACAAGCTACGGAGAGTATCCTGCCCTCATGGCAGAACCTGGCAAACTACCCATGGCATATTCGATATGCCAAAAGCAGTAACAACAAGGCTCACAATGGAGACGTTACTGGTGCCCACTAGAGTAAATCGGTGAACAATGGGATGAAAGTGCGGCAGTGATATTAGTAAAGCTAGGTTTTTTTTTAAAATTAGTTTAAAATAATGATTTACGAACTTGTTGGTATTTGAGTTTCAGGTATGCTAAAATTTATTTTGTTTGGGGGGGGGGGGTCACACCCGGCGATACTCAGGGGTTACTCCTGGTTCTGCACTCAGGGATTACTCCTGGCACTGCTCAGGGGACCATATGGGACGCCAGGGATTGAACCCAGATTGGCTGTGTGAAAGGCAAATGCCCAACCTGCTGTGCTGTCACCCAGGTTCACACTAAAACTTTAAATACCAATTGCCCCACCAATGTCAACTTCCCTCCCGCAGTGCTCCCATGCTCCCTGCTGCCACTCTGCTTCCCCACCTGGCACCTGCCCAGGTACATTTCAGTTTCGGCTTGTAGCTTAGATCTCATTTTCAGTGCTGTCAAGACTGTGCTTTATCTGGATATAAACCACTCTCCCATATTACTTGTGTAGCCAGGGCCCCTGACCCCGGTTCTCACACGACTTCCCTTTGTCATCTTCTCTCCTTCCTTCCCTTTGATTTATTTCTTCCTCTGTCATTCTCCTCTCTGTACTCTAAGGTCCAGGCTTACATAGGCACCCCCCTCTTATTTATTTACTTATTTATTTATTTATAAAAATTTTTTATTAGTGAATCACTGTGAGGTACAGACTTACAAACAAGCTTTCGTGCTCTGTTTCAGTCATACAATGCTCAATTACCCCATCCCTCCACCAGTGCCCGTTCTCCACCACCGATGATCCCAGCATCCCTCCCACCACCCCGTGTTTCCCCATCCCACCTCTGTGGCAGGGCATTCCCTTTTGTTCTCTCTCTCTTTTAGGGTGTTGTGGTTTGCAATACAGGTATTGAGTGGCCATCGAGGCACCCCCCTCTTATTGCATCTTTTACATCACCTTTCCCAGTTACTCCGTATACAACAGATCACTGAGATCGTCATGGATTTATCCTTGCTCTTCGGGCTGACTTCGCTCAACTCGACATCTCCAACCAGGCTGCAGAGAATTGCACAGATTTCATCTCTCCTGGAATATTACTCAATGTTCTTAAATCTATAGCCTTGACACCATATACTTTTAGCTGTCAACCTGCATTCACGTCATTTTTCTGTCATATCCTATTTCTATTTGGCACAACAGGTTGTTGTAAAGTACACAAAAGTAAGAACAGAATTGGAAGTCCCTGCTGTGTGGATCATGCGTAGGGGTGGCAGAGACAGAGAACAGTGAGATCCATATAAGTATGCTGCTCTGCCCACACCAGAAATAAATTATTTCATATTAAAATGTGAAATTTCTATGGTGTGGGCAAGATTGACCGTGCATGGGCACCTGAAGAATTTTGCTGGTGGGTAAAGGTCAAAGCTAGTAGTAGAGTGTCCCCAAGGAATTAAAAATATATGTAGACCAACCTACAACATCCAAGAATATTTAAAAAATGATGCCACATAAAAATAGGAAGGAAGAAGCTTGCCTGGTCTCTAATGAGCAATATTGCAATGTTATGGTCAGTTAGTTATGTCCGACACTCAGAGAAAATAATGAGCTTTCTTTTTCTTTCTGTCTTTGTGTGTTTTGGGGCTACACTTAGTAGTGCTGAGTTTACTTCTGACTATGCTCAGGGATCACTCCTTGTGGTGCTCCAGGGACCTGTGTCCGCTGTATGAAAGGCAAGAGTCACTTACACTGTTACTCCAGGCCCTTGATATACACCTCCTACTTGACATAGAAAACACCAGCATGGTTGAACTGTGTTATCTTTTGCGAAGTATGGATCAGATCTGCTTATGTCTACCTCTTTCGGGTGTGTCATTTACAAAGCACTGGACACAAAAATGTCACTGCTGTCTTTTGAAAAAGGTCATTTTGAAATTATCTTTGCGTGGCCAGAGTGATAGCACAGAGGGGAGGGACTTGCCTTGCACTCGGCCACCCAGGTTCAATCCCAGACATTCCATATTGTCTCCCAAACACCTCCAGTAGTAATTCCTGAGTGCAGAGGCAGGAATAATCCCTGAACATTGCTGGGTGTGACCCCTAAACACCAAATAAATAAATAAATAAATAAATAAAATTATACTTGCTGGTGGGCTGGAGCGATAGCACAGGTGTGTACGGCATTCGCCTTGCTCATGTCTGACCCAGATTTGATTCCTCTGTCCCTCTTGGAAAGCCTGGCAAGCTACTGAGAGTATCTTGCCTAAACGGCAGAGCCTGGCAAGCTCTGCCAATATGCCAAAAACAGTAACAACAAGTTTCACAATGGAGACGTTACTGGTGCCCGCTCGAGCAAATCGATGAGCAGCTTGATGACAGTGATCCAGTGATACTTGCTGGTTATCAAGGGAATGTTATCAGGGAAGGAATGCATCTGGAGCCCACAAAGATCTCTCAGAGAACATCTGAGCTCCGAACATCTTTTCATTCCCTGCTATTCATTTTGTTTTTCTCCTTTTCTCCCCCCTCTCTGTTTATCAAACAGTCTTCTAATTATTTGTTGAGTGACATGGCTGACTATGGTCTTTCTTTAATATGGAGTCTAAAGAGCCTAAAGTCTATCTTTCCTGGAGAGACTGAAGCAATAGCATCTTATAGAGGATGGTTTCATCAGATGTGGAATCTGAATAAATATATGTACTGGTAAAAGCAATGAAAATGGTTCATAGACTGTCTAAAACTGAGGGTTATTTTTTCCTTTTTGGGGGGCGGGTCACACCCAGCTATGCACAGGAGTGACTCCTGGTTCTGCACTCAGGAACCACTCCTGGCAGTGTTCAGGAAACCATATGGGATGCTGGGAATCGAAGCCAGGTCAGCCGCGTACAAAGCAAAGGCCCTACCCACTGTGCTATCGCTCCAGCCCTAAAACTGGGTTTTATACTGAAGGAAATAGACCAGGGTCTGTGGTAAATGAATAAAAATAAGAAAACTAATGCCACCTACGACATTCAGTATACACATGTCTATGCTTCTATTCTCTGTGCATGATATCTAAAAAGAGAAAAGCTAGCCCACTGATGTACCAAAAGTAGCACACATGTGTTTGGTTTTAACATGCAAGTTCGTATTCTCTTATATAAGGGCTTAAATGGCTCCAGGTAGAAACACAATAACCTTCACACACTTCCTTCTGATGATGGTGGGAAGGTACATGGTGGCGGGATTGGTGTTTGGATATTATCTGTAATGAACTATTGTGAATAATTTTATAAAATATATATATGAAAAAAGAGAAAAGTTCACATGCTATGGGTACATGAGCTTGTATTCAGGGAAGGGGATAAGTAGCACTGTGTTTCTGCCCTTAGGCACGCGATTAATAGGGTACAGGAGGGCCATAGCATGGAGGTCTACGGGTGGTGAAGATTTTGTGTAGCTGAGACACTACATCACTCAGCCACATCACACCTGACATCATCTTCCATATCTCCCCCTTCCTCAGCCAACTTCCATCACCAGCTTCACCTGTTTTGCCTTGAATATCTTAAGTAGACACTTTGCCCGGGGCATTTGAATAGACTCTTCTCATCTTAGACACACACGAACACTTAATACACACTCTCGTCCTTCTCTTTTTTCTCTTCCTCCATTGTCCTTGTCTCAGTGTTAGATGTTTAAAGGTTTTGTCAAAATATCGAATAGACTCTTTGCCATTTTCATTTATTCCCTTACTTAATAAAACGATCATTATCTACCATGTCTTGGCATTTAATGATCTGTTTGGTTGTGCTCCAAAATTAACTCGTGGGTACTTTGTTCATTCAGCCTCTTTGACTTATTCCCTAGAATTATCCTAAAATGAAAACAGCCCTTAATTTATATTAATTTATTATACATTTTTTCTATTAAGATTGCTAATCAATTTTCTCTAATGAAAAAAGCGACTAAGAAAACTTTTCCTATTGGAGGTATCAAGATAGTTCTTAATTTTAGATATTTTTCAAGCTCCCAAAACATATAAAACTTAGGTGTTCATGCAAAAATAAATCATTGCCAATAAAATATACAGGTCATGTAATTTTATGTCGATATAAATTTGTTATTTTGTTTTTTCTTAGCATAACCAAGCATATAACATGAAAGCAGAAAATGATGCAAATATTTCAACATTCATTCTTCTGGGATTTTCAGAGGAACCAGAACTGCAGCCCCTCATATTTGGGCTTTTCCTCTCCATATACATGATCACTATCTTTGGCAACCTGCTCATCATCCTGGCCGTCAGCTCAGACCCCCACCTCCACACGCCCATGTACTTCTTCCTGTCCAACCTGTCCTTAGTGGACATCTGCTTCACCTCCACCACCATCCCCAAGA
Source organism: Sorex araneus (assembly GCF_027595985.1). NCBI lineage: Eukaryota > Metazoa > Chordata > Mammalia > Eulipotyphla > Soricidae > Sorex > Sorex araneus. Next base: position 247,172,156 of record NC_073303.1, read on the forward strand.
TGCTGGTGAACCTACAAAGAGAGTATAAAGCCACAAGCTATGAAGGCTGCATAACTCAGATGTATTTTGTCAGTGTCTTTACAGTGTTAGATAATTTCCTTCTGACCGTAATGGCCTATGACCGCTTCGTGGCCATCTGCCACCCCCTGCACTACACAGTAATCATGAACCCCCGACTCTGTGGGCTACTGGTTCTGGGATCTTGGTTCCTGAGTAGCCTGGCCTGTTTGTTACAAAACTTGCTGGTGTTACGCTTGTCCTTCTGCACAGATTTGGAAATTCCCAACTTTTTTTGTGAACTCAAGTTGATAGTCCAGGTTGCCTGTTCAGACGCCTTTGTTAATAACGTGGTGATGTATTTTTCAGTTGTTCTGCTGGGTGGGGGGCCCCTGGCTGGGATCCTTTACTCTTACTCTAAAATAGTTTCCTCTATATGTAGAATCGCATCTGCTCAGGGGAAGTTGAAAGCCTTTTCTACGTGCGCATCTCACCTCTCAGTGGTCTCTTTATTCTACTGCTCTTGTCTCGTAGTGTTCCTTAGCCCCACTACTACCCACAGCTCACAGTCCAGTTCAGCAGCCTCTGCCATGTACACTGTGGTCGCCCCTATGCTGAACCCCTTCATCTACAGTCTGAGAAACAGAGACATAAAGAGGGCCCTGAATGCGTTCTTGGTGAAGGGAACTACAAAAGGACACTTGTCCTAGGCATGAAAGAATTGTCCAAATGCTCCCTGAAATCAAACAATTAGTTGAAAAGTTGTGATGGTTTCATCCTTTGGAACGTCCTCTTTCTATTTTGCCTTATAATTTAATAATTTTATTATTAATTATTAAAACTGTGATTGTTTCATCCTTTGGAACTTCCTCTTTCTCTTTCTCGGATTTCTGTTTCTTGGAGCTCTCAGCTCAACTCACTTTATACTATACCAATAAGTTTTCTATACTTTGTGATATTCTACAATTTTTCCCCATTTTTTGTTGAATAGCATTTCCAAAGTCACTGCCAACTATGAATCAGATGCATTTCCAAGCCCCCTTTTATTTTATTAATATGTTGCTACTTTATAAGTATGTTTATTAAAGGATATGTATCATTCAAATGCCCCATATTTTAAAAAATACTTTATAATAATTATAGTAGCTAAAGAGATATTATGAAGGACAAAGCAATTACCCTGCACATAGACAACCCATGTTTGATTTCTGGTACTCAAATGGTCCCTTGAATCTGCCAGAAGTGATCTCTGAGTGCTGAGCCAGGAATGAGCCTTGAGAAAAATATGATGGGTTTCCCCAAAAAATAATCTTTATAAGCTATATTACTTGAATGGGAACAAACTATATAATATAGTAGGATTTACCTAAAATACAATTTTCATGCTACTGTGTTTATGATGGTCTTTCGATTTTATTATCATCAGTTGGATTTATTCTCTTTCAGCAGTTTGTCCATGGTGCCACTCAGTCATGTGCAAAGTGATTATCATGTACGTGCATTCATAGCCTTAGTGATATGACAAAGAACCATTTCATGTCCTCCATCCTCTGACTGTGAACATCACCTCTTGATCAACTAATAAAAGTCTTCAGTGGTGCTTTGGGGTGCTAATGTTTACGTATTTGTACACATGTGGTAAATACTAACACGGGTTTTTTATTGAATAATCTTATTTTATGTTGGAAACTTCCATTGCTGTCTCTATTGTTCTTTCTGTATTTAAAACCGTCATCTTCTCCTCTCACGTTATATTGTAGCTACTTCTATTTCCATCTCAGTATCATTCATAAAAAGCATAATAAACTTTCATGTCTTTTGAATGTGACTATTAAAACTTTAATCTCTCTTACTTACATTTGATTCTTGTGTAAGTAACATGAACTAGTAAACCTACCAACAAAAAATGTTGTGAGAAAAAAATGTAATGTATTCATTAAATTAAATGTAATATAATGTGTACATTGCGTCAGCTATTGTACTGTTTGTTAACATAAACAAAACATTGTTAAATGAAATTGGAAAAGTAATAGACAGACAGTATAAAATTTTATAACAAGGACAGAAGAAAACGCTTCAAACAAATTCCGGATTTTATAAACATAGGTGAATTTCAGACTACAGCAGAGGGTCTTAAGAGAAACCCAAAAGAAACAGTCAGATGGGAGACCAGATTAGTACACCTTGCAGAGTCATGTGAGGCCCTGGTTCAATTCCAAAAATGAAAAAATAAAAGAAATAGTTCAATAAGAGTTGGTGAATAGGAAAATATGGTAGTGATGGCGCATAAATAACTAAAGATAGAGCTACTATATGATTCAATATATGTATACACATATGTGTTCCATATGTATATGTATATATATATATCATTAGGGTAAGATTATTCATGGACCTCACATTCTGCAGTTCCTCAAGATTTTTACTCTCATGGTGTAATGTTTAGTAATAATTCCAGAGTTAGCCAGCTTGAATGCTAGCTAAATGAACAAGGCATTTCATTTCTCTGCCCCCATTTCTTTATAATGGTAATAATTGTACTTCCTACCATGTAATGTTGTGAGTAATAAGTGAATTAATATATAGGATACCCTTAGTTCAGCTCCTATCCAGTATAATTTTGTACATTAGCTATAATATTGAACAGAAAGCAGATAAGAAGAGCAAAAACTGTGGTTTTAGCAGTGATAAATCGTTTTTTTGCGTGTTTTAATTTGATAGTTTTAAATTATTTTATTATGATAGTTTAGGTAACATTTAACAGTAGTATGAACACTTGTGATCTTGATATGTATACACATGTTACTACTACCGAGTGCCTAAGACCTTCCACCAATGATCTGATATCATTTCTAGTCCACCTCATCTTTCCCTCACACTCCCTTCCCCCAATTCAGTAATCTCTGTTTTGTAACCCAAGGCCAAGGTTTGTTCTCTCTTGATACTGTCCATGCCCATGTTTTATTTCTCTGCATACCACAGATGAGCAGGGTCATTCAATATTTATCCTTCTCCATCTTAGTTATTTTGCTTAATGTGATATATCCTTGGACTGGAGTGATAGCACAGCTGGTAGGGCATTTGCCTTGCATGCAACTGACCCGGGTTTGATTCCTCTGCCCCTCTTGGAGATCCCAGCAAGCTACCGAGAGTATTCCACCCGCATGGCAGAGCCTGGCAAGCTACCCGGGCATATTCAATATGCCAAAAACAGTAGCACAAGTCTCGAAATGGAGACGTTACTGGAGCCCAGTCAAGCAAATCGATGAGCAATGGGATGACAGTGACAGATCCATTACATTAAAATATTACATACCTTATGATTTGTGGTCGAATGTTGAGGTCTTTAATCCATTTTGATCTGACTTTTGTGCATGGTGTCAGGTCAAGGTCTAAGCCCATTTTTTTGCATGTAGTTGTCCAGTTGTTCCAGCACAATTTGTTGAAGAGACTTTCCTTGTTCCACTTCACATCTCTTGCTCCCTTATCAAAGATTAGATGATCATACATTTGGGGTTGTGTGTAGGGATATTCCACCCTGTTCCATTGGTCTACGGCTCTGCCTTTGTTCCAGTACCATGCTGTTTTAATTGTTACTGCTTTGTAGTAGAGTTTGAGGTTGGGGAGGGTGATGCCTCCCATCATCTTTTTCCCAAGAATTGTTTTAGCTATCCGTGGGCGTTTGTTGTTCCATATGAATTTTAGGATTGCTTGATCCATTTCTTTGAAGAATGGCATGGGTATACTTATAGGGATCGCGTTGAATCTGTATAATGCTTTGGGGAGTATTGTCATTTTGACAATATTGATTCTCCCTATCCATGAGCAAGGTATATGTTTCCATTTTCTCATGTCTTCTTTTATTTCATGGAGTAGCGTTTTATAGTTTTCTTTGTAGAGGTCTTTTACATCCTTGGTTAAGCTGATTCCGAGGTACTTGATTTTCTGGGGCACGATTGTGAATGGGATTGCTTTTTTCGTGTCCCTTTCCTCTGCCTCATTGTTTGTATATAGGAAAGCCATGGATTTTTGCGTATTGATTTTGTAGCCTGCAACTTTACTGTATAAGTCTATTGTTTCTAAGAGTTTCTTAGTAGAGGCTTTGGGCTCCTCTAGATATAGTATCATATCATCTGCAAATAGTGAGAGTTTGATTTCTTCCTTTCCTATCTGGATGCCCTTAATCTCTTTTTCTTGTCTAACAGCTATCGCAAGTACTTCCAGTACTATATTGAAGAGAAGTGGTGAGAGTGGGCATCCTTGTCTTGTGCCTGATCTTAGAGGAAAGGCCCTTAGTTTTTCTCCATTGTGAATAATGCTTGCCGTAGGCTTGTGGTAGATGGCTTCGACTATCTTGAGGAAAGTTCCTCCAAAACCCATTTTGGTGAGAGTTTTCATCATGAACGGATGTTGAATCTTGTCGAATGCTTTCTCTGCATCTATTGATATGATCATATGGTTTTTATCTTTACTTTTGTTGATATGATGGATTATGTTGATCGATTTCCGGATGTTAAACCATCCCTGCATCCCCGGGATGAATCCCACTTGGTCATGGTGTATGATCTTCTTGATGAGTTGTTGGATCCTATTTGCTAGTATTTTGTTGAGGATCTTCGCATCGGTGTTCATCAGGGATATTGGTCTATAATTTTCTTTCTTAGTGGTGTCTTTGTTTGGTTTTGGTATTAGGGCGATGTGTGCTTCATAGAAACTGTTTGGGAGAGTTCACATTGAAGACAAGGTCGGCAAAACCCTCCACGATATTGAAGATAAAGGTATCTTCAAAGGTGACACAGAACTAAGCAATCTAGTAAAAACAGAGATCAACAAATGGGACTACATTAAACTAAAAAGCTTCTGCACCGCAAAAGATACAGTGACCAGAATACAAAGACTATCCACAGAATGGGAAAGGATATTTACACAATACCCATCAGATAAGGGGTTGATATCAATGGTATATAAAGCATTGGTTGAACTCTACAAGAAGAAAACATCCAATCCCATCAAAAAATGGGGCAAAGAAATGAACAGAAACTTTACCAAGGAAGAAATACGAATGGCCAAAAGGCACAGGAAAAAGTGCTCTACATCACTAATCATCAGAGAGATGCAGATCAAAACAACCACGAGATACCACCTCACACCACAGAGACTAGCACACATCCAAAAGAACAAAAGCAACCGCTGTTGGAGAGGATGTGGGGAGAAAGGGACCCTTCTACACTGCTGGTGGGAATGCCGACTGGTTCAGCCCTTCTGGAAAACAATATGGACGACTCTCAAAAAATTAGAGGTTGAGCTCCCATTTGACCCAGCAATACCACTGCTGGGAATATATCCCAGAGAGGCAAAAAAGTATAATCGAAACAACATCTGCACATGTATGTTCATCGCAGCACTATTTACAATAGCCAGAATCTGGAAAAAACCCGAATGCCCTAGAATGGATGACTGGCTGAGGAAACTTTGGTACATCTATACAATGGAATACTATGCAGCTGTCAGAAAAAAGGAGGTCACGAATTTTGTATTTAAGTGGATGGGCATGAAAAGTTTCATGCTGAGTGAAATGAGTCAGAAAGAGAGAGACAGACATAGAAAGATTGCACTCATCTAGGGTATATAGAATAACAGAGTGGGAGACTAACACCCAATAATTGTAGAAATAAGTACTAGGAGCTTGACTCCATGGCTTGGAGGCTGGCCTCACATTCTGGGGAAAGGGCAACTCAGAGAAGGGATCACCAACTATAATGTAGTCGAAGGCCATATGGGGGAAGGGAGTTGCGGGCTGAATGAGGGCTAGAGACTGAGCACAGTGGCCACTCAACACCTTTATTGCAAACCACAACATCTAATTAGAGAGAGAGAACAGAAGGGAATGCCCTGCCACAGTGGCAGGGTGGGGTGGGGGGAGATGGGATCGGGGAGGGTGGGAGGGATGCTGGGTTTACTGGTGGTGGAGAATGGGCACTGGTGAAGGGATGGGTTCCCGAACTTTGTATGAGGGAAGCATAAGCACAAAAGTGTATAAATCTGTAAATGTGCCCTCACGGTGATTCACTAATTAAAAATAAATAAATTAATTAAAATTAAAAAAAAATATTACATACCTTCTGATGTAAAAGTTGGTAAGTGTCAAAATGTGTTGGGCATATATCTTCATTTCAAATAAAATTAATGACACACATAATGACAAGGAATCACTTTAACTTCGTTTTTTTTGTTTTTTTGTGTCATACCCAACAATGCACAGGGGATACTCCTGGCTCTGCATTCAGGAATTACTCCTGGCAGTGCTAGGGAGACCATATGGGATACTGGGAATTGAACCTGGGTCAGTCGTGTGCAAGTCAAGCGCCCTACCCACTCTGCTATCGTTCCAGGCCCTAATTTCATATTTTATGCAACAAAGAAACATAATACCACTTGGAAGTGACAGAAATGAGAAGTGTAAATCTTGATCATTGTTCTTTCTTTTATTCCAGTAATTTTGGTTAAAACAACTTAAAACAGCAACCGTGTTATTATTTTATACTTGAAATGTAGCAACACCAGCACATATGCTGCCTGAGCCCATGTGCTGCTTGTGCCCACATGGCTGAACACATGTGTCACCCAAGCACATGTGTTGCCCACATCTCCCCTCTGTGTGCTTTCATGCTTCCATGTCAAATGCTGGGCTATGTGTAGGGGCTCTCTCTGCCCTTGGAGAAGCCCGAGTTCTCTCTTGAGCACAATACTCTCCACTCTCTCCCACTTTCTCTTCCTCCTTCCCTTCAAAACCTCCAATAAAAGACCATGTGATTTCAAAAAAAAAAAAAGAAAAAAATAACAACACCACCGCAACATCAGAGGGTCAGTAACCTTCCACCACTGCCCCCAAGATTCCTTCCCTTTCACTAACCCCTGACTTGCTCAAGGCTTCCTCCTGGCTCTGTGTTCAGAGATCACGGCTGGCAGGGTATAAGGGGTCCGTATCTGGTGCTGGAAATGAAGCCTGAAAATAAATCAGCGTCATACCAGAGAAGCACTTCAACTACTATCACCTGTAGCCCAGGCACACTCATTTGAACTAAAACAGATTTTTCTCAACGAAAGGGAAGAAGTAATTTGAGAGACTGAAGTTCGTTCCTCTTGAACACACGACAGTGAACAAGGGAGCACATTTGATCCCTGTAGCTGCTGCAGAAGGTTCTCACAGACAGTGCTCAGCTAACATACGGGTGGTCTTCAAGTTATCAGTGCCCAGTCTTGGTGCAGAGACTGCAGAGTTTGTCCTGTGGACATTCAGAGAAAAAAATCTTTCATTTCCGTTTCTAGACTGTGAATCAGACACCTCCATCCCATAAATCAAAATCCCTTCTTTATCTCTAAGCTCACAGGGGAACATTCCACATTTGCCACTGACCCAGAAGATTTTTTAAATTTATTTTTAATTTTTTAATTTTTTAAAATGTTATTGAATCACCGTGAAATAGTTACAAGCTTTCATGTTTGGGTTACAATCTCACAATGATCAAACATCCATCCCTCCACCAGTGCACGTTTACCACCACAAATATCCCTGCTATACCCCCCCTTTCCTACCATCCCCATGCCTCCATGGCATACAATATTCCCCATACTCTCTCTCTCATCTTTTGAACATTATGGCTTGCAACACAGATACTGAGCGGTCATCATGTTTGTTCCATTATCTACTTTCAGCATGCATCTCCCATCCCAGCTGATTCCACCAGCCATCATTTTCTTAGTGATCCCTTCTCTATTCCATCTGCCTTCTCCCCTTCGCTCATGAAGCAATTTTCCAGCTATGGAGCAATCATCCTGGCCCTTGCTTCTACTGTCCTTGGGTGTCAGCCTCATGTGATGTTATTCTATACTCCACAAATGAGTGCAGTCCTTCTATGTCTATCCCTCTCTTTCTGACTCATTTCACTTAGCATGATACTCTCCATGTCTATCCATTTATAAGCAAATTTTATGACTTCATCTCTCCTAACAGCTGCATAGTATTCCATTGTGTAGATGTACCAAAGTTTCTTTAACCAGTCGTCTGTTTTAAGGCACTTGGGTTGTTTTCAGATTCTGGCTATTGTGAACAGTGCTGCAATGAACATATAGGTACAGATGTTATTTCTACTGTGCTTTTTTGCATCCTCGGGATTTATTCCCAGAATGACCCAGAAGATTTTGCTTCCTTCTTGGACACTTAGAGACCATCATGAATTCTGGACAACCATTTTCTTATCTCAATGCCATCGGGTCAGACACCTGCTGCCCTTCTGGCCCATTGGATTTTTGTGTTCTGAGGCTTTGGAAATCTGGATGTGAATATATTTTACATGCCCTTGCTCTTCCTCCTGGAAAAACATCTTTGGGTTCATTTATTTATTTTTTTATTACTGAATCTCCATGAGATAGAGTTACAGGCTTTCATGTTTGAGTTTCAATCATACAATGATCAAACACCCATCCCTCCACCAGTGTACATTCTCCACCGTCAATATCTTCAGTATAAACCCCCCTCATGTCCCCTCCCCCTGCCTCTATGGCAGACAATTTCCCCCATATTCTCTACTTTGGGGTATTACTGTCTGCAATACAGAAGCTGAGAGGTTATCACGTTTGGCCCTTTATCTGCTTTCAGCACACATCTCCTATCCCTAAGAATTCCTCCAACCATCATTGACTTAGTGATCCTGTCTTTATTTCAGCTGCTTTCTCCCCCATCTTATGAGACAGATTTCCAACTATGGGGCAATATTCCTGGCTCTTGTGTCTACTGTCCTTGGGTGTCCATTTTGTATTATGTTATTTTATATTCCACAAATAAGTCAGTCCTTCTATGTCTTTCCCACTGGAAAGACATATTTACAGTGTATTATATTATGTCACTCCAGGATCCTCATAAATAAGGAAGAACTCAGAGGTAAGTATGTGTCTGGAGGGTAAGTGTACTCTTTATTCACAGGTGCCCATGAATATTTATTTTGTATAGAACAGATAATAAATGCTGCTTACTTGTGCATTGTACCAAGGGTCACAGGACTGCTGTTTAGTGTGTGGGGTTTTGAGGAGATAATGAAACAACCCAAAGCTGTAATTCTGAAAAGGAGAGTAGATTTATGCAAGGAATCTCAGGTGCTGTTTTCAGGTTATCTAATCTCAGGAGAAACTCAGCTTATCTAAACATTTCATAATTAAGAATGTTATGTAAGCAACTAGAGTATTTCACTTGTGATCTTGGTATGAAATTTAAAATGTGCAGGGATAGATTACATGAAATACAGAATGATCCTGAAAACAGTTCAGCTCCTCTTGGCTATGGAAATAATCACTTGTAATCACTTGTCATCCTGTTGTTCATCGATTTGCTCGAGTGGACACAATAAAATCTCCATTTGACCCTGTCACGTGCTAGTGTAGCCCAATGGTGTCTGCTCACTCCAGGAACACAAAGAGCATCAAACTATTTGTTCAGAAGTCTGACCATTTTGTAGGTGTCCTTTTGAGGTCCCATAGATTCCAGTCAGTAACAGCTCTAGTCCAGTGGTCGTCTCCAAATCGCATATGTATCCGGTCCATCTGATTTTCGACACCTTGGCAAACGAGGCAGAGTCCCTGATCTTCGTTCGTTGATGGAGGTCAGAACTCCAGAATCCTTCTCTCACTTGAGTGAAGCGTGATACTCCAAGTATAGCTCTTTTGATTCCTTTTTGGGTGATCTGAATAGCGGTCTCATCCTGTTTTCGTAGGGTCCAGGTCTCTGAGGAATATGTTAGTGCAGGAAGAATGCTGGAGTCAAAAAGATGTGCCTGGAGCCGGAGGTTCTTCATCCTCTTAACAACTTCTTCAACGCTCTTGAAGGCGTTTCACGCTGTTCTCTTCCTCCTGTGCAGTCCTGGCACCAAGTCATTCCTCATGTTGAGTTCTCAACCCAGGTACACATAGCTGCTGTATTCAGAGATGTTCGTTCCATTGAGAGTAAATGGAATGTCAGGAACTAGTTCATTTCTCATGAACATTGTCTTGGTGAGATTCAATTGCACTCCAACAATTCCACACTCATGATCGAAGTCAGCCAGTATTTGTGCCGCTTGGCTAATGTTTGGTGTTATTAGAACAATGTCATCAGCAAAATGGAGGTGGTGTAGTTGCCAACCATCTATATTCACTCCCATTTCTTCCCATTATAGTCATTGCATGACATTCTCGAAGGTGGCACTGAAGAGTTTTGGTGAAATGGTATCACCTTGCCGAACTCCTCTCTTTACGTTGATGATCATTTCCTTGTAGAATGGTGAGATCCTGGTGGTGAATTCATAATACAGCTCACAGAGGATCCTGATGTACTGAGTTTGAATGCCCTGTTTGGCTAGAGCTTCAATGACAGCTTCAGTTTCAACAGAATCAAAGGCCTTCTTTAAATCGATGAACAGAGTTAGACAGAGCGGCCTCTTGAGAAACTTCAAAGAACTTGGTCACCATGTGGATATGGTCAATCGTGCTAAGTCCCTCTCAGAACGTGGCTTGTTTGCATGGTTGTCCATCATTGAGTGTTCTGCCTATTCTATTTGGGATGACTCCAGTGAACAACTTGTAGATGACAAACAACAGGCAGATCAGGCAATAGTTGCCGATGTCATGGATGTCTCCCTTTTTGTACAACAGAATGTCCTGCTGGTTTTCCATTGGGACAAAACCTTGCATTCAGACAGTTAGTGTGTAAAGAGCAGAGCCAGTGTATTGATGAGTACTGGCGGCATATTCTTCAGGTGTTCAGGTCTGACCTTGTCTGAACCGGGTGCTGTATGCTTCTTTACCTATGAAATGGCATATCGGATTTCAGAAGGGAGAATATTGGGAATGACATACCCGTCCTGCATTATTTGGTATGTGGGCAGGTAGACATAGCTATCGAAGAGATCTGAGTAGAGATCCATTGCCCTTCTGGAAGATGTAATAGATCCATCAGGATGTTGGAGGGCAGTCATCTTGGTCTTATAGTTGGCGAAGAGCAAGTGGGCATTGCGAATACTTTTCCCGTCTTCTGCCGCATCAGCCAACACTGCTGCTCTTCTCTCTTTGAGGTCTTCCTTTATCTCTTCTCTGCACAGTTTTGTGAGCTCAGACACTAGCTTGTGATTGCCTGAGGTTCGTGTCAAGCCACATTGGTGAATGAGCTTAAGAGTTTTTGAAGACAAGAGTCTGTTTGTGGGCTTTCCCCACTCTCGGCATTACTCGAACAGTCTTGGAGGTGCTGAACCAGTCAGTCATATTCCTCATCAATGGTGTCAATGATGGCATCTTCCTATGCTGCTGCAATAGTGCCAAAGAGCTCCCAGTTGGTGGTTGTTCTGGGAGTTCTCTTCTTAAACTTTGCAGCTATTTCTCCCTACTCCATGAAGTAGAATTTGCACGAAGGAGACGGTGGTCCAATCCCATTTGGAATTTTGGGAAAACAGCGACATTGGTCAGTCAGACAAAACCATCGATTGAATATGATGTGGTCAATTTCACTGTGGAACTGGCCACCAGGAGACTCCCATATCCAGCGTTTAGATTCGGCCTTCTGGAACTGTGAGTTACCATGGATAGTCTTGGTTGACATGATGAACTCAGACAGTCTCTCACCCTGTTCGTTCCATTCTAGGCCATGGGTTCCGGTGTGGAGTTCTTCGGGCGACCTTTTCGGTACTATCTTAGCATTAAAATTACCAATAATGATCTTGTAGGAGGTGTGGTCTTCTTTATAAAACTTCTCCAGCTCCATGTAGAGCTTCTCAATTTCTTCTTCATCGTAGTTGGATGTTGGTGCCTAGACAACAAAGATAGAAACTACTGGCAATGAGCCACATTATTCAAGCTTAAGCGTTTCGGGTTGTGATAGTAAATAGTGATGTATAAATAGTGATGTGTAAATAGTGATTTTTCAGAGATGAAGGGTGGCATTCCCACACCAAGTCAGTGCTTGGAGGTGATGAAACACCTGATCTAGTCAGGTATGGGGGAGGTGCATATGAAGAAAACACACATTCAGGTGGGAAGGAGATGATAATTGCTTAGATATTTGGCAGGGATCCAAGTTAAAATTGGAAGGGATTCAAGGAGTTCAAGTAAAAAAAAATTTTTTTAAAGAGACTCAATTTATTTAATGACTTAGGAAAAGTGTATCATTGGGAAAAATTATGTCTGTCCACTAGGAATTCTGCAGGGGTTGTATTTCTTTTTTTTTCTTTTTTGGGTCACATCCAGCAATGCTCAGGGGTTACTCCTGGCTCTACACTCAGGATTTACTCCTGGTGGTGCTTGGAGGACCATATGGGATGCCAGAGATTGAACCCAGGTCGGCCGCGTGCAAGGCAAATGCCCTACCCGCTGTACTATCACTCCGACCCCTGTCTTGTTCTTCTTTTTTTTTTTTTTTTTTTTTTTTTTGCTTTTTGGGTCACACCTGGCGATGCACAGGGGTTACTCCTGGCTCTGCACTCAGGAATTATCCCTGGCCGTGCTCAGGGGACCATATGGGATACTGGGATTTGAACCCGGGTCGGCCGCATGCAAGGCAAACGCCCTACCCGCTGTGCTATCTCTCCAGCTGTCTTGTTCTTCTTAATGAAGTGCTAGTGACTTTGTTCCTCCATGATTACTTAGCAATACCCATAAGAGGGGACAGAATTTAGTCCATATTCATTCAAATTAATAAAAAGTTTTGTTAAAATGGCTAACATATTGCTACATAGGAAAAAATCTATGAAAAAATATTTATATTAACTATAGTATGGTACATATTACAAAAGAGTTTTTAAAAGGCATACAGAATATCTAAAGGTTATTTTTGCCTGAAAATAAATTATTTCCAATAAATATATGAGTTGGGCTGGAGCGATAGCACAGCTGTAAGGCATTCGTCTTTCACGCCGCCGACCCATGTTCGATTCCTCCGAGTCCCTCTCGGAGAGCCCGGCAAGCTACCCATGGCATATTGGATATGCCAAAAACAGTAACAATAAGTCTCACAATGAGAGATGCTACTGGTGCCCGCTTGAACAAATTGATGAGCAACGGGATGACAGTTACAGTGACAAAATATATGAGTCATGCAACTTTAGATGAATAACATATTTTCACTTTATTATTTTTTAGCACACCAACCCTATTCTATAAAACCAGAAAATGATGCAAATATTTCATCATTTATTCTTCTGGGATTTTCAGAGGTACCAAAATTATAGGCCCTCATATTTGTGCTTTTCCTGTCCATGTACCTGACCACCGTGCTGGGGAACCTGCTCATCATTCTGGCCCTCAGCTCAGACCCCCACCTCCACACGCCCATGTACTTCTTCCTGTCCAACCTGTCCTTCGTGGACATCTGCTTCACCTCCACCACCGTCCCCCACATGCTGGTGAGTATACAAAGAGAGAATAGAGCCATTGGCTATGAAGGCTGTGTCACTCAGATGTTTTTTGCCTGTGTCTTTGCAACATTAGATGATTTACTTCTGACGGTGATGGCCTATGACTGCTTTGTGGCCATCTGCCACCCCCTACACTATACAGTCATCATGAACCCCTAGGTCTGTGGACTGCTGGCTCTGGGATCCTGGATCTTGAGTAGCCTGGCATGTTTGTTACAAAATATATCATTTTTGCTATTGTCCTTCTGCACAGATTTGGAAATTCCCAACTTTTTCTGTGAACTCAAGTTGATAGTCCAGGTTGCATGTTCAGATGCATTTGTTAATAATCTGGTGATGTATTTTTCATCTGTTCTGCTGGCTGCCACTCCTATGGCTGGCATCATTTACTCTTATACTAAGATCATTTCTTCCTTACGTAGAATTTCGTCGGCTCAGGGGGAGTGGAAAGCCTTTTCCATCTGCGCATCTCACCTCTCAGTGGTCTCTTTATTCTACTGCTCTGGTCTTGGAGTGGTCCTTGGCCCCACTACTACCCACAGCTCACAGTCCAGTTCAACAGCCTCCGCCATGTACACTGTGCCTGCCCCTATGCTGAACCCCTTCATCTACAGTCTAAGAAATAGAGACATAAAGAGGGCCCTGAAAGCATTCTTGTTGAAGAGATAGTTGCCTGCAACATGAAGAAAGGTCTGTCGTTGCTGAGGTCAAACTGTGAGAGAAGGAATTGATTATTGTTAATCCTTTATATTTAATTCCTCTTTCTCTTCCTGTATTTTGAATTTTAGTGTGTTTTACCTCAGCACTATTTATTAATTGTGAGTCTTCCTGTATGCTTTCAACAAAAGGGGGGTGGAACTTCATATTTTCCTACCTTTTGTTGAATATTTCCGGATTTATTACCAACAATGGATATTATGTATTTACAAATCTTTTTACTAATAAGACAATTTGGCTGTTTTGGAAAAAAATTATTAAAAAACTTATTATACCAAATGTTTTTCATTGTTTAATAAAGAATCATCACAAGTAGGACTATTCCAATGGTGAATAGACTACAGTGATGATTATATTGGTTGATATTATTTCAAAAGTAAAAATCACTTTTACTTTTAGAGTGAAGTTTCTTAGCATGTTTGATCTTCCTCCTAATATAGAATTTTCCATGCTAATAGCTTACTAACCATTAACCTTAGTAGGATTTGTTCCCTTTCAGTAGATTGTCCATGGCTATTTTCTCAGTCATTTGTAAAGTGATTATTACATGCCTGTCTTCAAGAGTTGTCTTCACTGTTCTAGTGAGTATTTACCTAATATACCTGCAATATGATAAAGTTTCATTTCATGCTCTCTATTTCACATGTGACTATGTGAAATATCCCTTGTTCAATTAGTACAGATTCTCTCTGACATTGAAAGAATTAGTGCCCATATGTAATGGAATTTTCCCATGTGAGATAAAGATTTACTTCACATTTGTAATTTTTTTAAATTTTATTTTATTGAATCACCATGTGGAAAATTACAATGCTTTCAGGCTTAAGTGTCAGTTATACAATGCTGAAACAACCATCCCTTCACCAGTGCCTATATTCCACCACCACCACCAAAAAAAAAAAAAAAAAAAACAGTATACCTCCCATCCCTCCCCCCCTGCTCCCCCCTGTAACTGATAACTTTCACTTTACTTTCTCTTTACTTTGGTTACATTCAATATTTCAACAAAAACCTCACTATTATTATTAGGAGTTCCCCACTAGAGTCAGACCTGTTGTGAAGAGATATGAGGTCGCGCAGCTGCAATAGCGGCCGCAGGGTTTTAGATTTCTGTATTTTAGCAACTAAGTCCAGGGAAATTTCTTCCAGATATTTGATCATTGCAAGCTTGTAACTCTCATCTGTGGTCCTCATAACATGGTGTCGCCAAGCCCTTCCCCCCCCACCCCCAGCAAGGAAAAGGCAAGAGAGAGAAATACCTTTCCCTTCCTGGGCAGGCATGGGGCTGCAGCTTAGTTCTCGGTCTGGAGATATTCCGCAAGGAGCTGCCAGTACCAAAAGTAGTTTAGCTGGCCTCTGGAGTCATGCTCGTGCAGCTGCGGAGAGGCTGCACACGTGTGGCCCCCGGGATCACATCTCGGCTGCGAGTGGTGACATTTATAATTTTTATTAAATAAACTCCCTTCCTGTTGGAAACTTCCATTGCTGTCTCTATTATTCTTTCTGTTTATCATCTATCTACAATTTCTGGTGCCCATTGACATCTTCATTTGTACAGAATTTAAGAAAATTGATATAAGTTCACTTATTCTTATTGTGCTGGTTAGTGATGTCATCTTTCTTGTCTACATTTCATCATTGTGCCAAGTTGTTTGAAATGTTAAGCAAATATCAAAGTTTAAGAAAGAAAACAGGGGGCAGGAGCAATAATACAGTAGGTAGGGCATTTGCTTTGCATGCAGCCAACCTGGGTTCGATCCCTGGCATCTCATACGGTCCCCCAAGCACAACCAGGAGTAATTCCTGAGAGCAGTGGAGTAAATCCAGGAGTAACCCCTGAGCATCACTGGGTATGATCCAAAAAGAAAAAACAAAAAAAGAAAGAGAGAAAACAAATGTGTGTGTGGCTATTATTTTGAGTCCAGTATAAAGATGGGTCTAAGTAAATGTATGTTGGACATATATTTTCATGTCAAATAAAATTGTACACTTGCTGCACGTTAGAATATATCAATTTAAAGATTATATGAAAATTATTTAAGCACTACGGTTTGAAAACTTATTCAAAGTCATTCATAGATGAGTTTTTAGAACATGCAGTGTTCCAGCATTGATCTTACCACCAGTGTCAGCTTCCTTTCACAATTGTTCCCAGGTTCTCTCCCGTGTGCCCCCTCCACCCTGTTTGCTTGGCAGAAGCTTGTTAAGTTTGGTTATTTAATTTTGGGTCTCAAGATCTCAAAGCTGTTGACTCTGTAGTTTGTATGATTGTGAATAATTGTGCTTTACATTGAAAACAAACAAGCAAAAGTATTTAGTTGTATTAGATGTGGAATGCTGGATATTTCAATTAATAAAAAATCAACGTGGGAATGTAACCCCAAAGAGTTTAATGATCAATGACTTGTCCTAACTTAATGCCCCCATGAGGTTAAAATTTGCATCACATTGACATTTATGCAAGGAGATGATGAGATAAGAAGACTGAATTTATTGAAACATATTTTAAATGCCTCCCCACTTAAGGTGAGATTTTAATATAAAATGCTTCTACCCAGGGGGCTGGATCGATAGCACAGCAGGTAGGGCATTTGCCTTGCACACGGCCAACCTGGGTTCAATTCTTAGCATCCCACATGATCCCCCGAGCACTGCCAGGAGTAATTCCTGAATGCAGAGACAGGAGTAACCCCTGTGCATCGCCAGGTGTGACTCCCCCCACCAAAAAAAATTTTTTTAAATGCTTCTACCCAGCAAAAACAAATAAATGGAGAATTTTTATCTTTGTGTGTGTGTGTGGGTGTGTGTCACACCCAGCATTGCACAGAGGTTATTACTGACTCATGCAAACGCACTACCCATTGTGCTATCACTCCAGCTTGTTTTTATCTATTTTTAATAACATTCTATTAGACTAATACACTCATCCAATTTCTCATGTTCACATAGAAATATTTGGATTAACATACATTGGAGCGATAGCACAACGGTTGGGCTTTCACCTTTCATGCAGCCGACCCGAGTTCGATTCCTCTGCCCCTCTCGGAATGCCCAGCAAGCTACCAAGAGTATCGAGCCCGCGCAGCAGAGCCTGGCAAGCTACCTGTGCATATTGGATATGCCAAAAACAGTAACAATAAGTCTCTCAATGAGAGACGTTACTGGTGCCCGCTTGAACAAATCGATGAGCAACGGGATGACAGTGACAGTGACATAGAAATGACCATTCTTGTAAAAAACAAATACTTTAATATTCTTATAATTTACCCCTATTAAGGTTATTGACTCCATCTCTATCTCGATGTACTGCATTAGTTTGGTGAGGCTGTAAAAGACATAAGCCATGGAATATAAGCCAGGAGAAATAGGCATTCTTAAGTCCCATCTTGCCATCATTTAAGACTCTTATAGATTTCTGAAGACAACAACAGCAAAACAAACTCATATTGCATCTCAGTATTTTAAACTTCTGGAAATAATGACATACCATGAAAATTCACCTTACATGAAAAGGGCTATCATCTTAGAATATCACAGGAACTCCACAAACTCAACATCAAGTAGACAGTCCCGTAAAGCTGGGAAGCAGGATAAGTTCAAAACAGCAGAGATGTAGATGGTCAGCAGACAGATTAAAAAAAATATGATTGGGGTAATGCTAATCACAATGAAAATGAGATATTTCCTCACAATAGGGAGAGTGATCTGTGTTCAATGTCCAGAAACAATGGCCAGAGGTATATTATAGGGATGAGGGTACATGACTTACATGTGGCTGACCCGAATGTCCGCAGAGTCTTGCTAGGTTTAACCTTCAAGGCCCCTGAGCACCAATTGGTACGACTGTGGATAACCCTGGGTAATCTCTAGCACCACACCCTCAGGTCCGTGCATTTTCCTACTAAGGGAGCGGGCAGAGAATCTGAAAAGTGCCTCCAGATTTCCTGAGCACCTCTTGAATACCACCTTCTCCCCGAGATTTTAAAAATAACAAGAGGTACTGGTCAATATGTGGAGCATTAGGAATGTTGATTTACTCTTTGATGGAATGTCAACTGGTTCAGTCTCTCTGGAAAACAGAATGAAAAGATCTGAAAGAGTTATCTAGCATCTGCCTGTGGCAGGCAGGCTTGAGTGGTGGTGGGAACATTTGAAATAATGGTGGTAGGAAGGTGTAAATGGTGGTGGGATTAGTGTTTAAATATTGAATGTAATCAATTAGTGTGAATAACCTTATGAAAATAAAATTTTTAAAATCTTTTAAAAGATCTGAAAGAGTTAAGAGCAGAACATGCGTCAAAAATTTTACACACTTTGGTATTTATCCAAGGAATTCAAAAGCACTTATTGGAAGAAATTTGTGCCTCCATACGATCAGTGAAGTGTTATCTATAGTCCAATATTTGGAAATATCTCAAGTACACCCAGGCAGATGAATATATAAACAAAGTGTGATATATATATATATATATATATATATATATATACAATGGAAAGCAATTCTACTTACAGAAAGATCAGACTACAACATTTAACTTGTAATATTGGCACACAATCTGAAGTGTTCAAGAGCTCTCATGAATCCCATGATTATTCTCGGAACACCCAAGCGCACCCCTTCTTATGGAGAAGAAAATAAATTTTCCCAGTGATCAAGGGAATGAAGGTCTCACCCCAAATCAGTTCTCAGAAAATATGAGGTTGGATTGGAGCAATAGCACAGCGGGTAGGGCGTTTGCCTTGCACGCGGCCGGCCCAGGTTCGATTCCCAGCATCCCATATGGTCCCCTGAGCACCGCCAGGAGTAATTCCTGAGTGCAGAGCCAGAAGTAGCCCCTGTGCATTGCCAGGTGTGACTCAAATAGCAAAAAAAAAAAAAAAGAAAGAAAGAAAATATGAGGGACTTGATCCAGGCAGGTTCAACTGTGGTAGACACAGCTGAGAAATGCCCACTTCCGGTATGATAATGTGCTAATTGGTTTGGAGATTTGGAAGGGATATGGAAGTTCAAGGTGAAGGGTTATAAAAAAAATCTGAATGCTTTCAACTTTGAATGCCTTGGGAAAGAGAATTATTAAGCACAATTTCATGCAATCCAGAAGTGGTTTTTCACAGGGGAATTCTGAGCTTAGAGACTAAAGATATAATAAAAGGATAAAGTTCTAATGAGCAGATAGAGGGAGCTGTAATTTCCTCTGCATCTTCAGTGTCTTTGCATGTGCACACCTGGGCATAAAGGGATGCCTTTGTTTGTTTCCTGTGTCTCATCATTTCTCAGTCTGACCAGGGGATGATGCCCCATTACTTCCCATTGTCTTGTCTGATGATAGACTTCCGCCCTCCATCACCAACCATCTAATGAAGAATTTAGATTTCCACCTGGAGACCTCCATCTTTGAGTTCTCACCCAGGTAAATTAAAAACACTGGTCATCTCTGAAAAGAGTCTGAAGCCAAGAACACCGACCTGTCAACTGAGAGCCAATTCCATGTCACCCAGGGACTGGAGACAGCTGTACTGGTTTGTTTGATTAATGAATAAAAGCATTTCTTTGAGGTGCTGTTTCATATTGGGTTGTTACATTTCTGCTTCACTTTTGAGGTAACTTTATATTGCTAATTACTAAATTCTGAAGCACATATTTATTCTAGGAAAAAAAGTGTATTGAGATGGTAAAGTTTGAAGTGTTTCTCAGCAGTGGTGATTTTGTCCATCAGGATCATGAGTCATGTCCACTTCTGGACATGACTTCTGGATATCACAGTAGAGAGGGTTGGGGGGTAGCCAGAACACTCGGAGATTGCATGGGAGAGACCCCATTGCAAAAAGGGATATGGATCAAATGTCAGTTTTGCCAGATAAATAACCCCCAATGTGAAAATAGAAGCTTTTATATATGTGGATGTGTAAATATGTGTATATATACACATATATACTAAAATTTATACTCATATATATGTTACTCAATCCTCTACATATATATGTAGTTGTTATCAGATCTCTTACAATATTCTGTTCCCCCTAGATATGAACGCTAACTTTCTATCTGGTTCACAGACATTGATAACTGTCACTGTCACTGTCACCCCATTGTTCATCAATTTGTTCAAGCAGGCACCAGTAACGTCTCTCAATGTGAGACTTATTGTTACTGTTTTTGGCATATCCAATACGCCACGGGTAGCTTGCCAGGCTCTGCCATGCTAGTGCGATACTCTTGGTAGCTTGCCCGGCTCTCCGAGAGGGGTGGAGAATCGAACACGGGTTGGCTGCGTGAAAGGCGAACTCACTACTAATATAACATATTTTATGGAAAATGTTTGTAAGACATAAATGTTTTCTATGTATTAGATTCTAATCAATGAGTCATGCTATGTCGTACTATGAGTCATACTATGTCATATCCTTCAGCTTGCCTATCTAAGTAGCAATCGATAGTGACATACGTTCAATCATTTTTAACTTTTATCTTGCTTCTGTTTCTATTTGTTTCCATGTGTTTGCTTTAGGAGGATGCTTTGAACTATTCACCTTGATCTGTTTTCATTACCCCGCACTCACTTTTGTTTTATTTCTGCCAAATGCTAAGAAATAATCTTACAAACACATATGTTTACGTCATTGTGAAGAATGCCAGCATGAGCTAAGAAATGAGTGTTCTTGCTGCCTGGATCATGCATTAAGATCGCAGAAGCAGAGGACAGAGATCAGTGTAAGTATGAGGGCTGCCCCCAGGTGTAACCAAGTGAAGAAAGTCACATTATTCAAGCACAAGCATATTATGGTGTGCGGGACAGAAGGTGTGTTGTCTATGAAGGAATTTTGTCTGTTGGATAAAAATCCAGGACCAACATTAGAATTTTCCCAAGAAATTGCCAAAACAAAGACCTCAAACCTCAAATTGGGGAATAACAAAGAAAATCTGACATGGATGGAGTAGGAAGAATGGATTTGGCCCACTTCTGACGGGAAGCACATAGCAGCATTAGCTTCCCAGTAGCATACTAGCATTCCAATTCATCATGGAATAGGCACAGAGTAAATGTCTTTTTCGAGATTAAAAAAAAATGCCAGCTTCCTAATACTGTCTGTATGGCCTTTTGTGAAGTCTAGATTTATATCTTATTT
Source organism: Sorex araneus (assembly GCF_027595985.1). NCBI lineage: Eukaryota > Metazoa > Chordata > Mammalia > Eulipotyphla > Soricidae > Sorex > Sorex araneus. Next base: position 247,193,431 of record NC_073303.1, read on the forward strand.
ACTCTTTAGAGTACAACATGTACTGTGTTTGATGAATAGATGTTTCCAGTCCTTTATCTTTGGGACTATTTATTTCTTATTTTTGTTGTTTGTCATGTGACTGTAACCACGGTTGAAAGTCATCCAAAAGCAGCAAAGACTGCTGAGACAGGGACCAGAGTGATATAGCACAGCGGGTAGGGCATTTGCCTTGCGCGCAGCCGACCTGGGTTTGATCCCCAGCATCCCATATGGTCCCCCGAGCACTGCCAGGAGGAATTCCTGAGTGCAGAGCCAGGAGTAACCCCTGAGCATCACCAGTTGTGACCCAAAAAGAAAAAAAAAAAGCTGAGATATTAGAGAACATCTGAGCTTCCCTGATATGACTGACTTACTCTTCATCCATTTTCATCTTCCTCTTCTCTGCCTATTGCCGTGTATGCTGAGTTACTGGGATGCATATGGCCATCCCAATCTGAATTCCAAAGTTTATATATCCAGGGAGGTTTGTCAGGTGAATTTCGTATAGAGTGGATTCTCGCAGGTGGAATTGGCTGGAGCGATAGCACAGTGGCTAAGGTGTTTGTTTGCCTTTCACGCGGCCGACCCGTGTTCAATTCCTCCGCTCCTCTCGGAGAGGCCGGCCAACTACCGAGTATCACGCCCGAATGGCAGAGCCTGGCAAGCTGCCCGTGACGTATTGGATATGCCAAAAACAGTAACAATAAGTCTCACAATGAGAGACGCTACTGGTGCCCGCTAGAACAAATCGATGAGCAATGGGATGACAGTGACAAATAGTTAAATTTTATGTATTAATATTTAAATATCTAAATATTTAGAATGTAAATAACTAAACAGGTACACTGGCGCAAAACAACAAAAAGTAATTCTTAGACTCTGAAAATGATTCGAGGGCTTGGGAAGGGCCCTGTGGGAGTGGTAACTATATAAATATTTGAAAACCCATGAGGCACTTGACAGATTCTATGTGTGGGTGCTGTCTGCGCAGGTGTTGCATCTGTGTATGTGTCTTGTGGGGGGAGAGATGGCTTCAGGGTAGGTGCCCTTGACTCTATATGGTCCAAGGTGAATCTCCTGACACAGGGACCAGGACTCATCAGGATAAGACAGTAAAGAGGATCTGTTTTTATTCAGACATCACTGCTGAGCAAGATTAAGACAATATAGGAGGAGGGGCATAGGATGGAGGAGGCTGTTTTTGTGCTTTGAAGTGTCCAATAGCAGACACTTCACGCCTCTGTATCTGACACCATCTCCAGTGCTTTTCTTGAATGCTAATTTCACTGTTCTGACTTAAACAAGGGTCTTCCCCAAGGCATTCCCACTAGACTATTCCTTTGGCAGACATACACTTCCCCACATAACCCCTCATCTCCGTCTTTCTGTCTGTCTGTCTGTCTGTCTCATCCTGTCTTTTTCTAAATGTCACTGGGCTCAGATTTATCTGCACTCACCCCCTCCCACTTGAACAAGATTTTCACTATTACCTTTATCCTTGCTTTTTTTTTAAACTCTCACCCTCAAAGATATTAGAACACTTTATTTTATCTTGGTGTCCTTTCTTTTTTTTTCTTTTTTTGCTTTTTGGGTCACATCTGGCGATACTCAGGGGTTACTGCTGGCTCTGCACTCAGGAATTACTCCTGGCATTGCTCAGGGGGGCATGTGAGATGCTGGGAATCGAACCCAGGTAGGCCACATGCAAGGCAAACGCCTTACGCACTGTACTATCACTCCAGCCCCTTGGTGTCCTTTCTATTATTAAAATGAGAGGATTTTGATTACCCAGCACCCTAGACTCACAGCCTAATGTTGCCTAAAGCAGGGTAAATACTCAATTTATATTCATCAAGTACACAAAGCAGTCTCTGTTATAATGTAGGATTCCTGGCACTTCATTTTACAAACAAAGGCAAACACTTCCCTATTGGAGATGCTATAATCAATGGTGATATTATTTCCTTCTTTCTTAGAGTGATATGAAACCAGAAAATGATTCACAAGTTTCAGGATTTATTCTTCAGGGATTTTCGGAGGAACCCAAACTACAGTTCATCGTGTTTGTTATTTTTATCTCCATGTACCTGGTGACTGTCTTGGGGAACCTGCTCATCATCCTGGCCGTCATTTCAGACCCCCACCTCCACACGCCCATGTACTTCTTCCTGTCCAACCTGTCCTTCGTGGACATCTGCTTCACCTCCACCACTGTCCCCAAGATGCTGGCGAATATACAGACTCAGAGAAAGTCCATCACCTATGAGGACTGCATCACCCAGATGTACTTTGTCAATGTGTTTGCAGTGTTAGATGATTTACTTCTGACCGTGATGGCCTATGACCGCTTTGTGGCCATCTGCCACCCCCTGCACTACACGGTCATCATGAACCCCCGGCTCTGTGGATTGTTGCTTCTGGGGTCCTGGGTCATCAGTAGCCTGAATTCCTTATCGCACAGCTTACTGGCACTGCGACTGTCCTTCTATAAAGATGTAGAAATCTCAAACTTTTTCTGTGAACTCAAACAGGTGATTCAAGTTGCCTGTTCTGACACGTTACTTAATAACGTGGTGATGTATTTTTCTACTTTTCCACTGGGTCTTGGTCCTCTCGCGGGGATCCTTTACTCTTACTCCAAGATAGTTTTGTCCATACGCAGGATCTCATCAGTTCAAGGGAAGTATAAAGCCTTTTCCACTTGTGCCTCTCACATTTCAGTTGTCTCCTTATTTTATTGTACTAGTCTGGGCGTGTATCTTGGCTCTTCTGCTGCCCACAGCTCACAGTCCAGCTCAATAGCCTCCGTGATGTACTCTGTGGTCACCCCCATGCTGAACCCCTTTATCTACAGTCTGAGAAACAATGACATAAAGAGGGCTCTGAGGGCACTCTTGTTCAAGGGAACTCTAATAGGACAGTTGACCTAGGGTTGACGACATGCCCAAGGTTGTTGAAGTCAAATGCAAGAGAACAAAGTGATCACTGAGCATCCTTGGGAAGAAAACCTCGCTCGCTCTGTTTTTCGGATTTCCAGGTGCTCTATTCACTATCTGTAATTTTACTGGTTAAGCTTTCTGCTTTCCTTAATGTCCAAAAACTTTTCACACTTTTGTTGGTCACCATTGTAGATTTTTTTTCTAATCAATGATTCAATATGAAAAATAAATACCTAATAAGATAACATAAAATTTTTAAAAGAATATATTTTTAGAAGACAATGCCAACTGTTTTTCCTTTTTTACTAATTAATTAGGGGTTAAATGATAGTACAGAGGTAGGGCACTTGCCCTGCATACAGCTGCCCCAGGTTCTATTCCCTGGGACCCTAGATGGTCCCCCAAGCTACACCAGGAATGATCCCTGAGTGCAGAGCCAGGAAAAAGCTTTGAACATAGTAAGGTGTTTCCCTGAATAAAAATAAAACAAAGAATTATTATAAGTGGTATGGCTTCACTAGAGGACATACTGTGAGGATAATCAAGTTTTTTAATGTCTATTAGAAAATCTGAGAAAAAATTCAATTTTAAAATTAAATTCCTAAGCGTGATACCATCTCAACTGGCCTTTTAAATAAAGTAGCACTGTAACACTGTCATCCCATTGTTCATCGATTTGCTTGAGTGGGTACCAGTAACATCTCCATTGTGAAACTTGTTGTTACTGTTTTTGGCATATCGAATACACCACAGGTAGCTTTCCAGGCTCTGCTGTGCGGGCAGGATACTCTCGGTAGCTTGCCAGGCTCTCCGAGAGGGATGGAGGAATCAAACTCAGATCGGGTGCATGCAAGGCAAATGCCCTACCCGTCATGCTATCACTCCAGTCCTTCAAATAAAGTAGACTTTATAAAGTCCCCGGGTTTTGGAATCCTCAGTAGGATTTTGCCTTTTTCAGAAAATTGTCTATTTCACGTATTTCAGTGACTTGCAAAAGCAATCATGAAGCTCATGTCTTCAAGAGGAGTATTTATTGAAAGAGAAACACTTAGAAGTAGATGGAAACACTATGAACCTAATAGATCTGAAACATGATAAAGTATAATTTCAAACCTAATCTTCTTTAACATGCAAAATAAGTCTTGTTTATGTAGTGCAGTTACTCAGAGGGACAGGGAATATATAAATGAGGGTTTGTACATAAGCAGTACAGATTTATAGGTACTTCGTATTTATTATCATCTAATCTCATTTTTCAGTTTGAAAACTTCCTGTGCCATTTCTGTCAGGACTCCTGTTGTCACTTAAGTACACTAGCAGCCCCCTGTGCACCTTGTAATAACCAATGAAATATGTGAACATTATCAATATTTTAGTGTATAGATCTTTATGCTCATTTTTTGTTAAAAATGACTATAGAACTCGAATTTTTTTTTGCTTTTTTGGTCACACCAGGCGATGCACAGGGGTTATTCCTGGCTCTGTACTCAGTAATTACTCCTGGTGGTGCTCAGGGGACCATATGAGATGCTGGGAATCAAATCCGGGTCGGCCGCGTGCAAGGCAAATGCCCTACCCGTTGTGCTATAGATCCAGCCCCAAGAACTCGAATTTTTGGTACAAGAATAGACTCAACTGAATATAAATGTCTGGTAACCAGGCTAAGAGGAAGCCAATTCTTCAGTTTTTCTCCATTCTGTTCGCCACAAGTATCGAATGCGTTAACTTTTACTGCAGAATGACTTTGCTCTTAAGTATAATACCCTAGTGACCACATGAATTTGCAAATGTGAGTAGGATTCTGAGCTCTGCTTGTCTTTGAGTGAAACGGTACTAAGTTTTGAATCTCTCCATAATGCTTCTATTGTTCATTCTCTTTCTGTTTGGTTGGCTTGCCGGTGCGCATGCCTAGCGGTGCTCAGGGCTTACCTTGGGCTCTGTATTCAAGGATCATTCCTGACAAGGAACTCTAAGCTCGGCATGTCTCCCAATAAAACAGTACTAGTTCTGGACCTCTCCATAATGCTTCTATTGTTCATTCTTTTTGTAGGAGTGGGGTAGGAAACATACCTGTCAGTGCTCAGGGCTTACTGCAAGCTCTGAGCTCAATGATCATCTCTGACAATGTTCTGGGAGTCATATACATTTTCAGGATTCAAACCAGGGTTGGCAAGTGCTTAAACTCTTTATTAATTCTCTGACCCCAAAAACAATTGCTGTAGTGGTCTTCTGTAATGAATCATTTTGTGAACCGTTTACTCTATTTCTTTATGTATCTTATATTTTACCCTATATGCATGTATATCCATGTCATTTGCGTTAATTCACTCATAACCACATATTTCATCCTTCACTTTACCCAATATAACCCCATAAACCATAACCTGGACTCAATAAATTGACAGCCCACATCCCACTATCATTGTCTAACAATTTGTTTAGTTTTTATTTTTCCTTGCATATTCAACATACATGAGAAAAATTATATATACATTATATATACAAATGGCATTGTGTTTCACCACCTGATTCATTCACTGTGAACCATACTTTCTTGGTTCATTCACACTGTTGAAATTAAGCAAGATTATCTTATTTCATAGTCAAAGAGTCCCCATTGAGCCTAGATAGAAAATCAACTTTATCCACACTTCTATCACCTAGATTGTTTCCAACTAATTTTTTAAAAATTACTTCATTTGGGGGGCTGGAGCGATAGCACAGCAGGTAGGGCGATTGCCTTACATGCGGCTGACCTGAGTTCGATCCCCAGCATCTCATATGGTCCCCCAAGCACCACCAGGAGGAATTCCTGAGTGCAGAGCCAGGATTAACCCCCAAGCACTGCCGGGTGTGACCCAAAAAGGAAAAAAAATACTTCATCTTAATTTTTAATTAAGGCACTATTGATAATGTTATTCATAACTGAGTTTTAGGCATAAAATGTTCCAACAGAGGTATAATGATGGTGGCCTCGGTGTTTGAATATTAAATGTAATAAAATACTGTGAACTACTTTATAAAATAAAAAATTGTTTAAAGTGTTCCAACAGTAGTCCCTACTTCCCTCTGAAAACTGAAAACTTCCCTCCACCAATGTATCCAGGTTCTTTCCTACCATCCAGATTGCCTCATGGACAGGCACATTTTTAAGTTTAGATATTGTAGTCAGGATCTAATACATCCAGTGCTGTTGATTCTGACGTTTAGATATACACATATATCTCACCTCTACATAATAGATGCTATTTGTTAATAATAATGCAAAGCACAAAGAGGAACAGATGTGTTTCTATGAATGAGAATACTCTTGCTCTTGGGATCAATCCCCAGGTGAGAAAACCAGGATAATAAACTATTTCTATTCTCAATTGTTTGAGGCGTCTCTGTACTGTTTCATGAAGCAGTTGAATGATGAAAAAACAAACTGGATTCTTGACTCTTGGGAACAGGAGCTAAGAATCCTTTTTACCCAGGGGATTTTTGCACAGAGATCAATTGTTTGTAGACTGAAGTTGCAGCAGGGGGAAGTGCCTAAGGAATAGAGCCTGAATTATAAATGCCTCTTTCTCTTCAGTGTCCAAGCCTGAGTACTCTTGCCATAGGGAGATGTGGTTTTGTTTTCTGTTTGTCTGGGCGCATAAGACTTACTAGGGATAACTCATGTTTAGTTCTCCCTGCTCTCTTTCACAAGATCAGAACTTCCACCTCCAGCGTGGAGGAATTCAGACTTCCACTCGGGTCCCTTCCTCGTGGCATGCCCATCCAAGTGAGTCCAATAACCTAGTTCACCTTTCATGAATATATAACCCAGGCCATTGACCTATGGTTACCTGCAGAGGCAAGAGATCATTCTGTTTCCTTGCCTGATTGATGAATGTGGTTATATTTTTGCTTGTATAATATTGCAATCTTCCTGTGATCCTTATGCTGTTTATGATCTTTCATTTTATTTTTTTTTTTTTTTTTTTTTTTTTTGCTTTTTGGGTCACACCTGGCGATGCACAGGGGTTACTCCTGGCTCTGCACTCAGGAATCACCCCTAGCTGTGCTCAGGGGACCATATGGGATGCTGGGATTTGAACCCGGGTCGGCCGCGTGCAAGGCAAACGCCCTACCCGCTGTGCTATCTCTCCAGCCCCGATCTTTCATTTTATTAACCAGTCTAAAGTCATTATGTACATGTATGTTTGGGGGCCAAACATGGCGGTGCTCAGGGCTTACTCCTAGCTCTATCCTCAGTGGCTCACTTCTGGTGGCATGGCTGGTCAAGCTACTCTTGGTGACTCTCAGGGGATCCAAAGTGTTCCAGGAATTGATCACAGCCTCCAAAAGCTATTATACTAATGCTAGATATTATGTTGAGACTGTCAGATTCCAAGTGTGGTCTTAAGCAGGGGTAATTATATCCACCAGAGATGAGTTTTGCCCTGTGACATTTCTGAGTGTTGAGGGGTACAAGGGTAAATGGTGGCCTGGGATGCTTGAAACACCCTTTCGGGCACAGGACAGACTTCACTACAGAGAAGGAACAGGTCCAGAGTGTCCACCCAAACTCACACATGGTGTAAAGACAAGCATTATTGATAGAATATATGACTGTCTCATGCCTTAAAACTTGGTTTTTAAAATAAAGTTAATATTAGGGAGTCATTTTGCTACTCATTAAAAATTTCTTTAAAAATATTTTAGTATCAGGGCTGGAGTGATAGCACATTGGGTAGGGCGTTTGCCTTGCATGCGGCCAACCAGGGTTCAATTCCCAGCATTGCATACGGTCCTTCAAGCACCACCAGGAGTAATTCCTGAGTGCAGAGCCAAGAGTAACCCCTGTGCATCACCAGGTATGACCCCAAAGGAAAAGAATAGGCACTTTCCCCTTTTTCCCTTTTCCCCTTTTTTTGTCTTTTCCATTAGGGCACTGTGATTGCAATACTGTGACTGAATGTGTAGTATATTTATCCCTTTATATCCTTTCAGCACCTTGTTCTCATCCAAACTGACCACTTCCCCCTGTAATGACAGATAAGAAGCTGTATGTAATGAGAATTATGAAACTAATGAAAATTAAGAAAACGTGATGGGGACTGGAAAATTGAAACTGACCCTTAAGTTAAGCAAAAGAAGGGAGGGAGAAGCATTTCTTTTATTATCCAGTCAACCAAGTTAAGGGCCCACCATACCACCCAATTGATGGGAGCGCACTGGGCCCGGCAGATTTATGGGAGTGCCCGGGAGATGGTACCCAAGGCCACACCAAAAATGAGCAAGAGATACTGACACTGACTGTTTACCTTTTGAGCACCTGAAGGCTGTACCATGTGGGAGTGATGCATTGATTGTTTTTCCTCTACTTCTTCCCTTTGTATCCCTATTTCACTGATAAGAATGTACGTGGATTGTAACCCACCTTTAGAGGATAAAAGAGAGACCCTCTCAGCAAACGGGGCTCCAAGTCTCTCTCTCTCTACTGACTTGGGGTCCTCAGGGCTGAGTGTCTAATAAACTCACTCTCCTATCCTGAGCTATTTCTCTCTCTGCTCATTCTTGGCTCATGCCAGCACAAACCCCTCTTCCCCCCTCCCCCATCATTTTCATAGCATTCAGAATTGCTAATCTCATCTGAATAACAGCTCTACAAATGTTACCTGTGGGTGCAAAAGAGGTCTTCCTTTCTGAAACCACGCCTCCATTTCAAAATCTCAGTGTATTTCCTGACCAGCATGTCTTGCCGTTTGTGACCAGGCTGTCTATGATTCATCCCTTTAAAAAGGTTTCCAGACTTCCATTAATTTTTATAGTTAATTTTATAGTTAATTACACTTATGTGTAATAATGTATAATCATATATGTGTACATGTATATACATATATTTGGGTTTAGGGCCTGGATCTATGCTCAGATCTGGCCCGTTCAGAGTACAGTGATTGAACCCGGGTTGGTCCTACCCGCTGTATTATCACTCCAGCCCCGATATAGCTGAGATTTCAGAGCGTAGTTTCTCAGTTCATTTTTGGAAGATACTTTTTTACCACAAAATATTTTTAAAATATGGACATTTTTTAATTTATGGAAAGGTAAGGTGTTTGCCTTGCGTGCAGCCAACCTGGGTTTGAGTCTTCCGTCCCTTATGGAGAGCCTGGCAAGCTACTGAGAATATCCTGCCCCCATGGCAGAGCCTGGCAAGCTACCCGTGGCATATTTGATATGCCAAAAACAGTAACAACAAGTCTCACAATGGAGATGTTACTGGTGCCTGCTTGAGCAAATTGATGAACAATGAGACAACAGTGCGACAATGCTACAATTCACATAATATCACCTTTGTACATTTTAAACATTCAGGAAGCTGTAAACACATTAGTATACAATGTGTAAAAGGAAATAGAGCCTGGTACCGGCTTGAGCAAATTGATGAACAGGGATGACAGTGCTATAGTGCTACATATATATTTATATATTTATATATATATTTATATATTTATAAAAAGATCTGTATATGTATAGATATATATTTTATATAAGCAGGCTATCCTTATAAACTGTGCATATTTCCCCTTGTGAAGAGTTGGTTTATTCTATTACTTATTTTACACTTGGATGTACAATATATGAGGGAGGGTTGAGGGGGACTAGGGTGATGAGGGGTGAGGGGATTTGGGGTGGTCCATAATATATGTCACTACAGCATATCACTTCTTTTTGTCTTTTGAGCAAGTTTTTTTGCCCCTGGATTATATTGGATCAGTGTCAAGGAACTGTTTTCAGGCTTGGAAATCCTCCAGACTGAGATTTCTTTCTCAGATTCTCTAAAATACTGACAGAGCTCATTAAAACTCTGCTTCCTCCTCCTCATTCAATTTATTCCTTCACCTATCTCCATGCCATCTTTAAAACAGAATTTTAAATTTCTGCTTAAATACATGGCAAATACTGACATCTTTATCTGGAGACCAATGTTTCTACTCTTATAGGAGGTTTTAAATAAAAAATTTTACGTGAGTGGTATCATTCAGGTGTGTAATATTAATAGCTAAAGGAAACCAAGCAGTCAGACTTAACAAAGCTCATTAACTACTAGATTATCAGGTAGTTAGAAAAGTTGTGAGAATCTCTTCTGGCTCTTGAAGAGCAACTGGAGGCCAAGGGTGTTCCTGAGAGGCCAGGAGGGTGTGGGGGGGTGTCATTCATTGGGGGGCCAGAGAGGAACATGAGGTTGGTGAAGAATACATCTACAGAAACATGATGCTATTCTTCTTTGATCTCATAATATCCAAAAGAATGATAAATTTTAAAAAATCAAAACTAATGTAAAAGACAAAGCAAAATCACAGAATGATATTTCAATACTAGACTGGAGAAAGATCTCTGAGGTGCGAAATTAGGTTTTATCTAACGAGTGAGTAATTGGTATGGTTTTGAGTGAGAAAGATGTGAAAAAAAAAACATTAATCAAGAGTCATGATGCCGGGCTGGAGCGATGACACAGTGGGTAGGGTGTTTGCCTTGCACGCAGCCAACCTGGGTTCGATTCCCAACATCTCATATGGTCCCCTGAGCACCTCCAGGAGTAATTCCTGAGTGAGTGCAAAGCCAGGAGTAACCCCTGTGCATCGCTGGGTGTGACTCAAAAAAAAAACAAAAAAAAACAAAAAAAGAATCATGATGCTCCATGTATGGGATGTGTGTGTGCGTGTGTATGGATGTGTGGTATATGTGCATGTGTTCATGTTCATGTGTGCATACATGTACATGTGCAGTGTTGGGAATCCTGTCAAACAGGGCCTGGACCCTCAGCCAGTGAGGCTAGCCACATAGAATGAGACAAACATACAGACAGAGAGGAGATAGACAAACAAAAATGCACTTTCCAAACTTTAGGATCACCTGAAGGATGTGAGTGGTCTTACAGGCTGGCCACTTATGCAATTTTACTCTGCACTCCCACTGGACTGGTTGACAGAAACATTAACATGTGATAAGTACACGAAGATCAGAGGCTGGGGTACCATTCCATATAGCTAATCAGCAAGCACCCTTAGAAGTATGGAGTAAAGTCACAATAATTTCCTAATCTATTCTTGCCCATGTTGTTCCTACATCTAAAAGACCCTAAACAGTCTTATTTTATACTTACCTGGTGCTTTTTTTTTTTTTTTGCAGCCAGCAGATATTTGTTGTCTACTGTAGTCTTTCCTGCTCCATTGTTCTTTCCCAGGTGAGTTTTTTGCACATGCTTTGTATTCTAATACCTAAATTATCTTATCTAGGGGCCTCTCCCATCCTTGGGGCTCATGGTTAGGGGGATGAATTCCCATGCCTAGTTCTGTTTATGTTGCCTGGAAAGTGAGTGTCCTCAAGCCCAAGGGTAACTTAAATACAAGGTGACTCTTCAATTCTTAAATTCACCATAAACTCAAGTTGACTCTTAGAGTAGAAGGGCTGGACTTCATCAGAGTGTACTAAAGAGTGCTTGCTTAAATCATCCATGACCATTGCAACGAGATTAATACAGGAGGAGAGGTCAGAAGGAATGAGGCCAGCCCCATTGGATGACTTTTCAGAATAGTGGCAAGGACCCATAACTCTTCATCTCAAAGCATCTCTTTTCCTTCTTCATCTTACTCAGTTGTGATGAAATACAGGCTTCAACTCTGTGACTTTTCATCTCAAAGAGCAGCTTTCATGGGCCTTTTTCAATGGTCATTTCTTCTGTAAAATGTCCCCTTCCAGTACAAAACTTCCCACTCATGCTAAATTGCTTCATGCTAAATGTCACCTATGTGTGGTGTTGCCTAAACACCCATAGCCAATAAATCATGTTCTTCAGCCTCTCATATTTTTGCCTTTCTTTTCTTCCAATGGCTTCTCTCCCTCAAAAATTTCATATTTTAGTTTCTATTTAGATATTATCTCCTTCATTGAATTGTAAGGATATTTGTTCTTCCCCACACTGTACTGATACTAAGGGTACCCTAAGCAAAGGAATACTTGGTTTCTTTTCTGTCATGTTTGGGAAATTTTTAATTTACTTTGTAGGAAACATGACTTATTTACAAACATGAGTGCTTGAGGTAAAATGTTCACAGTGGGGGTGACTTGGAGGCTCTCCCAGAAGAATAGGACCAATCACCCATCAAAAACAGCTTGTGTTTGCAACAATAAATTGAAATTCAAATAGGTAAAGACCATGGGTGTATGTGTATAATTTTTGTCCTGTTGTTCCCCTCTCCAGTTAACTCCACAACATGAAGTCAGAGAACAACTCACAAGTAGCAGGATTTATACTACTAGGATTTTCACATGAACAAAATCTGCAACCCCTCATCTTTGGGATTTTCCTCTCCATGTATCTTCTTACCGTCTTTGGAAATCTGCTCATCATCCTGGCCGTCAGCTCAGACCCCCACCTCCACACGCCCATGTACTTCTTCCTCTCTAACTTGTCCTTGGTAGACATTGGTTTTGTCACCACCACTGTCCCCAAGATGCTGGTGAATATACAGACAAGGAGCAAAGCCATCACCTATGAAGGTTGCATGTCTCAGATGTACTTTGTCATGCTCTTTGCTGTGCTGGACATCCTTCTCCTAACTGTGATGGCCTATGACCGTTTTGTAGCCATCTGCCACCCCCTGCACTACACAGTTATCATGAACTCTCAGCTCTGTGGATTGTTGCTTCTTGCGTCCTGGCTCACGAGTGTCCTGCATTCCTTGGTAGAAAGCCTAATGGTGTTGCAACTGTCCTTCTGTACTGATGTGGCAATTGCTCACTTTTTCTGTGAACTTAATACCATGGTCCAACTGGCCTGCTCTGATACCTTTCTGATGAATGTGGTGATGTATAGTTCAGTCGTCTTGCTGGGGGTTGGGTCTTTTTCTGGAATCCTTTACTCTTACTCTAAGATCATTTCTTCCATACTTAGAATTAAATCAGCTCAGGGGAAGTCTAAAGCGTTTTCCACCTGTGTGTCTCACCTCTCCGTGGTCTCCCTGTTTTATTGTACAAGCCTAGGAGTGTACCTGAGCTCTGCTGGTACCCACAGCTCACAGTCAACTTCAACAGCCTCAGTGATGTACACGGTGGTCACCCCGATGCTTAATCCCTTCATCTACAGTCTGAGGAATAAAGATATCAAAGGGGCTTTGGGAACATTTTTTGTGAAGGAGATAGAAAAATGAAAGCAATGTTACAGTTGATGAAGTACCCATAGTAGGATAACATTGGTTTGTGCTTTCTCCTCTGCCACAAGGAGCTTAGTTTTTTTTTCTTTTTTTTTAATTAGTGAATCATTCTGAGGTACAATACCACTTCTGGGGATATATCCCGGAGAGGCAAAAAAGTACAGCAGAAATGACATCTGCACTTGTATGTTCATTGCTGCACTGTTTACAATAGCCAAAATCTGGAAAAAAACTTGAGTGCCCAAGAGCAGATGACTGGTTAAAGAAACTTTGATACATCTACACAATGGAATACTATACAGCTGTTAGAAAAGAGGAAGTCATGAAATTTGCATATAAGTGGATCAACATGAAAAGTATCATGTTAAGTGAAATGAGTCAGAAAAAGGGACAGACAAGGAGCTTAGGTTTATTGAGTAACACCCATCACAGTGCTCCCGAAGCACTCCCATTTCCTCGGTATTCATCTTTAACTTCTCTATGCTCTGCTTTCTCTTCCTGTTAATCACTCATTTCCCCTAAGCAGTACCTGTGACTTGAAAAGCCAAATTCATCAGAAATCTCTGAAATATAGCTCTTCTCCTTTCCTTATGTTCTTTGCATAGTTTATGGTTGTTGGACTAAGGAAAGGAGAAACACACTCCTAGGTTATATTTCAATTTCTTTTGGCCCTTGAGCGGATCTCCTGGCTGCAGGAGATCTTTAAGAAGAGCTTCCCCGGAAGGAAGGGCCTTTACATATGTTGGTTGTGCTCCCTCACCTGTGTGGTTGCTACCCCTAAGGCTTGGAGGTCAGGGCTGGACAGAGGCTGCGAGGTGGAGCAAAGAGAGACTAGCATGGAATGGGGAGCTTAGTGAGACTGGAACAGGCGCGTGGGGGAGAATGGGATAAACAGCAACTGATCACCAACCAGCCTGGCCCCTGTCTTATCCTCCTTTCATCCATCGCTGTCAGCCTCCAGGGTGGGAAATGGCTTAACCAACTAAGGCATGTGGAGAGAGAGCACCCCCCATTTTATTTTGGGATTACACACACGATTGTAGGATTAAAGGCCACAGGGCATTTGATCAGACTTCAGGAATGCAAACTTGTTCTTTTACTATTTCCTGACAGTCTCATTTCTTTTACCTCAACTTCTGACTTCAATTGATGTAAGTCAACATATTAAGCTTTCTTTTTCTTTCCTTCTTTCTTTCTTTCCTTCCTTCTTTCTTTCTTTCTTTCCTTCTTTCTTTCTTTCTTTTTTTCTTTCTCTTTCTTTCTCTTTCTTTCTTCTCATCCTTCTTCTTTCCTTTTTTCTTTCTTTCTTTCTTTCTTTCTTTCTTTCTTTCTTTCTTTCTTTCTTTCTTTCTAATATAGGAGTACTAATATATTAAGCCTTCTATCCTCTCTCCTGCCTAACAGAGTACCTTTTGAAGCTTTAATACTATATTTTTTTCAATCATTAATAGCCAAGTATTCCTATTTATGTCTAGAAATAACACTGGTTCCAGAGAAAGTTCACATGTGACATTTACCATAATAAAATCTTTCTTTAATTTTGCTAAAATATATTCAGAGATTTCACTTCTCCATATTTAATTTATGGCTAAAAAAACAACAGTTGACAGTCGAGGAAATTTAAATAATTTCATAGTAGAGGGAAATCTGAGGCCATTATTTTTCTCCATTCTGTCCAAAATCCTCTGAATCTTTCTCCTAACTGCTCTTAGGAGAAGGTAGCAATTGAGACACTATTTAATAAGTATTTTGTATTCTCTTACTGTATTTTTAAAAATTAAGATTATATTATCTTTCAGTTTGTTGCCTGTAAGCAAAATTGGTTCCTGAAAAAGTGCTCATAACTTACATATCTTTAAGAGGAATATTTATTAAGATATACTGATCAAATATGAACTTAGAGTCATAGGCATCCTTAATTACAATGAGGATATCTTTCAAACCCTATGTTGCATTAATACTCAAAATACTTTTCCCCCATGTATTTAAATTTATTGGTGTTGGTTGTCTATGTATATATGAATAAATATATATGAATTTATGTACATATATTAAATTGTGTCTTTTAATAGTTTTTATTGACTTTAGGTCCCATTCTGCTTGCCAACTTTCAGCACTTTGTAAATTTGCTGCCTTGTTGCTCTAATGGTACTATCTCCGACCTTCTGCATCTTTTCATGTTCACTCATGGACTGTGAATGAACAGTAACAGCGTCATAAATTATATGGTCATGTTTTGCTCAGGTTGGAAGTTTAAACTTCCAACCTTGGGCTCAAAAAAAAAGACTCATAGAGCTTGATCTCATCAGTCAGGTGAATCAGGGTTGATTTTTCTACAGAGCCATGCATGTCCTTTTCAACACTCCTTCTTACCTACAGAGCAACCCTAGTAGTACACTTTGGGGAAAGTTCCCCAGGATTTCCCAGGGGTGTTGGGGTCACACCTGATGATTCTTGGCCATCCCAGATAGACAGTCTAATGCAGGGGCTTGAGTGAACTCACTCCGTCCAGGTGAGTTGAACAACAAGCTACAAGCTTGGAAGAAGGAATGAAGCCAGGACACTGACCTGTGGTTCGATTCTGCCGAGCCCAGAAAGATAGGAGATAGCTCCATTGGCTGGTTTGCTTATTGAGGAAGGGAATTTCCTTAAGGCTCTTATATGTTACTGTGATTTCACATTTGATCTTTTACATCCTTAATCATTATATTACTACTACACCAATATACTCCTGTAGTGATGGTATTACCAGGGTGACTTGAAAATGCTCAGGAGGGTCTGTCAATCCTTGGTAGGGGGGGTCTCCGTAGTAACACCCAGTGATGTTCAGAGAAGCATGAGGTGCTGGGATCAAACTGTATTTAGCCACAAGCAAGTCATGTGCCTTGACTACTCCACTATATTTCCAGCCCCAATGACCCTCTTAAACATTAGTTGCAATTGTTCACTATTCAGAATAGAATCCTGAAGCAAAACAAAGTGCCAAATTACTAATAGGGAGATATATTAAAAATTAGAGGATGTCACTCTAAGGATTTTATCAGACACCAAAACATGGTGTCTTTAGTCCAAGTTTATCACCAAAATTCCTCAGTTCATTTCTTTTTCTTTTTTCAAATTTTTAAAATTTTATTGAATCACCCTGAGATAGTTACAAGCTTTCATGTTTGGCTTACAATCTCACAATGATCAAACACCCATCCCTCCACCAGTGCACATTCCCCACCACCAATATCCCAGGTACACCCCCCCTTTCCCACCCTCCCCCTGCCTCTAAGGCAGACAGTATTTCCCATACCCTCACTCTCCTTTTGGGCATGATAGCTTGCAATACAGACACTGAGAAGTCATCATGTTTGATCTCTTACTGTGTAGAAGAGCAATTATTCTCAGTGATAAACAATGGACTCCCAGATCAGTGTTCTGAAGAGAAAGGGGACTTAATTCTGACAGATCCCATAGAATAGAAAGCAGAAACAAACTTGCACTCGAAAATAAGGAGATAATTGGGTTAGTGATTTGGGAGAGAAAAAGTTTTAAAATGCATTCATTTGATGTCTAGTATCTTGGGAAATAAGAATCATTAGGAACAATTTCCTTTGTGTCCAAATGAGTTTTCCACAGAGTTACCCTATGCTTAGAGATTGGAGGGAAAATTTAAAAAAAAAAAAGAGCTTAATGAGCAGAAGAGGGAGCTGTAAATATCTTCTCTCTTGGTCTTCCACTTCTCCATTGGGTCTCGGAGGAGCATCTTGATCTGTTTCCTGTCTGTTGATATGCGTTTCTAACTCTGGCTGAGGTGCTGATGTTTGAGTCCTTTCTGCCATCTCCTCTGGAGTCAGACTTTCCATCTCACATCATCAATCATCCGAAAAGGAATTCAGAGTTCTACACAAACATCTTCCTCCCCAGGCTTCCATCCAGGTGAATTCAACAGCAAGCTGACCCTACGAGCCAAGGAAGAAAGAATGAAGCCAGAAGCAGTGGCCTGTGGTCCAATTCTGCTGAACCCAGAAAGATAGGAGATGGTTCCATTGTCTGGTTCGCTTATTGAGGAGACGGATTTTCTTAAGGCTCTTATCACATTTTAGTGTGATTTTACAATTGATCTTTTACATTCGGAATCATTATATTACTGCTCTATCAATGCGAGGAAATCGTGTTGAGGTAATTTAGTGTAAAGTGTATTTCAAAACAGCGATGAAGAGGTTGGAGTGATAGCACAGCGGGGAGGGCGTTTACCTTGCACAAGGCCAACCCGGGTTTGATTCCCAACATCCCATATGGTCCCCCAAGCACCCCCAGGAGTGATTCCTGAATGCAGAGCCAGGAGTAACCCCTGTGCATTGCCAGGTGTCACCCAAAAAGGAAAAAAAAAAACAGTGATGAAAATGTCTACCCAAGCCCACAAAGAGTGTCCAAAGACGTGTGGCTGTCATAGTTTCAAAGAACAGTGGGTGGTAGCCAGGAAGATCATCTTTCCAGGACAGAACGAACCACACTGTAAGGACCTGGTTTAAGCATCACAAGGGCTTGACTAATAAGCTGCAATGCAAGAGAAATTACTATCTAAAATATTTGAACTGCTTTTATTTTTTTTTATTATTATTATTATTATTATTATTATTATTATTATTATTATTATTATTATTATTATTATTATTTTGCTTTTGGGTCACACCCAGTGATGCTCAGGGGTTACTCCTAGCTCTGCACTCAGGAATTACCCTGGTGGTGTTTGGCCAGTTACACTGGCCCCTTGTAACTGCTTTTAGTGTTTTCTTTATTTGAATTTTTTAATGCATTCTTTCTTTGTTTTTTTTTCTTTGTTCTGTTTTCGGACCACATCGGTGATATTCAAGGATGATTACTGGTTTTGGGCTTAGGGATCACTCCTGACTGGAGGGAGCATATGGGATGCCAGGAATCAAGCCCAGGTCAACCACTGCACTATCCAACACATTCTTTTTCTACCAGCAAAATTAGAGATACTATTTTTCTCTGTTTAAAACTTCCAACCCCAGGTTGACAGTTCTTTGAATTGTTCCATGAATGCTGGTGCCAATGTGATTTTAAATAACATATTTCAATGCACTTGTTATTTGCTCATAATTTTGAATTTTCAATTATATGGGCGATGATCTTTTCTTGTTTCCCTAGGAACATTTGAAATGATTTTTCCAGCCTCTTCTTTTTCAGTTGACTTTCAGATTTTTTTCCCAAGTTGATAGTTTAAGCATAATTAAATTTTTTTCTCAAAATACACTGATCATTTTACTTCTAATTCCTTTAGTTCATTTTATGGACAGAGCTGAGCCACCTGAATCTTTTGTATTTAATTTTCTTTGTGTTTATCAAATTATATTAGGAACTGTTACTCTAAGATCTTTATCCTGTTCATTTCTAGTAAGATGTCCAAGGGATAGGGGCAATGTTAAATTTACCCTACAGATAGTTTTCACATTCCATTTTGCAATCCAATATTTTCCCATCTGAATATAAAAATCTAAATTTCCAATGCTATTACTATCTATCCCTTGTTAATATTTTAAGAAAATTAGAAATGAGCTAATGTCATTTTTCTATATGTTGTGGGGCTTCAGAATAATAGAGGGGACATTCTAATCCACATCTGACATGCATGCTACCTCTCCTTCTTTAAAATCCCAACTCTATATTTCGTGTTCTGACACATGCATCTTAAACAAGTATCTTTCCCCAGGGCCTGTACTCTGGCTGTTCCCTTTACAGATACATGACCTTTCATCTTCCTCTCTCTCTCTTTATTTATTTTTTTCATTGAATTACAGTGATATACACGTTGTAAAGTTGTTCATGATTGGGTTTCAGTCATATAATGTTCCAACATCCACCCCTTCATCAGTGTACATTTTCCACCATCATTGTCCCCAGTTTTCCTACCCTCTACCCCACACCTCTATTGCAGGCACTTCTCTTCTTCTTCTTCTTCTTCTTCTTCTTCTCTCTCTCTCTCTCTCTCTCTCTCTCTCTCTCTCTCTCTCTCTCTCTCTCTCTCTCTCTCTCTCTCTCTCTCTCTCTCTCTCTCTCTCCTTTCCCCTCGCTCATCCTCCCTATTTCCTTTTGGGCATTATGGTTTGCAATACAGATACTGAAAGTTTATTATGTATATCCCTTTACCTACTTTCAACATTAGGTTCTTATTCAGAGTGATCATTTTCAACTATTTTCATATTGGACCCTTTAACTTAACTGCCCTTCACTCCTCTCCTCCAAAAAAAAAAAAAAACCACTTGTATAATTTCAACCATTAACCTCCTGGGCCCAGTTATCCCTGGCCTTGGATATTCCTTTCTGACTGAACCTGAATGGCACCTGAGTGCAGTTCTTGTTAACAAAGAGAACAAACTATTCACAAATCCTTCTGTCCATGCTTGCCTTTTTGCACCAAATATCACCTTTTGGAGTGCTGTAACATTATTTTCTCTGCTATCATGTTCCTTCTCCCTCATTGAATTTAGGGATGTTGGTTCTCCTTAGCTTTAGACTCATGGCCTAGCATAGAGAGATCAATGAATATTCACTTAACCCACTAAGAAGTTCCCAAGTAAATGTGGTATCCAATAACCCAGAGAGCAAAAGCTTGTGGGAAAGTCCCCATATTGTAGATGGTATAACAAATCTTTCCAAGAGGAAGAGATTCACGTGGATAATATTAAAAATAATTGCTTGCATGCAAAAGCAAATCTTTGCCTTTCAAATACACAAGTGATATAAGTGTTATGGTTTTTGCTTCTTCCTTATAGCTTTCTCAAAACATGAAACCAGAAAATGACTCACAGATTTCAGAATTCATTCTTTTGGGATTTTCAGATGACCCAGAACTGCAGCCCCTATTATTTGTGCTCTTCCTGTCCATGTACCTGATCACCGTGCTGGGGAACCTGCTCATCATCCTGGCCGTCAGCTCAGACCCCCACCTCCACACGCCCATGTACTTCTTCCTGTCCAACCTGTCCTTCGTGGATATCTGCTACACCTCCACCACCATCCCCAAGATGCTGGTGAATATACAGAGGGAATGTAAAGTGATCACATACGAAGGCTGCATGACTCAGATGTACTTTGTCATAGTCTTCGGTGTGTTAGATGACTTCCTTCTGACAGTGATGGCCTATGACCGCTTTGTGGCCATCTGCCACCCTCTCCACTACATGACCATCATGAGCCCCCGGCTCTGTGGACTGCTGGTTCTGGGATCTTGGATTATGAGCAGCCTGACATCCTTGTTACAAAACCTGATGGTATTGCAATTGTCCTTTTGCACAGACTTGAAAATCCCCAACTTCTTCTGTGAACTACAACTGATGGTTCAACTTGCCTGTTCCGACACCTTACTTAACAATGTGGTGATGTACTTTTCAGCTGTTCTGCTGGGCGGTGGTCCCCTGGCCGGGATTCTTTATTCTTACTCTAAGATAGTTTCCTCCATACATGGAATAGCATCAGCACAGGGGAAATTGAAAGCCTTTTCCACCTGTGCGTCTCACCTCTCTGTAGTCTGTCTGTTTTATAGCACGAGTGTAGGTGTGTACCTGAGCTCTGCTGCTGTCCACAGCTC
Source organism: Sorex araneus (assembly GCF_027595985.1). Taxonomy (NCBI): domain Eukaryota; kingdom Metazoa; phylum Chordata; class Mammalia; order Eulipotyphla; family Soricidae; genus Sorex; species Sorex araneus. Next base: position 247,214,157 of record NC_073303.1, read on the forward strand.
ACGGTCAAGTTCAACAGCCTCAGCCATGTACACGGTGGTCACCCCCATGCTGAACCCCTTCATCTACAGTCTCAGGAACAAAGACATAAAGAGGGCTTTGAAAACATTCTTGTTGAAGGGATCTGCAAAAGGACCATTGTCCTCTTAATGATGAAGCGTCCATAGTTCAAAATCTTAGATAAGAAATTATGATTGTTCATTATACATTGAAAGTAGAATTAATTATTTATATCAGTTCCATCGATCCCCATTTCTTTGACCTCAGCTCTCTTAATTTTATGTTCTTCTACAGGATAAGCTTTTTATTACTCTTGGATGCCCAATATTTTTCCTGTCATTGTCTCAACATTTCCAAGTTAATTTCCACCCATGGATTTAAGTATTTGGAAATTGTATTTACCTAGCAAGAAAACAAAGGAATTTTACCAAAAATATCAAAAATATCTATCTACCTAGCTAACTAGCTATCTCTCAGACAAAATATTTTTTGTTTTGTTTTACTAATGAATAAACTCTACTACTACATAACTGACAGGCTACTCATGATCAAGTTAATTTATATAGCATAATAAAAATATGTGATTATTTCCCCTTAGGGTTCTATTCTTGAATATGTTACGCTCTTAACAGATCTTTCCAATAAAGTAGGATTTAGCATACTCCTCTATTATATATCAGGTCACTGGGGTTTATTATTTTCAGTAATATCTACATCTCTGTAGATTGTCAAGTAATCCTTGTCTCATCATATGCAGAATGTTATTGTTTGTTTTTAAAAGAAAACTTTGTTCCAGTAAGACATTTCATAAAGTAGATTGAAGTAATGGAAAACTGATTGCACATAAATATAAGGAAGTATGATTTCAAGTTCCATATTTGTGACTATTCAGAATATTTTTTGGTTTTGTGGTACATATGCTCAGTGTGCATGGTGTATTAATATCTCTGTGTAAGACATATATATGAGTGAAAGATTCATGGGAATTGTGAATTTTTATTGTCTGATGTTATTTATTTTTTAATTTTTAAACTTCTAATGTCTGTATTCAAGTTCATTTTGTCATGAATGACCACTAAAGGTTTGTGAGTGGAAATTCTCACTATTTTTTACTATAAACTTTTTCATGCTCACTTTTCTTTTTTTTTCCCATTGAAAAAAATTTTATTGAATAACCATGAGATAAAGTTACAAAGCTTTCATGTTTGATTTTCAGTCATACAATGATTGAACACCAATCGCTCCACCAGTGCCCATTTTCCACCACCATACCAACCCACCCCTGCCCCTATGGCAGACAATTTCCCCCATACTCTCTCTCTACTTTTGGGAATTATGGTTTGCAATACAAATACTGAGAGGCTATCACATTTGGTCTTTTATCCCTCCAACCATCATTGACTTAGTGAATCCTTCTATCTATTCCAGCTGCCTTCTCCCACAGCTCATGAAGCAGACTTCAACTGTGGAGGAATATTCCTGGCCCTTGTGTCTATTGTCCTTGGGTGCCAATCTCATATTATATTATTTTATATTCCGTAAATGAGTGCAGCCGTTCTATGCTTGTTCCTCTCTTTCTGATTCATTTGACTTAGCATGATTCTCTCCATGACCATCCACTGATAAGCAAATTTTATGGCTTCATCTTTCCTAATAGCTTCATAGCATTCCATTGTGTAGATGTAGCAGGGTTTCTTTAACCAGTCTTCTGTTTCTTGGGTTGTTTCCAGATTCTGGCTATGGTGAACAATGCCGCAATAACATTCATGCACACTTTTCATCACCTTGGTGAAGTTGTGACTCAACAGCACCTGAATGACTGTCCAGGAATGGATATAAATAAAAACAAATAACTGAGTACCCATGATTTCACCTTGAAATATAACCAAAATCCTAAGAATAAGCCAATTATGACATTGGCTTCTATGGCAATCACCCGTCATTATATAACCATCATTATATACCAAACCTTCTGAAGAGCAAATGATTATTGATAGTGCCCTAATGACCACATGAGTTTGCAGTGCAAGGAATGCTCTTCACTCTGCTAGTATCCCTTGGGACTGTACTCACGTCTGAGACTCCCGACAGTGCTTCTAGTGTTCACCTTTGGTGTTTTCTGTTTGTTTTGTTTGTTTTTACAAATTCTGGTTTTTATTTTATTGTTTGTTTCTTTACTTTTTGGGGTTACACTCAGTGATGTTGAAGGGCTCCTCCTGGCTCTACACTCAGGAATTACTCCTGACAGTGCTCAGGGGACCATATGGGATGCCAGGGATTAAACCCAGGTAGGCCGTGTGCAAGGTAAACACCATCCCTGCTGGACTATAGCTCCAGCCCCACCTTTGGTGTTGACTTTAACATGGGTTTTCTCTGTTTTGAGGCAATATGGAAACAGTTTACCTGATCATTACACCTATTTGATCTTCTTTCCTATAAAGATCTATAAGTATGACTAAATTTACTTGCTATCTTGCATTCCTAGGATAAATCATACTCAGTCATGGTATATGAGCATTCTGATGCATTATTGGATTGGATTTGCCAGTGTTTGGTTGAAGATCTTTGCATCTGTATTCATCAAGGACTTGGGTCTGTAAGTTTCTTAGCCCTTGGTGTCTCTGTCTGCTTTTGGTATAAGTGTATCATTTGATTTCTGAAAACTGGGAGGATTTTTGTTTCTTAAAATTTCTAAAATAGCTTGAAAGAGTTAGAAGAAGGCATTTTTTGAAGATATGGAAGAACTTGCTTGTAAACCCATCTTGGTTCAGGCCTTTTTTTTTTGAGGAGAGGTTCTTCTTGCCATTTCAGAGTCTCTTCTATCAATGAATCTGTTCAAGTGCTCTGATTTCTCTAGATTTGGCTTTGAAAGGTTGTAAGAGAGGTAGTATAGCAGGGAGGGTGCTTGCCCTGCACCCCTGCATATGGCACGTCCACTTCTATTCCCAGCATTCCATATGGTCCTCTGAGCCCACCAAGAGTGATTCCTGAGTGTAGAGCCAGGAGGAACCCCTGAGCACTGCCAGGTGTGGCCCAAAACAAAAACAAACAAACCAAAAAAACGTAAGAGTCCAAAAATTATTTCCTTTTCTTATAGATTCTCCAATTCCCTGGCATAGGAATTTTCACAATTTTCACAGACAACCCTGGTGACCTTTTGAATTTCTGTGGTATCTGTTGTGAGCTTTGGCTTCAGGGATAGCGATTCTGTAATGGCCCTTGGTGGATACCACGATACCATGATGGTGGAAGGTGATCACAAACTCCCTTCCAGTCAAGGTCCTTGGAGTCTTCAGTGCCCATGCTCAGTAGCTGTTTTCTGGTCTCCGGGCCCTGTGAGAGACTATCCAGTAGCACGGCTTATTCCAGCAGCAGCAGGAAAGTACTATTAAAACTGTTCCTTTTTTTAATTTATTCTTTTATTGAATCAACATGTGGAAAGTTCCAAAGCTTTCAGGTTTAAGTCTCAGTTGTACAATGATCGAACACCCATCCCTTCACCAGTGCACATATTCCACCACCAAGAATCACAGTATACCTCCCCCGCTCCACCTCCCCAGCCCCCACCCCGCCTGTGTAACTGATAAATTTCACTTTATTTTCACTTTACTTTGATTACATTCAATATTTCCAAAAAAAAAAAACTCATTATTATTGCTTGAAGTTTCTCCCCCCTAAAGATGGACCTGCTGAAATGGAAGCATTTGATAATTTGTTTTCCATTGCTGAAAATGAAGAGATATGAGGTCAAGTGGCCACACTAGCAGCCACACAGTTTTGGATTTCTGTATTTTAGTAACTAAGTCCAGAGAAATACCTTCCAGAAATTGAATCATTGCAAGCTTGTACCTCTCAACTGCGTTATACTCCACATATGAGTGCAATCTTTCTATGTCTGTCTCTTCCTTTCTGACTCATTTCACTCAACATGATACTTTCCATGTTGATCCACTTATATGCAAATTTCATGACTTCATGTTTTCTGACAGCCACATAGTATTCCATTGTGTAGATGTACCAGAGTTTCTTTAACCAGTCATCTGTTTTTGGGCACTCTGGTTTTTCCAGATTCTGGCTATTGTAAACAGTGCTGCAATGAACATAGACAAGCAGATGTCATTTCTACTGTACCTTTTTGCCTCTCCGGGATATATTCTCAGGAGTGGTATTGCTGGGTCAAATGGAAGCTTAATTTCTAAGCTTAATTTCTTAATTTTTTGAGAATTGTCCATATTGTTTTCCAAAAGGGCTGAACCAGTCAGCATTCCCACCAGCAGTGAAGGAGAGTCCCTTTCTCCCCACATCCACACCAACATCGGTTGCTTTTGGTTTTTGGGAAGTGGGCCAGTCTCTGTGGTGTGAGATGATATCTCATTGTTGTTTTGATCTGCATCTCCCTGATGATCAGTGATGTTGAACAATTTCTCATGAGCCTCTCAGCCATTCGAATTTCTTCTTTGGGAGTTTCTGTTCATTTCATCACCCCATTTAAAACTGTTCTTAAATTTTCTGTGGGGCACCTGCTTTTCATCATGTCCCAAAGTAAACTCTATATTTTTCAGGATGGACTCCTTTGGTTTGCACAAACAAACAGGAAATATAGATGTACACAGGCACACACACACACACACACACACACACACACACACACACACACAAGATGGAATGAAGAGAACCACAGTGGAATTTGGGTGATGCCTCGACTGTGGATGATGGTTGCTGATATTTTTTGTTTGTATGTTTGTTTTTATTCTACAATAGCACAGCGGGTAGGGCATTTGCTTTGCAGGTGGCCCACCCAGGTTCAATTCCTCCATCTCTCTCGGAGAGCCTGGCAAGCTACCCATAGTATACCGCCCGTATGACAGAGCCTGGCAAGCTACCTGTGGCATATTCGATATGCCAAAAACAGTAACAACAAGTCTTACAATGGAGGTGTTATTGGTGCCCGCTCGAGCAAATTGATGAACAACAGGACAACAGTGCTACATTGCTACAGTTTTTATTCCACTGCTTAATTTTTGCAAGTCACATCAGTTTACAACTTTTCTATATATTTCAGCATTCTAAGCAATGTTATTATATATAATATTATTTCTCTCCCCCCACCCCCTAAATCTGTTTCCATCCTTTATTGCACCCAATTTAGCATTTAAACTCTCCCATCACCTTGAGTCAAGCAGCATTTCATTCTTAGAGTCAAGCTGTTTTTTATTATTATTTGTTTCTGTCTTTTAAAGCATTCTTTATATGCATGGGTAAATTAAAAATCTCTAATGTCATTATTCTTTCTCCGCCTTCTAGTTTCATTCATGTTGCTTGAAAACAAAGGATTTTTGTCTTTTCCAAAAATTCATTGAGCATAAATGGAAAATGTCTTTTTCCACAAGCTGATTCCAAATTTTAAATCATTGTTAACACTCAAGTAGTGAACACAGTGGAGCACATCTCTTTGAATGAGAATATTTCCAGCCTTGCTATGACTACTCAGCTATAGAATAGCTGGTAAGAACAGGATCATAATATTCCCAATTATTTTAGATATTTCCACCCATACTCTTCTCCTGAATAGCAAAAAAAAAAAAAAAACATGACTTAAGGATAAAGAGATCAAACAATAACCAAACTGGAGTCTTAGCTCTTGGGAAGTGGGGTGTTTAGGATAATTTTCCTTTCTGCCCAGAGGAATTATCCACCAGGGGCCGCTTGTTTAGAGATGGAAGAAACAAGAGGGAGAGTGAACGTGCCTGGGGACGAGAGAGGGGGCTGTAAATACATCCTCCTCTCCAATGTCCAAGTTTATGTGCACTTGGGGTGAAGGGAAGTGATTTGGTTTTGTTTATCTGGAGACTTAGGACCTGCTAGGGGCAACTCAGCCAGCCCTGCTGTCTTCTCTGAGATCAGAGCTTCCAACATCAGCAACATCAGCGTCTCTAGCAGGGAGTAGTTCAGAATTCGACACAAGTGCCTTGCTTGTGGGGCTCCTACCCAAGTGAGTCCATTAACCAAGTTCACCTTTCATGAACATGTAGCGTAGGGAAGTCAAGGCCATTGACCTGTACTTCCCTGCAGACACTCAACCTAGCAACAGAGGTAAGAGATCTCTCTGTCCCCATGCTTCATTGATGAATAAATTCATGTAGCTACGTTGTGCCACATAATATTTCAGGGTGTATGTTCCCCTCACACCCCTAATGACAACTCATCTCCCTTATCAGTTTAAAGTCATTATATCAATACTAGAAATTAGGTGACGATATTAGTCAGCTTCAAAGAATGATCCTAAGCAAGGGTAATTGTGTGCATCCGGGATAGGAGCTGTGCCTTGGGTTTTGCTCCAGGTTCTGCAGTGAGAAGTGGTGGGTGGAGCTCTAGGATGCTAGAGACATCTAAGAATGTACAGGACAAAGCCCACCACACAAAAGAAACTGGCAGAGAATGTCAGCACCGGTAGGTTTAAAAGTAGTGTAAATAAAGAAAAGAAGTGCTGTGCTGCTAAGATATTTGTCCTTTTGCTAATTTAAATCAATTTAAAAAACACGATTTGCTTTTCTAAAGTTAAAATTATGGGGCTGCAGTGACAGTACAGAGGGTCAGGCGTTTGCTTTATGTGCCACCAACCTGGATTCGATCCCTGGCATCCCAAGGACCACCAAGAGGAATTCCTGAATTAAGAGTCAGGAGTAATCCTTGAGCATCGCTGAGTATGGTCCAAAAATCAAAAAAAGCATAAAAATAGAGTAAAGTAAAATAAAATCATTAAGTGTCTCTTTACACTCAGTTGAAAATTTCCAACACTATCTGACTGATGGCTCTCTAAAAGATTTCCTGTGCTGATGGGTGTGAAAAAGGAATTCTTTTTGTTACCATCGCTCTCATTTTCAAAAATTTCAGGTAGTCCAGGGCTCAAATCCATGCCTTGCATGGAGATGAGCCTGGTTTTGACCTGAAGCTCTTGCAGGAGGGATCCCTGAGCACAGAGACAGAAACAAGCTGTGAGCACTGGCAGGTCTGGCACTAAGACAAGAAAAATGTCTAAATGTAATTTCTAGAATCTTGCCTTTTTGTGATTTAATCATATATTATTTATCCGCATTTTTAAAAGTCAGTTTTATAATTTTTTTCAAATTAATTTTATCAGCTAATATAATTTATAAATTTTTATTATAAAATGCTTTTTTACAAAAAACTGTCATCCCATTGCTCATCATTGTTCGAGCGGGCACCAGGAACGTCTCCATTGTGAGACTTGTTGTTACTGTTTTGGGCATATAGAATACGCCATGGGGAGCTTGCCAGGCTCCACTGTGCGGGCAAGATACTCTAGGTAGCTTGCCGGGCTCTCAGAGAGGGGCAGAGGAATCGAACCCGGGTCGGCAGCGTGAAAGGTGAACGCCCTACCCACTAAGCTATCGCTCTAGCCCACATGTGTATGATTTTTTTTTTTACATCTGAATCTTACTTTATAGAAGGTGTTTTTGACCTCCTGTAAATTGCACGTGTTGTTTGCTGGATGTCCATCTAAACATATTTGTACAATATGCACTGAGAATGTAATCCTCATGAGTTGTTGCAAATATCTGAGGGTAAAAGAACACTTTACATTATACTTAGTTATTTATGATTTTTTTAAGTTTTTATTTTATTGAATCACCGTGAAAAAATTACAAAGCTTTCAGGTTTAAGTCTCAGTCATATACTGATTAAACCCCCATCCCTTCACCAGTGCACATGTTCCACCACCAAGAACCCCAATATAACCCCCTCCCACCCACCCCCACCTAAGTAGCTAATGATCTTCACTTTATTCTCTCTATACTTTGAATACATTCAATATTTCAATAGAGAACTCACTATTATTATTTGGAATTTTTCCCCAACAATGAGACCTGTTGAAAAGGCATCATTTAATAATTTCTTTGCATTTCTGAGAGTGAAGACTCTGAGGTTTTGGGTTTCTGATATTTTAGTTTAGTTCACACTCTAGATGCATTGCTGCAAGAAGCTTCTCTGGGTGCCAAAATGGGTTAGAAGACCTCTCGATCAAAGTCTTTAGGAGCAGAGGGTCCATTTCTCGTGCTGCATCTCCGGATATTTATGATTATTTTTAATCTTCTAAACTTTCCTTACCAAACTGACAAACTCATATAATGAATATGTAAGCATATAGAAGTATATAGAAGCATATAGAAGTATATAGAAGCATTAAATTTCTGATTACTTATATTAATAGTACCTGGAGCATACCTTATTGGCAAGACATTTGAGGTGTTTAATATTATATTATTTTACATATACTGAAAATTTAATAATTGACATGGATGATATCAGAAAATTATTGCTATTATACTGTTTATTGAGTGTATGATTTTCCATCCAAATTGGCTTAGATATCATGCTCTACCACTATGCACTGGAATCAGTTTATATTAGTCCCTCATTATTTTCCTTTTATGACTTTTTGCTTTGCTCCTCCACGTGCCAAATGATCATCAATTATGCATTGGGGGAAAGACGTTTAAGTCTGAACTATCCTGACTCTCACATTGAGATGGCAGGTGGCAGTCTCCATTAAAATAATGCATGGTGCATTCCTCTGACAAAGGAACATAGAGCTGAAAATCCCACCAAAAAAAATTATAGAAGAGTCAAAATGCAGGCGTAGAGAGCGCTAATTGGTGTGGCAAAGAACAGATTTTTAAAAAGTCTGAGATAATGAAGCAGAGATGCCACATAGGAATGGGAAGAAGGGACTGTCTCCTCCCGGTGGGCTCATCCAACAGCTAATTGGTCAATTGGCTCTGGGATTAGTTTAGGGGAAATACAGCTTCTACACAGTGCTGAGCCCCCTACCTTTGTTTGACTGCGTTTAAGTCCTCTGACAAAGTGTTGGCTGGTCTCCGTTGGCACTTGCATGTCCAACATGCAATGCCTTTGGCAACCATAACATTTTATTTTTGTTTTGTATAAGTTTGATTTTATTCTCCGGTTGCATTGGGGGCCATCAGGGGACTGTTATCAGATGTGGCATGTTGCCAGAACCGAGAAAGTTTTCTTTCTCATGGTCTCTAAGAAACCAAGTGAGCTTATTGAACCTTATTTTTTTCCTCGTTTAGTTCCTTTTTATCTCCACATCACATTTTTAAAAATTGTATTATAATTGTATGCAGTAGTTCACAATATTTGATTACATTTAATATTCAAACAGAAATCCCACCACCATTACACCTTCCCACCACCACATTTTGAGTGTTTCCATCCCAAACCCTAACCCCTGCCCTGCAGCAGAACTGAAATAATTTCTTTTGTATTATTTGTTATGAATAAACCGCTGAAAATGCTCCAAAAAACTTTCCTCAGAGAAAAGAGTGTGAAGATTGCTGTATTTCATCCAGGAGTCATTCTATAAGAGATAACTAATATGTTGTTTCCACATCACATTTTTTGAAAATAATTCCCAATGTTTGTTTTAATACATGGTGTGTTCTTTCAGCCTTATAAGGTGACCAAAGGGTATGCTTTGGTGAAGGCCCAAGAATTAAAATTTAGGGACCTACTTGGTAGCAGTGAGATATGGGTCGTCCCTCTCCATCTCCCTGTCTGCCTGGGGTCCTGACTGTCACGCCCACAATCTGTATCAAGGCGCCATCTCAGCGTATCAATGGCCTTGAACCAGAGACTCCCAGAGGAATCTCAAAAAGGATTAGCTCCTGGGTCTGGAGCGCCAGCACAGCGGGTAGGTCATTTGCCTTGCACGGAGCCAATCCGAATTTGATTCCCAGCCTCTGATATGGTCTCCTGAGCACCGCCAGCAGTAATTCCTGAGTGCAGAGCCAGGAGTAACTCCTGTGCATTGCCAGTGTGACCCAAAAATGTTTTTTCAAAAAATAGATTAGCTTCCTACAGAGATGTCTCTGGACCCCAACCATTTACAATTTTAGAATCCAGAAGCGCACGGCTGCAACCTCTCATGATATTCATAATAAGCAATAGAAAATAAATTATCTAGCATCTGCCCCTGGCAGGCAGGCTTGAATGGTGGTGAGAAAATTCAAAATAATAGTGGTGGGAAGGTGTAATGGTGGTGGGATTGGTGTTGAAATACTGAATGCAATCAATTAATGTGAACAAACTTATGAAAAATATTTTTTTAAAAAAAATCACACATACACGCAAAAAAGAACAGACTAAAAAAAAATCCAGGTTCTTAAGACATAGTACAGCTGGTAGGGTGTTTGTTTTGCATGTGCTGACCGGGTTTAATCTCCAGTTTTCCATATCGTTCCCTGAGCCCACAGGGAGTGATCTCTGAGTACAGAATCAGGAGAAAAGCTCTGAGCACTGCTGACTTTGGCCCCAAAGCCAAAATAAATAAGAATTAAAATTCACAGCAGTGTTTTCACTCCCATGCAATATATGAATGACAAAAGCAAAACTCAGCAAAAACCCAACAAAACTCGTTAACTCCTACCTGGGGGGAAACGTCTCTGGTTGCTGACTGGATGTGGAATGCAGTGGGGTTCGTTCACATGTGGACCTGGTGGTGGTGGGCCTGGTGCTGGAACATTAATGGCGGGAGTGGTGAGTTATGTTGCACATCTAGAGATGCTAAGCTAAATTCTGAATAACAATAGTAAATTCAAATTAAAAACTTATACATTTAAATTCATCATATTGTAAAACGTGGTGAATTAAAAAATCTAATGAAAATGGAAAAAGAGAAACAATGACATTTAGGGAACTATTTATAAACAGGAGAGGACTGACTGGGTCAACTGTATTTTTATTCAGTCCTTGAGTAATTAGTGTGGTTTGGAGTAAGATATAGAAACCTATGAGAGGCATGGTGTCCTGCATGTGTGTGTGTGAAAGAGAGAGAGAAAGAGAGAAAGAAAGGGAGACATACAGACAGACAGAGGAGAAGAAGAGACTTTGGAATGAGAATAATGCTCAGGTCAATTTATTCTCTTATACTCCAAGGTAATTCAAAGTAAGGAGACCAGATTCCATTAGGAGAAAGTACTAAGAAAATTAGTTTAATTCGTGGAACACTTTTTCAGCAATATTACTAAAAGATGAGGAGAGATTTGATAGGAAATTAAATCCCTGAGCCTTGAGGTGTCAGAGAGGCAGCCAGGACACTCTATTGCTTCATGTTTGACACTGTCTCCCATTATTTCTCCTCTTCTCAGTCACCTTGAAAAATGTGCTTCATTTTTGCAATTTAATATCCAAAAGAAGTAATTTTCTCAAAGCCTTTTGCCATTCCCTTTCCCAGACATACCTGTGACCACATAACCCAACACCTCCCTCTCTTTTTAAGATCTCCATCAAAATGTCATTAGTCTTCCCCAAATACATCTTACCTAAACATGGGTCATCTCACCAAAAGAACTTGGGCCATAACAAAAAATTAATTAAAAATTTTTTTTTCTTGATTGTAAAATAACAAATGGAAGCATTGCCAATATACAAACAGCTCATCTTTTTTTCTGAATGTTTTTTTTAATGAGGTACTGGGATTTATAAAGGTATTCATAATCAAGTTTCAGGTAGACAATCTTCCAACACTAATTCCATCACCCGTATGAGGGATCACTCCTGACTGGACTCAGGGACTATCTGGGGTGCTGAAGATTGAACATGTGTCACCCTCGTGCCAGGTCAAGTGCTCTAACCATTGTACTATTGCTCCTGCTCCTCAACAACTCATTTCGAAGTGAACACTGATCATATTCCTTCTGTTTTCCTTAGACGTCATCTCCACAACATGAAACTAGAAAACGATTCCCAAACTTCAGAGTTTATTCTTCTTGGATTCTCACAAGAGCCAGAGTTGCAGCTTCTCATATTTGTGTTCTTCCTCTCCATGTACTTACTCACCATCCTCGGGAATCTGCTCATCATCTTGGCCGTCTTCTCAGACCCCCACCTCCACACCCCCATGTACTTCTTCCTCTCCAACCTGTCCTTCGTGGACATTGGTTTTACTTCTACCACTGTTCCAAAGATGCTGGTGAACATCCAAATGCAGAGTAGACTCATAACCTATGATGACTGCATCACCCAGATGTACTTTTTCCTACTCTTTGGAGAGTTGGACATCTTTCTCCTGACGGTGATGGCCTACGACCGCTTTGTGGCCATCTGCCACCCTCTACACTACACGGTCATCATGAACCCTCGGCTCTGTGGCCTGCTGGTTCTGGGGTCCTGGGCCCTGAGTATCCTTCATTCCTTACTGGAAAGCTTAATGGTATATCAACTTTCCTTTTGTACAGATGTGACGATCCCCCACTTCTTCTGTGAACTTGATCAGATGGTCCAGCTCGCCTGTTCTGACACTTTTCTTACCAATGTGGTGATGTATATTTCGGTTGTCTTGGTAGGTGGTATCTGCCTCACTGGGATCCTTTACTCATACTCTAAGATTGTGTCCTGCATATGTGCCATGTCATCAGCTCAGGGGAAGTATAAAGCATTCTCTACCTGTGCCTCTCACCTCTCCGTGGTCTCCTTATTTTATTGCACCAGCATTGGGGTGTACCTGAGCTCTGCGGCCACCCACAGCGCACAGTCAACTTCAACAGCCTCCGTGATGTACACGGTGGTCACCCCCATGCTGAACCCCTTCATATACAGCCTGAGGAACAAAGACATCAAGACAGCTTTGAAAACATTATTTGTGAAGGAGGTACAAAAATAACAATGGTCTCAAGCTGTGAGAAAGAGTCTCTGAATGCTGAACTGAAAGCATCAGAGTCAGATATTGCGATTATTCCATTCAACTATGGAAATAAAGCTCATTCCTTGCAGTTAGCCTTAAATGTCCATTTCTTTGACCTCAGCTTTGCTATTTAATTTATGCAACACCCCCCAGTAAGCATTCTATCCACATTACTGTATGACAATTTTCCTTTTCTTTTTTCCCTACTTCATTTTCAACTACAGATCAAAACTATTTGGATGTTCCTCATATCCTACATAAACAACATCGGTTATTAAACACAATTTACTCAAATGATATTTTTAATTAAAATTTATATATATTTCAGTATACTAAGAGTAATCAAAAGGTCCGTTTCTCCAATGGGAAAAGTTGTACAGTTAAATTTACATTGTTTTATTTAATTTTTGGTTTGGGGCCACACCTGTTGGTGCTCAGAGCTTACTCCCTGCTCTGTGCTCAGGGATCACTCTTGGTGATACTGGGGACTGTATTGGATGCGAGAGATTTAAGTTGGGATCAGCATCATGCAAGGCAGATCTTGTATTATACCTTCAGATCCATTACATATTCTTTATCTATTCACCAGTTGATGGACACTGGTGGTTTGTTCTCTCGCTTACTATAAATAACACAACAATAAAGATGGTGCATATAAATATAGTTGAATTTGCCTTTCTGTAGTTTTCTCGAAAGCTTCCACAGGTAGGATCAGTACATGACTTAAAATTTTTCCTATTAAAATTTTTGAGGCATCACTCAAGCAGTGTTCAGAAGGCCCATCTGAAATTATCCCTCCCTGCAATTATCATCCAACCAAGCCAGAGGTTCACTGCATGAACTGGAGGATGTGCTGTTGGACCTTAATGCCAAGGATCACCCTGTCACTTGGGCAAGGATCACCCTGTGACCTGAGTGTTGCTCAGAGCCTCCAAACCTAAGCTAATCAGTGCTCAGAGGACTACCTGATGCCAACTGTGATTGGCCATATAAAAGCCAGGCACCTTGACCCCCGTATCATCTGTTAAACTCCGCTTTGAATCTATTTTATAGAAACTAACCTCAGCAGTGTTTTGCCCACATACTCAGAGGGCACCAAAGTTATATCCAGAGGGGCTCAAAGGGACTCATATTCAGTGCCTTGCACATGTCAGGCATTTATTCTGCCACTTGGGTCACTGGTCCTACTTAGGATTCTAGTTATGAGGAATTTCCATACTGTTTTCTGCAATGCATGCACGCATTTACATTCCTATCCACAGTGTCTGATGGCTTCCTTCTCTCCACATATCTTTGACACTTGTTTTGTCTTGTCTTTTGGCTAATTGTTATACAAAAATGTGGTGGCATATTTCACTGTTGTTTTGATTTGCATTTCACTAATGTCTTGTGTCTTGTTTGGGAAAAGTGTTTATTTTAGTGATTTGCTAATTTTAGAGCTTTGTTGCCATTTTACTGTGTAGGGTCATTGCTTCTAAAGTAGTTACTTGGTTTGTATAATTGGTCTTTCAATATTTCACTCAGGGCTGATTTCATTATGAAAATGATATCAGCTCTTGTTTGTCTGAGAACATTTTTAATTCTCCTTCCTGTCTCAGTGAAAGCTTTGCAGGGTAGTGGACTCTAGGTTGAAAGTGTTTTCAGTGAGTGATTTAAATATATTATTGCACTCTTTTCATTTCTGTGCCATCTCATATAAAATATCTGTGTTGTGACTCTTCCTTTTGGTAGTTCTACTTGTTTATTTTTTCACATCTCTTGTTATTTGGCTCTAATAGAAAAATAAGAGATTGCTATCAATAATAATACCATCTATGGTTTTTAAGGTATTTTATGATTTTAGATTTTATATCTAAATCTTTAATTGATTTTGAATTTGCTTTTGTGTATGAACATCTAGAGTCTTACTATTTGCCTGACTGCCCAGTGTTTTCAACATCATTTGTTTATTTACTAATTTTGGCCCACATCTGGTGATTCTCAGGGACCACTCCTTGTTCAGTGCTTAGGAGTTGCTCCTAGCAGTCTTTGAAGGACCAGGTGATGGGGGTAGTCCTAAGGAAAGGTACATAGTTCTTTGTGCTATCTCCCTTGTTCAAACACTATTTTTGAGTGAAAGGGAGCCAGAGTTTAGGATTCTCTTTTTACTGGGATCAAGGTATCGTATATTCATGCTTTATTGGTCCAATTAAAACATAAGGGCAAAAATGTAAAACATGGGTAAAGGAAACAAAAAAGAAGAGGGAAAAAACCCTAAGTGGACTGTAGATAGATAGTGCAGGGATAAGATGCTTCTCTTGCACAAAATTAACCCCAAGTTCATCCCTAGAATAGCATAAGTTTCCCTGAGCACTTCCAGGAGTGAGCATAGAGCCAATATTTAGCTTTGAATACTTCCAAGTGTGGCCCAACACTACCCCACTTAAAAATAAAAGCACAAGTTCTACACAATGGATTATCTAAATGATTGGGGACTTATAAAAAAGAGAGAGAGAGAGACTGCTTGCATCTTACACTAGAAGCATGCACAATGATCCTTTTAGACAAGTGGAGTTGGCTTGTCTTTAAAGCAAATTGCAGGGCTGGAGCAATATCACAGAGCGCAGGGCATTTGCCTTGCATGCGGCCAACCCAGGTTCAGTTCCCAGCATCCCATATGGTCTCCTGAGCATCGTCAGGATTGATTCCTGAGTGCAGAGCCAGGAGTAACCCCTGTGCATCACCAGGTGTGATCCAAAAGGCAAATAAATAAATAAAATGAAGCAAATTGCAGGCCCAGCGAGGCTAAGTCTAACAGGGTCCCCAAGGTGAGGGGAGAAGGGTAATGGGGTAAGGAAGGCAGGACAAGCAATGCTCATGCAGCATTTTTATTAAACAAAAAAACAGACTTTTATAAGTCTCTGGAAGTAAGCATATATTGAAAAAATATTCAGGAATGTTTAGGATACATAAGTTTAGAATATACTTGATTTCTAGACCTCAATGATGTTTTTCTATAGTTGCATAGTTTCAGTGATATTTTCCTTGGTTATATTAAATTAAACTGATACACCTTAGCAACATGTTCTGCCACCAGAACAAGGAAAGAGCCCACTAGAGAAAACAAGAAAGTCAGCCCTTAGAATGTGTAACCCCAAGACAATGGTTTCCAATAAACCAGTCTTTAGACAACACGTTCCCAGGACAAGAATTTTCTTAATATTAACTAGTACAGGCTCCCAATAGCAAATGACATCTTGCAACTCACATCAGACAGCTGTATTCCAAGAAGAGAAATCTATTGCCATGATTCTAAGGTCAGAGTCTCATCTATTAAAGTTTGTCTTGTAATGAAGACTCATCTTAAAACAATGTCTTTGACAATCGTTTGACCAAGATCTAATACAGGCATTGTGGATAAGATCCTAAATGACAACAGGATCCCCATGATGAAAATAAATCCCAATGTTTAGCTATAAAACATAGGCATATGTTACAGTCAACTTGATCAAGAAGAGCAGTTCAGATGGTGATCTACAGGAAGATGCTGGACCCAAAGCTGAAAAGGTTGATTAAGATTTTCCTCTATAAATGTGTGTATGTGTCCTATCAAATAAGGAAACCACAGGAAAAGGACTTGTAGTTTTAATTTAACATAGTTCTAAATTAAACTTTTCTTACAAGATAGCACAGCCAGTAGGGCGTTTGCCTTGCACGAAGCTTCCCCAGGTTCAATTCCACTGTCCCTCTCGGAGAGCCCAGCAAACTACCAAGAGTATCCTGCCCGCACAGCAGAGCCTAGCAAGCTACCCATGGCATATTCAATATGCCAAAAATAGTAACAACATGTCTCAAAATGGACTGGCTATTGATGTCTGCTCAAAATTATTCATAGTAGCATTTCAGGCTTACAATTTCCAACACCAATCCCATCACCAAGGGCAACTTCCCTCCACCAATTTCCCCAATTTCCCATCCCCACCATGCCTCATTCACAGGCACATTTTTAATTTTAATAGTAGTTTGTATCTTATGCTTTCACTGTTGTTGGTTCTGTGATTCAGATGTGTAACTGTACCAATATTTACATCATCAGTGTGTCCAAGGCCCCTGCACCTCCCATCCGCCTCATCTTACTTCCAGCACTTGGTTTCTCTCCTCCACTATCCTTCTCAGTTCTATAGTCTAGGGACAGGGTACAGGAGATTCTAAGCATTCCCCTGCATACCTTTCATTCCCTTCCCTGTTTATCTACCACAGATATGTGAGATCACCCAGTATTTGTCTTTCTTCTTCTCTCTTACTTTGTTAAATATGACATATTCCAGTTCCACCCAAGTTGCAGCAAATTGTATGAGTTCATCTCAACTTGTATTTCTAATCTATGGCTGGAAGGAGAGAAAAGAGATAAAAAAGAATAATTGTGAAGAATCTTGAAAAGCAGAAATCTGAAAAAAAAAAACATGGTTGAAATAACTAAAATAGAGAGTGTGAGATTGGAACATAGTTTACATGAAATCCTATTATGCACAGTATTGTAAGTCACCATCTCTAAAATAAAATTTTAAGATGAATGAAGAATTGAAGTCAATTTATAGTAAATTTGGAGAAATTTTTTAAAACGCCATCTTGCTGCCACAGTCAATTCAAATAATCCTAATTTCTGAGACTTGAAACTCAACCAGGAATGGTGATCTTCAGTCTAAGGATAACCGTTCTTTGATAATTCCTCTCACAAAGAATGCTCTCAGGGCCCTCTTTATATCTTGATTTCTTAAGCTGTAGATGAAGGGGTTCAGCATAGGTGCAACCACAGCGTACATCACTGAAGCTGTCGGATTGCCCTGTGAGCTGTGGGGGGCAGCGGAGTTCAGGTAAATCCCTAAGATTGTGCAATAAAATAAGGAAACCACAGAGAGGTGAGATGCACAGGTAGAAAAGGCTTTGAACTTGCCCTGAGCTGATGAGATTCTCCGTATGGAAGAAACAATCTTACAGTAAGAGTAAAGGATTGCAGCAAAAGTGCCACAACCCAGAAGCACCGCTGCAAAGTAAATCACCACGCTGTTGATGAAGGTGTCGGAGCAGGCAACTTCGACCATCTGTTTGAGTTCACAGAAGAAGTGGGGGATTTCCAAATCAGGGCAGAAGGACAATTGTAACACCAGTAAGCTGTGCAACAAGGCGTGCAGGGCGCTTGAGAACCAAAACACCAACACCACCTGAGTACAGAGCTGGGGGTTCATGATGACGGTGTAGTGGAGGGGGTGGCAGATGGCCACAAAGCGGTCATAGGCCATCACGGTCAACAGTAAGATGTCCAGCACTGAGAAGTGTACGACAAAATACATCTGGGCAATGCAGCCTCCGTAGGTGATGGCTTTGGTCTGCGTCTGAATGTTCACCAGCAGCTTGGGGACAGTGGTAGAGGTGAAACAGATGTCGACCAAGGACAAGTTGGAGAGGAAGAAGTACATGGGGGTGTGGAGGTGGGGGTCTGCGAGGATAATCACAATGATGAGTAGGTTCCCTAAGACAGCGACCAGGTACATGGAGAGAAAAACCACAAATAAGAGAGACTGCAGTTTGGGATCTTCTGAAAAACCGTGAAGGATAAATTCGGAAATGGATGAGGCATTTCCTGGCTTCATTTCGTAGAAGTGACTTTAAGAAAGAAGGTAATAAAATGACTATTTTATATAAAGTCTCATTTTTATTTATTTACTTGCTTTTTGGGTCACACCTAGTGATGCACGGGGGTTACTCCTGGCTTTGCCCTTAGGAATTGCTCCTGGTGGTGCTCGGGGGAACCATATGGGATGCTGGGAACTGAACCCAGGTCGGCCACGTGCAAAGCAAACGCCCTACCCGCTGTGCTATTGCTCCAGCCGGAAGTTTTATTAATCACATTAAAATATATAGTCATTATTGGGAGTGTCTGGGCCTTAGCTTGAGGTGCACAGGGGTTAATTTTATTCCTGACTCTGTGCTCAGGACTGACTACTGGAGGTGCTCGGGAAACCATATATCATGCTCTGGGTTCAAGTCAGTGTCGCAGCTAAAGAGGCTGCGTGCAAGGCAAGTGTATTCCCTCCTATAGACTCTCTCTAGGACTGGAGAGGTGCACCTAAAGGGAAGGCCCAAACATCCCCAATATATAAGCACATATTTTGCATAGATGGTGTCATCAAAGATGAGGCAATCTACTTCCTCTTTTTCCTTTAATCATCATTTTGTTGCTACTCTGGGAGTTTAGGATTTCATCTTGTTGTTGTTGTTGTTGTTGTTGTTGTTGTTAGTAATTCCAGTGGGCACACTCTCATCCTGGTTTGGGACTTTATTCAAAATTCAACATCCACCCCAGACCATGTTCTATTAATCTCACATGACACGAGGTGAGGATTCTGTCTTTTCTATACTGAATAATCTTCTTTATGTGACGATGCCCGAGGCATTACCTTATGCAGTTACTTCAACTGTTCTGCATGTGCTATTATAATACATGACTTAAGATGCCAGCTTCTTTGTTCACTTTTTCATGTATGACAATTCATTGTCAGTATATATATGTGCACATCTAGAGAACCACATTCAAGGACATGGAAAGCAAGAAAATAAAATGCTACTGAATATAATGAAACAAGGACAAAATGGATAGTTTCAAAGCAACTGCCCTAAGAAAAATTAAATGGCAAATCAAACACCAATGAAATGCATAATGAAGAGAATTGGCGTATAGGCATCCATGAGGACTAATAAACCAGTTGTTAAGGACCTTGATTATAAAAATGATATGGACCAAGGATACAGTTCAAAGTGCTAGATCAGATGTTTCATATGCAGGAAGATTGTGTTCAATCCCCAGCACTACTTGGTCCCTCAACTTCTGTCAGGAGTGACCCCCAAACACCCAGCTTGGAGTAGCTCCTGAGAATCACCACATGTGGCCCCAAAACACATACACACACACAGAGACATGCATAACCCTGATATTATGTTTTGCTCCACTGGGAGATTCTTTACTAGATAGGAATTTTACTATATAAAAACATTTTCAATTTTCTGGAAAGCATTTGTGTTGTAAGTAAAATCTGAAAATAAAGCTGCATATGAGACAATATGACATTGGTCTCCTCCCTCAGACATCATACACAGAGTTGGGATTAGAGGTGTAATTCTGGATATAGATGTAAGTGATAGTAAGGCAGGTAAGGCACTTGCCTCGCATATGGAAAGCCCAGGTTTGATTCTGGCATCCTATATGGTCCCCGAGCAGTGCCAGGAGTCAATCTTGAGTGCAGATCCAGAAAAAACCCCTAAGCATCGCTGAGTGTGGGCCCAAAACAAACAAAAAAATAGATCTCAGTTTAATATAGAAATCATTCTAAATGAGGCCTCATAACAACATTCAAAATCCTGTGAATTAAATATAGCAATGAAGTCATACATAAGGTAACTGATATATTTAGATAAAATATTAAAATATTAGAGTAAACTGGGGGTAGTGGCGCTACAGTACAGCAAGTCGGGCATATGCCTTGAATACGGCCAACCCAGGGTTCAATCCCTGTCAGCCCAGATGGTCCCCACCCCCAATTAGACGGCATCTCTGAGTGCAAAGCCAGGAGTCAGCCCTGAGCACAGCTGTGTGTGGCCACCCTCCGAAAATTAGAGTGAAAATATTGAGAAGTCACTTGGGGAATGATAATTGGTAGGAAACAATTGGAATTATAATCTAGAAAAACGACTGATAAAAATCTTCTACCGTATTAAGCTATTTATCATATAAAAATATTCTGTCACAATCAGTAACCAACAGTTCCAAGGAGGGAGCAGACATTTGAAATTTTTCTGACCTGCTGGTTTCCAGAACAAAATGGATCACGCACATTTAGCCTGGCAGCCGCTCTCCATCCCACGAGTAACTCTCCATCCCACGAGTCCAAAACACTGAGATCAGCCGATGCTCTATAATTTTGCTGACAGAAAATCAGTGTTGGGGACCGAGCAATAGTACAATGGGGTGGGCATTTGCCTTGCACCTGGCTGACCTGGGTTCAATTTTTGGCATCCCATAAGGTCCCCTGAGCACCAACAGGAGTAATTCCTGAGTGCAGAGCCAGGAGTGATCCCTAAGCATTGCTGGCTGTGACCCAAAAGTTGAAAAAAAAAAAAAAAGCAAAAGCAGTGTTGATCATTTGAAAAGCAATATGAAGAGAACCACAAACATTAAAAATAGTGATTTCCTGGGGGCTGGAGTGATAGCACAGTGGGTAGGGCATTTGCCTTGCAGGAGGCCGACCCTGGTTCAATTCCCAGCATCCCATATGGTTCCCTGAGCACTGCCAGGAGTAATTCCTGAGTGCAGAGCCAGGAGTGACCCCTGTGCATCGCTGGGTGTGACCCAAAAAGTAAAAAAAATAAAAAAGTGATTTCCTTTAAGATGGGGGTCATTTGTCTAGGACAACCAACATTCAGGGCCAGGGCTCTCCTCCTTCCTCCTTCTCTCTCTCTCTCTTTCTTTTTCTCTCTCTCCTCTCTCTTTTTCTCTCTCTCATCTCTTAACACCACAAAGTCCTCCCTATTATGCCATCCAGAAACAGATCTGAACATTGTTCTTAGAAGCGGATTTTTTTGAACTTGCCAATGGCAGCACCCATTTGCCTACCTCTGAGAGACGGCGAGCCATTCCATGGTCAAGAATATGAAACATCATCTAATGTGAACCCTGCATACATTCTGAAATATTATGAAACCCCTGGCAGCCATACCCTCACTCATTCACCCAGCAACCAGCACAGCAATCTCTTGCCTCTGGACTAAGGTGGATTGGCACTTCGGGGCCTACAGGCAAATAAAGTTATTGATATATCTTCTCTCTGACTCTAGCCAAGGCAAACTTGGGTGTTGAACTCACTTGGATGGAAAATCAGAGAGGGAAGTCCCCAAGCGGAAGTGTGAATTCCTCATTGAATTATTGATGTTGAAGATATAATGGCCATTTTCAGGTAGACGAAAGAAAAGAAAGAAAGAAAGAAAGAAAGAAAGAAAGAAAGAAAGAAAGAAAGAAAGAAAGAAAGAAAGAAAGAAAGAAAGAAAGAAGGAGAGAAAGAAAGAGAGAAAGAAAGAAAGAAAGAAAGAAAGAAAGAAAGAAAGAAAGAAAGAAAGAAAGAAAGAAAGAAAGAAAGAAAGAAAGAAAGAAAGAAAGAAAGAAAGAAAGAAAGGAAGGAAGGAAGGAAGGAAGGAAGGAAGGAAGGAAGGAAGGAAGGAAGAAAGAAAGAAAGAAAGAAAGAAAGAAAGAAAGAAAGAAAGAAAGAAAGAAAGAAAGAAAGAAAGAAAGAAAGAAAGAAAGAAAGAAAGAAAGAAAGAGGAAGGAAGGAAGGAAGGAAGGAAGGAAGGAAGGAAGGAAGGAAGGAAGGAAGGAAGAAAGAAAGAAAGAAAGAAAGAAAGAAAGAAAGAAAGAAAGAAAGAAAGAAAGAAAGAAAGAAAGAAAGAAAGAGAGGAAGGAAGGAAGGAAGGAAGGAAGGAAGGAAGGAAGGAAGGAAGGAAGGAAGGAAGGAAGGAAGGAAGGAAGGAAGGAAGGAAGGAAGGAAGGAAGGAAGGAAGGAAGGAAGGAATACAAAGAAAGGAATGCAGGCAGGCAGGCAGACAAACTTCTGTCTCTTCACCAGATCTAGGCATACAAAAAAAGAAATTTAAAAAAAGCAAAAAAAATCCCCCTCAGCCAGTTCTCCGGACCCAGAACCAGAGGAGATATTTACAGCTCCCTCTACCAGCTCATTAGGCACTTTTACCTCTTGCCTCTTCGGTCTCTAAGCACAGGAATCCCCTGTGGTAAACTGCTGTGGACTGGAAAGAAATTTTTTCTAATGATTCTCTTTTCCCAAGGTATTAGAACTCAAGTAAATCCAATGAGTTTTTTTAAAAAAAAAAAAAAACATAAAAAAAAACTTATTTTCATCTACTTCCTCTCTTTCACATCTCAACCAACTCTGACCAATTTCCAGCCAATTAAAAGTTTTCTCTACCTGTTTTAAGCATGCAACTCTTATCTAGAGAGATCATTTCCAACTATCTTTGTCAGGGTTCTCTCTTCTCTATCCTAACTGACTTCTCCTCCAGCATTTGAGGCAGGCTTCCAACGAATCCTCCTGGCCCCAGTTTCTACTGTCCTTAGGTATTGGTTTTAAATTTTACTAGTTTTATATCCCACAAAGGAGTCCTATTATTTTATGTCTATCCTCTCTTCTTCTGACTTATTTCACTCAGCATGATATTCTCCATGTTCATCCATTTACAAGCAAATTTTGTAGCTTTATTTTTAACAGCTACATAGTATTCCATTGTGCAGATATACCATAGTTTCTTTAACCAGTCATATGACTGAAACCCAGCCATGATCAGCTTTGTAACTCTGCATCTCACAGTGACTCAATTAAAAAAATAGTTTTCCCACCTGTATGAACTGACTACGTTTGGTTGACTTATGGTTTTCCTTTTAGATGAAGTAACAGATAATCATATACATAGTCTGAAACTGTCTTTATATTGGCAGAATTGGGTCCTCCAAACTATGTCTGATTCTGGCCTCCCCATGCTAATGAAAACACTACTTGACAGAAAATAATGAAGGTCACAGGTTGTACATCAGTTGACTCCAGGTAAGAAGATTGTGGAGACAAGCAACAGAAAATTGTGGGGAAGATATCTGCAGGGCTGGGTCCTTCCATATTTCTCTTGGGGGGGGCTGTTTTTTTTTTTTTACTTTTTGGATCACACCGGGAGTTTCTTGGGGGTTACTCCTGGCTCTACACTCAGGAGTCACTTGTGGGACCATATGGGATACCAGGGATCGAACCTGGGTCGGTTGCTTGGAGGGCAAACGCGCTACCCACTGTCCTGTTGCTCCAGGCCCAGGTCCTTCCATCTTAAGGAGAAAATTTGTCGCCTTTTCCTTCTGCTTGCATTTCTGGCCATGGTGCAGCTCACCGAGCTTTGTACTAAATCGATTACAGTGCTTGCCTGTGCTCACGCTCTTAATTTCACACTCAGTGGAGATGAATAAATCACGGTGACAATACTCACAGAGGGTTGCTCTGGCACGCTTGGCAATCTCTAAAGGTTGCCCTTTCCAGCTATGACCGTCACCCATCTTTCTTTCTTTCTTTCTTTATTTATTTATTTATTATTTTGCTTTTTGGGTCACACCCAGCAATGCTCAGGGGTTACTCCTGGCTCTTCACTCAGAAATCACTCCTGGCAGTGCTCGGGGGAACAGATGGGATGCCGAGGATTGAACCCAGATCAGTTCATGCAAAGCAAACTCCCTACCTGCTGGACTATCGCTCTGGCCCCCTCATCCATCCATCTTTTTTCCTTGAGGTGCTTGCTGGGAGGTTGTCCTGTAAGGATAGGGGACAAAGCATAAGAAAAACGTGTTAGACCAGAATATGTGGAACCTGTTACAAAATGTGTTGCTCTGGTTTCTTACTGTGTTTTCAAAAATATGTTTAGAAATTGAATTAAAGATCTATGATTGGGGCTGGAGCGATAGCATAGCAGTTGGGCGTTCGCTTTTCACGAGGCCGACCCGAGTTCGATTCCTCCGCCCCTCTCGGAGAGCCCGGCAAGCTACTGAGAGTATCGAGCCTGTGCAGCAGAGCCTGGCAAGCTACCCGTGTGTGTTGGATATGCCAAAAACAATAACAGTAAATCTCTCAATGAGAGACGTTACTGGTGCCCGCTCGAACAAATCGATGAGCAATGGGATGACAGTGATAGTGAAAGATCTATGACTTACAAAGTCATTTATTAGTATGTGGTAGCTGGTTTTTGGGGTTTTTTTTTTTGTCACAGAACTTTCTGAATTAATTTACATTCTTATTCTTTCATTGTATGCTCAATATCAGTACTGCTCACGATACATATATTTGTGAGAATTTTTATATTGCCATAAAATACAAACATGCATATTTGTTGTATTTTATTAAATGTATTGGTTGGGAGAAACTAGCAAGCTACTGAGAGTTTCCTGCCCACATGGGACAGCCTGGCAAGCTTCCCATGGTGTATTCATATGCTAAAGCCAGTAACAAGCTGGATCTCATTCCCCTGACCCTGAAAGAACCTCCAGTGCGACATCATTGGGAAGGCCGAGAGGAGAGAGGCTTCTAAAATCTCAGGGATAGGACAAACGGAGAGGTTACTGAGCCCACTCGAGAAATTGATGATCAATGGGATTTCGTGATTCGTGTGATTCATGTGATTGGTTGGGAGAGATGCAGGCCACTACTTTTGTAAAATAGATTATATTTTTTTTAAAATGTAAAATACAGGCATTTGGAGACCAGCGTGGATATCGAACATACAATGAAAGAATAGGGATGCAGTAGCTGTTTTTGTATTCTCTGCTTAACTCTGCCATCTCTGAGCCCTGTGGTTGCCATAGCAACTTGCTATCAACCCTAAGGTATAAATGTGTCATTTACATTTCTTTGATTCAGGTAGGTCACCCCCTGCTACCTTTAATGCCTAGCTTTTCTTTATTTTTTATTTTTTAATCTTTTTGTTTTTTGAAGAAATTTGTATTATTTTTTATTTTTTTGGCTTTTTGGGTCACACCCAGCCTTGCACAGGGGTTATTCCTGGCTCATGCACTCAGGAACTACTCCTGGCGGTGCTCAGGGGACCATATGGGATGCTGGAAATCAAACCCAGGTTGGCCAGGTGCAAGGCAAACGCCCCACCTGCTGTGCTATCGCTCCAGCCCCTTAGGCCTAACTTTTAATCCTAATGCCCTAGAGGTCTGTAAATTAAAAAGTCTCATACACAGAATTCCAGAATCTTGTCATTTGCAGTCCTGCCTTTCTGTGCCCAAGATTGGCAAGACATTAGTGTCCTGAGCCAGCACATAATAAGCAAGTGCCTTTCCTAATCTCCTTGCCATTCAGTAGAAGATTTCATACTTGATCATATGTTTCCTGTGGTGCTGCGGTACAGATGGAATTTGCTGTGGGTGTCAAGTACCCTTGGATTTAGGATGACTGAAGGGGATTTGGCTCTTGGCCAATGTTTACCGATCAGGTCTTGCATTTCCCCTTGCATTTCCTTCCATTTCCCCTTGGCCTGTTGGGGCATTTGGTTTTGATTCTTTCACTTTATTGTTTGGTGTATCAGAAGAAATTGTTCAGCCATCCTCTGTCTCTTTTGAGCTGTTAATCTTGTTACTAAAAGTGACCATTGAATTGAAGGAATTCCTCATTGGTACCCACACTTGACTTCATGCCCTTAATTTTGTGAAAGTCATCTTGGAATAAAAGATTCCAAGTAGAGTTCTGTTGAGGACTTCTTCCAAGAAGCGAGTGTCGGTGCGCGCACACGCGCACACACACACACACACATATACACACACACAAACACACAGTGCATGCCCACATGTGTACACACACAGAACTCTGACACCTTTGGTTAGCTATTTCTATTTTTCTCATTCTCTACATACTGATTTCTCAAGAAAAAGTGTGCACAGATCAATGGTCTTTCTACTGTTTGATAAGGTGATTTAGTCCCTAAAGTTTACTTTTTCTTATTCTTTAAAACTCTATTTGTTCATTTGCATAGGTTTACAACATCACAGATCACAAGGGATTTGCCTTCACCCCTCTCTAAGAGTCAACATTCTTTTTTTTTTTTTTCCCAAAAGTTGACCCAGATTTATTTATTTATTTATTTGGCTTTTTTTGGGTCACATCCGGTGATGCTCAGGAGTTCCTTCTGGCTATGCTCTCAGGAGTTACTATTTAGGTGCTCAGGGAACCATATGGGATGCGTGGGATTGAACCTGGGTCTCATGCATGCAAGGCAAATGCCCAACCCGCTATATTATCACTCGGGCCTGAAGAGTCAACATTCTTACCACCAGGGTTCCACTGCTCCCTCCAACAGAAGAACCTCTACTCATTCTTGTAACTCCTCTGGTGCTGCTCTAATCACCATCATTAGCACGAAGTGTAGAATATGGTGCTGATGGTTTATTTCAGGTGTTTTGTTTGATTGATTTTCCATAAATCAGTGAAACACTAATATAAAATGTCCTTGGTGAAGTCTTCCATGAAAAATGAAATTTGGATTTGACATTGGTGTGACCATATTGACGTATATATTTAATAAATGTTTAAAAAAGTGTATTACACCTTCTCCAGATGGAACCCTGGCGCCACTGAGCAGCAACTAACACGGCTCCAGGATTCGGGACTGGGACAGATCCGAGCCGCGGGGGCCACTGGAGTGGGGCAGCGCCAGCCCAAAACTCCAAGTGGTCCCGGCCGCTGGAAGTCACGCCCTCGACCCACCCTCGGCGCCATCTTCATGCCACAATCCACAGAGAAGCGGCAGGCATTCTGGTGAGCAACGCGGCCTGGAAAATGCTCCGGACCCAAGTCGGGGCCAGCAACACCGGGGGGCCGGAAGGAGGAGGTGCCGCCAGCACACCTTCTCCAGGTGGAGCCCTGGCGCCACTGAGCGGCGGCTGGCACGGCTCCGGGATTCGGGACTGGGACAGATAATTAGCGGCCGCGCGACCTTTTCTAACACCTGAGAACATACAATCTTTGAATGGAAAACTAATTATCAAATGCCTCCTTATTAGGGTTATCTTTTTTGGGGATATAACTTCCACAACAATAGTGAGTTTTGTGTTGAAATATGGAACTTAATCAAGGTGAAGAGAAAATAAAGTGAGGTTCATCAGTTATACAGTTGGGGTGGAGGGCGGGGGGTATACCGGGGATTTTGGTGGTGGAATATGGGCACTGGTGAAGGGATGGTGTTTGAATACGGTATAAATGAGACATAAACCTGAAAAAAAGAAAAAATAAAAATAAAACACTAAAAAAAAAAAAGTGTATTAAATACACAAAAAAGTAGAGAGAGAAAATAGAAAAGGAGAAGAAAAAAGATTGAATATGAGCAAGTGGTCTCATAGAGGGGGAAAAAATTATGGTTTTGTTTATATTCCAGGCCAGATTTTATACTGTTACACTCAGAGAAAATACTAAGAGATCCAAAGATAAATTTTGGTTTTGGTTTTGGTTTGGGGCCACACTCAGCAGTGCTCAGGGCTTACTCCTGGCTCTGTGCTCAGAGCTCACTCCAGGCAAGCTCAGGTGACTACTGAAGATCAAATCCAGGTTGGACACCTGCAAGGCAAATGCCCTACCTACTATACTATCACTCCAGCCTGAGAATTAAAACAAACTTGTCTAAAAGTAAAAAAGTAATTATCTTTTTGGTGTCAAAAACTTGGCATATTGTGTTTTCCAGAGCAAATGAGTCTTAAGATAAATATACACATCACAAAAGGAGATACACGAAGTAGAACTAAAGTCAGCATTTCGATATCATGTATAATAATTAACACTTTATTTATTTATTTATTTATTTATTTATTTATTTTTTTGCTTTTTGGGTCACAACCCAGCGATGCTCAGGGGTTACTCCTGGCTTTACACTCAGGAATTACTCCTGGCGGTGCTTGGGGGACCATATGGGATGCCGGGGATGGAACCCGGGTCGGCCGCATGCAAGGCAAACGCCCTACCCGCTGTGCTATTGCTCTGGCCTCAAGAATTAACACTTTAAATCCTTATTAAAATTTTGGTTTAGGGCCACACCTGGTGGTGCCCCAGGCTTACTCCTGACTGTGTTTAGGGATAACTCCTGGTGGTTCAGGGGACCATACATAGATGCCAGGGATTGAATCTGGGTGCCCCACCCTCAAGGCAAGCAGTTTACCCACTGAATTATTCTCAGGCCCCAGTACCTAGAAATCTAATCCACACTAATTGGCCAATTAGCTGTTAAGTGATCCCATCAGGGATGAGGCAGGGTCCCCTCCCTTTCCTTAGGGATCATCTCTTTATTATGTTTGAAATGTAGGGTTTGATCTTTTCTAGAAAAATCTTCCTGGGCATGGTCTGGAATGACACCTTATCCAGTATGCACCACCCTTCCTAGACATTAGCAGTCTGACCATCCCACAGCAATTTTATATTTTTCATGGATTGACTTTCTTAGTCTAATGAGATCTAAGCTCTCAGCGTCATTCACACGTCATTTTACTGTCCTCCATCTTCACCATTGGGATGAATGATCCAGGAGAGCAGAAATAATTTTTGTTCAAAATATTTGTTTTTAAATAAGAGGATATGAATATATATATATATACATCATATATGTGCATATGTATACACACATCTATGAATTATGCTAGCAACTCATATACATATTTAAGATATGTATGACTTTCTTGGTTCAGCCCATTTCTTTTCTGTCATATGTGTGCTCCATTTCTGTCATTATGAACAGGTAATTTATTCAAAATGGCAACATTCATAGTGTATGAATTAGGGAAGCAGCAATAGCACAGAGAGATGAGTAAACTTTTAATGGAAGATGGAGAGAAACCTCCAACTTATTCAAAAATGAATCAGGGTCATATTTGTCTATGCTAAGGGGGGGATTAAAATAAGAAAATTCATACTGATTCATGTGTTGGATCTGTGCCTGAACTCAAATACAATCATGAATGAGGTATAAAGGTCCACATTATAAATCCTCAGTTGACTAAATAATCATGAGTGGGTTCTGTGAATTGAATTTGAAGATAACTTCTGCTTAAATTAGTAGAGTTGGAGAAAAACTGGCTCTATCTCTAAATTTTGGCCAGAATTTGCAATGTAATCTCCTAGTCTTTGATAGTTTTGTTAGGAGATTTTTAAAAATATTTTTCATTCCTCCCTGAATTCCCTTTAGTCCCATTGTTGTTTATGTTCTTGTTGCAGTGACCAGGGATTGTACATATATCTGAGTGTGACGCTTCCCCAGTTTTAATTGTGGATTTGTACAATAGGTTATGTGTTTCTACACTCACAGTGCTCTCTGAGGTTTGAGCTATTTTTTTTAAGTTAAAATTTGCTTCCTTTCTGGGCCAGAGTGATAACACAGCAGGTAGGGCATTTGCCTTGCACGCGGCCGACCCGGTTTCGAGCCCCAGCATCTTATATGGTCCCTCAAGCACCACCAGGAGTAATTTCTGAGTGCAGAGCCAGGAGTAACCCCAGAGCATCACTGGGTGTAACCCAAAAAGCAAAATAAATAAATAAATAAATTTGCTTCCTTTCTTTTTTTGACTTAGCATTGGTGTCCAAGGCTATGTAAATCTTAGAGGTATGGATTCACAGCAAAACATAAATATATACCAAACTATAGTATCCCACACCAATTTCATTAATCATGTCATATTAGCCTGCTACACCCATCCTCTCAACCAATTTCCTACTCCCCTCTGGTAACAGCTATTACACCTATAAAATTTCTTCACTTATTTTGGCATTGAATACTTACTACAACTTTATTCCTTATCCCAATGCATAAAACTTTTTTCCTTCTTTTTTTGGGAAGACAACAATTTGGGAGGTATCTCAACACTAGATTTATGCAAAGCAGAGGTAATGCAGATCTTTTTGAGAATCCCTGCTCCAAATAATTCTGTTAGCATATTAACTAAGGGTACTAATATCAGGTATTAGCTGCATAAAAGATGCTACATGGTATCTATTCCATAGTGCTGAAAAGTGATCTTTCTTTTTTGAATTCCAACAATGTAATTGTACAATTCAGATATGCTTTACTCTATACTTTTTAAAGTATCTTTTCTTTTTTGACTCTCTTATATAATTGTTATATATTTATAAGGGGAAATAAATCCTTTGGTAGAGATATGAGTGTAGGAAGTTGAAGCCCACTGAGTAGGGCGAAAAGATCTATTTTCTAAAGGCAGAGGAATGAAGTTACCATCAATCATTAAGGGAAGAGTACAAATAAAATTAAGCAATTATCATAGATACATATTCTTATATAAAAATTAAAATTAAACCCGCAACATATTGCACATTGGCTCGTGACAGCCAAGCATTATGGAAAATGTGACATTGTGCATGAATGTTAAAAATGCATCTAGTGATCCCTTTCCGTTATGAGAAATAAAAAAATCACCTTGGATGGGAATAAGAACTGGTCAAAATCAGCAAAGCCTCAGAACTGAGCTTACAGGGGGCAGACCCAAGGGTGGGTGGGAGAAGAGGCTGGCACGACGGTGGAGGGAAGCAGAATCGGGGGAGGAGGGGGAGGATGTGGTGTTGGAACTTACCTCTAACAGATTTGTAAATCACAGTAAATAGCTTAAAATATTTATGTATTAAAAATGCATTAAGCCCAGGTCCCTACCTGCAAACTAATTTGATGATCAAGATTATTTTCTCTTAGGAAGCTTTGATATGTAACAAGGGTTAACGGAGGTGAGGGTAAAGAGAATAGGGACAAATAGGGGAAAAAAGCCGCGCTGTAAAATACTAAAGCACGCCGAGGGGCGTGTGCACTCGCGGGCTCTCAGGTCGGCTCTGTCTCACCGCCCGCGTTCGGTGCTCCGGAACCGCTATGTATGGGCTGGATCGGGACGGCCGTTGGCCAAGGACAGGCGAAGGAAGAACGAGGACCAAGCTGGTTGCTGATTAGTTACCGTTTATTCAATCTTCCATCTTTCTCATCTACCGCACTCCCAGCTCTGTCCTCTCTCTAAATCTACTGCAGCCTCTCTGCTATCTCTCTCCTCCCTTTTTCCTCTCTCGCCCTTGCCCCCAGGTTACACACTGCTAGGTTGCAAAATCATCATAAGAAAGCCCTTCCTGAGGGCCGGGCATTCCAAAGTCCTTCCTGATTCTTAAGGTGTTTTTCTCCTTTCCTTACTCCAAACACTCATTAACATCTTAATACTAGTTATTTTTGTATGGACATAGCAAGAGATACTTTGAGGTTTGCAAGGCAGCTCTCCTGGCAACATCTTGCCAGACTCAACTACAGCACTCAGGCCAGATTAATCACTCCTCACCCTAGCAGGGTCCAAATCTAGTTATCACTGTTTGGATCATGACAACATTTGTCCATGATCAAGCTCTTAACTTATAGTTAAGCATTAGGCACTTTGGCCAGGCCCATCTCGATGCCAGGGTAGCACACAACTCACTGCTTGCCCTGGGTCTGTCTCGTCCCTCAGCGGGACCCTGCTTTTGGGGGTGCTAGGAAGTGAGGACAGCTGAGGCTTAGGTCAGAGAACAGATGCCCAGGAAGAAAATATCATGTAGAGTCAAATGACTCCCAGGTTACAAAAGCATAGCATTTGCTAAGTCTTCCTGTGTCCATACAAAAGGACATGGCTCTGAATAAACTATGCAGAGGACTCAAGGAGAAGAGAAAGACAATATTTACAAGTCAACAGAACACTAAGAAAGAAGCTACAAATAAACACACAGAAGAATGGGATCACCATAATGGGAGTAATCCAATAAACCTAAACTACCTGAGGCTATGTTATCCTACACCGCCCCTTCTCATTTGCTGTTTTATTTGAAAGCCGAATTCACAGTGACTCTATTTCAGTTTATTTTGATAGCCATGATGAGGTCTTTATGAATATTTCTTTTAGGTGACAAGAGGCTGAAAGGGAAAGTGAATTTTTGGTAAGAGGCTAAGTAAGCCTGAGTGATAGGGAAAATTAAGGATTTGAACCTTCTTATGTTTGATCATAAAGATGAAAAATAAAAATTATTGGGCTGGAGCTATAGCACAGCGGTAGGGCATTTTGCCTTGCATGCAACTGACCTGGGTTCGACTACTCTGCCCCTCTTGGAGAGCCTGGCAAGCTACCAAGAGTATCTCGCCCACACGGCAGAGCCTGGCAAGCTCCCCGTGGTGTATTCAATATGCCCAAAACAGTAACTAATGGAGACGTTACTGGTGCCCACTGGAGCAAATCGATGAGCAAGGGGATGACAGTGACAGACATTGACATTGTTTATTAATAAATTTCTAGTGATAGTACAAACTGTAAAAGGAGAAGATAGTGCCTTTGAACAAAACACGTAGTGATAATATGTTTTGCTGTAGAAAAATTTAAACAGAAAATAACTAGAAAATTTCAGGGGGAAATAGAAGATAATTTAATTAAAAAGATGTGCTTGCATCACAGTTCACCTTAACCAAGGACATCAATCTCTCTAGCCTACTGGGTAGATGTACCGCATGGATGAGAAATTTTTTTAATGGTTACACAATGGGTGATGTAAAATTTTGCTCACTCATATGTTCAGAAGTTTATTGTTCATTGGGTTTAACTATGCATAATATTCACTGAAGAATCCTCTTGAATAATTTGTATTTCATAAACACTTAGCAAGTGACTAAGATTGGCATTGTAGCCAATGAATTGAAAGAGAACAGATCCATATGAGAAGATTAAAACCCAAGTATGTCGCACTAGACATATAATTACTTAAAATTCTAATAGAAAAAAACTTAGACAACAAAACATACACAGGACTTATAAAGTTCTCAGATTTCATATTTTTGTAAAATTATATAGACTTTAAATTAAGAAGTCCTTTATATTGGGTAGTAATATCATGATAATCTTTCAGCAGAAATGAAAAATATATTGTAGGATATATTTCTTTTTATAAATATCATTGCAAAGATCTGGTCTCATTAGGAAAAGGAAATTTGCAAATATATGATATTCATAATTGGAAATTCATGTGAACTGGTTAAGAAAGAGGAAACACCTGCTGGGTTTCATTGGAATTAGAACAGGTCTAGGAATTAGAACAGTGGTCAAAGAAATGGAAATTTTAGGGAAGGAATAGAAAGAGTGAGTCCTATTTCCACAGTCTGGCCAGATCATCACAAATTTGTCCCTAACACTTTTACTTCAGACATTAAGAATCCTTCTTTCAACTGCACTCATTTGTGGAATATAAAGTGACAGAATAGAAAACTAACACCCAAGGATAGTAGAGATAAGGACCAGGAGGATTGTTCCACGACTTGGAAGCTGACCTCACATGCTGGGGGAAAATGCCCCTGAGATAGAGAAGGGACCACTATGTAAAGGATGCTTGGAGGACCCGCTTGGGATGGGAGATGCGTGCTGAAAGTACACTATAGACCAAACATGATGGCCACTTAGTACCTGCAAGCAAGCCACAATACCCTAAAGGAAAGAGAGAGAGAGAGAGAGAGAGAGAGAGAGAGAGAGAGAGAGAGAGAGAGAGAGAGAGAGAGAGAGAGAGAGAGAGAGAGAGAGAGAAAGGGAATGTGCCTGCCACAAGGTGGTGTGAGGGGGCGGAGAGCTGAATGGGGTGGGGGTGGTGGGAGGGATACTGGGAACATTGGTGGTGGAGAATGGGTGCTGGTGGAGGGATGGGTATTTGATCATTGTGTGGCTGAAATGTGAGCACAAAAGTTTGTAAGTCTGTAACTGTACCTCACAGTGATTCATAAAAAAAAATAATAAAATAAAACAAATTCTTCCTCATATTTAAAAAAAATCCATTTTTTTTCTGGCTAAGACAGCTGTCTTTTCCTCTTCCCATTCACAAAAAATGCTCTCAGACCCCTCTTTATCTCATTATTCCGCAGACTATAGATGAAAGGGTTCAGCATGGGTGTGACCACAGTGTAAATAACTGAACCTACAGAGCTTAACTGCGAGCTGTCTGCCACCGCAGAGCTAAGATACTCCACCAGGACGGTAAGATAAAACAAGGAGACCACGGAGAGGTGAGACGCGCAGGTGGAAAAGGCTTTATACTTGCCCTGAGCTGAGGAGATTCCACGGATGGAGGAAACGATCTTAGAGTAAGAATAAAGGATGCAAATCAGGGAACCGCCCCCCAGTATAACAGCTGCCATGTACATCCCCACGTTATTGAGTAAGGTGTCAGAACAGGCAAGTTGAACTATCTGTTTGAGTTCGCAGAAGAAGTTGGGGATTTCCAGGTTTGTGCAGAACGACAATCGCAGCACCAGTAAGCTGTGTAACAACGCTATCACGGGGCTGGAGATCCAAGATGCAAGAACCAGTAGGCGACAGAATTGAGGGTTCATGATGACCGTGTAGTGCAGGGGGTGGCAGATGGCCACATAGCGGTCATAGGCCATCACCGTCAGGAGTAAGATATCCATGGACACAAAGACGATGAAAAAGTACAGCTGTGTGATGCAGCCTTCATAGGTGATGATTTTGCTGTGGATCTGAATGTTCACCAGCAACTTTGGGACGGTGGTGGTGGTGAAGCAGATGTCCACGAAGGACAGGTTGGCCAGGAAGAAGTACATGGGGGTGTGGAGATGGGGGTCTGAGCTGACAGCCAGGATGATGACAATGTTCCCCAAAACAGCAATCAGGTACATGGAGAGAAAAAGCATGAAGATGAGGGGCTGCATTTCTGGTTCCTCTGAAAATCCCATAAGAATAAATTCTGAAAATTTTGAAGCATTTTCTTGTTTCATATTATTGTGGTGAAATCTAAGGAAAAGGGAAATGACCGGACAAATTTTCACATAAATCAGCATTACTCAAACACTTATAACCTACCATTTATTTATAGTTGCACTCGTGCAATTATATTTTATACAAGTGTTTCATTCTCTGACGGGCCATCCCAGGCACCTTCTGACAAGGAATTACTTTGGCTATCATGAATCCTGCAATGTCATCAAATATTCTCCTTGTATTTCTTGAAATTAATTGAGTTAGGGACGTGGCTTAAGCACCATGAGAGCAAACGGGCGAGGTGCTTGAATATAAAATTTCTCACAATTAAATGAGAGAGCAAATATTTTTTTAAAGGATGGATACTGAGTATGTTTGAAATATCTTTGGCAACCTTCATCCTGGAAGCAAATGACACACATGTTGCAAAGGTGGGGTTTAACATTGCAAATGTAAAAAAAAAAATGGAGATATTTTGTTGGCAGAGATGAAAGTTATACAAGTTTGCCAAACAAAGAGGAGAGAGCTCTCAGTATTCTACATAATAGTCTTAAGTCACATGCATGCGTTGGTCTAACTCAATCTATTGTCTATGATAGACTTCATAGTGTGTACTTTATTGCACATCTGGGATCTATAGCCACCACCCACCACACTCTATTGTCTGTTACAAATGCTCATAGCCACATTTGAACCTGATGATCTCAGCATTTTCTTAGCACTGATATACTAGCAATTCAATGATAAAGAGTATGAAAGATTTTTTTAAAAAGAATATTGAAGATGATCCAAGGGTTGCTTAAATACAATCATACATAAGTATTACCAAGCCACTGAAGTAAATATATTTGTTCATGAGTCACACCAGTCATGAGAGCCCTCTCCTACTTGGAACTGAGTAGAATTTGCTCTCGGGTGACCATGGGCTCATATTCTGGGATCCTTTTCTCTCTGACACTGGGCGTGATGAGTGGCTGAACTCACCTGGATGGTAATTCAGAGCTGGAAGTTTCCATGTAGAAGTCTGAAATTCTCATTGAATGGTGTCTGATGGAGAATGTAGAACTTTCCCCAAAAAAGCCAGCAGGAAGAAGCCCAGCATTTCCCCCCGAGCCAGATTTGAGAATAAAAATAAACCAGAAGCAAGCATGTTCCTCCCAGCTCCAGTCACTACATGCTGAGACAATGGAGATGGAGAAGTTTTTACAGCTCCCTCTACCCGCTCATTAGACTCCTTTGCCTCTTGGTCCTCTGGTCTCTAAGCACAGGATTCCCCTGTGAAACTATGGTCTGGATAGAAAGGAAAATTTCCCCGAAGTTCTCTTTTCCCAAGACAGTAGAATTCAAGTGAATCCAGTCAGTTGTTTTTGAATTCTTTCTCTATTAAAAAACGTTCATCAAGATTGCACTCGTTTGCGGAATACAAAGTAACAGAATAGGAGACTTACATCCAAGAATAGTGGAGATTAGTACCAGGAGGATTGCTCCATGGCTTGGAAGCCGGCCTCACATGCAGGGGGAAAAGGCAGCTCAGATAGAGAAGGGACCACCAAGTAAAGGGTGCTTGGAGGGCCCGCTCAGCACGGGAGATATGTGCTGAAGTAATGATGGCCACTCAATACCTCTACTGCAAACAACAACACCAGAAAGGAGAGAGAGAGCAAAAGGGAATGCCCTGCCACAGAGGCAGGGTGGGGGTAGGGTGGGGTGGGTGGTATACTGGAATCATTGGTGGTGGAGAATGGGCACTAGTGGATCCATGGGTACTCCATCATTGTATGATTGAAATATAAGCACAAAAGTTTGTAAGTCTGTAACTGTACCCCACGGTGATTCATTAAAAAAAATCAAACTTTCATCAGATCTCAAAACCCACTCACACTTCATCTCCTTCTGAATTCAAGATTTCTCCACATGAGCCACAAAAAGCCCAAAAGTACATTGGAGAACTGATCTGAACAACTGAACAGAGGGGAAGAGCAGGAGGGATGTTGGGGTACTTGGGAAGAAGATGAGTGCACTGGTGATACTGGTAATATGGCTGTAGTGTTGAAATTATGTAAAAGAGAAAGCACTAATAGTATTGTAAACCATAGAATCTTGATGAAAGATGAAAAGTAACTTAAAATTAATTTGGTAAAATGCAAATGAGGGTCATCTTCCAAAGATACTATTGCTAATGTTATGTTTTGGCTATTTTTTAGTTTTCATTATAGTCTTTAATTTTTCGATATAAACAGGATGGTGCCAAGTACTTCTTTTTTTTAAGTTAAAAACATTTTTACTTGACCTTATGGAAAAGAGATACTTTCTAAAAAAATAGTTCAACTTCTAATTTATCATGAACGTTTAGAGATTATATACATAAGTAAGAAATTTTTTTGGTTTTGTAATTATTGAGAGTAGAAGTCCTTAATGTGAAGTATATAACGGTCATTGACAGGGACCAAAAAAATGGTGCAGGGGTTAAGTTGCTTTCATTGCATGCAGCCAGCTATGGTTTGATCCTTGGCACTGTGTATGGTCTCTCAAGTTATTCCAGGAATGATGCCTGAGCACATACAACCCCGACTCCTTTCCCCACTCAAAAGACATTATAGCCACGAATGACGCCTAGCACACAACATAAACACTGTTGAGTTTTTCTTAGTACTCTATATTTGTTGTTTTATAAGAGCACTAAGAAACAAACAAAGGTCCCGGAAAAGAGCCATGCAGAATCTCACATGGCAGAGCCTGGCAAGCTACCTGTGGCGTATTCAATATGCCAAAAACAGTAACCATAATGGGCCTCATTCCCCTGACCCTGAACATGACAGGGAAGAATGGGGACATTACTGGCGCCCGCTCGAACAAATCGATGAGAAACGGGATGACAGTTGATACAGTGACAGTGATTAAAAGAAGTTGCAGTTATGAGAATTTTATGTTGAGGAATTGTGGGTGTGAATCCAGTGGAGGGGTAATATGTACTAAGAAAGAAGGAATCACTTGTATCACTTGTCTTCCCATTGATCTTCAATTAGCTCAAGTGGGCACCAGTAATGTCTCCATTTGTACCTGTCTTGTGCTAGTGTAGCCCAATGATATCTGCTCGCCGAGGAACATGAAAAGCCTCAAATCGTTATTCAGGGTTTTGACGAAGAAGTCTGACCATCTCATTGATGGGCGGCCACACAGTCTTTTGACATCCCGTGGAATCCAGTCGGTAACAGTTCCAGTTCAGCGGTCATCTCTGTATCGCATTACATGTCTGGCCCATCTGATTTTTGATGTCTTGGCAAACGAGACAGCATCCATGATTCTTGACCGTCGATGGAGGTCAGAACTCCAGATTCCTTCTCTCACTTGAGTGAGACCTGATACTCCCAGCATTGCTCTTTTGATTCCTCCTTGGGACACCTGAATAGCATTCTCATCCTGTTTGTGTAGGGACCAGGTCTCTGAGGCGTATGTTAGTGCAGGAAGAACAGTGGAATCGAAAAGATGTGCCCGGAGTTGGAAGTCCTTCGTTCTCTTAACCACTTCTTCACTGCTCTTGAAGTCATTCCATGCTGCTCTCTTCCTCCTGTGCAGTCTGGCGCCAAGTCATTCCTCATGTTGAGTTCTTGACCTGGGTACACATAGCTGCTGCATTAGGAGATGTTTGTTTCATTAAGAGCAAATGGAGCATCAGGGACTAGTTTGTTTTTCATGAGCATTGTCTTGTTGAGGTTCAGCTGCAGTCCGACCTTTCCACACTCACAGTCAAAGTCGGCCAGCATTTGTGATGCTTGGCTAGTGTTTGGCATTATGAGAACAATGTAATTATCGAAGCAGAGGTGGTGTAGTTTCCAACCGTCAATCTTCACTCCCATTCCAGTCATCGCATGACATTCTTGAGGGTGGCACTTAAGAGTTTCGGTGAAATGGTATCGCCCTGCCGAACCCCTCTCTTTACGTCAATGATCACTTCCTCATAGAATGGTGAGATCCTGGTGGTGAATCTGTAATACATCTCGTGGAGGATCTTGATGAACTGAGTTTGAACGCCCTGTTTGGCTAGGGCTTCGATGACCACCTCAGTCTCAACAGAATCAAAGGGATTCTTTAAGTTGATGAACGTTAGACAGAGCGGTATCTTGAATTCTCACGAAACTTCAGTGAGTTTGGTCACTGTGTGGATATGGTCGATCTTGCTGAATCCTTTTCGGAACCTAGCTTGCTCGCATGGTTGTCCTTCATCTAGTGTTCTGCCTATTCTATTCAGGATGACACAAGTGAACAACTTGTAGACGACAGACAGCCTGCAAATTGGGCAATAGTTGCCAATGTTGTGGATGTGTCCCTTCTTGTACAACAGAACGGTCCTGCTGGTTTTCCACTGGGACGGAACCTTGCATTCAGACAGGTAGCGTGTGAAGAGCCGAGCCAGTGTATCGATGAGTACTGGCAGCAGATTCCTCAGGAGTTCGAGTCTGACCTTGTCTGGACCTGGTGCTGTATCATCTTTACCGTCAAAATGGCTTGTCGAATTTCAGAAGGGAGGACGTTGGGAATGACATATCCATCCTGCAGAATTTGGTATGTGGGCAGGTGGACGTGACTGTCAAAGAGAAGAAGGCATGAATATTACTCTTCATTGCCTTTCTGGAAGATGTGACAGAAAATCTCATTTGGAATTTTAGGACAACGGCGACACCAGTCAGGCAAAACCTTTGATTGAATATAATGTGGTCAATTTCATTGTGGAACTGTCCACTGGGAGGCTCCCATGTCCAGCATTTAGATTCGGCCTTCTGGATCTGTGAGTTACCATGGATGGTCTTGGTCGATATGATGAACTCAGACAGTCTCTCACCCTGATCATTCCATTCTAGGCCATGGGTCCCAATGTGGAGTTCTTCGGGAGACCTTCTTGGTCCTATCTTGGCATTAAAATCACCAACAGTGATCTTGTAGAAGGTGTGGTTTTCTTTATAGAACCTCTCCAATTACATATAGGACTTCTCAATTTCTCTTCATCTTAGTTGGATGTTGGCGCGTAGACAACGAAGATAGAAACTGCTGGCAGTGAGCCACATCTATTCAAGCGTAATCATCCGATTCGGGTTGTTAGGCATTCAAATGAATCAATGCTCATGGCCAAGTTTGTGTTGACAAGGACACCACAGCCACCGACACCTCTGTTGTCGCATATTCAGAGGAACAATTCTTCTCCAGAGTCAAAAATGGTGTGATGTGATGCATGTCTTCTCATATCAGTCAGACCAATGACGTCATACTTGATCTTCTCACTTGCACCATCAGGACCTCGATGGATGCTTCCAATGCCTGCGTACTGCATAAACAATTCTGATATCTGCATTAAATAAAAAGATTTTACATTCCAAATGGTTAAGAAAAATAAAATCCCTAAATGGGGAAACAATGCAATATATTTCTTGTTTTTGTAGCACATCTTTTCAATGGGGTGAGTTCAGTTGGCATCCACGTAGTCATGGTTGATACATACAGGTTGGGACTGACATGCAGTTTAAAACTGAGTTGACATAATGCCCATAAGTAGAGAGAGAGTAGAGGGAAATTGTCTGCCATAGAGACAAGGGGAGGGGTGGGACGGGGGGTGGGGTGGACAGATGAATCAGGGGACATTCACTATATCACTGTCATCCCGTTGATCAACGATTTGCTCGAGCAGGCCCAGTAACATCTCCATTCATCCTAGCCCTGAGATCTTTAGCAGCCTCTCTTTACTCATCCTTCCCAATGGTGCCACATTAGAGGCTCTTCAGGGTCAGGGGCATGAGACCCATCATTGTTACTGTATTTGGCATATAAATATCCCACGGGGAGCTTG
This sequence comes from Sorex araneus, assembly GCF_027595985.1. Taxonomy (NCBI): domain Eukaryota; kingdom Metazoa; phylum Chordata; class Mammalia; order Eulipotyphla; family Soricidae; genus Sorex; species Sorex araneus. The sequence goes on from NC_073303.1 coordinate 247,255,087, forward strand.
CCAGGCTCTCCTGTGTGGGCAGGAAACTCTCGGTAGCTTACTATGTTCTCCAAGAGGGAAAACTAGGCTAATTTTCTGGTAAGGAATGTAATTTTTTTTCTGTTTCTTGCCTTCAATGAGTGACCAGGACATCTGGGGGTCACCAGGTCCAGGATAAATGGAGAGTGAGGGACTGAGCAGATGGCTTATGCAGCAGAAATCTTTATGTTTTCATGCAAAGAACAAAATTCACAAAGATTCCATGCAAACAACCTGCAGAACCATGCCTCAGCATGGTCTTATCTCATCTGTTAGTCCCAAGGATCAGCATTAGATTCCAAACAAAGACCTGGAGGAGCTGTGAGCAGAGAGAGGACAAGCCCCCAACCCTGACCTGAGAAGTCCCTGCCTTGGACCCGGAAATGTCCTGATGGCAGGTACCTTCCCACATCAGGTCGTAGCCCCACTTGGGGGAGACACTGCCAGATGCTCCATCTTCTCTTGGGGATGCACAGCAGTCTTGAATTCTGGCTGTCTGTCAGGACAGGAGCCCATCACCAGGAACATTGGTGGTGGAAAATGTGCGCTGGTGGAGGGATGGGTGCTTGATCATTATATGATTGAAACTCAAACATGAAAGCTTTGTAACTATAGCTCAAGGTGATTTGATAAAAGAACATATTTTTCCCTTTGAGCTTTTATTATTTTTTTATTTAAAAAAATTTGGGGCTGGACGATAACACAGCAGGTAAGGCATATGCCTTGTACACGACCGACCCAGGTTCTATTCCCAGCATCCCATATGGTCCCCTGAGCACGGCCAGGGTTAATTCCTGAGTGCAGAGCCAGGAGTAACCACTGTGCATCGCTGGGTATGACCCAAAAAGAAAATAAACAAATAAATAAATACATAAATAATAAAAATTAATGAAACACCATGAGATAGAATTACAGACTTACACACTTTTGTGATTAGGTTTCAGTCATACATACAATGGAGAAGTACCCATCCCTCCACCAGTGTCTCCACCAATGTTCCCAGTATTCCTCCTGCCACACCCCCCTCCCCTCCTGCCTCTGTAGCAGGCACATTTTTGCCAATCATTAATGAATTAATGCAGTACTTTTCAGGGTCTACCAAATAATTTAAATAAAAAGAATTTCTTGCATATCGTTGACATTAAGTTGAAACAAACATAAAGTAGATAAATTTTTCTATATATAATTGTTTATAATATATACAAATAATGACAAATATGGTAGGAGTCAAATTTACATATTTTTACTCAGATACCAACTAGTCTATCTATTTTGGGTCAGCAACTTGCTTCTCAAAAGGTGATCCTCAGATCAGGATCTATAGCTCCAGCATCATCCAGGATATGTTAAAGATGCGTTATGCTCAATTCAACCAGCTTAATCAATGGCTGAACAAATAGCAGTACTCCTACTTTAAAAAAATAAAATAATAAAGATGCATCATGTCTGTGACTAAGGAACCAATGTTCACAATGTCCTTTGTCTTTTCAGAGCAATTAATTGCGGACAGGAGACCAATGTTAATCTCAGGGTAATTGTATTCTCCTCTATAAGGTGGGGTGGAAACTTTATCAAACGTGGATTATTCACATATGACAAAATCATTCAGCATGAGGTACAATAACTCTTAGGGAAAAATAAAATAAAGATCCATACCAACATATTGGACTGGAGCCATAGCACAACTGGGTAGGGCGTTTGCCTTGCACATGGCAGATCCAAGTTCGATTCCTTCATTCCTCTCGGAGAGCCCGGAAAGCTACCGAGAGAATCCTGCGCGCACAGCAGAGCCTGGCAAGCTCCCCGTGGCGTATTTGATATGCCAAAAACAGTAACAACAATTCTCACAATGGAGATATTACTAGTGCCCGCTCGAGCAAATCAATGAACAACGGGACGACAGTGCAGTGCAGTGCTACCAACATATTGGATTCCAGTTTTCCTATATGCAATGTTTAGTTTGTTGTGATCAAAAAGGAACTTCCTACACATCGTATGGCAGAAAGATATTTTTAGAGAGCTTTTGGTTTCATTTCAATGCCAGCGCTTAAGCCCAGGGCATCATCCATGCTAAGTATGTGTCCTACCCATATGGGTGTCGGGGATTGAACCCAGATGGCCATGTGCAAGGCAAGAGCCCTACCCATTGTGCAATAACTCGAGCTATCACCTTTGCTATTATCAATATTTCCCTACATGTTCATTGTGTTGTACACATACTCAATGCTACATGCCAATCACAACTCAATACAAATTAGGAACACGTACCATAAGATGGACAGTTCGTAGAGCTGAAGAACCCACACAGGAGTTGAGTGCACAGTTTGAGTCAGTTACCAAATGTTTGCTTAGATCTGGGGTTCCTTGCAGCAGTGCTCAAGTGCTACTATGGGTTCTGTGCTCAGTGTCTCTTCCAGCATTCCTCCGGAGACATATATAGTGCCTGGGATTAAAGCAGGTTTGGTCACATGCAAAGCAGTATCTCAACCTCTATACCACATCCTTGGACCCCAGTTTTCATATTTGTAACAAAGAACGTAATAAATTCTCGTGTTCACTTATCTGATTTTGCAAGTTAAATCCATAAACTTCAATGACCTTCTTTCTAATTGTGATCCAGGCTGTGAACAAGACTTCACAGGGCTATCTGGAATAATAAATGAAATGTGTAGAAATACTTTGTTAAGTCCAAACAAAATATCCAAGGAAAAGATTTATGTTAGTAAAGAAAGGTGAGTTTTAATATAGTAACTTGAAATAAATTCACTCACACATAGACAGGCAATCCCATATACTTTTACTGGATAGTGTAAATGCAAAATGAATTAAACTGAAGTTAAATTTACGTGAAAGCACAAATAAAGTAGAAATTGAAATTTTAAAAAATTTCTAAAGTTACAAATATCAATCCACCTGGCATGAGGCATCTCATTACATATTATAAATAATGAGCACTTTTTTGCCACACCTGGCAGTCCTAAAGAGTACTCCCTGGCTCTGTGCTCAAGAATCACTCCTCACAATGCTCAGCAGACTATATGGGATGCTGGAGATTGAACCCAGCTTGGCCATCACTCTGTGCCATCACTCTCTCTTTTTTTTTTTTTTTGCATTTTGGGTCACACCCAGTGATGCTCAGGGGTCACTCCTGGCTCTGCACTCAGGAATTACCCCTGGAGGTGCTCAGGGGAACATCTGGGATGCTGGGAATCCAACCTGGGTCGGCTGCGTGTAAGGCAAATGCTCTACTCGCTGTTCTATCACTCCAGCCCCTAGGAACACTTCTAAATGAGTCACAATAAAACTTCTCCCTCAGCTTGTGATACAGGATTGCACTCCGAATATTTGCTAATGTGGCCTGAAAAAAATCAATAAATAGCCCAAGATTTTATATCAAAGGATCATGATTCTCTTCTCTGCTGAATAGAGGAAAACAAATTTTCTGTTATTATGGACTTCCCCAATACAATGCTTTGAAGATGCCAGGGTCTTCTCAATCATAGATTGATTGATTTGGTTTTTGGGTCACACCTGGAAATGCACAGGGGTTACTCCTGGCTCTACCAGGAATTACTCCTGGCAGTGCTCAGGGGACCATATGGGATGCTGGAAATTGAACCCGGGTCAGCCACATGTAAGGCAAACGTCCTACCTGCTGTGGTATCGCTCCAGCCCCTATCATAGATTTTTGGATATAGCTCAAACTCATGTTAGGGAGAAGGTACTGAGACGGCTGGAACTCTGGAAGACAGGGTAGTTCATGGTGAAGCACTAATGAACACGATAAACTTGACTCCTAACCTGATCTCTTGGGAACAGACCAGAGGGAAAAACATTCCTTTGTCCAGGGCAGTGACCCACAGGGACACGTGTACTTAGTGGCTGCAGTAACTGGATGACAGCGAGCCTAATGAGTAGAAACCAGGAGCTATAAATATCTCCTCTGCTCAGTCCCTCAGCGTTTTCAACCCGGACTGCTCAGGACAAAGTTGTCGCTTTGGCATCCTGAATCTGGAGTAGGGACCAATGCTTCCCTCCATCCTGTTCTCTTGTCTGAGCTCCTGTCTCCATCACCACCTACCCAGGGAAGGATTTGTGCGTCCATCCACAGAGCTCTCTCTCAGAAATCCCATACAGGTGAGTCCAGATGACACATAGATTGTGCAGGAGAAGGCAAGAGAGAAGGAAGGGGAAGAATATTTCCAAATTATTCTGATGACACATGAATGCTTCATAACAGCTTGGTTACTCATTTTTTATGGTGTTAATGACGTCTAGCTATAGGTGAGTATTGGATACAGCAATACATTTATTGACAATTAAATGATATCTATAGAAAGGAAATTGGAGGAAGGAATAAAGGTTTGAAGGTCTCCTTGAAAAATGTAAGAGGTAAGACAAAGATCTTTGGTGGTTAATAAAATATTCTATTAGTTACTGAGCATATACAGTGAATCATGAGCTCTTGGATGTGTTTCTAAAGATATATTGAGTCTGTTTTTGAAATTGATCTCTGTACTTGATGTAATATCAACTTACTTTCTATTATAGTCGATTAACATGTATTTATCTGAGATTATAAAATAACATTACTTTTCTTGACACACAGAAAGCCTTTCTGTAGAACATTTATCTCACTTATTTGATCCTTACAATTTAATCAGGATTTAGAGTCCTATGTGGATATCATCATACTACTTTTTATATTTTTGTCTATAAATTTTAATTTTCCAATGCAATTTATTGCGTGCAACTGTTTTAAAAATTCAAACCAAGTGGCTGGAGCATTGGATAGGGCATTTGCCTTTCATGCGGCCAACCCGGATTTGATTCCCAGCATCCATATGGTCCCCTGAGCACTGCCAGGAATGATTGCTGAGTGCAGAGCCAGGAGCAACCCCTGTGCATCGCCAGGTGTGACCAAAAAGAAAAAAAAATGTCAAACCAAGTATTATTGTTACTATTATTGTTTCTCCCTACCCCATAGCTTCTTTATAAATATTTATTTTATACATAGAATCACACATATTCACCTGATCTTCATTCAAATGCTCAATAAAATTCTGTGCACATAGATAGTGATTTTTATGTTTTAGGACTAGCAATACCTCTCCAACTCTTTCCCCCTTTCCTTCACTTGATACTTCTTGATGAATGGCCTACTATTAGATAAGCATAGACGCTAATTCTTTATATTCTTTAATATATGTAGTTGAATATATTGTTCATTTAATGCATATTTCTTAGTTTCATCCCGAATACATTTCTTCTTGCAGGATCAGATTACTATGGGACATAAAATCATATATAAGTTTATTTAACTTTAGAAAAAGACTGTATTAGAATTTTGGTTAACACTTGTCTTTCTCAGCTTAGGTGGGGCCATATGCTCCTCCTCTTCCTCCTCCTCCTCCTCTTCCTGTTCTTCTTTTTAAAATTTTTTATTGACTCACAGTGAGATACAGTTACAAGATTTCTCATTGGGTTTTTGTCATACAGTATTCCAACAACTGTCCATTCACTACTGTCCATTTCTCAACATCAATGTCATCAGTTACCCTTGAACCATCTCCATTCTCCCAGCCTACCTTTATCTGCCTCCTCCCCTCCTCCTCTTCCTCCTTTTTCTCCTCCTTCTTCTCTCCTTCTCCTTTTCCTCCACCTTCTCATTCTCCTTCCTCTCTCACCCTCTATCTCCCCATGTGTCCACACAAACTCTGTAGGCTCAGAACCAGAAGGGCACCTGAACTCATTTTTACAGGGTGTCTAACATTACAGAGATCAGAAATTCATCAACAACAGATAACACTAAGGAGGGGATCTCATTCAACTTAGGTGGTGCCCTTCAGAAATTTTGACAATGTGTAGGCAGAATGTGGTGTCTATGAGACCTTACATCAGACTCCTATTTCAGCAACAACAGTCGCTGGGAAACTTTCTTCTTCCATATTCTCAGACAAACACCTCTTGTCAGTCTCACTCCTGTTTGTTACTCTCTCACATTTTCTCAAACACACTCCTCAGAGTTCTGTTTTTTTTTTTCTTTTTGGGTCACACCCGGCTTTGCACAGAGGTTCCTCCTGGCTCATACACTCAGGAATTACTCCTGGTGGTGCTCAGGGGATCATATGGGATGCTGGGAACCGAACCGTGGTTGGCCACATGCAAAGCAAATGCCCTACCCACTGGGATATCTCTCCAGCCCAGAGTTCATTTTTATTTTCTTTTTGGGTCACACCGGCGATACACAGGGACCACTCCTGGCTCATGAACTCAGGAACCACTCCTAGTAGCGCTCAGGGGACCATTTGGGGTGCTAGGAATCGAACCCAGGTTGGCCGCGTGCAAGGCAAACACCCTACCAGCTGTGCTATCGCTCCAGCCCAGCCCAGAGTTCTTAAGGGTTGCACTACACCCAAACATACTTGTCTGCAGACTGGTTCCGTTGTATAATCCTCACTATGTCTGATCAAATGTTACCTGGCATCTTTGTATTTCAAAAGCACTTGTAAAGAATAGCAGAAAAAAGGAATGCAAGGCTTTCGGGAGTGGCCGCCTGGACCCAGGAATCAGAGCTGTCGTGTCCCCACCCCCTGCTTCACCAAGCATGGCAGCCAATAAAAACAGTTGCTGTGTATAGTGAAATAAAAAAAAAAAGGAACGGGGGGTGCAAAGTCTTCAAAGATGGGCAAAACATTGGCCCAGATTATAGAAATGAGGAGATCAGGGAAGGAGAGGAATGGAGGGGGGAGTAATAAGAAGTGGACAGAGGCCATAGGACTTGGGCACACGGGTGGTGCAGGTGAGGTACATTAATATATCTAAACCAGGGAGACAACAATACCAAAACCATTGGTCAGTGGAACCCAAACTAAACAACGGAACTTTAAAATGTTCTTGTGAAGGAGGCAGGTTGGTGGAGGGGTTGAAGGGAGCCCAGGGACACGGAGGCAGGTGAGCTGACACTGGGGCTGAGATTGGTGATGGAACTGTGGATGCCTGGAACTGTGATAAACAACGCTGCATATCACAGTCCCTCAAAACAGCATTGGTGGAAAAATTGTTCTCATGATATATTTTTTCTTCTAAAATCTCTGTGTCATCAGACCATCTCTCACCACCTGAGTTGTTTGCTAACTCTTCTATTTATTTTATTTCTTGTTCATTACACCATAGTGAGAACTATTATCCATCATTCAATATTTGAATCAGTTTTCAAACAGCTTGTATTGAGTTCATAATTGCCAAGTTGATGCTGGGCAGGTAACTCCAAGGGCTAAAATACTCGAGGTCCTGAGGTGAATCCATGACAATACAGGGTCCTCTGAGGGCCACCAAGTGTCTCTGAAGGACCCTAACATCATTGGACCTGAAAACTCAGGCCCCATGCTGCCCAGTTAGGTAGAATATCACCAGATGTGGCTCAAGGGTCCAGTCAGCATTGCTGGTAAGGCCTTCCAACTAAAATTTTTATTTAAAATAAGATTTGGTTTTTTTATATATTATTTCAAAAATATGTTAGAATATAAAATCTCTTGAAAAAGCTTGAAAGTAAGTGAGCATTTATCTCTCTCTAAATATGGGGCAAAAGTTTCAAAGAAGAGAAAAGGTGAACACACAAAATATTGATGACAGATAGTTTTGGTCATAAAGGTATTTTGTAAGTGTATTTCAAAATAATTTTGAAATTTTGAGCGTAGAAAAGATGTCTGTATTCAAGATCTGAGAGTTAAAAGTGATATTTTTTATGATTTATTGATTTTTTAATTAGTGAGTTATAGTGAGGGTACAGTTACAGAGTCACACATTTTCGTGCTTGTTTTACCCTCATGCAATGTTCGAGAGCCTATCCTTCCACCAGTGTCCATTCTAAACCACCTATGAACCCAGTATCCCTCCCATCCCCCTATCTCATTCCCCACCCCACTCCGCCTCTGTGGCAGAGCATTGCAATTTGTTCTCTCTCTCTCCATTTGGGTGTCTTGGTTTACAATAGGGGTATTGAGTCACCATCATGTACAGTCTCTAGTCTACTTTCAACGTGCATCTCCCTCCACCTTGGGGTTCCCAATCACATATTACTTGGTGTTCAAAAGGTATATTCTTGATGAACTTTTAGTATCAATATTGCAAAGCACAGGGAGAGGGGAAGAGAGAGAGTCAGAGACAGAGACAGAGACAGAGGACAGAGAGAGAGACAGAGACAGAGGAAAAGCATCTGCCAAAGAGGCAGGCAGAGGGTGGGAGTGATGGAAGGGAACCTGGGGAACGGGTGCTGGGAAATGTACACTGGAGGAAGGATGGGTGTTTGAATACTGTATGACTGAAATCCAATCATGAACACCTTTGTAAAGGCCTATCTCACAGTAATTCAATTTAAGAGTTGGGAAAAATTATGCTGTATATTACCTGCATCTGGATCAAAAAATTCTATATTTTTTTCACCTTGTAGTTCTCTCTGCCACATGAAATCCAGGAACTTCTCAGAAAACAAGGAATTCCTTCTTCTAGGACTTTCAGAAGAACCAGAACTGCAGCCCCTCATCTTTGGGCTTTTCCTGTCCATGTACCTGATCACCGTGCTGGGGAACCTGCTCCTCATCCTGGCCGTCAGCTCAGACGCCCACCTCCACACGCCCATGTACTTTTTCCTGGCCAACTTGTCCTTCGTGGACATCTGTGTGACATCCACTACTGTCCCCAAGATGCTGCAGAACATCCAGACCCAGAGCAAAGCCATCACCTATGAAGGATGCATCACCCAGATGTATTTTTTCCTACTCTTTGTAGCATTGGATGACTTTATCCTGACTGTGATGGCCTATGACCGCTATGTGGCCATTTGTCACCCCCTGCACTACACGGTCCTCATGAACCCTCGCTTGTGTGTGCTGCTGGTTCTCGTGCCTTGGGTCATTAGTGCCCTGCATTCCTTGATAGAGAGTCTAATGGCTTTACGTCTGTCCTTCTGTACACACTGGGAAATCCCACATTTTTTCTGTGACCTGAAACTGCTCATTCAACTTGCCTGTAGTGATGCTTTTCTGAATATCTTGGTCATGAGTCTTTCAGCTGGAATTCTGGGTGGCGGACCCCTGGCTGGGATCCTTTACTCTTACACTAAGATTGTTTCCTCCATCCGTAGGATCTCATCATCACAGGGGAAGTATAAAGCCTTTTCCACCTGTGTGTCTCACCTCTCAGTTGTGGCCTTATTTTATTGTACTTGCATAGGTGTGTACATGAGCACTGCCGGCACCCAGAACTCACACTCCACTGCAATAGCTTCAGTGATCTACACCGTGGTCACCCCCATGCTGAACCCCTTCATCTATAGCCTGAGGAACAAAGACATTAAGATGGCCCTAAAAATTCTCTTCGAAAGAGAAACCACCAAAGTTTAGTTGTCTTAAGACTGAAGAAATTTTTTGTTTTTAGGGCACAAGGAACAGAAAATGTAAGTCTATTTTTTCAGAGATCCATGGTAAAATTGCTACTTTATTTAATTAAAAACATTAATTGAGGGAGGGTGGTGAAGCACACACACAGTGATGCTCAGGAATCACTACCTGTGATATTCAGGGGAGTATTCAATGCCAGGGATATACTGGGTCAGACATATGCAAGTATCTTATCTGTATACTATCTCTCAGGTTCTGCAATTAAATTTTTTCTTTCTTCATACTTAAACAATTAATATGATTAATTTTTTCTGTCTTCATATTTAGACAATTAATAACTTAATTTTTAAGTTATTTTTTCTCCCTGATCACAAAGTTCCTCTCAATTTAATTACATGTCCTCTTAAGTTTTCTTGTGTAAATCAATTGTTTCGGAATTTCCATTTAAACTACAAACTACATTGGTTGCTTGAAAATCATTTTTCTGATGGCATAGCTCAACCACCTATTTTGTTCAATTGTAGTTAAAGAATAGTAATGGTGGAGAAACCTAGGTTCTTAATTGAACACGTTTTCCTTTCTTTCTCTACCAGACATATTTCTAAGGAAATTCTTTCAATAAAGTCTATTTTGTTTCAAATAAAAGAAGTTTGTATAATTATCTATGAAAAACTAAATTTTTCCACTTATATAATTTTAAAACAAAGCCCAGACCCAATCTTATAATCATATATGAACACTTTCATCATATCTCAGTGACTTAATTTTTGTTCTTTATTAGGAGACTGTATATCTTCGGTAGCATATATTTGATTGTATGAATTTACACAGATTCTCTAACATTTCTTCCAAAATTATTGAGTTAAGTTTATTGAGTAATCAAACTTTATTTTTTTCACCAACTAAAGGCACAATTTTATTCATGACTGACCATAAATTCTTTTTTTTTTAATTGAGTCACCATGTGGAAAGTCACAAAGTTTTCAGGCTTAAGTCTCAATTACAAAATGAGCAAACACCCATCCCTTCACCAGTGCACATGTTCCACCACCAAGAACCCCAGTATACCTCCCATCCCACCCACACCCCACACCCCCCCTGTGTAGTTGATAATTTTCACTTTACTTTGATTACACTCAATATTTCAACAAAAACTCACTATTATTTTTTTGAGTTTCCCCCTGCCCTCCTAATCAGACCTGCTGAAAAGGAAGCATTTGATAATTTGTTTTCCATTGCTGAGAATGAAGAGATATGAGGTTTTGGATTTCTGGATTTTAGTAACAAAGTCCAGGGAAATTTCTGCCAGAAATTGCATCATTGCAAGCTCATACCTCTCTTTAGTTGTCCTTATAATATGGTGGTCGCCACACCACCCTCCCCCACCCCCGGAAAGGAAATGCCGAGAGATAAAAACTTTTCCCCTCCTGGGGTGTCATGGAGCAGTGGCTTAGTTCACGGTCTAGAGTCATTTCTGCAAGAAGCTGCTGGTGCCAAAAGTAGATAGGTGGCCTCCGGAATCATGGTCGTTCAGTAACCGAGAGGCCGCACTCGTGCGGCTACTCGGGTCACATCTCAGCGGAGAGTGGCGCCAGTAACGCCCCCCTAAGAAATAATTTTTAATTAGAATTGAGTAAAAATAAGAATTGAGTAAAATGCAGGATACAAAATCAGCACACAAAATTATTACATTTCCCAATACAATTACACTACATGATAAAAAGTATATGAAGCACTTTACAGTAGTATAGAAATCTTTTAAATCAAATCAAACAAAAGAGTATAAGATATATTTAAGAAAGCTATCAAGGAAAGAAAATCAACAAGACATGAATACGTTGAACTTTTTGATTAAGAATCAGAAGATGCAAAAACAAAAATTAAAAAATTTAAAAAAATGAATCAGAAGATGCATTATTTTATATAGGAACACAGCATTTTTTTAATTAAAGTTTATTTTTAATTAGTGAGTCAATGTGAGGGTACAGTTACAGATTTATACATTTTTGTGCTCATGTTTCTCCCTTACAAAGTTTGATAACCCATCCCTTCACCAGTGCCCATTCTCCACCACCAGTAAACCCAACATCCCTCCCCCCCTCCTCAGTCCCGTCTCCCCCACCCCACACTGCCACTATTGCAGGGTATTCCATTTTGTTCTCTCTCTCTGATTAGGTGTTGTGGTTTGCAATAAAGGTGTTGAGTGGCCATTGTGTTCAGTCTCTAGTCTATATTCGGCCCGCATCATCTTTCCCCCACATGACCTCCAACCACATTTTTCTTGGTGTTCCCTTCTCTGAGTTGCCCAGAATGAGAGACCAGCCTCCAAGCCATGGAGACAACCTCCTGGTACTTATTTCTACTATTCTTGGGTGTTAGTCTTATAGTCTATTATTCTATAGTCCACAGATGAGTGCAATCTTTCTATGTCTGTCTCTCACTTTCTGACTCATTTCACTTAGCATAACACTTTCCATGCTGATCCACTTATATGCAAACATCATGGCCTCATTCTTTCTAACAGCTGCATAGTATTCCATTGTATAGATGTACCAGAGTTTCTTAAACCAGTCATCTGAGGAACACAGGATTTTTAATCATCAATGGATTCTATGAAATCCTTACCAATATTTCAGCTAACAATTGCCACAGAAAGGTTGTACCTTAGGTACAGGTACAACCAACCTATATTCCTCAACTGCTCCACCTTAGTCTCAGAAGTGGATATTTAGTAACCATATTAAAAACAGCAGCAAATTGACGAGAATTTCAATTTAATTCATTCATCTTTGTTTAAAAAGTACTATTTCGTATGAGTGAAATGCAAACACAAAAGTTCATAAGTTTGTAACTGTACATCACAGTGATTCTCTAATAAAAAATTTTAAAAAAGAAATACTATTTCATTAGAATAGATGACTATGTAATTTTACCACACTTTCAGTACTTTTATTTATACTTTTGGTTAATTCTTTCATAAATTAGTGAGCTATGTTGTGTCACTGAACTACACTACCTTACATAATTAAGTAGGACTTAGTAAAGTAAATTGACCTATTTGTTGTACATGGAACATATTTTTTGTATGGAACCACTAACCTTAACCTGCTACCGTTCTCACTATCATTCTTCCTTTCCAAAGTTCCAAGTTACCTTAAGTATTTTTATTTTTTATTTATTTATTTATTTTTTAGCTTTTGATTCACACCCAGTGCACAAGGGTTACTCCTGGCTCTGCACTCAGGAATTATTCCTGGCAGTGCTGGGGGACCATATGGGATGCTGGGAATCGAACCTGGGTCAGCCGTGTGCAAGGCAAACGCCCTACCCGCTTTGCTATCACTCAGCCCCGAGTATTTTTATCTCTATAGTAGTTGAATTTATATCATCACATGAATGAACTTCTGGACACATAATTAATGGTTTTTATATTTTAGGGCAAGCCACTTGTTTTCAAATTTGTTTCCACATTCCATTCTCACTTAAGCACCCCTGGACACCCCTTTTCAATCTTATCGTGCTGAGCCTTTTATAGAATTTAATTCAAATTTAAATTATTTATTTTTTAAAATTATCACCATAACAATAAAAAAGTTGAGACCACAAGTTTACAATAGTGTGAACATATATGGTTTCGATGCCACACCTTTTTAGGCCAAAGACCTTTGTGGGAAGGGAGGTCTATGGCACTCTGGTCACAGTTCTCTTCTGGTAACAGTAGCCTTTGAAGAGTATAAAATTTTACCCTTAAAACATATACTGTGTAAAGAAACTATGGTACATCTACACAATGGAATATTATGCAGCAGTTAGAAAAAAATGAAAAAAAATAAAATTTGCTTATAAATTGATTATAAATGCTTATAAAGAAACTATGGTACATCTACACAATGGAATATTATGCAGCTGTTTGAAAGAATGAAGACATAAAATTTGCTTATAAAGGGATTGACATGGAGAGTTTTATGTGGAATGAAATGAGTCAGAAGGAGAGGAGCAGGTATAGACTGACTGCATTCATTTGTGCTGTATATAAAAGAGAGAGAGACTGAGAGAGAGAATATGAGATTAATAAAAAGGGTGAGAGTAAACACGGGTTAGAAGGACAGGTCAATGGTTGGAAACTTGCCATAAGAGTGTGTGTGAGTTGAAGGGTACAAGTAAAGGGATATACCTGATAACCTTTCATTCTCTATATTGCAAACCATATGGTCCAAAAGAAAAGAGAGAGAGAGAAGGAAAGTACCTGCCATAGTGGCAGGCAGTAGGACAGGGTAGAGGCGGAAGGGCAACTGGGTACATTGGGGGTAGGAAAAGTACACTGGAACATTATATGACTGAAATCTAATCATGAACAAGTTTTTAAATATCTATATCACTGTGATTCCATTTTTTAAATTTAAGTTATTTTTAAAACACATACCATTTTATAAACCAGTATTCTTTCAGGTAATAGTCTGTCAGTATGAGACTATTACACTGGTGATGAGTAGGGATTAAAGTTATGACCATACGCTTCTCAAAAAATTAAAAATTGAGCTTCCATTTGATCCAGCAATACCACTTCTGGGAATATATCCTGGAGAAACAGAAAAGATAGTCGAAATGACATCTGCACTTATATGTTCATCGCGGCACTATTTACAATAGTCAGAACCTGGAAAAAAACCAAGTGCCCAAGAACAGATGACTGGTTAAAGAAACCCTAGTACATCTATACAATGGTATGTTAGAAAAGATGAAGTCATGAACTTTGCATATAAGTGAATCAACATGCAAAGTAACATGCTAAGTGAAATGAGCCAGAAAGAAAAGAATAGACATAGAAAGATTGCACTCATCTGTGGAATATAAAATAACAGAGTAGGAGACTAATACCCTAGAATAGTAGTATATAATACAAGGAGGTTGACTCCATAGCTTGGAAGTTGGCTTCACACACTGGGGGAAAGTCATACCAAATGGAGAAGGGAACACCAAGTAAAATGGGATTGGAGATCCCGCGAGGTAAGAGAGATGCATGCTGAAAGTGGACTAGTGACCAAACATGATGGCCACTCAAGACCCCTATTGCAGAACACAACACCCAAAAGGAGAGAGAGAGAGAGAGAGAACAAATTGGAATACCCTGCCACAGAGGCGGGGAGAGGTTGGGGGTATGGGATTGGGGGGTGGGAGAGATACTGTGTTCATTAGTGGTGGAGAATGGACACTGGTGGAGGGAGGGGCTCCCGAACACTGCATGAGGGAAAAACAAGCACAAAATGTATGAATTTATAACTGTACCCTCACTGTGACTCACTAATTAAAAAATAAAAATAATAAAATAAATTAGTTACATAAAAATAATAATAAATAAAGTTATGTCCATAGACACAATTATTGTAAACCAAAGTATCAGCAAGTTTGAACATATTTATAGGAATTCCATTCTGAAATTAAAAAATATGATGGTCTGGAAATGCAAGCACATGTAAATCAAAAGATACTTCTGAGAAGTATCACACATAAAGCAGAACAAGGGACCAACCAACAAAAGAGCAGAAAAATATCCCTTGCACCTGGGAGATGTGTAGTTTGGGTCGTAGACCAGTGTAATAGACTAAATAAATTATTTGAATACCAGTCATTACATCCATAAACTTCAATTACCTTCTTTCTAATTGTGACCCAGGATGTGAACAAGACTTCACAAGGCTATCTGGAAGAGTGTAATACTATGCAGCTGTTAGAAAAGATGAAGTCAGGAAATTTGCATATAAGTGGATCAACATGGAAAGTATCTTGCTAAGTGAAATGAGTCAGAAATAGAAAGACAGACATAGAAAGATTGCACTCATCTGTGGAATATAAAATAACTGAGTAGAAGACTAATACCCAAGAATAGTAGTATACAATTCCAGGAGGTTGACTCCATAGCTTGGAAGTTGTCCTCACACGCTGGGGGAAAGTCATACCAAATGGAGAAGGGAACACCAAGCAAAATGTGATTGGAGTTCCCGCGTGGTAAGGGAGATGCACGCTGAAAGTGGACTAGTGACCGAACATGACGGCCACTCAATGCCCCTATTGCAGACCACAACATCCAAAAGGAGAGAGAGAGAACAAATTGGAATACCCTTCCACAAAGGCGGGGTGGATTGGGGGAGATGGGACTGGGGGGTGGGAGAGATACTGGGTTCATTGGTAGTGGTGAATGGACACTGGTGGAGGGATGGGCTTCCGAGCACTGCATGAGGGAAAAACAAGCACGAAATGTATGAATCTGTAACTGTACCCTCACTGTGACTCTCTAATTAATTTTTTTTAATTTTAAAAAAAAGAAATGTGTAGGAATAATTTGATAAGTCCAAACAAAATATCTAAGGAAGAGATTTCTGTTAGTAAAGAAAGGTGAGTTTTTATATAGTCCCTTTGAACTAACTTCACTCACACACAGACAGGCAATCCCATCTATTTTTACTGGAGAGTATGAATGCAAAATGAATCGAACTGAAGTTAAATTTATGTGAAAGCTCAAATAAAGTAGAAATTGAAATTTTAAAAAATTTCTAAAGTTACAAATATCAATCCACTTGGAATGAGGCATCTCATTACATATTATAAATAATGAGCACTTTTTGCCACACCTGGCAGTCCACAAAGAGTACTTCCTGGCTCTGTGCTCAAGAATCACTCCTCACAATGCTCAGCAGACTATATGGGATGCTGGAGACTCAACCAGCTTGGCCATCACTATGTGCCATCACTCTTTTTATTTTTTTGCATTTTGGGTCACACCCAGTGATGCTCAGGGGTCACTCCTGGCTCTGCACTTAGGAATGACCCCTTGCCATACTCAGGGGACCATTTGGGATGCTGGGAATCGAACGTGGGTCGGCCGCATGCAAGGCAAACGCCCTACCCTCTGTGCTATCATCGAGCCCCTAGGAACACTTCTAAATGAGAATCACAATAAAACTTCCCCCTCAGCTTGTGATATAGGATTGCACTCCGAATATTTGCTAATGTGGCCTGAAAAAAATCAATAAACAGCCCAAGATTTTATATCATGGGATCATGATTCTCTCCTCTACTGAATAGAGGAAGACCAATTTTCTGTTATTATGGACTTTCCCAATACAATGCTTTGAAGATGCCAGGGTCTTCTCAATCATAGATTAATTGATTGATTGATTGATTTGCTTTTTGGGTTACACCTGGCAATGCACAGAGGTTACTCCTGGCTTTGCACTCAGGAATTACTCCTGGAGGTGCTCAGGAGACCGTATAGAATGCTGGCAATTGAACCCTGGTCAGCCACGTGCAAGGCAAATGCCCTACCTGCTGTGGTATCGCTCTGACACCTATCATAGATTTTTGGATATAGTTCAAACTCATGTTTGAGAGAAGGTGCAGAGATGGCTGGAACTCTGGAAGACAGGGTAGTTCATGGTGAAGCACTAATGAACACGATAAACTTGACTCCTAACCTGATCTCTTGGGAACAGACCAGAGGGAAAAACATTTCTTTGTCCAGGGCAGTGACCCACAGGGACTTGGTGTACTTGGTGGCCGCAGTAACTGGATGGCAGCAAGCCTAAAGAGTAGAGATCAGGAGCTGTAAATATCTCCTCTGCTCAGTCCCTCAGCTTGTTCAACCCAGACTGCTCAGGACAAAGTTGTTGCTTTGGCATCCTGAATTTGGCGTAGAGACCAATGGTTTCCTCCATCCTGTTCTCTTGTCTGAGCTCCTGTCTCCATCACCACCTACCCAGGGAAGGATTTGTGCGTCCATCCATTGAGCTCCCTCTCAGAAAGCCCATCCAGGTGAGTCCAGATGTCACACAGATTGTGTAGGAGAAGACAAGAGAGAAGGAAGGGGAAGAATATTTTCAGATTATTCTGATGACATATGAATGCTTTATAACAGCTTGGTTACTCATTTTTTACAGTGTTTATGATGTCTAGCTATAGGTGAGTATTGGATACAGCAATACATTTATTGGCAATTAAATGATATCTATAGAAAGGAAATTGGAGGAAGGAATAAAGGTTTGAAGGTCTCCTTGTAAATGTAAGAGGTAAGCCAAAGATCTTTGGTGGTTAATGAAATATGCTATTAGTTACTGAGCATATACAGTGAATCATGAGATCTTGGATCTATTTCTAAAGATACATTGAGTCTATTTTTGAAATTGATCTCTGTGCTTGATGTGATATCAACTTACTACTTTCTATTATAGTCGATTAACATGTATTTATCTGAGATGATAAAATAATATTACTTTTCTTGATACACAGAAAGCCTTTCTGTAGAGCATTTTTCTCACTTATTTGATACTTACAATTTAATCAGGATTTAGAGTCCTATGTGGATATCATCATACTACTTTGTATATTTTTTCAAAAAGTTTTAATTTTCCAATGCAATTTATTGCGTGCAACTGTTTTAAAAACTCAAACCAAGGGGCTGGAGCGATAGCACAGTGGATAGGGAATTTGCCTTTCATGCAGCCAACCCGGGTTTGATTCCCAGCATCCCATATGGTCCCCTCAGCACCGCCAGGAATGATTCCTAAGTGCAGAGCCAGGAGCAACCCCTGTGCATTCAGGTGTGACCCTAAAAGCAAAAAAAAAAAAAAAAAACCTCAAACCAAGCATTATTGTTACTATTATTGTTTCTCTCCCTACCCCATAGCTTCTTTATAAATATTTATTTTATACATAGAATCACACATATTCACCAGATTTGCATTCAAATGCTCAATGAAATTCTGTGCACATAGATAGTGATTTTTATGTTTTAGGACTATCAAAACCTCTCCAACTCTTTGCCCCTTTCCTTCACTTGAGTACTTGATGAATGGCCAACTAATAGATATTCATAGATGCTAATTCTTTATATTCAGATATCCACATATGAACATAGTATTTTGCAGTGTGACTGAGCCTAAAAATCTTTGCTAGTATTTCATATTAAAAAAGAATATTTTTGATGCTTAAGTAAAAATGAGAATTTTTTAGTTGAATCACTGTGAGATACAGTTATAAAAATTTCATGTTTGAGTTTCAGTCATACAATGCTCGAATACCCATCCCTCCACCAGTGCACATTTTCCACCACCAATGTCCCCAGTATCCCCAATCATCCCATCACTCTCCCTGCCTGTAGGGCAGACAATTTCCCCCACACTCTCTCTCTACTTTTGGGCTTTATGGTTTGCAATATAGATACTGAGAGGCCATCACGTTTGGTCCTTTATCTACTTTCAGCACCACCTCCCATCCCCAATTATCTCTCCAACCAACATTGACTTATCGATTCCAGCTTCCTTCTCCCCCAGCTCATGAGGCCGACTTCCAAGTTGGAACAATCTTCCTGGCCCTTGTGTCTACTCTCCTTAGGTGTCAGTCTCCTATTATGTTAAAAAATGAGAATCTTTACAGGGGTTCCAATGTTATCCAAATGCTACTTGTTTATTCAGAATCTTTTTGATTACAACATTGGGAAATGATGCAAATATTTCTGTCCACCAACATTCTAAAACAACCCAAGGCACAGAAAAAAGCATTGTGGAGAGTTATAGGGGCAGAATATCAATAATGTTGAGAGGGAAGAAACTCAAATAAAGAACATGCGCATATTAAATAATTGTAGTTACCTTCAAATTGTTCCTCACAATGTATTTCTCCTAAACTCTGCCAAAAGTGATAGTGACCCATTACCAAACCTATAAACCTAACTCACATCAATATTTAAATATTTTGGTTTTTGTTCAGAACTATTGGTGTGAAAGAGTTGATTTCTTGTTCTTTTGATTGATGATTTTTGTCCCAATTGATACATATGCTCATTATTTAACTTCCTATCCCACTATATGTTTAAACACTTAATTCCTCATCCATCTGCTGTTAGATTTCAAAAATATTTGCATGTGATTGTCTTCTATTAAATTTTGTTGACTGTCCTGGGCAATATGTTCTTGGCAATATGTTGTATTTATTTATATATTTCTAAATTTCTTGATTCCATATTTTCTTGCTAAATGTTTGCTCAATGGTAGATTTTATACATCATTTCATAGGTCTTCATTTAATATATGTTGTTGAGTATATAGTTCATTTAATGCATATTTCTTAGTTTCATCCCAAATATATTTCTTCTTGTAGGATCAGATTACTATGGGACATAAAATCATAAAAAAGTTTATTTGACTATAAGAAAAGACTGTATTAGAATTTTGGTTAACACTTATTCCTTGAGTGGAAAGAGAGTGTCTTTCTCAGCTTAGGTGAGATCATATGCTCCTCCTCCTCCTCCTCCTCCTCCCCCTCCACCTCCTCCTCCTCCTCCTCCTCCTCCTTCTCCTCCTCTTCCTGCTCTTCTTTTTTAAATTTTTTATTGACTCACAGTGAGATACAGTTACAAGATAGCTCATGATTGGGTTTTAGTCATACAGTGTTCAAACACCTGTCAATTCACTACTGTTCGTTTCTCACCAACAATGTTGTTGGTTTCCTTTGGACCATCTCCATTCTCCCAGCCAACCTTTACAGAACACAGTTTTCTTCTTTCTCTTCTCCCCTTACCCTCCCACGCCCCTCCCTTCTCCTCCTTTTCCACCTCCTCCTCCTCCCCTCCTCCTCTTCCTCCTTTTTCTCCTTCTTCTTCTCTCCTTCTCCTTTTCCACCACCTTCTCCTTCTCCTTCCTCTCTCACCCTCTATCTCCCCATGTGTCCACAGAAATCCTGTAGGCTCTGAACCATCAGGGAACCTGAACTCATTCTTCCAGGGTGTCTCCCCTTACAGAGATCAGAATTGCATCAACAACAGATAACACTAGGGCGGGGATCTCATTCAATTTAGGTGATGCCTTTCAGAAACTTTGTCAATGTGTAGGGAGAATGGTGTCTATGAGACCCTCCCTCACACTCGTATTTCAGCAGCAGAGGGCAGAAGATCTTCTTCTTCCACATTCTCTGACAAACACCTCTCTTCACTCTCACTCCTGTTTGTTACTCTCCCACATTTTCTCAAACACCCTGCTCAGAGTTCGTTTTTTTCTTTCTTTTTGGGTCACACCCGGCTTTGCACAGAGGTTCCTCCCGGCTCATACACTCAGGAATTACTCCTGGCAGTGCTCAGGGGACCGTATGGGATGCTGGGAATCGAACCCAGGTCGGCCGCATGCAAGGCAAACGCCCTACCCGCTGTGCTATCGCTCCAGCCCAGCCCAGAGTTCTTAAGGGTTGCACTGCACCCAGACATACTTCTCAACAGACTGGCTCCACTATAGAATCCTTGCTATGTCTGATCAAATATTACCTGGCATCTTTGTATTTCAAAAGCACTTGTAAAGAATAGCAGAAAAAAGGAATGCAAGGGTTTCGGGAGTGGCCGCCTGGACCCAGGAACCAGAGCTGTCGTGTCCCCACCCCCTGCTTCACCAAGCATGGCAGCCAATAAAAACTTTTGCTGTCTACCGTGAAAAAGAAAAAGGATGGGGGGGCAAAGTCATTAAAGATGGGCAAAACATTGGCCCAGATTATAGAAATGAGATCAGGGAAGGAGAGGAATGGAGGGGGGAGTAATAAGAAGTGGACAGAGGCCATAGGACTTGGGCACACGGGTGGTGCAGAGGTGAGGTACATTCATATATCTAAACCAGGGAGACAACAATACCAAAATCATTGGTCAGTGGAACCCAAACTAAACAACGGAACTTTAAAATGTTCTTGTGAAGGAGGCAGGTTGGTGGAGGGGTTGAAGGGAGCCCGGGGACACGGAGGCAGGTGAGCTGACACTGGGGCTGAGATTGGTGATGGAACTGTGGATGCCTGGAACTGTGATAAACAACGCTGCAAATCACGGTCCCTCAAATAGCAGTGGTGGAAAAATCATTCTCATGATATATTTTCTCTTATAAAATCTTTGTGTCACCAGAGCATCTCTCACCACCTGAGTTGTTTGCTAACTCTTCTATTTATTTTATTTCTTGTTCATTACACCATAGTGAGAACTATTATCCATCATTCAATATTTGAATCAGTTTTCAAACAGCTTGTATTGAGTTCATCATTACCAATTATACCATAATTACCATAATTACTCGAGGTCCTGAGGTGAATCCATGACAACACAGGGTCCTCTGAGGGCCACCAAGTGTCTCTGAAGGACCCTAACACCACTGGACCTGAAAACTCAGGCCCCATGCTGCCCAATTAGGTAGAATATCACCAGATGTGGCTCAAGGGTCCAGTCAGCATTGCCAAAGGCCTTCCAACTAAAATTTTTATTTACAATAAGATTTCTGGTTTTTTATATAATATTTCAAAAAATGGTAGAATATAAAATCTCCTGTAAAAGCTTGAAAGTAAGTGAGCATTTATCTCTTAATATAGGACAAAAATTTCAAAGAAGAGAAAAAATGCACACACAAAATATTGATGACAGATAGTTCTGGTCATAAAAGTATTTTGTAAATGTATTTCAAAATAATTTTGAAATTTTGAGAGTAGAAAAGATGTCTGTATTCAAGATCTGAGGGTTAAAAGGGATATTCTTTTTTATAATTTATTGATTTTTTAATTAGTGAGTCATAGTGAGGGTACAGTTACAGATTTACACATTTTCCTGCTTGTTTTATCCTCATGCAATGTTCGAGAGCACATCCCTCCACCAGTGTCCATTCTCCACCACCGATGAACCCAGTATCCCTCCCACCCCTATATCTCAATCCCCCACCCCACTCCGCCTCTGTGGCAGAGCATTGCAATTTTCTCTCTCTCTCTCTCTCCTTTTGGGTGTCTTGGTTTGCAATAGGGGTATCGAGTGGCCATCATGTACAGTCTCCAGTCTACATTCAGCGTGCATCTCCCTCCACCTCGGGGTTCCCAATCTCATATTACTTGGTGTTCAAAAGGGATATTCTTGGGGCTGGAGAGATAGCACAGCGGGTAGGGCGTTTGCCTTGCACGCGGCCGACCCGGGTTCAAATCCCAGCACCCCATATGGTCCCCTGAGCACGGCCAGGGGTAATTCCTGAGTGCAGAGCCAGGAGTAACCCCTGTGCATCGCCAGGTGTGACCCAAAAAAGCAAAAAAAAAAAAAAGGGATATTCTTGATACACTTTTAGTGTCAATATTGAAAACCAAAGGGAGAAGGGAAGAGAGAGAGACAGAGACAGAGACAGAGACAGAGGAAAAGCACCTGCCAAAGAGGCAGGCAGAGGGTAGGGGAGATGGAAGGGAACCTGGGGAATGGGTGCTGGGAAATGTGCACTGGAGGAAGGATGGGTGTTTGAATACTGTATGACTGAAATGCAATCGTGAACACCTTTGTAAAGGTCTATCTCACAGTGATTCAATTTAAAAGTTAGGAAAAATTATGCTGTACATTACCTGCATCTGGATCAAAGAAATTCTACATTTTTTCACCTTGTAGTTCTCTCTGCCACATGAAATCCAGGAACTTCTCAGAAAACAAGGAATTCCTTCTTCTAGGACTTTCAGAAGAACCAGAACTGCAGCCCCTCATCTTTGGGCTTTTCCTGTCCATGTACCTGATCACCGTGCTGGGGAACCTGCTCATCATCCTGGCAGTCAGCACAGACGCGCACCTCCACACGCCCATGTACTTCTTCCTGGCCAACTTGTCCTTCGTGGACATCTGTTTGACGTCCACCACCGTACCCAAGATGCTGCAAAACATCCAGACCCAGAGCAAAGCCATCACCTATGAAGGATGCATCACCCAGATGTATTTTTTCCTACTCTTTGCAGTGTTGGATGACTTTATCCTGACTGTGATGGCCTATGACCGCTATGTGGCCATTTGTCACCCCCTGCACTACACGGTCCTCATGAACCCTCGCTTGTGTGTGCTGCTGGTTCTGGTGTCTTGGGTCATTAGTGCCCTGCATTCCTTGATAGAGAGTTTAATGGCTTTACGTCTGTCCTTCTGTACACACTGGGAAATCCCACATTTTTTCTGTGACCTGAAACTGGTCATTCAATTTGCCTGTAATGATGCTTTTCTGAATATCTTGGTCATGAGTCTTTCAACTGGAATTCTGGGTGGCGGACCCCTGGCTGGGATCCTTTACTCTTACACTAAGATTGTCTCCTCCATTCTTAGGATCTCATCAGCGCAGGGGAAGTTTAAAGCCTTTTCCACCTGTGTGTCTCACCTCGCAGTTGTGGCCTTATTTTATTGTACTTGCATAGGTGTGTACTTGAGCACTGCCGGCACCCAGAACTCACACTCCACTGCAATAGCTTCAGTGATCTACACCGTGGTCACCCCCATGCTGAACCCCTTCATCTATAGTCTGAGGAACAAAGACATTAAGATGGCCCTAAAAATTCTCTTCGAAAGAGAAACCACCAAAGTTTAGTTGTCTTAAGACTGAAGAAATTTCTTGATTTTAAGGCACAAGGAACAGAAATCGTAAATCTATTTTTTCAGAGGTCCATGGTAAACTTGCTACTTTACTAAATTAAAAACTTTCTTGAGGGAGGGTGGTGGACCACACACACAGTGATGCTCAGGAATCACTACCGGTGATATCCAGGGGATTATGCAGTGCCAGGGATACACTGGGTCAGACATATGCAAGTACCTTATCTTTATACCATCTCTCGGGTTCTGCAATTAATTTTTTTCTTTCTTCATATTTAGACAATTAATATGATTAATTTTTTCTGTCTTCATATTTAGACAATTAATAACTTAATTTTTAAGTTATTTTTTCTCCTTGATCACAAAGTTCTTCTCAATTTAATTTCATGTCCTCTTAAGTTTTCTCATGCAAATCAATCGTTTGGGAATTTCCATTTAAGCCACAAACTACATTGGTTGCTTGAAAATCATTTTTCTGATGGCATAGCTCAACCAGCTCTTTTGTTCAATTGTAGTTAAAGAACAGTAATGTTGGAGAAACCTGGGTCTTAATTGAACACGTTTTCCTTTCTTTCTCTACCAGACATATTTCTAAGGAAATTCTTTCAATAAAGTCTATTTTGTTTCAAATAAAAGAAGAAGTTTGTATAATTATCTATGAAAAACTAAATATTTCTACTTATATAATTTTAAAACAAAGCCCAGACCCAATCTTATAATCATATATGAACACTTTCATCATATCTCAGTGACTTAATTTTTGTTCTTTATTAGGAGACAGTATATCTTTGGTAGCATATATTTGATTGTATGAATTTACACAGATTCTCTAACATTTCTTCCAAAATTATTGAGTTAAGTTTATTGAGTAATCGAACTTTATTTTTTTCACCAACTAAAGGCACAATTTTATTCATGACTGACCACAAATTCTTTTTTTTTTTTTTATTGAGTCACCTTGTGGAAAGTTACAAAGTTTTCAGGCTTAAGTCTCAGTTATACAATGATCAATCACCCATCCCTTCACCAGTGCACATTTTCCACCACCAAGAACCCCAGTATACCTCCCATCTCACCACCATTTCACACCCCGCCTGTGTAGTTGATAATTTTCACTTACTTTGATTACACTCAATATTTCAACAAAATCTCATCATTATTTTTTTGAGTTTCCCCCTGCCCCCCAAATCAGACCTGCTGAAAAGGAAGCATTTGATCATTTGTTTTCCATTGCTGAGAATGAAGAGATATGAGGTTTTGAATTTCTGTATTTTAGAAACTAAGTCCGGGGAAATTTCTGCCAGAAATTGCATCATTGCAAGCTCATACCTCTCTTTAGTTGTCCTTATAATATGGTGGTCACCACACCACCCCGCCGCCACCCCCTGAAAGGAAAAGCTGAGAGATAAAAACCTTTCCCTTCCTGGGGTGGCATGGAGCCGTGGCTTAGTTCACAGTCTAGAGTCATTTCTGCAAGAAGCTGCTGGTGCCAAAAGTAGATAGGTGGCCACTGGTAACATGGTCATTCAGTAACACCGAGAGGCCGCATTCTGGTCACATCTCAGCAGAGAGCTGCTCCAGTAACGCCACCCTAAGAAGTAATTTTTAATTAAAATTGAGTAAAAAAAAGAATTGAGTGAAATGCAGGATACAAAATCAACACACAAAATTATTCCATTTCTCTATACAATTGCACTACATTTTAAAAAGTATATGAAAAACTTTACAGTAGTATAAAACTCTTTTAAATCAAATCAAACAAAAGAGTATAAGATATATTTAAGACAGCTATCGAGGAAAGAAAATCAACAAGACATGAATACGTTGAACTTTTTGATTAAGAATCAGAAGATGCAAAAATAAATATAATAAATATAATAAATTTTAAAAAAAATTTAAAAGTTCATGGTCTAGAGTCATTTCTGCAAGAATCTGCTGGTGCCAAAAGTAGATAGGTGGCCCCCGGGATCATGGTCATTCAGTAACCGAGAGGCCGCACTCGTGCGGCTACTCGGGTCACATCTCAGCAGAGAGTGGCGCCGCTAATACCCACGTAAGAAATAATTTTTAATTAGAATTGAGTAAAATGCAGGATACAAAATCAACACAAAAAATTATTACATTTCCCTATACAATTGCACTACATGATAAAAAGTATATGAAGCACTTTACAGTAGTATAGAAATCTTTTAAATCAAATCAAACAAAAGAGTATAAGATATATTTAAGAAATCTATCAAGGAAAGAAAATCAACGAGACATGAATACGTTGAACTTTTTGATTAAGAATCAGAAGATGCAAAAAATAAAAATAAAAAAATTTTTAAAAAATAAAAAAGAATCAGAAGATGCATTATTTTATATAGGAACACAGTACTTTTTTAATAAATTTATTTATTTTTAATTAATGAATCACCATGAGGGTACAGTTACAGATTTATACACATCTGTGCTTATGCTTCCCCCGTACAAAGTTCGGGAACCCATCCCTTCACCAGTGCCCATACTCCACCACCAGTTAACCCAGCATCCCTCCCATCCTCCCCAATCCTATCTCCCCCCACCCCACCCTGTCACTGTGGCAGGGCATTCCCTTCTGTTCTCTCCCTCTAATTAGCTATTGTGGTTTGCAATAAAGGTGTTGAGTGGCCACTGTGCTCAGTCTCTAGCCCTCATTCAGCCCGCAACTCCCTTCTCCCACATGGCCTTCAACTACATTATAGTTGGTGATCCCTTCTCTGAGTTGCCCTTTCCCCAGAATGTGAGGCCAGCCTCCTAGCCATGGAGTCAACCTCCTGGTAGTTGTTTCTACAATTCTTGGGTGTTAGTCTCCCACTCTGTTATTCTATATGTCATAGATGAGTGCAATCTTCCTATGTCTGTCTCTCTCTTTCTGACTCATTTCACTCAGCATGAAACTTTTCATGCCCATCCACTTAACTACAAAATTCTTGACCTCCTTTTTTCTGACAGCTGCATAGTATTCCATTGTATAGATGTACCAAAGTTTCCTCAACCAGTCATCCGTTCTGGGGCATTCGGGTTTTTTCCAGATTCTGGCTATTGTAAACAGTGCTGCGATGAACATACATGTGCAGATGTTGTTTCGATTATACTTTTTTGCCTCTCTGGGATATATTCCCAGCAGTGGTATTGCTGGGTCAAATGGGAGCTCAATATCTAATTTTTTGAGAATCGTCCATATTGTTTTCCAGAAGGGCTGAACCAGTCGGCATTCCCACCAGCAGTGTAGAAGGGTCCCTTTCTCGCCACATCCTCTCCAACAGCGGTTGCTTTTGTTCTTTTGGATGTGTGCTAGTCTCTGTGGTGTGAGATGGTATCTCGTGGTTGTTTTGATCTGCATCTCTCTGATGATTAGTGATGTAGAGCACTTTTTCCTGTGCCTTTTGGCCATTCGTATTTCTTCCTTGGGAAAGTTTCTGTTCATTTCTTTGCCCCATTTTTTGATGGGGTTGGATGTTTTCTTCTTGTAGAGTTGAACCAGTGCTTTATATACCATTGATATCAACCCCTTATCTGATGGGTATTGTGTAAATATCCTTTCCCATTCTGTGGATAGTCTTTGGATTCTGGTCACTGTATCTTTTGCGGTGCAGAAGCTTTTTAGTTTAATGTAGTCCCATTTGTTGATCTCTGTTTTTACTAGATTGCTTAGTTCTGTGTCACCTTTGAAGATACCTTTATCTTCAATATCGTGGAGGGTTTTGCCGACCTTGTCTTCAATGTACCTTATGGTTTGTGGTCTAATGTTGAGGTCTTTAATCCATTTTGATCTGACTTTTGTGCATGGTGTCAGGTCAAGGTCTACGCCCATTTTCTTGCATGTGGTTGTCCCGTTGTGCCAGCACCATTTGTTAAAGAGGCTTTCCTTGCTCCACTTCACATCTCTTGCTCCCTTATCAAAGATTAGATGATCATACATTTGGGGTTGTGTGTAAGGGTATTCCACCCTGTTCCATTGGTCTACGGCTCTGCCTTTGTTCCAGTACCATGCTGTTTTAATTGTTACTGCTTTCTAGTAAAGTTTGAGGTTGGGGAGGGTGATGCCTCCCATCGTCTTTTTCCCAAGAATTGTTTTAGCTATCCTTGGACGTTTGTTGTTCCATATGAATTTTAGGATTGCTTGATCCATTTCTTTGAAGAATGCCATGGGTATCCTTACAGGGATCGCGTTGAATCTGTATAATGCTTTGGGGAGTATTGCCATTTTGACAACATTGATTCTCCCTATCCACGAGCAGGGTATATGTTTCCATTTCCTCATGTCCTCTTTGATTTCATGGAGTAGCGCTTTGTAGTTTTCTTTGTAGAGGTCTTTTACTTCCTTGGTTAAGCTGATTCCGAGGTACTTGATTTTCTGGGGCACGATTGTGAATGGGATTGCTTTTTTTATGTCCCTTTCCTCTACCTCATTGTTTGCATATATGAAGGCCATGGATTTTTGGGTATTGATTTTGTAGCCTGCAACTTTACTGTATAAGTCTATTGTTTCTAAGAGTTTCTTAGTAGAGGTTTTAGGCTTCTCTAGATATAGTATCATATCGTCTGCAAATAGTGAGAGTTTGATTTCTTCCTTTCCTATCTGGATGCACTTAATCTCTTTTTCTTGTCTAATAGCTATCGCAAGTACTTCCAGTACTATATTGAAGAGGAGTGGTGAGAGTGGGCATCCTTGTCTTGTGCCTGATCTCAGAGGAAAGGCCCTTAGTTTTTCCCCGTTGAGGATAATGCTTGCCGTAGGCTTGTGATAGATGGCTTCGACTATCTTGAGGAAAGTTCCTCCAAACCCCATTTTGGCGAGGGTTTTCATCATGAAAGGATGTTGGATCTTGTCAAATGCTTTCTTTGCATCTATTGATATGATCATATGGTTTTTATCTTTGCTTTTATTGATATGGTGGATTATGTTGATTGATTTCCGAATGTTAAACCATCCTTGCATCCCCGGGATGAATCCCACTTGGTCGTGATGTATGATCTTTTTGATGAGTTGTTGGATCCTATTTGCCAGTATTTTGTTGAGGATATTCTCATCGGTGTTCATCAGGGATATTGGTCTGTAATTTTCTTTCTTAGTGGTGTCTTTGTTTGCTTGTGGTATTTGGGAGATGTGTGCTTCATAGAAACTGGGAGATTTCCTGTTTTTTCAATTTCCTGGAGAAGTTTGAGGAAAACAGGCAGCAGGTCTTCTTTAAATGTTTGGAAGAATTCGCCAGTGAAACCATCTGGGCCTGGGCTTTTGTTTTTGGGGAGGTTTTTGATCACAGTTTCAATTTCCTTAACATTGATGGGTCTATTCAGGTATTCCAAGTCTTCTTTGTTCAGTCTTGGGAGATTGTAGGAATCGAGGAATCCATCCATTTCTTTTAGGTTCTCCTGTTTTGTGGCATATAGACTTTCGAAGTAGTCTCTAATGATCTTTTGAATCTCACTGGTTTCTGTTATGATGTCCGCCTTTTCATTTCTGATTCGATTTATTAGGGTTCTTTCTCTTTCTTTCTTTGTGAGTCTTGCTAGCGGTTTATCAATCTTGTTTATTTTCTCGAAGAACCAGCTCTTTGTTTCATTGATCTTTCAGATTGTCTTTTTGGTTTCCATGTCATTAATTTCTGCTCTAATTTTTATTATTTCTTTCCTTCGATCTGGTTTGGGTTCCTTTTTCTGGTCCTTTTCTAAGGTCTTGAGTCGTGAAGTCAGGCTGTCTATGTGGGCCCTTTCTTCCTTCCTGAGGAATGCTTGGAGAGCTATAAATTTTCCCCTTAACACGGCTTTAGCTGCGTCCCATAGGTTTTGGCAGCTCGTGTCTTCATTCTCATTTGTTTCTAAGTATTTTTTGATTTCTTCCTTGATTTCCTTCCTGACCCACTCATTGTTCAACATTGAATTGTTTAATTTCCAAGTGTTTGACTTGATTCTCCGTGTCAGTGAGTGGTTAGCTTCTATCTTCAGCGCATCGTGGTCTGAAAAGATGGTTGATACAATTTCTATTTTTCCGATTCTATTGAGGTATGTTCTGGGGCCCAGTACATGATCTATTTTAGAAAATGTTCCATGTGCACTGGAAAAGAATGTGTATTCTTTCTTTTGGGGGTGTAAGGCCCTGTATAGGTCTATTAGGCCTCTCTCTTTCATTTCTTCTTTCAGAGTCAGTGTTTCCTTGTTGAGTTTTGTTCTTGTCGATCTATCCAGAGGTGATAAGGGGGTATTGAAGTCTCCAACTACTATTGTGCTGTTAGTGATGTCCTCTTTGAAGTCTGCTAGGAGTTGTTTTAAATACTTAGCTGGTCGCTCATTAGGTGCATATATGTTTAAGAGTGTGATTTCTTCCTGTTGTATATATCCCTTGATAAACAGAAAATGACCTTCGCTGTCCCTTTTAATCTTTTTCAACCTGAAATCTATGTTGTCGGATAGTAGGATGGCCACTCCAGCTTTTTTATGGGGGTTGTTTGCTTGCAGGATTGTTTTCCATCCTTTGACTTTGAGTCTATGTTTACTCTGTTTGTTCAGGTGTGTTTCTTGCAGGCAGCAGAATGATGGGTTTAATTTCTGGATCCATTTTGCCACTCTGTGTCTCTTTATGGGTGCATTTAGGCCATTGACATTGAGAGAGATTATTGTGATAGGATTTTGTGTCATATTTCTGTGGTATTTGTTGTTTTTATGTGGCTCCACATTGTCTTACAGTAGCCCCTTTAGACCTTCTTTCAAGTTTGGTTTTGAGTCTATGAAGGACCTGAGCTGTTGTTTATCCGAGAAGTAGTGTATGGTTCCTTCGAGTTTGAGTGAGAGTTTAGCCGGATAAAGTATTCTTGGTGAGGCATTCATTTCGTTGAGTCTTTTCACTATGTCCCACCATTGTCTTCGGGCTCGGAGTGTTTCCTCTGACAGGTCTGCTGTAAATCTGAGGGGTGCTCCTTTGTATGTAATTTCCTTCTTTGACCTTGCTGCTTGCAGAATTGTGTCTCTATCCATAGCATCCATCATTCTGACTATGATATGCCTTGGAGTCTTTTTATTTGGGTCTCTTTTTGCTGGTACTCTTCGGACTCCTTGTATCTGGATGCCTGCCTTCTCCAGCTCTGGGAATTTCTTAGCAATGATGTCTTTGACTGGGAACACAGTATTTTTAATCATCAATGGATTCTATGAAATCCTTACCAATATTTCAGCTAACAATTGCCACAGAAAGGTTGTACCTTAGGTATAGGTACAACCAACCTATATTCCTCAACTGCTCCACCTTAGTCTCAGAAGTGGATATTTAGTAACCACATTAAAAACAGCAGCAAATTAACGAGAATTTCTATTTAATTCATTAATCTTTGTTTAAGCAGTACTATTTCATATGAGTGAAATGCAAACACAAAAGTTCATAAGTTTGTAACTGTACATCACAGTGATTCTCTAATAAAAAATTTTAAAAAAAGAAATACTATTTCATTAGAATAGATGACTGTATGTAATTTTACCACACTTTCAGTACTTTTATTTATACTTTTGGTTAATTCATTCATAAATTAGTGAGCTATGTTGTGTCACTGAACTACACTACCGTACATGATTAAAGTAGGACTTAGTAAAGTAAATTGACCTATTTGTTGTACATGGAACATATTTTTTGTATGGAACCACTAACCTTAACCTGCTACCGTTCTCACTATCATTCTTCCTTTCCAAAGTTCCAAGTTACCTTAAGTATTTTTTTTTTGCTTTTTGGGTCACACCCAGCGATGCTCAGGGGTTACTCCTGGCTCTGACTCAGCAATTACTCCTGGCAGTGCTTGGGGGACCATATGGGATGCCGGGGATCGAACCCGGGTCAGCCACGTGCAAGGCAAACGCCCTACCCGCTGTGCTATCTCTCTGGCCCCCTCCTTAAATATTTTTATTTCTTATTTATTTCTTTTTTTTTTAGCTTTTGATTCACACCCAGTGCACAAGGGTTACTCCTGGCTCTGCACTCAGGAATTATTCCTGGCAGTGCTGGGGGACCATATGGGATGCTGGGAATCGAACCTGGGTCAGCCGTGTGCAAGGCAAACGCCCTACCCGCTTTGCTATCACTCAGCCCCGAGTATTTTTATCTCTATAGTAGTTGAATTTATATCATCACATGTATAAACTTCTGGACACATAATTAATGGTTTTTATATTTTAGGGCAAGCCACTTGTTTTCAAATTTGTTTCCACATTCCATTCTCACTTAAGCACCTCTGGACACCCCTTTTCAATCTTATCATGCTGAGCCTTTTATAGAATTTAATTCAAATTTAAATTATTTATTTTTTAAAATTATCACCATAACAATAAAAAAGTTGAGACCACAAGTTTACAATAGTGTGAACATATATGGTTTTAATGCCACACCTTTTTAGGCCAAAGACCTTTGTGGGAAAGGAGGTCTATGGCACAGTTATCTTCTGGTAACAGTAGCCTTTGAAGAGTATAAAATTTTACCCTTAAAACATATACTGTGTAAAGAAACTATGGTACATCTACACAATGGAATATTATGCAGCAGTTAGAAAAAAATGAAAAAAATAAAATTTGCTTATAAATTGATTATAAATGCTTATAAAGAAACTATGGTACATCTACACAATGGAATATTATGCAGCTGTTTGAAAGAATGAAGTCATAAAATTTGCTTATAAAGGGATTGACATGGAGAGTATCATGTGGAATGAAATGAGTCAGAAGGAGAGGGGCAGGTATAGACTGACTGCATTCATTTGTGCTGTATATAAAAGAGAGAGAGACTGAGAGAGAGAATATGAGATTAATAAAAAGGGTGAGAGTAAACACGGGTTAGAAGGACAGGTCAATGGCTGGAAACTTGCCTTAAGAGTGTGTGTGAGTTGAAGGGTACAAGTAAAGGGATATACCTGATAACCTTTCATTATCTATATTGCAAACTATACGGTCTGAAAGAAAAGAGAGAGAGATAGAGATAGGGAGAGAAGAAAAGTATCTGCCATAGTGGCAAGCAGTAGGACAGGTTAGGGGCGGAAGGGAAACTGGGTACATTGGGGGTAGAAAAAGTACACTGGAACATTATATGACTGAAATCTAATCATGAACAACTTTTTAAATATCTATATCACTGTGATTCCATTTTTTAAATTTAAGTTAATTTTAAAAACGCATACCATTTTATAAACCAATATTCTTTCAGGTAATAGTCTGTCAGGATAAGACTATTACACTGGTGATGAGTAGGGATTAAAGTTATGTCCAACGCTTCTCAAAAAATTAAAAATTGAGCTTCTGTTTGATCCAGCAATACCACTTCTGGGAATATATCCTGGAGAAACAGAAAAGTATAGTCGAAATGACATCTGCACTTTTTACAATAGTCAGAACCTGGAAAAAAACCGAGTGCCCAAGAACAGATGACTGGTTAAAGAAACCCTGGTACATCTATACAATGGTATGTTAGAAAAGATGAAGTCATGAACTTTGCATATAAGTGAATCAACATGCAAAGTAACATGCTAAGTGAAATGAGCCAGAAAGAAAAGAATAGACATAGAAAGATTGCACTCATCTGTGGAATATAAAATAACAGAGTTGAAGACTAATACCCTAGAATAGTAGTATATAATACAAGGAGGTTGACTCCATAGCTTGGAAGTTGGTTTCACACACTGGGGGAAAGTCATACCAAATGGAGAAGGGAACACCAAGTAAAATGGGATTGGAGATCCCGCGAGGTAAGAGAAATGCATGCTGAAAGTGGACTAGTGACCAAACATGATGGCCACTCAAGACCCCTATTGCAGAACACAACACCCAAAAGGAGAGAGAGAGAGAGAGAACAAATTGGAATACCCTGCCACAGAGGCGGGGAGAGGTTGGGGGTATGGGATTGGGGGGTGGGAGAGATACTGGGTTCATTGGTAGTGGTGAATGGACACCGGTGGAGGGATGGTCTCCCGAACACGACATGAGGGATAAACAAGCACAAAATGTATGAATTTGTAACTGTACCCTCACTGTCACTCACTAATTAAAAAAATTAAAAAATATAAATAAAATAAATTAGTTACATAAAAATAATAATTAATAAAGTTATGTCCATAAAGACCAAAGTATCAGCAAGTTTCAACATATTTATGGGAATTTCATTCTGAAATTAAAAAATATGATGGTCTGAAAATGCAAACACATGTAATTCGAAGATAGTTCTGAGAAGTATCACACATAAAGCAGAACATGGAACCAACCAACAAAAGAGCAGAAAAATATCCCTCACACCTGGGAGAAGTGTAGGTTGGATCGTAGACCAGTGTAATAGACTAAATAACTTACTTGAATACCAGTCATCTTAATCATGTTTCTCCTATTTAAAATTTTTAAATATATTTGAATTTAGGTAGCGTGGTTAAAACAGTGCTAACATTTATGACTCTGATGCACAGCACTACTGGGCTTTTCACCACTGTCCCTACGCCACCTCTAGGCTAATCCTCATTCCCTCCAGCCTTTTCCCACACTGCTTAGGAATCAGTCTTTTTTTTTTAAGGGGGGGGGCGGGAAAGGCGGGTCACACCCAGCAATGATCAGGGGTTTCTCCTGGCTCTGCACTCAGGAATTACTCCTGGCAGCGCTGAGAGAACATATGGGATGCTGGGAATCTAACCGGGGTTGGCCTCATGTAAGGCAAATGCAGGCCCAGTAATCAGTCTTTATTTTTATGACACCCAGTGATGCTCGGGGTTAGTACTGTCTCTGCACTCAGGAATGACTCCTGGCAGTGCTCAGGGGACCATATGAAATGCCAGGGATTGAACACAGGTTGGCTGCATGCAAGGCAAATGCTCTCTCCACTGTGCTAGATCTCCAGCACCCAATAATCAGTCTTTTAATCCAAGGCTACAGGTTTGTCATTGTTTGAGACTGGCCATTCCTCTCCTTTGTGCCTCAATTTTACACAAATTAGTCCAATAATCCACTATTGTACATGGTCCTCCCTCTGATTTACTTACATAACATGGTGCTCTCCAGTTTCATTCACACTGAAATACTCTGCTTCATCTTTCTCTTTCTTTCCTCTTTTTCTTTCTTTCTTCCTTTCTTTCTTTCTTTCTTTCTTCCTTTGTTCCTTTCTTTCTTTCTCTCTTTCTCTCTTTTTTCACTTTTTCTCTCTTTCTCTTTCTTTTTCTCTTTCTCTTCCTTTCTTTCTCCTTCTTTCTTTCTTTCTTTCTTTCTTTCTTTCTCTCTCTCCTTTCTTTCTTTTCTTTCTTTCCATGTTTCTTTCTCTCTTTCTTTCTTTCTTTCTTTCTTTCTTTCTTTCTTTCTTTCTTTCTTTCTTTTTTCTTTCTTTCTCTCTTCCTCTCTTTCTAGCTTCCTTTCTCTAGATCATTGGCCACAGGCCGCGGTGCTCAGGGCTTACACCAGGCAAGGTGCTGAGGGATCCCTCCTGGTGGGGCTGGAGGGACCATATGAAGTGCCAGGGGTCACATCGGTCAACAGAACAAGACAAATGCTTTACCTGCCCTAATATCTCTCCCAGCCAAAATTTTTATCTTCTCTTGTGGCTGTGTAGTATTCTGTTGGAAATGTAGGTCACAACTTCTTTATCCACGAATCACTGAGGGATGTTTGGGATGTCTCCATTTCCTTATGCACTGAGTGCTGCAGTGACCCTACGTGGGCACTGATCTTTTGGAATGAATGTTTTGTGTTTGGGAGTAAGAAGTTGGATCACTTCATCTCATAGCAATTTTATTCTACTTTTTTTGAGGATCTTCCATATTATAAAACACATGTTTTAAGACTAATTTAAAAACCGGGTATTTAGCATGTGAAATAAAATACACAAATTCATAATTTACTTCTTCATACATAATCCACATGAATTAGTTTAGTGAGACTTAATTTACAACCAACTAACAAGACTCAGAAAGGCTGCTGTGTTCAACTTCCTCCTAAATTATGAAAAATATGTATTTTCATAAATAGAAACAGTCACCGAACTGTTTTCTATCATGATAACATTTCACGATGCTGGCAAAAATAAGAGTTTGCTTGGGTTCCTTGGGAGAGGGAGATGGGTGCACTGGTGACGAGTTGGGTGTTAAAGTTATGTCCACAAGAAACAATTATTGTCAATCAAAACTAATAATAATATTTTAATTGAGAGTTCACCATGGCTGGCTCTTCATTTCCAAACCATACATGTGACAATTATTGAAAAATCATTTCAGAGGAGCTAGAGAGATAGTACAGTGGGCAGGGTGTTTGTCTTCAATGTGGCTGACCCAGATTTGATCCCTGGCATCCCATATGGTACACCAACCATTAGTAGGAGTAATCCCCGAGGGCAAAGCCAGTAGTAACCCCTGATCATCACTGGGTGTTCTCCAAACTTAATTACTATTATTACTATTATTATTTCAGGGTTTTCTATTTTGAAAGAGTTTTAAAGGCTATAAATCGGGTGGTTATTAATACAAATATTTGGAGAAAGCTGTCATCCCGTTGCTCATCGATTTGTTCGAGCGGGCACCAGTAATTCCTCTCATTGAGAGACTTATTGTTACTGTTTTTGGCATATCCAATACGCAGGGGTAGCTTGCCAGGCTCTGCCGTGCGGGCTCCATACACTCGGTAGCTTGCTGGGCTCTCCGAGAGGGACAAAGGAATCGAACATGGGTCCGCCGAGTGAAAGGCAAAAGCCCAACTGCTGTACTATCGTTCCATACCATTTGGAGAAAATTTTATTTTAAGTAATTTACATATTTATTGAATTGCCTTGAGCTACAGTTGCAAGGCTTTCATGTTTGAGTTTCAGTCATACAATGATTGAACACCCATCTCTCCACCATTGTACATTTTCCACCACCCATGTTCCCAGTATCCCTCCCCCACCCCCATGTCCCATCCCACCCCTTCCCTTGACTCTATGGCGGGACATTTTCCCTCTTATAATCTGTCTACTTATGGGCATTATGGTTTCAATAGAAGTAATGAGAGGCCATCATGTTTGGTCTACTATCTACTTTCAGCCCACATCTTGGAGAAAACTTTAAATCAAGTTTATGATATGGCAGTAGAAGATTAGAAGTCTGGGAAAAGGTAACACTCATTAGGTAAGACATTAAACATAGATTCACTTGATTATAGCCAGGTCTACTGAGGAGAGAATATCCAGGAAAACCTTCCCTTACTACATCGGTGTCTATTGGGAAATCAGGTGTTGTGATCGAAAAGGAGCTTCCTACTCATCGTATGGCAGAAAGACTTTTTTAGAGAGCTTTTGGTTTCATTTCAATGCCAGCACTTAAGCCCAGGGCTTCATCCATGCTAAGCATGTGTTCTGCCAATACGGGTGTCGGGGATTGAACCCAGGCTGGCCATGTGCAAGGCAAGAGCCCTACCCATTGTGCAATAACTCGAGCTATCACCTTTACTATTATCAATATTTCCCTACATGTTCATTGTGTTGTACACATACTCAATGCTACATGCCAATCACAACTCAATACAAACGAAGAACACGTACCATAAATGGACAATTCATAGTGCTGAAGAACCCACAAAAGAGTTGAGTGCACAGTCTGAGTCAGTTACCAAATGTTTAAGTATATCTGGGGTTCCTTGCAGCAGTGCTCAAGTGCTACTATGGGTTCTGTGCTCAGTGTCACTTTCAGCATTCCTCTGGAGACATATATAGTGCCTGAGATGAAAGCAGGTTTGGTCGCATGCAAAGCAGTTATCTCAACCTCTATACTACATCTTGTACCCCAGTTTTCATATTTGTAACAAGGAACGTGATAAATTCTCATTTTCATTTATCTGATTTTGCAAGTTAAATTAATAAACTTCAATGACCTTCTTTCTAATTGTGACCCAGGCTGTGAACAAGACTTCACAGGGCTATCTGGAATAATGGAATACTATGATGCTGTTAGAAAAGATGAAGTCATGAACTTTACATAAAAGTGGATCAACATGGAAAGTATCTTGCTAAGTGAAATGAGTCACAAAGAGGGACAGACATAGAAAGATTGCACTCATCTGTGGAATATAAAATAACAGAGTAGGAGACTAATACCCAAGAATAGTAGTATACAATTCCTGGAGGTTGACTCCATAGCTTGGAGGTTGACCTCACATGCTGGGGGAAAGTCATACCAAATGGAGAAGGGAACACCAAGTAAATTGTGAGCAGAGATCCGACGTGGTAAGGGAAATGCGCGCTGAAAGTGGACTAGTGACCAAACATGATGGCCACTCAACACCCCTAATTGCAGACCACAACATCCAAAAGGAGAGAGAGAGAACAAATTGGAATGCCCTGCCACAGAGGCGGGGTGGATTGGGGGAGATGGGACTGGTGGGTGGGAGGGATACTGGGTTCATTGGTGGTGGAGAATGGACACTGGTGGAGGGATGGGCTCCCGAGCACTGCATGAGGGAAAAACAAGTACGAAATGTTTGAATCTGTAACTGTATCCTCACTGTGACTCACTAATTAAAAAATTTTTTAAAAAATTTTAAAAAGAAATGTGTAGGAATAATTTGTTAAGTCCAAACAAAATATCCAAGGAAAAGATTTATGTTAGTAAAGAAAGGTGAGATTTCATATAGTCCCTTTGAACTAAATTCACTCACACACAGACAAGCAATCCCATCTATTTTTACTGGAGAGTATAAATGCAAAATGAATTGAACTGAAGTTAAATTTATGTGAAAGCGCAAATAAAGTAGAAATTGAAATTTTAAAAAATTTCTAAAGTTACAAATATCAATCCACCTGGAATGAGGCATCTCATTGTATATTATAAATAATGAGCCATTTTTTGCCACACCTGGCAGTCCACAAAGAGTACTTCCTGGCTCTGTGCTCAGGAATCACTCCTCACAATGCTCAGCAGACTATATGGGATGCTGGAGACTCAACCCAGCTTGGCCATCACTCTGTGCCATCACTCTTTTTTTTTTTCGCTTTTTGGGTCACACCCAGCGATGCTCAGGGGTCACTCCTTGCTCTGCACTCAGGAATGACCCCTGGCCATACTCAGGGGACCATTTGGGATGCTGGGAATCTAATGTGGGTCGGCCGCATGCAAGGCAAACGCCCTACCCTCTGTGCTATCACTCCAGCCCATAGGAACACTTCTAAATTAGAGTCACAATAAAACTTCCCCCTCAGCTTGTGATATAGGATTGCACTCCGAATATTTGCTAATGTGGCCTGAAAAAAATCAATAAACAGCCCAAGATTTTATATCATGGGATCATGATTCTCTCCTATGCTGAATAGAGGAAGACCAATTTTCTGTTATTATGGACTTTCCCAATACAATGCTTTGAAGATGCCAGGGTCTTCTCAATCATTAATTGATTGATTGATTGATTTGCTTTTTGGTCACACCTGGCAATGTACAGGGGTTACTCCTGGCTTTGCACTCAGGAATTACTCCTGGCAGTGCTCAGGAGACCGTATGGGATGCTGGGAACTGAACCCTGGTCAGCCACATGCAAGGCAAATGCCCTACCCACTGTGGTATCGCTCCAGCCCCTATCGTAGATTTTTGGATATAGCCAAACTCATGTTTGAGAGAAGGTGCAGAGATGGCTGGAACTCTGGAAGACAGGGTAGTTCATGGTGAAGCACTAATGAACACGATAAACTTGATTCCTAACCTGCTGTCTTGGGAACATACCAGAGGGAAAAAATTCCTTTGTCCAGAGCAGTGACCCACAGGGACACGTGTACTTAGTGGCCACAGTAACTGGATGGCAGCAAGCCTAAAGAGTAGAGACCAGGAGCTGTAAATATCTCCTCTGCTCAGTCCCTCAGCTTGTTCAAC
Organism: Sorex araneus; assembly: GCF_027595985.1. Classification (NCBI taxonomy): domain Eukaryota; kingdom Metazoa; phylum Chordata; class Mammalia; order Eulipotyphla; family Soricidae; genus Sorex; species Sorex araneus. Next base: position 247,294,734 of record NC_073303.1, read on the forward strand.
CCAGACTGCTCAGGACAAAGTTGTCACTTTGGCATCCTGAATCTGGCGTAGGGACCAATGCTTCCCTCCATCCCGCTCTCTTGTCTGGGCTCCTGTCTCCATCACCACCTACCCAGGGAAGGATTTGTGCGTCCATCCACAGAGCTCTCTCTCAGAAATCCCATCCAGGTGAGTCCAAATCTCACACAGATTGTGCAGGAAAAGGCAAGAGAGAAGGAAGGGGAAGAAGATTTCCAGATTATTCTGATGACACATGAATTCTTTATAACAGCTTGGTTACTCATTTTTTACAGTGTTAATGATGTCTAGCTGTAGGTGAGTATTGGATACAGCAATACATTTATTGGCAATTAAATGATATGTATAGAAAGGAAATTGGAGGAGGAAATGAAGGTTTGAAGGTCTCCTTGTAAATGTAAGAGGTAAGCCAAAGATCTTTGGTGGTTAATGAAATATGCTATTAATTACTGAGCATATACAGTGAATCATGAGCTCTTGGATCTATTTCTAAAGATATATTGAGTCTGTTTTGAAATTGATCTCTGCACTTGATGTGATATCAACTTAATTTCTATTATAGTCAATTAACATGTATTTATCTGAGATGATAAAATAACATTACTTTCTTGACACACAGAAAGCCTTTCTGTAGAACATTTTTCTAATTTATTTGATCCTTACATTTTAATCAGGATTTAGAGTCCTATGTGGATATCATCATACTACTTTTTATATTTTTGTTTAAAAGTTTCAATTTTCCAGTGCAATTTATTGTGTGCTTCTGTTTTAAAAACTCAAACCAAGGGGCTGGAGCGATAGCACAGTGGATAGGGAATTTGCTTTTCATGTGTCGACCCTGGTTCGATTCCCATCATCCCATATGGTCCCCTGAGCACCGCCAGGAATGATTCCTAAGTGCAGAGCCAGGAGAAACCCCTGTGCATTCAGGTGTGACCCTAAAAGCAAAAAAAAAAAAAAACAAAAAAAAAAACAACTCTAACCAAGCATTATTGTTACTATTATTGTTTCTCTCCCTACCCCATAGCTTCTTTATAAATATTTATTTTATACATAGAATCACACATATTCACCAGATTTGCATTCCAATGCTCAATGAAATTCTGTGTACATAGATAGTGATTTTTATGTTTTAGGACTATCAATACCTCTCCAACTCTTTCCCCCTTTCCTTCACTTGAGGACTTGATGAATGGCCAACTAATAGATAAGCATAAACGCTAATTCTTTATATTCAGATATCCACATATGCACATAGTATTTTGCAGTGTGACTGAGCCTATAAATCTTTGCTAGTATTTCATATTCAAAAAGCATATTTTTGATGCTTAAGTAAAAATGAGAATTTTTTAAGTTGAGTCACCGTGAGATACAGTTATAAAATTTTCATGTTTGAGTTTCAGTCATACAATGCTCGAATACCCATCCCTCCACCAGTGCACATTTTCCACTACCAATGTCCTCAGTATCACCCCAATCCCAACAACCTCCCTGCCTGTAGGGCAGACAATTTCCCACATACTCTCTCTCTACTCTTGGGCTTTATGGTTTGCAATATAGATACTGAGAGGCCATCACGTTTGGTCCTTTATCTCCTTTCAGCACAACCTCCCATCCCCAATTATCTCTCCAACCAACATTGACTTATCGATTCCAGCTTCCTTCTCCCCCAGCTCATGAGGCCGACTTCCAAGTATGGAATAATCTTCCTGGCCCTTGTGTCTACTCTCCTTAGGTGTCAGTCTCCTATTATGTTAAAAAATGAGAATCTTTACAGGGGTTCCAATGTTATCCAAATGCTACTTGTTTATTCAGAATCTTTTTGATTACAACATTGGGAAACGATGCAAATATTTCTGTCCACCAACATTCTAAAACAACCCAAGGCACAGAAAGAACCATTGTGGAGAGTTATAGGGGCAGAATATCAATAATGTTGAGAGGGAAGAAACTCAAATAAAGAACATGCGCATATTAAATATTTGTAGTTACCTTCAAATTGTTCCTTACAATGTGTTTCTCCTAAACTCTGCCAAAAGTGATAGTGACCCATTGCCAAATCTATAAACCTAACCCAAATCAATGTTTAAATATTTTGGTTTTGTTGAGAACTATTGGTGTGAAAGAGTTGATTTCTTGTTCTTTCGATTGATGATTTTTGTCCCAAATAATATCTGTGCTCATTATTTAACTTCCTTTTCCACTATATGTTTAAACACTTAATTCCTCATCCACCTGCTGTTAGATTTCAAAAATATTTACATGTGATTGTCTTCTATTAAATTTTTTTGACTGTCCTGGGCAATATGTTCTTGGCAATATGTTGTATTTATTTATATATTTCTAAATTTCTTGATTCCATATTTTCTTGCTAAATATTTGCTCAGTGGTAGATTTTATACATCGTTTCATAGGTTTTCATTTAATATATGTTGTTGAATATATAGTTCATTTAATGCATATTTCTTAGTTTCATCCCAAATATGTTTCTTCTTGTAGGATCAGATTACTATGGGACATAAAATCATAAAAAAGTTTATTTGACTATAGGCAAAGACTGTATTAGAATTTTGGTTAGCACTTATTCCTTGAATGGAAAGAGAGTGTCTTTCTCAGCTTAGGTGGGATCATATGCTCCTCCTCCTCCTCCTCCTCCTCCTCCTCCTCCTCCTCCTCCTCCTCCTCCTCCTCCTCCTCCTCCTCCTTCTCCTCTTCCTGCTCTTTTTTAAAATTTTTTATTGACTCACAGTGAGATACAGTTACAAGATTGCTCATCATTGAGTTTTAGTCATACAGTGTTCCAACACCTGTCCATTCACTATTGTCCATTTCTCACCAACAATGTTGTTGGTTTCCCTTGGACCATCTCCGTTCCCCCAGCCTATCTCCACAGCAGACAGTTTTATTCTATCTCTTCTCCTCTTCCCCTCCCCTTCCCCTCCCTTCTCCTCCTTTCTCTACCTCCTCTTCCTCCTTTGTCTGCTCCTTTTCTCCTTCTACTTTTCCTCCACCTTCTCTTTCTCCTTCCTCTCTCACCCTCTGTCTCCCCATGTGTCCACACAAATCCTGTAGGCTATGACCAGAATATGACCAGATGTGGCTAAAGGGTCCATTCAGCATTACCAGTAAGGCCTTCCAAATAAAGTTTTTGTTTACAATAAGATTTCAGTTTTTTTATATAATATTTGAAAAAAATGGTAGAATATAAAATCTCCTGAAAAAGCTTGTAAGAAACTATTTATTTCTAAATATGGGACAAGAGTTTCAAAGAAGAGAGAAGGTTCGTACACAAAATATTGATGACAGATACTTTTGGTCATAAAAGTATTTTGTAAATGTATTTAAAAATAATTTTGAAATTTTGAGGGTAGAAAATATATCTGTATTCAAGATCTGAGGCTAAAAAGGGATATTCTTAATAACTTTTTAGTATCAATATTGCAAACCAAAGGGGGAGAGAGAGAGAAAGTGAGAGAGAGAGAGAGAGAGGAAAAGCACCTGCCAAAGAGGCAGGCAGAGGGTGGGGGTGATGGGAAGGAACCTGGGGAAGTGGTGCTGGGAAATGTACCCTGGTGGAGGGATGGGTGTTTGAATTCTGTATGACTGAAATCCAATCATGAACAGCTTTGTAAGGGTCTATCTCACAGTGATTCAATATAAAAGTCAGGAAAAATTATGCTGTACATTACCTTCATCTGGATCAAAGAAATTCTACATTTTTTCACCTTGTAGTTCTCTCTGCCACATGAAATCCAGGAACTTCTCAGAAAACAAGGAATTCCTTCTTCTGGGGCTTTCAGAAGAACCAGAACTGCAGCCCCTCATCTTTGGGCTTTTCCTGTCCATGTACCTGATCACCGTGCTGGGGAACCTGCTCCTCATCCTGGCCGTCAGCTCAGACGCCCACCTCCACACGCCCATGTACTTCTTCCTGTCCAACCTGTCCTTCGTGGACATCTGTTTGACGTCCACCACCATCCCCAAAATGCTGCAGAATATCCTGACCCAGAGCAAAGCCATCACCTATGAAGGATGCATCACCCAGATGTATTTTTTCCTACTCTTTGTAGCATTGGATGACTTTATCCTGACTGTGATGGCCTATGACCGCTATGTGGCCATTTGTCACCCCCTACACTACACGGTCCTCATGAATCCTCGCTTGTGTGTGCTGCTGGTTCTGGTGTCTTGGGTCATTAGTGCCCTGCATTCCTTGATAGAGAGTTTAATGGCTTTACGTCTGTCCTTCTGTACACACTGGGAAATCCCACATTTTTTCTGTGAACTCAAACAGGTGGTTCAACTTGCCTGTAGTGATGCTTTTCTGAATATCTTGGTCTTGAGTCTTTCAACTGGAATTCTGGGTGGCGGACCCCTGGCTGGGATCCTTTACTCTTACACTAAGATTGTTTCCTCCATCCGTAGGATCTCATCAGCGCAGGGGAAGTATAAAGCCTTTTCCACCTGTGTGTCTCACCTCGCAGTTGTGGCCTTATTCTATTGTACTGGCATAGGTGTGTACATGAGTACTGCCGGCACCCAGAACTCACACTCCACTGCAATAGCTTCAGTGATCTACACCGTGGTCACCCCCATGCTGAACCCCTTCATCTATAGTCTGAGGAACAAAGACATTAAAATGGCCCTGAAAATTCTCTTTGAGAAAGAATCCATCAAAGTTTAGTTTCTTAAGACTGAAGAAAATTCTTGATTTCAGTGCACAAGGAACAGAAATTGTAAATCTATTTTTTCAGATATCCATGGTATACTTTTTACTTTATTTGATTAAAAACTTTTATTGAGGGAGGGTAGTGGACCACACACACAGTGATGCTCAGGAATCACTACCGGTGATATCCAGGGGCTTATTCAGTGCCAGGAATACACTGTGTCAGACATATGCAAGCGCCTTAACCTGTATACTATCACTCGGGTCCCACAATTAAATTTTTTCTGTCTTCATATTTAGACAATTAATATGATTAATTTTTGTTAAGTTATTTTTTTCTCCCTGATCGCAAAGTTCTTCTCAATTTAATTTCATGTCCTCTTAAGTTTCCTCGTGTATCTAAATTGTTTGGGAATTTCCATTTAAACCACAAACTACATTGGTTGCTTGAAAATCATTTTTCTGATGGCATAGCTCAACCACCTATTTTGTTCAATTTTAGTTTAAGAATCGTAATGGTGGAGAAGCCTGGGTTCTTAATTGAACACGTTTTCCTTTCTTTCTCTACCAGACATATTTCTAAGGAAATTCTTTCAATAAAGTCTATTTTATTTCAAATAAAAGTAGGAGTTTGTATAATTATCTATGAAAAACTAAATTTTTCCACTTATATAATTTTAAAACAAAGCCCAGACCCAAGCTTATAATCATATATGAAAATTTTCATCATATCTCAGTGACTTAATTTTTGTTTTTTATAAGGAGACAGTACCTCTTGGGTAGGATATATTTGATTGTATAAATTTATACAGATTCTCTAACAATTCTCTCAAAATTAATGAATTAAATATTGTTGAGTAAGCAAACTTGTTTTTAGGAAGTAAATTTTTTTCAAAAACTAAAGGCACAAATTTATTCATGACTGACCACTTTTGAATCATCATGTGGAAAGTTACAAAGCTTTCAGGCTTACGTCTCAGTTATACAAAGATCAAACACCCATCCCTTTGTATCACCATTGCACAAGTTCCACCACCACCAACCCCAGTATACATCCCATCCCACTCTCCCCCACCTGTGTAACTGATAATTTTCCGTTCACTTTCTCTTAACTTTTATTACATTCAATATTTCAACATAAAACTCACTATTATTGCTTGGAGTTTTCCCCTCCATAATCAGACCTGCTGAAAAGGAAGCATTTGATAAATTGTTTAGCATTGCTGAGAATGAAGAGATATGAGGTCACGCGGCCACAATAGCAGCTGTGTGGTTTTGGATTTCTATATTTTAGTAACTTAGTCCTGGGAAATTTCTGCCAAAAGTTGTATTATTGCAAGCTCATACCTCTCTTTAGTGGTCCTTATAATATGGCGGTCGCTACACTGCCCTCCACCCTGAAAAGGAAAAGCCGAGAGAGAAAAACCTTTCCCTTCCTGGAGCAGCATAGTTCCATGGCTAAGTTCACAGTTTAGAGACATTTCTGCAAGAAGCTGCTGGTACCAAAAGTAGATAGGTGGCCACCGGGATCATAGTCATTCAGTAACAGAGAGGCCACACATATGGGGCCACTGGGGTCACATCTCGGTCACATCTCGCCAGTAATGCCCCCCCAAGAAGTAATTTTTAATTAGAATTGAATTTTTAAAAATTGAGTAAAAAGCAGGATACAACAAATCAACACACAAAATTATTCCATTTTCCTATACAATTGTACTACATGATAAAAAATATATGAAGCACTGTACAGTAGTATAATACTCTTATAAATCAAATCAAATAAAAGAGTATAAGATATACTTAAGACAGCTACTGAGGAAAGAAAATCAACAAGACATGAATACGTTGCACTTTTTTATTAAGAATCAGAAGATGCATTATTTTATAAATGAACACACTATTTTTAATCATCAATGGATTCTATGAAATCCTTACCAATATTTCAGCTAACAATTGCCACAGAAAGGTTGTAACTTAAGTAGAGGCACAACTAACCTATATTCTTCAACTGTTCCACCTTATCTCAGAAATAAATTTTTAGTAACCACATTAAAAAAGCAGCAAATTAAGGAGAATTTCTATTTAATTCATTCATCTTTGTTTAAGAAGTACTATTTCATTAGAATAGATGACTGTATGTAATTTTACCACACTTTCAGTACTTTCATTTATACTTTTGATTAATTCATTCATAAATTAGTGAGCTATGTTGTGTCACTGAACTATACTACTTTACATAATTAAAATAGGTCTTAGTAAAGTAAATTGACCTATTTTTTGTACATGGAACATAATTTTTGTATGGACCCACTAACCTTAACCTGCTAGCATTCTCGCCATCATTCTTCCTTTCCAAAGTTCCAAGTTACCTTAAGTATATTTATTTCTATAGTAGTTGAAGTTATATCATCACATGAATGAACTTCTGGACACATAATTAACGGTTTTTATATTTTAGGGCAAGCTACTTGTTTTCAAGTTTGTTTCCACATTGCATTCTAACTTAAGCACCCCTGGACACCCCTTTTTTAATCTTATCATGCTGAGCCTTTTATAGAATTTAATTGACCTTTAAATTATTTATTTATTAAAATTATCAACATAACAGTAAAAAAGTTGAGATCACAAGTTTACAATAATGTGAACACATATGGTTTTGATGCCACAACTTTCCAGGGCAAAGACCTTTGTGGGAAGGGACCCTGGAGGTCTATGGCACTCTGGTCACAGTTATCTTCTGGTAACAATAGCCTTTGAAGAGTATAATTTTTTTTTTCTTTTTGGGTCACACCTGGCGATGCACAGGGATTACTCCTGGCTTTGCACTCAAGAATTTCTCCTGGTGGTGCTCAGGGACCATATGGGATGCTGGAAATCAAATTCGGGTCGGCCACATGCAAGGCAAATGCCCTCCCTGCTGTACTATCACTGCAGCCCCTGAAGAGTATAAAATTTTACCCTTAAAACATGTACTGTAAATGAAGAGATATGAGGTCGTGTGGTCACAATAGCGGCCTCGAGGTTTTGAATTTCTGTATTTTAGTATTTCAGTATCTCAGCAATGGAAACAAATTATCAAATGCTTCCTTTCCAGCAATCCTATTTTGGGGGGCTGGGGGGAACACTCCAAACAATAATAGTGAGTTTTTTGTTGAAATGTTGAATGTAATCAAAGTAAAGAGAAAGTAAAGTGAAATTTATCAGCTACACAGGCAGGGTGGGGGTGCTGGGGGAGAGGTATACTGTGGTTCTATGATGGTCTGGAAATGCAAACGCATGTCAATTGAAAGATACTTCTGAGAAGTATCACACATAAAGCAGAACATGGGATCAACCAAAATGCTTCCCAACAAAAGAGCAGAAAACTTTCCCTCGCACCTGGGACATGTGTAGGTTGGGTCATAGACCAGTGTAATAGACTAAATAAATTTCTTCAATACCAGTTGTTTTAATCATGTTTCTCCTATTTAAAATTTTTAATTGTATTAGGTTATATGTAGCATGGTTAAAACAGTGCTAACATTTATGACTCTGATGCACAGCACTACTGAGCTTTTCACCACTGTCCCTACGCCACCTCTAGGCTAATCCTCATTCCCTCCAGCCTTTTCCCACACTGCTTAGGAATCAGTCTTTTTTATTCGGGGGGGGGGGAGGCGGGTCACACCCAGCAATGATCAGGGGTTTCTCCTGGCTCTGCACTCAGGAATTACTCCTGGCAGCGCTGAGGGACCATATGGGATGCTGGGAATCTAACCGGGGTTGGCCTCATGTAAGGCAAATGCAGCCCCAGTAATCAGTCTTTTTTTTTTTATGACACCCAGTGATGCTCAGGGGTTACTACTGTCTCTGCACTCAGGAATGACTCCTGGTAGTGCTCAGGGGACCATATGGGATGCCAGGCATTGAACCCAGGTTGGCTGCGTACAACGCACTGTGCTATCTCTCCGGCCCCAAGTAATCAGTCTTTTAATCCAAGGCCTCAGGTTTGTCATTGTTTGAGACTGGCCATTCCTGTCTTTTGTTCCTCAATTTTACACAAATGAGTGTGATAATCCAGTATTGTACATGGTCCTCCCTCTGATTTACTTACATAACGTGGTGCTCTCCAGTTCCATTCACACTGAAATAATCTGCTTCATCTTTCTCTTTCTTTCCTCTGTCCTTTTCTTCCTTCCTTCCTTCCTTCCTTCCTTTCTTCCTTCCTTCCCTCCTTCCTTCCCTCCTTTCTTTCTCTCTCTCTTTCTTTCTTTCTTTCTTTCTTTCTTTCTTTCTTTCTTTCTTTCTTTCTTTCTTTCTTTCTTTCTTTCTTTGTCTCTTTGTCTCTTTCTCTCTTTCTCTCCTTCTCTATTTCTCTCTTCCTTTCTCCAGATGATTGGCCACAGGCTGCGGTGCTCAGTGCTTACTCCAGGCACTGTGCTGAGGGATCCCTCCTGGTGGGGCTGGAGGGACCATATGAAGTGCCAGGGCTCACAGCCAGGTCAACAGTACAAGCCGAATGCTTTACCTGCCCTACTATCTCTCCCAGCCAAAATTTATGTCTTCTATTGTGGCTGTGTAGTATTCTGTTGGAAATGTAGGTCACAACTTCTTTATCCATGAATCACTGAGCGATGTTTGGGATGTCTCCATTTCCTTATGCACTGAGTGCTGCAGTGACCCTACATGGACACTGATCTTTTTGAATGTAACTTTTTGGTTTTTGGGTGTAAGCCAAGAAGTGGGATCATTTCATCACATAGCAATTTTATTCTACTTTTTTTGAGGATCTTCCATATTATAAAACACATGTTTTAAGACTAATTTAAAAGCCAGGTATTTAGCATGTGAAATAAAATACACAAATTCATAATTTACCTCTTCATAATTAATCCACATGAATTAGTTTCTTGAGACTTACTTTACAACCAACTAACAAGACTCAGAAAGGCTGCTGTGTTCAATTTCCTCCTGAATTATGAAAAATATGTATTTTCATAAAAATAAACAGTCGCCGAACTGTTTTCTATCATGATAACATTTGACGATGCTGGCAAAAATGAGAGTTTGCTTGGGTTCCTTGGGAGAGGGAGGTGGGTGCACTGGTGACGAGTTGGGTGTTAAAGTTATGTCCACAAGAAACAATTATTCTCAATCAAAACTAATAATAATATTTTAAATGAGAGTTCACCAAGATTGTCTCTGCATTTCCAAACCATACATGTGACAATTATTGAAAAATCATTTCAGAGGAGCTAGAGAGATAGTACAGTGGGCAGGGTGTTTGTCTTGGATGTGGCTGACCCAGATTTGATCCCTGGCATCCCATATAGTATCCCAACCATTAGGAGAGGTAATCCCAGAGGGCAGAGCCAGGAGTAACCCCTGAGCACCACTGGGTGTTCTCCAAACTAAATTATTATTATTACTATTGCTATTTCAGGGTTGTCTATTGTGAAAGAGTTTTAAAGGCTTTAAATCGGATGGTTATTAACACAAGTATTTGGAGAAAGCTCATTGATTTGTTCAAGCAGGCACCAGAAACGTCTCTCATTGAGAGACTTATTTTCACTATTTTTGGCATATCCAATACATACGGATAGCTTGCCAGGCTCTGCCGTGCGGGCTCCATACTCTCAGTAGCTTGCCGAGCTCTCCAAGAGGGGAGGAGGAATCGAACATGGCTTGGTTGCGTGAGAGCCGAAAGCCCAATAGCTGTGCTACTGCTCCAGCCCATTTGAAGAAAATTTTATTTTAATGAATTTATGTATTGATTGATTTGCCGTGAGCTACAGTTGCAAGGCTTTCATGTTTGAATTTCAGTCATACAATGATTGAACACCCATCCCTCCACCAGTGTACATTTTCCACCACCAATGTCCCCAGTATCCCTCCCCCACCCCCATACCCTATCCCACCCCTCCCCTTGCCTCTATGGTGGACAATTTCTCTCTTACACTCTCTCTACTTATGGGCATTATGGTTTGCAATAGAAGTAATGAGAGGCCATCATGTTTGGTCTTTTATCTACTTTCAGCCCACATATTGGAGAAAAATTTAAATCAGGTTTATGATACAGCACTAGAAGATTAGAAGTCTGGGAAAAGGTAGCGCTCACTAGGTAAGACATTAAACATAGATTCACTTGATTATAGCCAGGTCTACTGGGAAGAGAATATCCAGGAAAACCTTCCCTCTCTACATCTTTGTCTATGGGGAAATCAGGTGCATGAAGGTCGGAGTAACCAGGGGAACCCATCGAATGATAAGACCAGGGCAGCTGTAAATAATACCAGTGCTGCCTTACAAAGCACCTGGTTGTTGTGTTTGGAGGAAGGACTTAAGTTTCACATGGCCGTCCCGGGCTTGATTCCTCCATCCCTCTCAGAGAGCCCAGCAAGTTACCAAGAGTATTCTACCTGCACAGCAGAGACTTGCAAGTTCCCCGTGGCATATTCCATATGCCAAAGATAACAACAAGACTCACAATGGAGACGTTACTGGTGCCCACTCGAACAAATCGATGAACAACGGGACGACAGTGCAGTGCAGTGCTACCAACATGTTGGATTCCAATTTTCCTATATGCAATGTTTAGTTTGTTGTGATCGAAAAGGAATTTCCTACTCATCGTATGGCAGAAAGATATTTTTGGGGAACTTTTGGTTTCATTTCAATGCCAGCGCTTAAGCCCAGGGCTTCATCCATGCTAAGTATGTCCTGCCCACACGGGTGTCGGGGATTAAACGCAGGATGGCCATGTGCAAGGCAATAACCCTACCCATTGTGCAATCACTCGAGCTATCACCTTTGCTATTATCAGTATTTCCCTACATGTAGAGTGTGTTGTACACATACTCAATGCTACATGCCAATCACAACTCAATGCAAATGAAGAACATTTGCATGAATAATGGAGAATTCGTAGAGCTGAGGAACCCACACAGGAGTTGAGTGCACAGTCTGAGTCAGTTACCAAATGTTAAAGTATATCTGGGGTTCCTTGCAGCAGTGCTCAAGTGCTACTATGGGTTCTGTGCTCAGTGTCTCTTCCAGCATTCCTCCAAGACATATATAGTGCCTGGGATGAAAGCAGGTTTGGTCACATGCACAGCAGGTATCTCAACGACTATACTAAATCCTTGGACCCCAGTTTTCATATTTGTAAAAAGGATCGTGATAAGTTCTCACTTTCACTTATCTGATTTTGCAAGTTAAATCCATAAACTTCAATGACCTTCTTTCTTATTGTGATCCGGGTTATGAACGAGACTTCACAGGGCTTTCTGGAAGAATAAATGTAATGTGTAGAAATAATTTGTTAAGTCCAAACAAAATATCCAAGGAAAAGATTTATGTTAGTAAAAAAAAGGTGAGTTTTCATATAATTCCTTTGAAATAAGTTCACTCACACACGGTGAAACAATTCCATATATTTTTAGTGGATAGTTATAAATGCAAAATGAATCAAACTGAAGTTAAATTTATGTTAAAGCTAAAATAAAGTAAAAATTGAAATTTAAAAACTTTCTAAAGTTGGGGCTGAAGCAATAGCACAGTGAGTAGGACATTGCATTCGGCCGACCTGGGTTCAATTCCCAGAATCCCAGATGGTTCCCCCGAGTAGTGCCAGGAGTAATTCCTGAGTGCAGAACCAGGAGAAACCCCTGTGCATCACTGAGTGTGACCCAAAAAGCAAAAAATAAAAAATTTCTAAAGTTACAAATATCAATCCACCTGGCACAAGACATCTCATTACATATTATACATAATGAGCACACTTTTAGCCACATCTGGCAGTGCTCAAGGGCTACTTCCTAGATCTGTGCTCAGGAATCATTCCTCACAGTGCTCAGGAGACTATATGGGATGCTGGAGATTGAACCCGGCTTGGTCATGTGCCCTGCCAGCTTTCCCTCACTCTTGCTTCTAAATAAGGGCACTACTAAATGAGAGTTATAATAAAGTGCCCCCCTCAGCTTGTGATATAGGATTCTATTCCAAATATTTGCTTTTGTGGCCTTAAAAAAATCAATAAATGGCCCAAGATTTTATATCAAAGAGCATGATTCTCTCCCCTACTGAACAGAGGAAGACCAATTTTCTGTTATTAGGGACTTTCCCAATGCAACTTAATGCTTTGAAAATGTCAGAACTAGCAAACTCCAGAGGCTTCTCAGTCATAGACTTTTGGACATAAAATCATGTTTGGGAGAAGCGCTAGATCAGCCAGAACTCTGGAAGACAAGATAGTTCATGGTGAAGCACTAATGAACACGCTAAAATTGACTCTTAATCTGATCTCTTGGGAAAAGACCAGAGGGAAAAAACATTCCTTTGTCCAGGGCAGTGACCCACAGGGACACGTGTACCTAATGGCCACAGTAACTGGATGGCAGCGAGCCTAATGAGTAGAGACCAGGAGCTGTAAATATCTCTTCTGCTCAGTCCCTCAGCTCTTTCAGCCTGGACGACTCAGACAAAGTTGTCGCTTTGGTATCCTGAATCTAGTGTGGGGACCAATGCTTCCCTCCATCCTGCTCTCTTGTCTGGGCTCTCGTCTCCACCGTCAGCTACCCAGTGAAGGATTTGTGCTTCCATCCAGAGGGGTCCTTCTCAGAAATCCCACCCAGGTGAGTCAATATGCCACATAGATTATGCAGGAGAAAGTAACAGAGAAGGAAGGAGAAGAATATTCCCAGGTTATTCTGATGACATTCATGAACAGCTACAATTACAGCTTGGTTACTCATTTTTTATTGTGTTAATTATGTCTAGCTATAGGTGAGTATTGTATAGAGCAATACATTTATTGGCAATTAATCTATGGAAAGGAAATTGGAGAAAGGAATAAAGGTTTGAAGGTCTCCCTGTAAATATAAAAGGTAAGCCAAGGATCTTTGGTGACTAATGAAATATTCCATTCGTTACTGAGCATATACAGTGAATCATGAGCTCTTGGGTCTATTTCTAAAGATAGATGAAGTCCTTCTTTGAAATTGATCTCTGTAATTGATGTAATATCAACTTATTCTCTATTATATTTTATTGACTGTATCACTTCCATCCCGTTGCTCATCAATTTCTAAAGTGGGCAACAGTAACGTTTCCCCTGTGAGACTTGTTACCGTTTTTGACATGTCAAATACGCCAAGGGTAGCTTGCCAGGTCCTGCCATGCATGCAGGATAGTCTCGGGAGCTTGCTGTGCTCCTGGAGAGGGACGGAGGAATTGAACCCATGTCGGCCACAGGCAAGGCAAACGCTCTACCCAATCCAGTCTCTTATGAATGACCTACTAATAAATAAGCATAAACACTAATTCTTTACATTCAAATATCCACGTATGCACATAGTATTTTGCAGTGTGACTGAGCCCATAAATCTTTGCTAGTGTTTCATATTCAAAAGCACAATTTTGATGTTTAAGTAAAAATGAGAATTTTTTAAAATTGAATCACTGTGAGATACAGTTATATAGCTTTTATGTTTGAGTTAAATCATACAATGATCGAACAACTATCCCTCTACCAGTGCTCATTTTCCACCACCAGTATCTCCAGTATCCCCCCAATCCTTCCCCTCCCCCTGCCTCTATTGCAGACAATTTCCCCCATACTTTCTCTCTCTACTTTGAGGTGTTATAGTTTGCAATATAAATATTGAGCAGCTATCATGTTTGGTTCTTTATCTACTTTCAGCATACACATCCCATCCCGAATGATATCTCCAACCAACATTGACTTAGTGACCCTTTCTCTATTCCAGCTGCCGTCTCCCCAAGCTCATGAGGCAGACTTCCAACCATAGAGCAATCTTCCTGGCCCTCTGTCTACTCTCCTTGGGTGTCAGTCTCATATTATGTTAAAAAAATGACAATCTTTACAGGGTTACAATGTTATCCAAATGTTACTTGTTTATTCAGAAATTTTTTATTACAACATTTGGAAAGGATGCAAGTATTTCTGTCTACCAACATTTTAACACCCCCTGCCCCCGCTGAAGGCAAAGAAAGAACCAAAGTGGAGAGTTACAGGGGCAGAATATCAATAATGTTGAGAGGAAAGAGAAGCAAATAAAGAGCATCCGCATAGTAAATATTTGTAGTTACCTACACAAGCATGCGACAGGAACAAATGAAGACATTACTGGTTCCTGCTCAAGCAATTGATGAACAACAGGATAACAGTGACAGTGACGGTGACCTTCAAATTGTTACTCACATCATATTTCTTCTAAACTGTGCCAAAAGTGATAGTGAGCCATTGCCAAACCTATAAATCTAGCTCAAATAAATATTTAAATACTTTAGTTTTTTTCAGAACTATAGGTGTGAAAGAGTTGATTTCCTGTTCTTTTGATTGGTGATTTTTGTGCCAATTGATATATAGGCTCATTATTTAACTTGTTATTCCATTATATGTTTAAACCGTTAATTCCTCAACCATTTACTGTTAGATTTCAAAAATCTTTACACGTGATTGTCTTCTATTACATTTTGTTGACCTGTCCATTCACCACTATACATTTCCCACCATCAATGTCCCCAGTTTCCCTTGGACCATCTCCCTTCCCCCAGCCTGCCTCTCTCTCTCTACAGCAGTTTTCTTCTGTCTCTTTTCTCCTTCCCCTCCCCCACTCCTCCCTTCTTCTTCTCCTCCTCTTCCTCCTTCTCCTCCTCCTCCACTTTCTTCTTCTTCTCCTTCCTCTTTTCCTTCACCTTCCACTCCTTCTGCTTTTCCTTCTCCTCCTCCTTCTCTCACCCTCTATCTCCCCAAGTGTCCACACAAATCCTATAGGCTCAGAACCAGCAGGGAACCTGAACTCTTTCCTCCAGGGTGTCTCACATTACAGAGATCAGAAATGCATCAACCACAGATAACACTAGGGAAGGATTTCATTCAACTCAGGTGATGCCTTTCAGAAACTTGGATGACGTGTAGGCAGAATGTGATGTCTCTGAGACCCTCTCTCAGACTCGTATTTCAGAAACGACAGCTGTGGGGAGACCTACTTCTAAGATCCTCATCCTCTGACAAACTCCTCTCTTCACTCTCACTCCTGTTTGTTTATCTTCCCACATTTTCTTAAGCACCCTCCTCAGATTTTTTTTCTTTCTTTCTTTTCTTTTGGGTCACACCCAGCTTTGGACAGGGGTTAGTCCTGGCTCTGCACTCAGGAATTATTCCTGGTGGTGCTCGGGGAACCTTATGGGATGCTGGGAACCGAACCCAGCCAGGCCTCACGCAAGGCAAACGCCTTCCTCACTGGGCTATCGCTCCTCTCCAGAGTTCTTAAGGGTTGCACTGCACCCAAACATACTTCCCTGCAGAATGTTTTCACTATATAATCCTTGTTATGTCTGATCTTATGTTTCCTGCTATTTTTTGTATTTCATAAGCACTTGTATAGAATAGCAGAAAAAGGGATGCAAGGCTTTGGGGAGTAGCTGCCTGGCCCCAGAAACTAAAGCTTTCATGTCCCCAAACCCTCCGTTGTATAGCACTGGTCCTGTTGTTCATGGATTTGTTCGAGTATGTAGCAGTAACATCTCCATTCTGAGACTTGTTTTTACTATTTTTGGCATACAGAATACCCCACAGGGAGCTTGGCAGGCTCTGCGGTGCGGTTGGGATACTCTTGCCAGCTTGACAGACTTTCCAAGAGGGACAGAGGAATTGAACCCACATCGGTTAGGCAAACGCCCTACCGCTGTGCTATTGCTCCAGTCCATTGTTGTGTACTCTGAAATAAAAAAGGAGGATGCAAGGTCATCAAAGATGGGCAAAACATTAGCCCTAGATTATAGAAATGAGGAGATCAGGGAAGGAGAGGAATGGAGGAGGAAGTAATAAGAAGTGGACAAAAGTCCTAGGACTTGGGGACACGGGTGGTGCAGGTGAAGGACATTCATATATTTAAAGCAGGGAGACAACAATACCGAAAACATTGGTCACTGGAACCCAAACTAAAAAACAAAACTTTAAAATGTGCCAGTGAAGGAGGCAGGTTTGTGGAAGGGTTGAAGGGAGCCCGGGGACACGGAGGCAGATGAGCTGACACCGGGGGTGAGATTGGTGATGGAACTGTGGATGCCTGGAACTGTGATAAACAACGCTGCAAATCACGGTCCCTCAAATAGCAGTGGTGGAAAAATCATTCTCATGATATATTTTCTCTTATAAAATCTTTGTGTCACCAGAGCATCTCTCACCACCTGAGTTGTTTGCTAACTCTTCTATTTATTTTATTTCTTGTTCATTACACCATAGTGAGAACTATTATCCATCATTCAATATCAATATTTGAATCAGTTTTCAAACAGCTTGTATTGAGTTCGTAATTACCAAGTTGGTGCTGGGGAGGTAACTCCAAGGGCTAAAATACTCGAGGTCCTGAGGTGAATCCATGACAACACAGGGTCCTCTGAGGGCCACCAAGTGTCTCTGAAGGACCCTAACACCACTGGACCTGAAAATTCAGGCCCCATGCTGCCCAGTTAGGTAGAATATCACCAGATGTGGCTCAAGGGTCTAGTCAACATTGCCAGTAAGGCCTTCCAGGTAAAATTTTTGTTTACAATAAGATTTCCGGTTTTTTTACATAATATTTCCAAAAAATGGTAGAATATAAAATCTCCTGAAATAGCTTGTAAATGAGTAAGTATTTATCTCTAAATATGGGACAAGAGTTTCAAGGAAGAGAGAAGGTGCGCACATAAAATATTTATGACAGATAGTTTTGGTCATAAAAGCATTTTGAAAATGTATTTAAAAATAATTTTGAAATTTTGAGGGTAGAAAATATGTCTGTATTCAAGATCTGAGAGTTAAAAGGGATATTCTTGATAACATTTCAGTATTAATATTGAAAATCAAAAGGAGAGGGGGAAGAGAGAGAGAGAGACAGAGACAGAGACAGAGACAGAGACAGAGACAGAGACAGAGGAAAAGTACCTGCCAAAGAGGCAGGCAGAGGGTGGGGGGTGATGGGAGGGAACCAGGGGAACTGGTGCTGGGAAATGTGCACTGGAGGAGGGATGGGTGTTTGAATACTGTATGACTGAAATGCAATCATGAACAGCTTTGTAAGGGTCTATCTCACAGTGATTCAATTAAAATGTTACAAAAAATTATGCTGTACATTACCTGCATCTGGATCAAAGAAATTCTATATTTTTTTCACCTTGTAGTTCTCTCTGCCACATGAAATCCAAGAACTTCTCAGAAAACATGGAATTCCTTCTTCTAGGACTTTCAGAAGAACCAGAACTGCAGCCCCTCATCTTTGGGCTTTTCCTGTCCATGTACCTGATCACCGTGCTGGGGAACCTGCTCATCATCCTGGCCGTCAGCTCAGACCCCCACCTCCACACGCCCATGTACTTCTTCCTGGCCAACCTGTCCTTCGTGGACATCTGCTTCACCTCCACCACCGTCCCCAAGATGCTAGTGAATTTACAGACACACAGCAAGGCCATCACCTATGAAGGCTGCATCACCCAGATTTATTTTTTCATACATTTTGTAGCATTGGATGACCTTATCCTGACTGTGATGGCCTATGACCGCTATGTGGCCATTTGTCACCCCCTGCACTACACGGTCCTCATGAACCCTCGCTTGTGTGTGCTGCTGGTTCTGGTGCCTTGGGTCATTAGTGCCCTGCATTCCTTGATAGAGAGTTTAATGGCTTTACGTCTGTCCTTCTGTACACACTGGGAAATCCCACATTTTTTCTGTGAACTGAAACTGGTGATTCAACTTGCCTGTAATGATCCTTTTCTGAATATCTTGGTCATGAGTCTTTCAGCTGGAATTCTGGGTGCTGGACCCCTGGCTGGGATCCTTTACTCTTACACTAAGATTGTTTCCTCCATTCTTAGGATCTCATCAGCGCAGGGGAAGTATAAAGCCTTTTCCACCTGTGTGTCTCACCTCTCAGTTGTGGCCTTATTTTATTGTACTGGCATGGGTGTGTACTTGAGTGCTGCTGGCACCCAGAACTCACACTCCACTGCAATATCTTCAGTGATCTACACCGTGGTCACACCCATGCTGAACCCTTTCATCTATAGTCTGAGAAACAAAGACATTAAAATGGCCCTGAAAATTCTCTTTGAGAAAGAAACCACCAAAGTTTAGTTGTCTTAAGACTGAAGAAATTTCTTGAATTTAGCGCACAAGGAACAGAAATTGTAAATCTATTTTTTCAGAGATTCGTGGTATACTTGCTATTTTATTTAAGTAAAAACTTTTATTTAGGGAGGGTGGTGGACCACACACAGTGATGATCAGAAATCACTACCAGTGATATCCAGGGGCTTATACAGTGCCACGGATACACTGGGTCAGACATACGCAAGCGCCTTATCCTGTATACTATCTCTCAGGTCTCGCAATTAAATTTTTTCTGTCTTCATATTTGGACAACTAATATGATTAATTTTTGTTAAGTTATTTTTTCTCCCTGATCACAAAGTTCCTCTCAATTTAATTTCATGTCCTCTTAAGTTTTCTCGTGTATCTAAATTGTTTGGGAATTTCCATTTAAACCACAAATTACATTAGTTGCTTGAAAATCATTTTTCTGATGGCATAGCTCAACCACCTATTTGTTGAATTTTAGTTAAAGAATAGTAATGGTGGAGCAGCCTGGGTTCTTAATTGAACATGTTTTCCTTTCTTTCCCTACCAGACATATTTCTAAGGAAATTCTTTCAATAAAGTCTATTTTGTTTCAAATAAAAGAAGGTTGTATAATTATCTATGAAAACCTAAAATTTTCCACTTATATAATTTTAAATCAAAGACTGACCCAAGTTCATAATCATAAATGAAAACTTTCATCATATCTCAGTGACTTAATTTTTATTCTTTACAAGGAGTCAGTATATCTTGGGTAGGATATATTTGATTGTATAAATTTACACAGATTCTCTAACAATTCTCCCAAAATTATTGAGTTAAATATTATTGAGTAGACAAACTTGTCTTTATGAAGAAATTTTTTTTCACCAACCAAGTGCACAATTTTATTCATGACCGAACACAAACTTTTTTTTTATATTGAATCATCATGTTGAAAGTTACAAAACTTTCAGGCTTAAGTCTCAGTTATACAATGATCAAATACCCATCCCAGTGCACATGTTCCTCCACCACCAGGAACCTGAATATACCTCCCATCCCACGCCCATCCCCCCGCCTGTGTAGCTGATAATTTTCACTTTACTTTCTCTTTATTTTGATTACATTCAATATTTCAACAAAAGACTCATATTATTGTTTGGCGTTTCCCCCCCTCCAAATCAGACCTGCTGAAAAGACAGCATTTGATAATTTATTTTTTATTGCTGAAAATGAAGAGATATGAGGTCACACGGCCACAATAGCAGCTGTGCAGTTTTGGATTTCTGTATTTTTGTATATTAGTAATTAAATCCAGGTAAATATCTGCCAGAAATTGCATCATTGCAAGCTCATAGCTCTCTTTAGTGGTCCTTATAATATGGTGGTCCCCACGCCACCCTCCCCCCCTTCCCCGAAAGGAAAAGCCGAGAGATGAAAATCCTCTCCTCTCCTGGGGCAGCTTGGGACTGTGGCTTAGTTCACAGTCTAGAGTCATTTCTGCAAGAAGCTGCTGGTGCCAAAAGTAGACAGGTGGCCTCCAGGATCATGGTCATTCAGCAACGAGAAGGCCACACACATACGGCCACTGGGGTCACATCTCAGTGGAGAGCGGTGCCAGTAATGCCCCCCTAAGAAGTAAGTTTTAATCAGAATTGAGTATAAAAAGAATTGAGTAAAATGCAAAACACAAAATCAACATACAAAATTATTCCATTTAATTGTACTACGTGATAAAAAGTATATGAAGCACTTTACAGTAGTATAAAATTTATAAACCAAATCAAAGAGTATAAGATATACTTAAGACAGCCATCGAGGAAAGAAAATCAACAACACATGAATATGTAGAACTTTTTGATTAAGAATCAGAAGATAAATTATTTTATAAGTGAATACACTATTTTAATCATCAATGGATTCTATGCAATCCTTACCAATATTTCAGCTAACAATTGCCATAGAAAGGTTGTACCTTAAGTACAGGTACAACCAACCTATATTCCTCAACTGCTCCACCATAGTCTCAATAATAGATTTTAGGTAACCACATTAAAAACAGCAGCAAATTAAGGAGAATTTCAATTTAATTCATTCATCTTTGATTAAGAAGTACTATTTCATTAGAATAGATGACTATGTAAATTTACCATACTTTCAGTACTTTTATTTATACTTTTGGTTAATTCATTCAGAAATTAGTGAGCTATGATGTGTCACTGAACTATACTACCTTACATAATTAAAGTAGGTCTTAGTAAAGTAAATTGACCTATTTTTTGTACATGGAAAATATTTTTTGTATGAAACCACTAACCTTAACCTGCTACCATTCTCACCATCATACTTCCTTTCCAAAGTTCCAAGTTACATTAAGTATTTTTATTTCTTTTTTTTTCTTTCTCTTTTTTTTTTCAGCTTTTTCAGTCACACCCAGCAGTGCACAGGGGTTACATCTGGCTCTGCACTCGGGAATTACTCCTGGCAGTGCTGGAGGACCACATGGGATGCTGGGAATCGAACCTGGGTTGGTCGCGTGCAAGGCAAACACCCTACCCACTGTACTATCGCTCCAGCCCTGAGTATTTATATTTCTATAGTAGTTGAACTTATATCATCACAAGAATGAACTTCTGAACACATAATTAATGGTTTTTATATTTTAGGGCAAGCCACTTGTTTTCAAATTTGTTTTCACATTCCATTCTCACTTAAGCACCTCTGGACACCCCTTTTCAATCTTACCGTGCTGAGCCTTTAATAGAATTTAATTGAAATTTAAATTATTTATTTATTAAAATTATCAACATAACTGGGAATTGCAAAACTACTGTCGGTTGATGTGTCCTAAAAATTATTGGAGTTATGGCAGAAGTGCTTTTTTTGATCAATTGGTTTGTGTTTTGCTGCTGCATTTATCCCAAGAAAAAACAGCTTTAATCTCCAGAAGAAAACCAAAATACCATGGGATTTGTGTGTATTGACATCTTGCCCAAAACATACAACATCATAGTAATTTGTCATGGGCAACATGACCAGAGAGAAGATTTTTGTCATGATTTTAAATACACTGACACACTACTATTGGTTAAAATTAAACATGTTTTACCTGCAGAAATTCTCTCACAAACACCTGCAATAACTTGAAATGCATACCCTTTTCAACCATTCTTTTTCTCATCTATAAATTAAAATATTTCCTGCATTTTGCAAAATGTCAATTCTCCAAAAATGTGTGTATATATTTCTGTACTTGCAGTGTAGTAAAGGTTTAGAAGAAACCCCTTAATCACAGTGGCATACTGTCACTTAGGTTTCAAGCAGCAAAATAAATAGTGCAGCTCAGAAAAAAAATAAAGTAAAATAAAATAAAATTATCAACATAACTATAAAAAAGTTGAGACCACAAGTTTACAATAGTGTGAACACATATGGTTTTGATGCCACACCTTTCCAGGGCAAAGACCTTTGTGGGAAGGGACCCTGGAGGTCTATGGCACTCTGGTCACAGTTATCTTCTGGTAACAATAGCCTTTGAAGAGTATAAAATTTTACCCTTAAAACATATACTGTCTAAAGAAACTATGGTACAACTACACAATGGAATATTATGCAGCTGTTAGAAAGAATGAAGTCATAAAATTTGCTTATAAAGGAATTGACATGGAGAGTATCATTTGGAATGATATGAGTCAGAAGGAGAGGGGCAGGTATAGAATGACTCCATTCATTTGTGCGATATAAAAAATAGAGAGAGAGACTAAGAGAGAATATGAGATCAATAAAAAAGTTGAGAGTAAACAAGGGTTGAAGGACAGGTCAATGGTTGGAAACTTGCCATAAGAGTGTGTGTGAGTAGAAGAGTACAAGTAAAGGGATATACCTGATAGCCTTTCATTATCTATATTGCAAACCATCTGGTCCAAAGGAAGAGAGAGAGAGAGAGAGAGAGAGAGAGAGAGAGAGGAAAAGTACCTACCATAGAGGCAGGCAGTAGGACAGAGTAGAGGCGGAAGGGAAACTGGGTCCATTGGGGGTAGAAAAAGTACACTGGAACATTATATGATTAAAATCCAATCATGAACAACTTTTTAAATATCTATATCACTATGATTCCATTTTTTTAAATTTAATTTAATTTTAAAAACACATACCATTGTCACTGTCACTGTCATCCCGTTGCTCATCGATTTGTTCGAGCAGGCACCAGTAAGGTCTCTCATTGAGAGAATTATTGTTACTGTTTTTGGCATATCCAATACGCAGGGGTAGCTTGCCAGGCTCTGCCGTGGGGGCTCCATAATCTCGGTAGCTTGACGGGCTCTCCGAAACGGGCGGAGGAATCGAACACGGCTAGACCTCGTGAAAGGCAAAAGCCCAACAGCTGTGCTATCACTCCAGTCCATTACCGTGGTATAAACCAATATTCTTTCAGATAATAGTCTGTCAGTATGAGACTAATACACTGGTTACGAGTGGGTGTTAAAGTTATGTCCATAAAGACACAATTATTGTAGACCAAAGTATCAGCAAGTTTGAACATATTTATAGGAATTCCATTCTGAAATTCAAAACTATGATGGTCTGGAAATGCAAACACATGTCAATTGAAAGATACTTCTGAGAAGTATCACACATAAAGCAGAACATGGGACCAAGCAAAATGCTTCCCAACAAAAGAGCAGAAAAGTATCCCTCACACCTGGGACATGTGTAGGTTGGATCATAGACCAGTGTAATAGACTAAATAAATTACTTCAATACCAGTCATCTTAATCATGTTTCTCCTATTTAAAATTTTTAATTGTTCCCATTTGACCCAGCAATACCACTGCTGGGAATATATCCCAGAGAGGCAAAAAAGTACAATCGAAACAACATCTGCACATGTATGTTCATCGCAGCACTGTTTACAATAGCCAGAATCTGGAAAAAACCCGAATGCCCCAGAACGGATGACTGGTTGAGGAAACTTTGGTACATCTATACAATGGAATACTATGCAGCTGTTAGAAAAAAGGAGGTCAAGAATTTTGTAGTTAAGTGGATGGGCATGAAAAGTTTCATGCTGAGTGAAATGAGTCAGAAAGAGAGAGACAGACATAGAAAGATTGCACTCATCTATGGTATATAGAATAACAGAGTGGGAGACTAACACCCAAGAACTGTAGAAATAAGTACCAGGAGGTTGACTCCATGGCTTCGAGGCTGGCCTCACATTCCGGGGAAAGGTCAACTCAGAGAAGCGATCACCAACTACATTGTAGTCGAAGGCCATGTGGGGGAAGGGAGTTGCGGGCTGAATGAGGGCTAGAGACTGAGCACAGTGGCCACTCAACACCTTTATTGCAAACCACAACAGCTAATTAGAGAGAGAAAACAGAAGGGAATGCCTTGCCACAGTGGCAGGGTGGGGTGGGGGGGAGATGGGACTGGGGAGGGTGGGAGGGACACTGGGTTTACGGGTGGTGGAGAATGGGCACTGGTGAAGGGATGGGTTCCCAAACTTTGTATGAGGGAAGTATAAGCACAAAAGTGTATAAATCTGTAACTGTACCCTCACGGTGATTCTCTAATTAAAAATAAATAAATTTAAAAAAAAATAAATAAAATAAAATTTTTAATTGTATTCTAATTTAGGTAGCGTGGTTAAAACAGTGCTAACATTTATGACTCTGATGCACAGCACTACTGGGTTTTTCACCACTGTCCCTACGTCACCTCTATGCTAATCCTCATTCCCTCCAGCCTTTTTCCACACTGCTTTGGAATCAGACTTTTTTGCAGGGGGGAGGCAGGTCACACCCAGCAATGATCAGGGGTTTCTCCTGGCTCTGCACTCAGGAATTACTCCTGGCAGCTCTGAGGGACCATATGGGATGCTGGGAATCTAACCAGGATTGGTCTCATGTAAGGCAAACGCAGCCCCAATAATCAGTCTTTTTTTAGGTGACACCCAGTGATGTTCAGGGGTTACTACTGGCTCTGCACTCAAGAATGACTCCTGGCAGTGCTCAGGGGACCATTTGGGATACCAGGGATTGAACCCAGGTTGGCTGTGGAAGGCAAATGCTCTCTCCACTGTGCTATCTCTCCAGCCCCCAGTAATCAGTCTTTTAATCCAAGGCTCCCTCCCGGTTCGTCATTGTTTGAGACTGGCCATTCCTCTTCTTTCTTCCTTAATTTTACACATGAGTGCAATAATCCAGATTTGTACATGATCCTCCCTCTGATTTACTTACATAACTTGGTGCTCTCCAGTTCCATTCACACTGAAATAATCTGCTTCATCTTTCCCTTTCTTTCCTCTATCTTTTTCTTTCCTCTTTTTCTTTCTTTCTTTCTTTCTTTCTTTCTTTCTTTCTTTCTTTCTTTCTTTCTTCTTTCTTTCTTTCTTTCTCTCTCTCTCTTTCTTTGTTTATATACTTTTCTCTTTCTTTTTCTTTCCTTCCCTTCCTTTCTTCCTTCCTTTCTTTCTTTCTTTCTTTCTTTCTTTCTTTGTTTATTTACTTTTCTTTCTTTCTTTCTTTCCTTCCCTCCCTCCCTTCCTTCCTTCCTTCCTTCCTTCCTTCCTTCCTTCCTTTCTTTCTTTCTTTCTCTCTCTCTCTTTCTTTGTTTATATACTTTTCTTTCTTTTTCTTTCCTTCCCTTCCTTTCTTCCTTCCCTCCTTTCTTTCTTTCTTTCTTTCTTTCTTTGTTTATTTACTTTTCTTTCTTTCTCTTTCTTTCCTTCCCTCCCTCCCTTCCTTCCTTCCTTCCTTCCTTTCTTTCTTTCTTTCTTTCCTTCTTTCCTTCCTTCTCTCTTTCTCTCTTTCTCCCTTTCTCTCTTTCTTTCTCCAGATGATTGGCCACAGGCTGTGGTACTCAGTGCTTACTCCAGGAACTGTGCAGAGGGATCCCTCCTGGTGTGACTGGAGGGACCATATGAAGTGCCAGGGCTCACATAAGTCAACAGTACCAGGCAAATGCTTTATCTGCCCTACTGTCTCTCCGAGCCAAAATTTTTATCTTCTCTTGTGACTGCGTAGTATTCTGTTGGAAATGTAGGTCACAACTTCTTTATCCATGAATCATTGAGGGATTTGAGGGATGTTTGGGATGTCTCCACTTCCTTTTGCACTGAGTGCTGCAGTGACCCTACGGGGGCACTGATCTTTTCAAATGAATGTTTTGTGTTTGGGGATAAGCCAAGCTGTGGAGTCACTTCGTCACATAGCAATTTTATTCTACTTTTTTTGAGGACCTTCCATATTATAAAATACATGTTTTAAGATTAATTTAAAATCCAGGTATTTAGCATGTGAAATAAAATACACAAATTCATAACTTACCTCTTCATAATTAATCCACATGAATTAGTTTCATGAGACTTATACTACAACCAACAAACAAGACTCAGAAAGGGTGCTGTGTTCAATTTCCTCTTCAATTATTAAAAATATGTATTTTCATAAAAAGAAACAGTCGCCGAACTGTTTTCTAGCATGATAACATTTGACGATGCTGGCAAAAATAAGACTTTGCTTGGGCTCCTTGGGAGAGGGAGATGGGTGCACTGGCGACGAGTTGGGTGTTAAAGTTATGTCCACAAGAAACAATTATTGTCAATCAAAACTAATAATAATATTTTAATTGAGAGTTCACCAAGGCTGGCTCTGCATTTTTAAACCATACATTTGACAGTTATTAAAAAATCATTTCAGAGGAGCTAGAGAGATAGTACAGTGGACAGGGTGTTTGTCTTGGATATGGCTGACCCAGATTTGTTCCCTGGCATCCCATATGGTACACCAACCATTAGGAGGAGTAATCCCTGAGGGCAAAGCCAGGAGTAACCCTGAACATCACTGGGTGTTCTCCAAACTAAATTACTATTGTTACTATTATTATTTCAGGGTTTTCTATTGTGAAAGAGTTTTAAGGCCTATACATCGGGTGGTTATTAATACAAGTATTTGGAGAAAGCTGTCATCCGTTGCTCATCGATTTGTTCGAGCAGGGACCAGTAATGCCTCTCATTGAGAGACTTATTGTTACTGTTTTTGGCATATCCAATACGCACGGGTAGCTTGCCAGGCTCTGCCGTGCGGGCTCCATACTCTCGGTAGCTGGCCGGGCTCTCCAAGAGGGGAGGAGGAATCGAACACGGATCCGAGGCGTGAAAGCTGAAAGCCCAACTGCTGTGCGATCGCTCCAGCCCATTTGGAGAAAATTTTATTTTAATTAATTTACGTATTTATTGAATTGCCGTGAGCTACAGTTGCAAGGCTCTTATGTTTGAGTTTCACTCATACAATGATTGAACACCCATCCCTCCACCAGTGTACATTTTCCACCACCCATGTCCCCAGTATCCCTCCCCCACCCCCATGACCCATCCCACCCCTCCCCTTGCCTCCATGGTGGGACAATTTCCCTCTTATACTCTCTCTACTTATGGGCATTATGGTTTGCAGTACAAGTTATGAGAGGCCATCATGTTTGGTCTTTTATCTACTTTCAGCCCACATCTTGGAGAAAACTTTAAATCAGGTTTATGATATGGCACTAGAAGATTAGAAGTCTGGGAAAAGGTAGCGCTCATTAGGAAAGACATTAAACATAGATTCACTTGAGTACAGCCAGGTCTACTGGGAAGAGAGTAATCAGGAAAACCTTCCCCCTCTACATCGGTGTCTATGGGGAAATCAGGTGCATGAAGGTTGGAGTAACCAGGGGAAACCCATCGAATGATAAGACCAGGGCAGCTGTAAATAATGCCAGTGCTGCCTTGCAAGGCACCTGGTTGTTGCGTTTGGATGAAGGACTTTAGTTTCACGCGGCCGACCCGGATTTGATTCCTCCATCCCTCTCGGAGAGACCAGCAAGTTACCAAGAGTATCCCACCCGCACAGCAGAGCCTGGCAAGCTCCATGTGGCATATTCGATATGCCAAAAACTAACAAAAAGTCTCACAATGGAGACGTTACTGGTGCCTGTTCGAGCAAATCGATAAACAATGGGACGACAGTGCAGTGCAGTGCTACCAACATTTTGGATTCCGATTTTCCTATATGCAATGTTTAGTTTGTTGTGATCAAAAAGGAGCTTCCTACCCATTGTATGGCAGAAAGACTTTTTTAGAGAGCTTTTGGTTTCATTTCAATGCCAGCGCGTAAGTCCAGGGTTTAATCCATGCTAAGTATGTCCTACCCATACGGGTGTCGGGGATTGAACCCAGGCTGGCCATGTGCAAGGCAAGAGCCCTACCCACTGTGCAATAACTCGAGCTATCACCTTTACTATTATCAATATTTCCCTACATGTAGAGTGTGTTGTACACATACTCAATGCTACATGCCAATCACAACTCAATGCAAATGAAGAACATGTACTATAAGATGGACAATTCATAGAGCTGAGGAACCCACACAGGAGTTGAGTGCACAGTCTGAGTCAGTTACCAAATGTTTGTTTAGATCTGGGATTCCTTGCAGCAGTGCTCAAGTGCTACTATGGGTTCTGTGCTCAGTGTCTCTTCCAGCATTCCTCCAGAGACATATATAGTGCCTGGGATGAAAGCAGGTCTGGTCACATGCAAAGCAGTATCTCAACGACTATACTAAATCCTTGGACCCCAGTTTTCATATTTGTAATGAGGAACGTGATAAATTCTCGTTTTCACTTAACTGATTTTGCAAGTTAAATCCATAAACTTCAATGACTTTCTTTCTAATTATGACCCAGGTTATGAACAAGACTTCACAGGGCTTTCTGGAAGAATAAATGAAATGTGTAGAAATAATTTGTTAAGTCCAAACAAAATATCCAAGGAAAAGATTTATGTTAGTTAAATAAAGGTGAGTTTTCATACAGTTCCTTTGAAATAAGTTCACTCACACACGGTGAAGCAATCCCATATATTTTTCCTGGATAGTTGTAAATGCAAAATGAATCGAACAGAAATTAAATTTATGTTAAAGCTAAAATAAAGTAAAAATTGAAATTTAAAATATTTCTAAAGTTGGGGCTGAAGCAACAGCACAGTGAGTAGGACGTTGCATGCGGCCGACCTGGGTTCGATTCACAGAATCCCAGATGGCACCCCAGAGTAGTGCCAGGAGTAATTCCTGAGTGCAGAACCAGGAGTAACCCCTGTGCATCACTGGGTGTGACCCAAAAAGCAAAAAATAAAAAATTTCTAAAGATACAAATATCAATCCACCTGGCACAAGACATCTCATTACATATTATACATAATGAGCTCGCTTTTCACCACATCTGGCAGTGCTCAAGGGCTACTTCCTAGATTTGCCTCTCAGGAATCACTCTTCAAAGTGCTCAGGAGACTATATGGGATGCTGGAGATTGAACCCGGCTTGCCCACGTGCAAGGCAAGTGCCCTGCCAGCTTTGCCTCAGTCCTGCCTCTAAATAAGGGACACTTCTAAATGAGTTATAATAAAATGTCTCCCTCAGCTTGTGATAGGATTATATTCCAAATATTTGCTTATGTGGCCTGAAAAAACTCAATAAATGGCCCAAGATTTTATATCAAAGGAGCATGATTCTCTCCCCTACTGAACAGAGGAAGACCAATTTTCTGTTATTAGGGACTTTCCCAGTGCAACTTAATGCTTTGAAAATGTCAGAACTAGCAAATTCCAGAGGCTTCTCAGTCATAGACTTTTGGACATAAAATAATGTTTGGGAGAAGGTGCTAGATCAGCTAGAACTCTGGAAGACAAGATAGTTCATGGTGAAGCACTAATGAACACGATAAAATTGACTCCTAACCTGCTCTCTTGGGAACAGACCAGAGGGAAAAACATTCCTTTGTCCAGAGCAGTGACCCCCAGGGACACGTGTACTTAGTGGCTGCAGTAACTGGATGGCAGCGAGCCTAATGAGTAGAAACCAGGAGCTGTAAATATCTCCTCTGCTCAGTCCCTCAGTGTGTTCAACCCAGACTGCTCAGGACAAAGTTGTCTCTTTGGCATCCTGAATCTGATGTGGGGACCAATGCTTCCCTCCATCCTGCTCTCCTTTTTGGGCTCTTGTCTTCATGGTCAGCTACCCAAAGAAGGATTTGTGCTTCCACCCAGAAGGGTCCTTCTCAGAAATCCCACCCAGGTGAGTCTATATGTCACATAGATTATGCAGGAGAAAGTAATAGAGAAGGAAGGGGAAGAATATTCCCAGGTTATTCTGATGACCTACATGAACAGCTACAAGTACAGCTTGGTTACTCATTTTTTATGGTGTTAATGATGTCTAGCGGTAGGTGAGTATTGTATATAGCAATACATTTATTGGCAATTAAAAGATATCTATAGAAAGAAAATTGGAGGAAGGAATAAAGGTTTGAAGGTCTCCCTGTAAATATAAAAGATAAGCCAAGGATATTTGGTGACTAATGAAATAATCCATTAGTTACTGAGCATCTACAGTGAATCATGAGCTCTTGGATCTATTTCTAAAGATAGATGAAGTCCTTCTTTGAAATTGATCTCTCTAATTAATGTAATATCAACTTATTCTCTATTATATTTTATTCACTGTATCACTGTCATCCCGTTGTTCATCGATTTGCTCAAGTGGGCACCAGTTACATCTACACTGTTTTTGGCATATCGAATATGCCACGGGTAGACTGCCAGGCCCTGCCATGCGGGCAGGATACACTCGGGAGCTTGCTGGGATCCCCGAGAGTGACGTGGAATAACCCAGGTCAGTCGCGTACAAAGCAAACGCCCTACCCTCTCCAGTCTCTTATGAATGACCTACTAACAAATAAGCATAGACACTAATTCTTTACATTCAAATATCCACATATGCACATAGTATTTTCTAGTGTGAATGAGCCCATAAACCTTTGCTAGTGTTTCATATTCAAAAGCACAGTTTTGATGTTTAAGTAAAAATGAGAATTTTTTAAAATGAATCACCGTGAGATACAGTTATAAAGCTTTTATGTTTGAATTTTGTCACACAATGATCTAATAACTATCCCTCTACCAGTGAACATTGTCCACCACCAATTTCCCCAGTATCCCCCCAATCCTTACCATCCCCCTGCCTCTATGGCAGACAATTTCCCCCATACTCTCTCTCTCTACTTTGGGGTATTATGGTTTGCAATATAAATACTGAGCAGCCATCACGTTTGGTCGTTTATCTGCTTTCGGCCCATATCTCCCATCCTGAATGATCTCTCCAACCAACATTGATTTAGTGATCCCTTCTCCATTCCAGCTGCCTTCTCCCCCAGCTCATGAGGCAGACTTCCAACCATTGAACAATCTTCCTGGCCCTTGCGTCTACTCTCCTTGGTTGTCAGTCTCATTTTATGTTAAAAAATGAGAATCTTTACAGGGGTTCCAATGTTATCCAAATGTTACTTGTTTATTCAGAATCTTTTTGATTACAACATTAGGAAAGGATGCGAGTATTTCTGTCTACCAACATTTTAATCCCCCCCCCCCACCGCCAAGGCAAAATAAGAACCAAAGTGGAGAGTTTCTGGGGCACAATATCAATAATGTTGAGAGGTAAGAAACCCAAATAAAAAGCATCCGCATAATAAATATTTGTACTTACCTACACAAGCATGCAACAGGGACAAATGAAGACGTTACTGGTTCCTGCTCAAGAAATTGATGAACAACAGGATGACAGAGACAGTTATGGTGACCTTCAAATTGTTCCTCACATCGTATTTCTTCCAAGCTCCGCCAAAAGTGATAGTGACCCACTGCCAAACCTATAAATCTAGCTCATATCAATATTTAAATATTTTAGTTTTGTTCAGAACTATTGGTGTCAAAGAATTGATTTCTTGTTCTTTTGATTGATGATTTTTGCCCAAATTGATATATAGGCTCATTATTTAAATTGTTATTCCGTTATATGTTTAAACACTTAATTGCCCATCCATTTACTGTTAGATTTCAAAAATATTTACATGTGATTGTCTTCTATTACAGTATGTTGACCTGTCCATTCACCACTGTACATTTCCCACCTTCAATGTCCCCAGTTTCCCTCAGACCATCTCCCTTCCCCAGCCTGCCTCTCTCTACAGCAGTTTTCTTCTATCACTTTTCCTCTTCACCTCCCCCCTCCTCCCTTCTCCTTCTCCTCCTCTTCCTCCTTCTCCTCCTCCTCCACCACCTTCTCCTTCTTCTTCTCCTTCTACTTTTCCTTCTTCTACTCCTCCTTCTCCTTTTCCTTCTCCTCCCTCTCTCACCCTCTATCTCCCCGAATGTGGTGTCTCTGAGACTCCCTCTCGGACTCATATTTCAGAAACGACAGCGGTGGGGAGACCTACTTCTAAGATTCTCATCCTCTGACAAACTCCTCTCTTCACTCTTACTTCTGTTTGTTTCTCTCCCCACATTTTCTCAAACACCCTCTTCAGAGTTTTTTACTTTCTTTCTTCGCTTTTGGATCTCACCCAGCTTTGGACAGGGGTTACTCCTGGCTCTGCACTCAGGAATTATTCCTGGTGATGTCGGGGAACTTTATGGGATGCTGGGAACCGAACCCGGCCAGTCCTCATGCAAGGCAAATGCCCTCCTCGCTGGGCTATCGCTCCAGTCCAGAGTTCTGAAGGGTTTCACTGCACCCAAACATACTTCTCTGCAGACTGTTTTCACTATATAATCCTTGTTATGTCTGATCGAATGTTACCTGGTATTTTTTGTATTTTGTAAGCACTTGTACAGAATAGCAGAAAAAAGGAATGCAAGGCTTTGGGGAGTAGCTGCCTGGCCCCAGAAACTGGAGCTATCATTTGCCCACACCCTCCATTGTGTAGCACTAGTCCTGTTCATGGATTTGCTTGAGAGGGCACCAGTAATACCTCCATTGTGAGACTTGTTTTTACTGTTTTTGGCATATCGAGTACCCCCCAGGGAGCTTGCCAGGCTCTGCCATGAGGGCTGGATACTCTTGGTAGCTTGCCAGGCTTTCCAAGAGGGACAGAGGATTGAACACAGGTCGATCGCATGCATGGTAATGCCCTAATGCTGTGCTATTGCTCCAGTCCATTGTTGTTGTACTCTGAAAAAAAAAAAACATGGGATGCAAGGTATCAAAGATGGGCAAAACATTGGACCTAGATTATAGAAATGAGGAGATCAGGGAAGGAGAGGAATGGAGGGGGAAGTAATAAGATGTGGACAAAGGTCCTAGGACTTGGGCACATGGGGGGTGGTGCAGGTGAGATACATTCATATATCTAAACCAGGGAGACAACAATACCACAAACATTGGTCAGTGGAACCGAAACTAAAGAACAGAAATTTAAAATGTGCCTATGAAGGAGGCAGGTTGGTGGAGGGGTTGAAGGGAGCCCGGGGACACGGAGGCAGGTGAGCTGATACTGGGGGTGAGATTGGTGATGAAACAGTGGATGCCTGGAACTTTGATAAACAATGCTGCATATCACGGTCCCTCAAATAGCATTTGTAGAAAAATCATTATCATGACATATTTTCTCTTCTAAAATTTCTGTGTCATCAGAGCATCTCTCACCACCAGAGTTGTTTGCTAACTCTTCTATTTATTTTATTTCTTGTTCATTACACCATAGTGTGAACGATTATCCATCATTCAATATAAATATTTGAATCAGTTTTCAAACAGCTGGTATTGAGATCCTAATTACCAAGTTGGTGATGAGCAGGTAACACCAAGGGCTAAAATACTCGAGGTCCTGAGGTGAATCCATGACAATACAGGGTCCTTTGAGGGACACCAAGTGTCTCTGAAGGACCCTAAGACCACTGAACCTGAAAACTCAGGCCCCATGCTGCCCAGTTAGGTAGAATATCACCAGATGTGGCTCAACGGTCCAGTCAGCATTGCCAGTAAGGCGTTCCAACTGCAATTTTTATTTACAATAAGATTTCAGTTTTTTATCATGATATTTCAAAAAATGTTAGAATATAAAATCTCCTAAAAAAGCTTGCAAGTGAGTGAGCATTTATCTCTAAATATTGGACAAGAGTTTCAAAGAAGAGAGAAGGTGTGCACATAAAATATTGATGACAGATTGTTTTGGTCATAAAAGTATTTTGTAAATGTATTTAAAATAATTTTTGAAATTTTTAGAGTAATATATGTCTGTATTCAAGATCTGAGGGTTAAAAGGGAAATTCTTGATAATGTTTCAGTATTAATATTGCAAATCAAAGGGAGAGGGAGAGAGAGAGAGAGAGAGAGAGAGAGAGGGGGGGGGGAAAAAACACCTGCCAAAGAGGCAGGCAGAGGCTGTGGGGTGACAGGAACCTGGGGAACTGGTGCTGGGAAATGTGCTCTGGAGGAAGGATGGGTGTTTGAATACTGTATGACTAAAATCCAATCGTGAATACCTTTGTAAAGGTCTATCTCACAGTGATTCAATTAAAAAGTTAGGAAAAATTATGCTGTACATTACCTGCATCTGGATCAAAGAAATTCTATATTTTTTTTCACCTTGTAGTTCTCTCTGCCACATGAAATCCAGGAACTTCTCAGAAAACAAGGAATTCCTTCTTCTAGGACTTTCAGAAGAACCAGAACTGCAGCCCCTCATCTTTGGGCTTTTCCTGTCCATGTACCTGATCACCGTGCTGGGGAACCTGCTCATCATCCTGGCCGTCAGCTCAGACCCCCACCTCCACACGCCCATGTACTTCTTCCTGTCCAACCTGTCCTTCACAGACATCTGCTTCACCTCCACCACCGTCCCCAAGATGCTAGTGAATTTACAGACACACAGCAAGGCCATCACCTATGAAGGATGCATCACCCAGATTTATTTTTTCATACATTTTGTAACATTGGATGTCTGTATCCTGACTGTGATGGCCTATGACCGCTATGTGGCCATTTGTCACCCCCTGCACTACACGGTCCTCATGAACCCTCGCTTGTGTGTGCTGCTGGTTCTTGTGTCTTGGGTCATTAGTGCCCTGCATTCCTTGATAGAGAGTTTAATGGCTTTACGTCTGTCCTTCTGTACACACTGGGAAATCCAACATTTTTTCTGTGAACTGAAACTGGTGATTCAACTTGCCTGTAATGATCCGTTTCTGAATATCTTGGTCATGAGGCTTTCAGCTGGAATTCTGGGTGCTGGACCCCTGGCTGGGATTCTTTACTCTTACACTAAGATTGTCTCCTCCATCCGTAGGATCTCATCAGCGCAGGGGAAGTATAAAGCCTTTTCCACCTGTGTGTCTCACCTCTCAGTTGTGGCCTTATTTTATTGTACTGGCATAGGTGTGTACATGAGCACTGCTGGCACCCAGAACTCACACTCCACTGCAGTAGCTTCAGTGATCTACACCGTGGTCACCCCCATGCTGAACCCCTTCATCTATAGCCTGAGAAACAAAGACATTAAGATGGCCTTGAAAATTCTCTTTGAGAAAGAAACCACCAAAGTTTAGTTGTCTTAATACTGAAGAAATCTCTTTATTTTAGGGCACAAGGAAAAGAAAATGTAAGTCTATTTTTTCAGAGATCCAATGTATCTTGCTACTATATTTAATTAAAAACTTTTATTGAGGGAAGGTAGTGGACCACACACACAGTGATGCTCAGGAATCACTACTGGTGATATCCAGGGGTTCATTCAGTGCCAGGAATACACTGGGTCAGACATATGCAAGCACCTTAACCTGTATACTATCTCTCAGGTCCCACAATTAAATTTTTTCTGTCTTCATATTTAGACAATTAATATGATTAATTTTTGTTAAGTTATTTTTTTCTCCCTGATCACAAGTTCCTCTCAATTTAATTTTATGTCCTCTCAAATTTTCTTGTGTACCTAAATTGTTTGGGAATTTCCATTTAAACCGCAAACTACATTGGTTGCTTGAAAATCATTTTTCTGATGGCATAGCTCAACCACCTACTTTGTTCTATTTTAGTTAAAGAATAGTAATGGTGGAGAAGCCTGGCTTCTTAATTGAACACGTCTTCCTTTCTTTTCCTACCAAACATATTTCTAAGGAAAGTCTTTCAATAAAGTCTATTTTACTTCAAATAAAAAAGGTTGTATAATTATCTATGAAAACCTAAAATCTTCCACTTATATAATTTTAAATCAAAGCTCAGACCATTTTATAATCATACATGAACACTTTCATCATCTCTCAGTCACTTAATTTTTGTTCTTTATAAGGAAACCATATATCTTGTGTAAGATATATTTGATTGTATAAATTTACACAAATTCTCTAAGAATTCCTCCAAAATTATTGACTGAAATATTATTGAGTAAACAAACTTGTCTTTAAGAAGTAATTTTTTGTCACCAACTAAAGGCACAATTCATTCATGACTGACCACAAGTTCTTTTTTTTTTTTAATCATCATGTGGAAATTTGCAACGCTTTCAGGCTTAAGTCTCACTTATACAAAGATCAAACACCCTTTTTTCACCAGTGCACATGTTCCACCACCACAAACCCCAGTATACCTCCCATACCACCCTCCCCCCACCTGTGTAACTGACAATTTTCAGTTTAATTTCTCTTTACTCTTATTATATTCAATATTTCAACAAAATACTCACTATTATTGTTTGGAGTTCTCCTCCCCAAAATCAGACCTGCTGAAATGAAAGCATTTGATAAATTGTTTAGCATTGCTGAGAATGAAGAGATATGAGGTTGCATGGCCACAAGCAGCTGAGGTGTGGTTTTGAATTTCTGTATTTTAGTAACTAAGTCTAGGGAAATTTCTGCCAGAAATTGTATCATTGCAAGCTCATACCTCTCTTTAGTGGTCTTATAATATGGCTGTCGCTACAACGCCCTCCACCCCGGAAAGGAAAAGACATTAGAGAAAAACCTTTTCCCTCCTGGGGCAGCATGGGGCCATGGTT
Organism: Sorex araneus; assembly: GCF_027595985.1. Taxonomy (NCBI): domain Eukaryota; kingdom Metazoa; phylum Chordata; class Mammalia; order Eulipotyphla; family Soricidae; genus Sorex; species Sorex araneus. Next base: position 247,331,390 of record NC_073303.1, read on the forward strand.
TAGTTCACAGTTCAGAGATATTTCTGCAAGAAGCTGCTGGTGCCAAAAGTAGGTAGGTGGCCCCCGGGATCATGGCCATTCAGCAATGGAGAGGCCGCACACGTGCGGCCACTCAGGTCATATCTCGGTCACATCTCGTCAGTAACGCCCAACCTAAGAATAAGTTTTAATTAGAATTGAGTAAAAAAATGAATTGAGTAAAATGCAGGATACAAATTCAACACAAAAAATTATTCCATTTCTCTATACAATTGTACTACATAATAAAAGTATGTGAAGCACTTTACAGTAGTATAGAACTCTTATAAACCAAATCAAACAAAAGAGTATAAGATATACTTAAGACAGTTATAGAAGAAAGAAAATCAACAAGACATGAATATGTTGAACTTTTTGATTAAGAATCAGAAGATGCATTATTTTATAATGAACACACTATTTTTAATCATCAATGGATTCTATGAAATCCTTACCAATATTTCAGCTAACAATTGCCACAGAAATATTGTACCTTAGGTACAGGTACAACCAACCTATATTCCTCAACTGCTCCATCTTAGTCTCAGAAATAGATTTATAGTAACTACATTAAAAACAGCAGCAAAATAAGGAGAATTTCAATTTAATTCATTCATCTTTGTTTAAGAAGTACTATTAGTGAAATGCAAACACAAAAGTTTATAAGTTTGTTACTATACATCACAGTGATTCTCTAATAAAAAATTTTTTTTAAAGAAATACTATGGGCCACCACTTCCCACGTCCCACCGCCCCAGCTTTCCCGTCCGTCTGGCTCCCTCCAACCCGGCCATTTCCCAGGTAATCAGGCGACTCCCAGCCACGCCTCCCGGGTGCACCCCCGGTTCCCACGCGGCTGCCGGGACATCGGACCCTTGCCGCCGCCACTTCCCGCGTCCCACCGACCCAGCTTTCCCGTCCAGCTGGCTCCCTCCAACCCGGGTGACCCACGTCCCAGGAGCCCCTGCAAGAAAGAAACGGGGGCGTGACCTGTATCTTAGGGGCGTGGCCTAAATGGGGCGAGGCCTAAAAGGGGGCGAGGCCTAAAAGGGGCGTGGCCTCCTGCCAGAGCAAGTTATTATTTCCTACCTTAGCACATTAGGTATAGTCTTCTTGCTTTGAAAATTGCTTTAACACATCTCAATCACTTATGCGAACTAGCCTATTAGCTCTAAGTTTAGAAAAATTATCAGTGAATAAGAGAAGCTTAGCAAAGCCTTTGTAAAGAGGACTTAGCCTTAAGTCTTCATTAAAGCCCCCACATCAATCAGGAAGAAAAATCTGAGTGTAAGGAAGAACTCTAGAATAGGAATAAAGCTGCCATCAGCAATAGCACAAACAGAGCCCCTCCTTCTCTCAGCAAGAGGGAATAGGAATAAACACCTACAAAGTTCCAATCCTATACTTCCATAACAATATGAAGAAGCAGCGAAAATCCCCTCCACGAAGAGAGGGAGAAGAAAAGATACTAGAAACCTCAAAAGAGGCTCCCAACATCTACAACCTCTCAGATAAACAATTCAGAGAGGAAATCTGGAGGAGAGTCGACCTACTCCAATCAACCATGGAACAGACATCCAATAAATTAAGGGAGGAGATGAATGAATCACTGGAACGATCTACCAAAAAAATGCAGGAAGAAATGAAAGCAGAAATTTCTAACCTACGAACGGAAGTCACACAAATAAAGGAAACGGTAGAAGAATTAAAAATCACAGTAGATGCCCTCAACAGTAGAATGACTACAGCCGAAGACAGAACCAGCGAGCTTGAGGATGAGCTGCAGAAAGCTTACAGACAACAACAAATCATGGCCAAAGGCCTCAAAATGGCTATAGAGCGAATCAGAGCCCTGGGGGATGACTTCAAGAGGAACAACATAAGAATCATTGGAGTACCAGAACCACAGGGAAGTAACCCCAATGAAAAAAACATAGTCAAAGACATCATTACTAAGAAATTCCCAGAGCTGGAGAAGGCTACAAGAAGTAGCCTTCCAGATACAAGAAGTCCGAAGAGTGCCAGCAAAAAGAGACCCAAATTAAATGACTCCAAGGCATATCATAGTCAGAATGGCGGATGCTGTAGATAGAGACACAATTCTACAAGCAGCAAGGTCAAAGAAGGAAATCACATACAAAGGAACACCCCTCAGATTTACAGCAGACCTGTCAGAGGAAACTCTCCGAGCCCGAAGACAATGGTGGGACATAGTGAAAAAACTCAACGAAATGAATGCCTCACCAAGAATACTTTATCCGCCTAAACTCTCACTCAAACTCGAAGGAACCATACACTATTTCTCGGATAAACAACAGCTCAGGAACTTCATAGACTCAAAACCAAACTTAAAAGAAGGTCTAAAGAGGCTACTGTAAGACAAGGAGGAACCCCATAAGAACAACTAACCCCACAGAAAGATGACACAAAACCCCATCGCAATAATCTCTCTCAATGTCAATGGCCTAAATGCACCTATCAAGAGACACAGAGTGGCAAAATGGATCCAGAAATTAAACCCAACATTCTGCTGTTTACAAGAAACACACCTGAACAAACAGAGTAAACACAGACTCAAAGTCAAAGGATGGAAAACAATCCTGCAAGCAAACAACTCCCTTAAGAAAGCTGGAGTGGCCATCCTAGTATCCGACAATATAGATTTCAGGTTGAAAAAGATTAGAAGGGACAGCGAAGGCCACTTTCTATACATCAAGGGATATGTACAACAGGAGTAAATCACACTCTTAAACATATACGCACCCAATGAACGACCGGCTAAATACTTAAAACAACTCCTTACAGACCTCAAAGAGGACATCACTAACAGCACAATAGTAGTTGGAGACTTCAATACCCCCTTATCACCTCTGGATAGATCAACAAGAACAAAACTCAGCAAGGAAACACTGACTCTGAAAGAAGAAATGGAAGAGAGAGGCCTAATAGACCTATACAGGGCTTTACACCCCCAAAAGAAAGAATACACATTCTTTTCCAGTGCACACGGAACATTTTCCAAAATAGACCATGTACTGGGCCCCAGAACATACCTCAATAGAATCAGAAAAATAGAAATAGTATCAACCATCTTTTCAGACCACGAAGCGCTGAAGATAGAAGCCAACCACACACCGACACGGAGAACCAAATCAAACACCTGGAAACTAAACAACTCAATGCTGAACAATGAGTGGGTCAGAAAGGAAATCAAAGAAGAAATCAAGAAATACTTAGAAACAAATGAAAATGAGGACACGAGTTATCAAAACCTATGGGACGCAGCTAAAGCCGTGTTAAGGGGAAAATTTATAGCTCTCCAAACATTCCTCAGGAGGGAAGAAAGGGCCCACATAGAGAACTTGACTTCACAGCTCAAGACCTTAGAAAAGGACCAGAAAAAGGAACCCAAACCAGACCGAAGGAAAGAAATAATAAAAATTAGAGCCGAAATTCAATCCGAAAGATCAATGAAACAAAGAGCTGGTTCTTCGAGAAAATAAACAAGATTGATAAACCGCTAGCAAGACTCACAAAGAAAGAGAGAGAGAGAACCCTAATAAATCGAATCAGAAATGAAAAGGGGGATATCATAACAGAAACCAGTGAGATTCAAAAGATCATTAGAGACTACTTTGAAGGTCTATACGCCACAAAACAAGAGAACCTAAAAGAAATGGATGAATTCCTTGACTCCTACAATCTCCCAAGTGTGAACAAAGAAGACTTGGAATACTTGAATAGACCCATTAATGTTAAGGAAAATGAAACTGTAATAAAAAATCTCCCCAAAAACAAAAGCCCAGGCCCAGATGGATTCACTGGTGAATTCTTTCAAACATTCCAAGAAGACCTGTTGCCAATTTTCCTCAAGCTTTTCCAGGAAATTGAAAAAACAGGAACTCTCCCAAACAGTTTCTATGAAGCACACATAACCCTAATAACAAAAGCAAACAAAGACACCACTAAGAAAGAAAATTATAGACCAATATCCCTGATGAACACCGATGCGAAGATCCTCAACAAAATACTAGCAAATAGGATCCAACAACTCATCAAGAAGATCATACACCATGACCAAGTGGGATTCATCCCGGGGATGCAGGGATGGTTTAACATCCGGAAATCAATCAACATAATCCATCATATCAACAAAAGTAAAGATAAAAACCATATGATCATATCAATAGATGCAGAGAAAGCATTTGACAAGATTCAACATCCGTTCATGATGAAAACTCTCACCAAAATGGGTTTTGAAGGAACTTTCCTCAAGATAATGAAGCCATCTACCACAAGCCTACGGCAAGCATTATCCACAATGGAGAAAAACTAAGGGCCTTTCCTCTAAGATCAGGCACAAGACAAGGATGCCCACTCTCACCACTTCTCTTCAATATAGTACTGGAAGTACTTGCGATAGCTGTTAGACAAGAAAAAGAGATTAAGGGCATCCAGATAGGAAAGGAAGAAATCAAACTCTCACTATTTGCAGATGATATGATACTATATCTAGAGGAGCCCAAAGCCTCTACTAAGAAACAATTAGAAACAATAGACTTATACAGTAAAGTTGCAGGCTACAAAATCAATACCCAAAAATCCATGGCTTTCCTATATACAAACAATGAGGCAGAGGAAAGGGACACGTAAAAAGCAATCCCATTCACAATCGTGCCCCAGAAAATCAAGTACCTCGGAATCAGCATAACCAAGGATGTAAAAGACCTCTACAAAGAAAACTATAAAACGCTACTCCATGAAATCAAAGAAGACATGAGGAAATGGAAACATATACCCTGCTCGTGGATAGGGAGAACCAATGTTGTCAAAATGGCAATACTCCCCAAAGCATTATATAGATTCAACGCGATCCCTATAAGGATACCCATGACATTCTTCAAAGAAATGGATCAAGCAATCTTAAAGTTCATATGGAACAACAAACGTCCAAGGATAGCTAAAACAATTCTTGGGAAAAAGATGATGGGAGGCATCACCCTCCCCAACCTCAAACTTTACTACAAAGCAGTAACAATTAAAACAGCATGGTACTGGAACAAAGGCAGAGCCGTAGACCAATGGAACAGGGTGGAATATCCCTACACACAACCCCAAATGTATGATCATCTAATCTTCGATAAGGGAGCAAGAGATGTGAAGTGGAGCAAGGAAACTCTCTTTAACAAATGGTGCTGGCACGACTGGACAACCACATGCAAAAACATGGGCTTAGACCTTGACCTGACACCATGCACAAAACTCAGATCAAAATGGATTAAAGACCTCAACATTAGACCACAAACCATAAGGTACATTGAAGACAAGGTCGGCAAAACCCTCCACGATATTGAAGATAAAGGTATCTTCAAAGGTGACACAGAACTAAGCAATCTAGTAAAAACAGAGATCAACAAATGGGACTACATTAAACTAAAAAGCTTCTGCACCGCAAAAGATACAGTGACCAGAATCCAAAGACTATCCACAGAATGGGAAAGGATATTTACACAATGCCCATCAGATAAGGGGTTGATATCAATGGTATATAAAGCACTGGTTCAACTCTACAAGAAGAAAACATCCAACCCCATCAAAAAATGGGGCAAAGAAATGAACAGAAACTTTCCCAAGGAAGAAATACGAATGGCCAAAAGGCACAGGAAAAAGTGCTCTACATCACTAATCATCAGAGAGATGCAGATCAAAACAACCACGAGATACCATCTCACACCACAGAGACTAGCACACATCCAAAAGAACAAAAGCAACCGCTGTTGGAGAGGATGTGGCGAGAAAGGGACCCTTCTACACTGCTGGTGGGAATGCCGACTGGTTCAGCCCTTCTGGAAAACAATATGGACGATTCTCAAAAAATTAGATATTGAGCTCCCATTTGACCCAGCAATACCACTGCTGGGAATATATCCCAGAGAGGCAAAAAAGTATAATCGAAACAACATCTGCACATGTATGTTCATCGCAGCACTGTTTACAATAGCCAGAATCTGGAAAAAACCCGAATGCCCCAGAACGGATGACTGGTTGAGGAAACTTTGGTACATCTATACAATGGAATACTATGCAGCTGTCAGAAAAAAGGAGGTCAAGAATTTTGTAGTTAAGTGGATGGGCATGAAAAGTTTCATGCTGAGTGAAATGAGTCAGAAAGAGAGAGACAAACATAGAAAGACTGCACTCATCTATGGTATCTAGAATAACAGAGTGGGAGACTAACACCCAAGAATTGTAGAAATAAGTACCAGGAGGTTGACTCCATGGCTTGGAGGCTGGCCTCACATTCTGGGGAAAGGGCAACTCAGAGAAGGGATCACCAACTATAATGTAGTCGAAAGCCATGTGGGGGAAGGGAGTTGCGGGCTGAATGAGGGCTAGAGACAGAGCACAGTGGCCACTCAACACCTTTATTGCAAACCACAACAGCTAATTAGAGAGAGAGAACAGAAGGGAATGCCCTGCCACAGTGGCAGGTGGGGTGGGGGGAGATGGGATTGTGGAGGGTGGGAGGGGTGCTGGGTTTACTGGTGGTGGAGAATGGGCACTGGTGAAGGGATGGGTTCCCGAACTTTGTATGAGGGAAGCATAAGCACAAAAGTGTATAAATCTGTAAATGTGCCCTCATGGTGATTCACTAATTAAAAATAAATTAAAAAATTTTTTTAAAAAAGAAATACTATGTAATTTTACCATACTTTCAGTACTTTTATTTATACTTTTGGTTAATTCATTCATAAATTAGTGAACTATGTTGTGTCACTGAACTACACTACCTTACATAATTAAAGTAGGTCTTAGTAAAGTAAATTGACCTATTTTTTGTACATGGTACATATTTTTTGTATGGAACCACTAACCTTAACCTGCTACCATTCGCACCATTATTCTTCCTTTCCAAAGTTCCAAGTTACCTTAAATATTTTTATTTCTCTTTAATTTTTTTAGCTTCTTGAGTCACACCCAGAGTGCACAGGGGTTACATCTGGCTCTGTACTTGGGAGTTACTCCTGGCAGTGCTAGAGGACCATATGGGATGCTGGGAATCAAACCTCGTCGGGCGCGTGCAAGACAAACGCCCTACCCGCTGTGCTATCGCTCCAGCCCTGAATATTTTTATCTCTATAGTAGTTGAATTTATATCATCACATGAATGAACTTCTGAACACATAATTAATGGTTTTTATATTTTAGGGCAAGCCACTTGTTTTCAAATTTGTTTCCACATTCCATTCTCACTTAAGCATCTCTGGACACCCCTTTTCAATCTTATTGTGCTGAGCCTTTTATAGAATTTGATTGAACTTTAAATTATTTTTTTTTAAATTATCAACATAACTGGGAATGGCAAAACTACTGACAATTGATGTGTCCTGAAAATTTTTGGAGTTATGGCAGAAGTGCTTTTTTTGATCAACTGGTTTGTGTTTTGCTGCTGCATTTATCCCAAGAAAAAACAGCTTTAATCTCCAGAAGAAAACCAAAATGCCATGAGATTTGTGATTAATGACATCTTGCCCAAAACATACAACATGATAGTAATTTGTCATGGGCAACATGACCAGAGAGAAGATTTTTGTCATGATTTTAAATACTCTGACATGCTACTGTTGGTTAAAATTAAGCATGTTTTACCTGCAGAAATTCTCTCACAAATAACCTGCAATAACTTGAAATACATACCCTTTTGAACACTTCCTTTTCTCATGTATAAATTAAAATGTTTCCTGCATTTTGCAAAATGTCAATTCTCAAAAAAGTGTCCATATATTTCTGTACTTGCAGTGTAGTAAAGGTTTAGAAGAAACCTCTTAATTACAGTGGCATACTGTCACTTTGGTTTCAAGCCGCAAAATAAACAGTGCAGCTCAGAAAAAAATAAAATTAAATTAAATTATCAACATAACAATTAAAAAGTTGAGACCACAAGTTTACAATAGTGTCAACACATATGGTTGTGATGCCACAACTTTCCAGGGCAAAGACCTTTGTGGGAAGGAACCCTGGAGGTCTATGGCACTCTGGTCACAGTTATCTTCTGGTAACAATAGTCTTTGAAGAGTGTAAAATTTTACCCTTAAAACATATACTGTATATACTGTATAAAAAAAACTATGGTACATCTACACAATGGAATATTATGTAGCTGTTAGAAAGAATGAAGTCATAAAATTTGCTTATAAAGGGATTGACATGGAGAGCATCATGTGGAATGAAATGAGTCAGGAGGAGAGGGGCAGGTATAGAATGACTGCATTCATTTATGCGATATAAAAATAGAGAGAGAGACTGAGAGAGAGAATATGAGAGTAATATAAAAGGTGAGAGTAAAGAAGAGTTAAAGGATAGGACAATGGTTGGAAACTTGCCATAAGAGTGTGTGTCAGTTGAAGGGTAAAAGTAAAGGGATATACCTGATAGCTTTTCATTATCAAAATTGCAAACCGTACAGTATAAGAGAGAGAGAGAGAGAGAGAGAGAGAGAGAGAGAGAGAGAGAGAATAAAAGTACCTGTCATAGTGGCAGGCAATAGGACAGGGTAGAGGCGGAAGGGAAACTGGGTCCATTGGGGGTAGAAAAAGTACACTGGAACATTATATGATTGAAATCCAATCATGAACAACTTTTTAAATATCTATATCACTGTGATTCCATTTTTTAATTTAATTTAATTTTAAAAACACATACCGTTGTCACTGTCACTGTCATCCTGTTGCTCATCGATTTGTTCGAGCAGGCACCAATAACGGCTCTCATTGAGAGAATTATTGTTACTGTTTTTGGCATATCCAATAAGCAGGGGTAGCTTGCCAGGCTCTGCCATGGGGGCTCCATACTCTTGGTAGCTTACCGGGCTCTCTGAGAGGGGCGGAGGAATCAAACATGGGTCGGCTGCGTGAAAGGCAAATACCCTACCACTGTGCTATTACTCCAGCCCAAAAAAATTCCTAAAGTTACAAATATCAATCCACCTGGCACAAGACATCTCATTACATATTAAACATAATGAGCACTCTTTTCGCCACATCTGGCAGTGTTCAAGGGCTACTTCCTGGAGCTGTGCTCAGGAATCACTCCTCACAGTGCTCAGGAGACTATATGGGATGCTGGAGATTAAACCCGGCTTGGCCACGTGCAGGCAAGTGCCCTGCCAGCTTTTACTCACTCCTGCCTCTAAATAAGGGACACTTCTAAATGAGAGTTATAATAAAATGTCCCCCTCAGCTTGTGATATAGATTATATTCCAAATATTTGCTTATGTGGCCTGAAAAAAAATCAATAAATAGCCCAAGATATTATATCAAAGGAGCATGATTCTCTCCCCTACTGAACAGAGGAAGACCAATTTTTTGTTATTAGGGACTTTCCCAATGCAACGTAATGCTTTGAAAATGTCAGAACTAGCAAATTCCAGAGGCTTCTCAGTCATAGACTTTTGGACATAACTTAAACTCATGTTTGGGAGAAGTGATAGATCAGCTAGAACTCTGGAAGACAAGATAGTTCACGGTGAAGCACTAATGAACACGATAAAATTGACTCTTAATCTTATCTCTTGGGAACAGACCAGAGGGAAAAACATTCCTTTGTCCAGAGCAGTGACCCACAGGGACACGTGCACTTGGTGGCCGCAGTAACTGGATGGCAGCGAGCCTAATGAGTAGAGACCAGGAGCTGTAAATCTCTCCTCTGCTCAGTCCCTCAGCTTGTTCAGCCTGGACGGCTCAGGACAAAGTTGACTCTTTGACATTCTGAGTCTGGTGTGGGGACCAATGCTTCCCTCCATCCCTCTCTCTTGCCTGGGCTCTCGTCTCCACCGTCAGCTACCCAGTGAAGGATTTGTGCTTCCATCCAGAGGGGTCCCTCTCAGAAATCCCACCCAGGTGAGTCCATATGTCACATAGATTATGCAGGAGAAGGTAACAGAGAAGGAAGGAGAAGAATATTCCCAGGTTATTCTGATGACATTCATGAACAGCTACAAGTAACAGCTTGGTTACTCATTTTATGCAATGCTAATGATGTCTAGCTATAAGTGAGTATTGAATAAGCAATACAGGGGTCAATATTGGCAATAATTGATATCTACATAAAGAAAATTGGAGGAAGGAATAAAGGTTTGAAGGTCTCCTGTAAATATAAAAGATAAGCCAAGGATCTTTGGTGACTAATGAAATATTCCATTAGTTACTGAGCATCTACAGTGAATCATGAGCTCTTGGATCTATTTCTAAAGATAGATGAAGTCCTTCTTTGAAATTGATCTCTGTAATTGATGTAATATCAACTTATTCTCTATTATATTTTATTCACTGTATCACTTTCATCCTGTTCTCATCGATTTGCTCAAGTGGGCACCACTCACGTCTCCACTGTGAGACTTGTTACTGTTTTTGTCATATCGAATATGCCACGGGTAGCTTGCCAGGCCCTGCCATGCACACAGGATACTCTCGGTTGCTTGCTGGGCTCTCCGAGAGGGACGAAGGAATTGAACCCGTGTTAGCCTGTGCAAGGTAAAATGCCCTACCCTCTCCAGTCTATTATGAATGACCTACTAATAAATAAGCATAGACACTAATTCTTTACATTCGAATATCCACATATGCACATAGTATTTTCTAGCATGACTGAGCCCATAAACCTTTGCTGGTATTTCATATTCAAAAGCACATTTTTGATGTTTAAGTAAAAATGAGAATTTTTTAAATTGAATCACCGTGAGATACAGTTATAAAGCTTTTGTGTTTGAGTTTTGTCATAAAGTGATCAAATAACTATCCGTCTACCAGTGCACATTGTCCACCACCAATTTCCCCAGTATCCCCCCAATCCTTACCCTCCCCCTGCCTCTATGGCAGACAATTTCCCCCATACTCTCTCTCTCTCTACTTTGGGGTATTATGGTTTGCAATATAAATACTGAGCAGCCATCACGTTTGGTCGTTTATCTACTTTCAGCCCACATCTCCCATCCTGAATGATCTCTCCAACCAACATTGACTTAGTGATCCCTTCTCCATTCCAGCTGTATCCTCCCCCAGCTCTTGAGGCAGACTTCCAACCATTAAGCAATCTTCCTGGCCCTTGTGTCTACTCTCCTTGGGTGTCAGTCTCCTATTAAGTTAAAAAATGTGAATCTTTACAGGGGTTCCAATGTTATCCAAATGTTACTTGTTTATTCAGAATCTTTTTGATTACAACATTAGGAAAGGATGCAAGTATTTCTGTCTACCAACATTTTAGTCCCCCCCCCCCACCAAGGCAAAAAAAGAACCAAAGGGGAGAGTTACAGGGCCACAATATCAATAATGTTGAGAGGGAAGAAACTGAAATAAAAAGCATCCGCATAGTAAATATTTGTAGTTACCTACACAAATATGCAACAGGGACAAATGAAGACGTTACTGGTTCCTGCTCAAGCAATTGGTGAACAACGGGATAGCAGAGACAGTGACGGTGACCTTCAAATTGTTCCTCACATCGTATTTCTTCCAAGTTCTGCAAAAAGTGATAGTGACCCATTGCCAAACCTATAAATCTAGCTCATATCAATATTTAAATATTTTAGTTTTCTTCAGAACTATTGGTGTCAAAGTGTTGATTTCTTGTTCTTCCAATTGATGATTTTTGCCCAAATTGATATGTAGGCTCATTATTTAACTTGTTATTCCGTTATATGTTTAAACACTTAATTCCACATCCATTTACTGTTAGATTTCAAAAATATTTACATGTGATTGTCTTCTATTACAGTATGTTGACCTGTCCATTCACCACTGTACATTTCCCACCATCAATGTCCCTAGTTTCCCTCGGACCATCTCCCTTCCCCCAGCCTGCCTTTCTCTACAGCAGTTTTCTTCTATCTCTTTTCCCCTTCTACTCCCCCTCTCCTCCCTTCTCCTCCTCCTCTTCCTCCTTCTCCTCCTCTTCCATAATCTCCTTCTTCTTCTCCTTCTGCTTTTCTTTCTCCTTCCCCTCCTTCTCCTTTCCCTCTCCTTCTCCTCCCTCTCTCATCCTCTATCTCCCCAAGTGTCCACACAAATCCTATAGGCTCAGAACCAGCAGGGATCCTGAACTCTTTCCTCCAGGGTGTCTCACATACAGAGATCAGAAATGTATCAACAACAGATAACACTAGGGAGGGGATTTTATTCAACTCAGGTGATGCCTTTCAGAAATTTGGATGACGTGTAGGCAGAATGTGGTGTCTCTGAGACCCTCTCTCGGACTCATTACAGAAACAACAGTGGCAAGGAGACCTTCTAAGATCCACATTCTCTGACAAACTCCTCTCTTCACTCTCACACCTGTTTTTTTCTCTTCCCACATTTTCTCAAGCACCCTCCTCAGAGTTTTTTTCTTTCTTTCTTTGCTTTTGGGTCAGACCCGGCTTTGGACAGGGGTTAATCCTGGCTCTGCACTCAGGAATTATTCCTGGTAGTGCTCGGGGAACCTTATGGGATGCTGGGAACCGAACCTGACACGGCCTCATGCAAGGCAAACGCCCTCCTTGCTGGGCTATCGCTCCAGTACAGAGTACTTCAGTGATTCACTGCACCCAAACATATTTCTCTGCAGACTGTTTTCACTATATAATCCTTGTTATGTCTGATCGAATGTTACCTGGTATTTTTTGTATTTTATAAGCACTTGTAAAGAATTGCAGAAAAAAGGAATGCAAGGCCTGGGGGAGTAGCTGCCTGGCCTCAGAAACTGGAGCTGTCGTGTCCCCACCCCTTCCATTGTGTAGAACTGGTCCTGTTGTTCATAGATTTGCTCGAGCCAGCACCAGTAATGTCTCCATTATGAGACTAGTTTTTACTGTTTTTGGCAAATCAAATACCCCAGAGAGCTTGCCAGGGTCTGCCATGCAGGCAGGACACTCTTGGTAGCTAGCCAGGCTTTCCAAGAGGGACAGAGGAATTGAACACAGGTCGGTCACATGCAAGGCAAATGCTCTACCGCTGTGCTATTGCTCCAGTCCATTGTTGTGTACTCTGAAGAAAAAAGAACAAGAGATGCAAGGATATCAAAGATGGGTAAAACATTGGCCCAGATTATAGAAATGAGGAGATCAGGGAAGGAGAGGAATGGAGGGGGAAGTAATAAGATGTGGACAAAGGTCCTAGGACTTGGGCACATGGGGGGTACAGAGGTGAGGTACATTCATGTATCTAAACCAGGGAGACAACAATACCACAAACATTGGTCAGTGGAACCCAAACTAAAGAACGGAACTTTAAAATGTGCCTGTGAAGGAGGCAGGTTGGTGGAGGGGTTGAAGCGAGCCTGGGACACCGAGACAGTGAGGTGACACTGGGGTTGAGATTGGTGATGGAACTATGGATGCCTGGAACTATGACAAACAACGCTGCAAATCATGGTCCCTCAAAATAGCATTGGTGGAAAAATTGTTCTCATAATATATTTTCTCTTCTAAAATCTCTGTGTCATGAGAGCATCCCTCACCACCTGAGTTGTTTGATACCGCTTCTATTTATTTTATTTCTTGTTCATTACACCATAGTGAGAACAATTATCCATCATTCAATATCAATATTTGAATCAGTTTTCAAACAGCTTGTATTGAGTTCGTAATTACCAAGTGCTGGGGAGGTAACTCCAAGGGCTAAAATCCTAGAGGTCTTGAGGTGAATCCATGACAATACAGGGTCCTCTGAGGGCCACCAAGTGTCTCTGAAGGACCCGAACACCACTGGACCTGAAAACTCATACCCCATGCTGCCCAATTAGGTAGAATATCACCAGATGTGGCTCAAGGGTCTAGTCAACATTGCCAGTAAGGCCTTCCAGGTAAAATTTTTGTTTACAATAAGATTTCCGGTTTTTTTACATAATATTTCCAAAAAATGGTAGAATATAAAATCTCCTGAAAAATCTTGAAAGTGAGTGAGCATTTATCTCTAAATATGGGACAAGAGTTTCAAAGAAGAGAGAAGGTGTGCACATAAAATGTTGATGACAGGTATTTTTGGTCATAAAAGTATTTTGTAAATGTATTTAAAAATAATTTTTGAAGTTTTGAGGGTAGAAAATATGTCTGTATTCAGGATCTGAGGGTTCAAAGTAGGTAAGGGATATTCTTGATAACCTTTCAGTATCAATATTGCAAACCAAAGGGAGAAGAGGAGTCAGAGAGAAAGAAAGAGAGAGACAGAGACAGAGACAGAGAGACAGAGAGGAAAAGCACCTGCCAAAGAGGCAGGCAGAGGGTGGGGGTTGATGGGAGGGAACCTGGGGAACTGGTGCTGGGAAATGTGCACTGGAGGAAGGATGGGTGTTTGAATACTGTATGACTGAAATCCAATCATGAACAGCTTTGTAAGGGTCTATCTCACAGTGATTCAATTAAAAAGTTAGGAAAAATTATGCTGTACATTACCTGCATCTGGATCAAAGAAATTCTATATTTTTTCACCTTGTAGTTCTCTCTGCCACATGAAATCCAGGAACTTCTCAGAAAACAAGGAATTCCTTCTTCTAGGACTTTCAGAAGAACCAGAACTGCAGCCCCTCATCTTTGGGCTTTTCCTGTCCATGTACCTGATCACCGTGCTGGGGAACCTGCTCATCATCCTGGCCGTCAGCTCAGACCCCCACCTCCACACGCCCATGTACTTCTTCCTGTCCAACCTGTCCTTCACAGACATCTGCTTCACCTCCACCACCGTCCCCAAGATGCTAGTGAATTTACAGACACACAGCAAGGCCATCACCTATGAAGGATGCATCACCCAGATTTATTTTTTCATACATTTTGTAACATTGGATGTCTGTATCCTGACTGTGATGGCCTATGACCGCTATGTGGCCATTTGTCACCCCCTGCACTACACGGTCCTCATGAACCCTCGCTTGTGTGTGCTGCTGGTTCTGGTGTCTTGGGTCATTAGTGCCCTGCATTCCTTGATAGAGAGTTTAATGGCTTTACGTCTGTCCTTCTGTACACACTGGGAAATCCAACATTTTTTCTGTGAACTGAGACAGGTGATTCAACTTGCCTGTAATGATCCTTTTCTGAATATCTTGGTCATGAGTCTTTCAGCTGGAATTCTGGGTGGCGGACCCCTGGCTGGGATCCTTTACTCTTACACTAAGATTGTTTCCTCCATCCGTAGGATCTCATCATCACAGGGGAAGTATAAAGCCTTTTCCACCTGTGTGTCTCACCTCTCAGTTGTGGCCTTATTCTATTGTACTGGCATAGGTGTGTACATGAGCACTGCCGGCACCCAGAACTCACACTCCACTGCAATAGCTTCAGTGATCTACACTGTGGTCACCCCCATGCTGAACCCCTTCATCTATAGTCTGAGGAACAAAGACATTAAGATGGCCCTGAAAATTCTCTTTGAGAAAGAAACCACCAAAGTTTAGTTGTCTTAAGACTGAAGAAATTTCTTGATTTTAGGAAACAAGGAACAGAAAATGTAAATCTATTTTTTCAGAGATCCATGATATACTTGCTACTTTATTTAATTAAAAACTTTTATTAAGGGAGGGTAGTGGACCACACACACAGTGATGCTCAGGAATAACTACTGGTGATATCCAGGGTCTTATACAGTGCCAGAGATACACTGGGTCAGACATATGCAAGTACTTTACCCTGTATACTATCTCTCAGGTCCAGCAACTAAATTTTTTCTGTCTTCATATTTAGACAATTAATATGATTGATTTTTGTTAAGTTATTTTTTCTCCCTGATCATAAAGTTCCTCTCAATTTAATTTCATGTTCTCTTAAGTTTTCTCGTGAATCTAAATTGTTTGGGAATTTCCATTTAAAGCACAAACTACATTGGTTTCTTGAAAATCGTTTTTCTGATGGCATAGCTCAACCACCTATTTTGTTCAATTTTATTTTAAGAATAGTTATGGTGCGGAAACCTGGGTCCAAAATTGAACACATTTTCCTTTGTTCTCTACCAGACATATTTCTAAGGAAATTCTTTCAATAAAGTCTATTTTGTTTCAAATAAAGGTTGTATAATTACCCATGAAAACCTAAAATTTTCCACTTATGTAATTTTAAAACAAGGACTCAACCCAAGTTTATAATCATAAATGAACACTCTCATCATATCTCAGTGACTTAATTTTTGTCTTTATCAGGCGACAGTATATCTTGGGTAGGATATATTTGATTGTATAAATTTATACAGATTCTCTAACATTTCTTCCAAAATTATTGTTTATTGAGTAAACAAACTTTTTTTTTTCACCAACTAAAGTCACAATTTTATTCATGACTGACCACAAATTCTTTTTTTTTTCTATTAAATTATCATGTGCAAAGTTACAAAGCTTTCAGGCTTAAATCTCAATTCCACAATGATCAAACATCCATCCCTTCACCAGTGCACATGTTCAACCACCAAGAACCCCAGTATACCTCCCATCCCACTCCCACCTCCACTGTGCTATCTCTCCGGCCACCAGTAATCAGTCTTTTAATCCAAGACTACAGATATTGGATTAAGTTTGTTGAGACTGGACATTCCTCTCCTTTGTTCCTTAATTTTACACAAATGAGTGCAATAATCCAGTTTGTATATGGTCCTCCCTCTGATTTACTTTCATAACTTGGTGCTCTCCAGTTCCATTCACACTGAAATAATCTGCCTCATCTTTCCCTTTCTTTCCTCTATCTCTTTCTTTTCTTGTTCCTTCCTTCCTTTCTTTCCTTATTTCTTTCCTTTTCTCTTTCTTTCTTTCTTTCTTTCTTTCTTTCATTCTTTCTTTCTTTCTTCCCTTTTCTCTGTCTCTTTCTTCCCTTCTTTATTTCCTTCTTAATTTCTATCTTTCTTCCTTTCTTTCCTTCTTTCTCTCTTTCTCTCTTTCTACCTTTCTCCAGATGATTGGCCACAGGCTGCGGTGCTCAGGGCCTTCTACAGGCACTGTGCTGAGGGCTCCCTCCTGGTGGGGTAGAGGGACCATATGTAGTGCCAGGGGTCACACTATGGTCAACAGGAGAAGACAAAAACTTTACCTGCCGTACTATCTCTCCCAGCCAAAATTTTTATCTTCTCTTGTGGCTGCATAGAATTCAGTTGGAAATGTAGGTCACAACTTTTTTATCCATGAATCACTGAGGGATGTTTGGGATGTCTCCACTTCCTTTTGCACTGAGTGCTGCAGTGACCCTACGGGGGCACTGATCTTTTCGAATGAATGTTTTGTGTTTGGGGATAAGCCAAGCAGTGGAATCACTTTGTCACATAGCAATTTTATTCTACTTTTTTTGAGGATCTTCCATATTATAAAGCACATGTTTTAAGACTAATTTAAAAACCAGGTATTTAGTATGTAAAATAAAATACACAAATTCATAACTTACTTCATAATTAATCCACATGAATTAGTTTAGTGAGACTTATTTTACAACCAACTAACAAGACTCTGAAAGAGTGCTGTGTTCAATTTCCTCCATAATTATGAAAAATATGCATTTTCATAGACAGAAACAGTCGCCAAACTGTTTTCTAGCATAATAACATTTGACGATGCTGGCAAAAATAAGAGTTTGCTTGGGCTCCTTGGGAGAGGGAGATGGGTGCACTGGTGATGAGTTGGGTGTTAAAGTTATGTCCACAAGAAACAATTATTGTCAATCAAAACTAATAATAATATTTTAATTGAGAGTTCACCATGGCTGTCTCTGCATTTCCAAACCATACATGTGACAATTATTGAAAAATCATTTCAGAGGAGCTAGAGAGATAGTACAGTGGACAGGGTGTTTGTCTTGGATATGGCTGACCCAGACTTGATCCCTGGAATCCCATATGGTACCCCAACCATTAGGAGGAGTAATCCCTGAGGGCAGAGCCGGGAGTAACCCCTGAGCATCACTGGCTGTTCCACAAACTTAATTATTATTACTACTATTATTATTTCAGAGTTGTCTACTGTGAAAGAGTTTTAAAGGCTATATAAATCAGATGGTTACTAATACAAGTATTTGGAGAACATTTTATTTTAATTAATTTATGTATTTATTGAATTGCTGTGAGCTACAGTTGCAAGGCTTTCATGTTTGAGTTTCAGTCATATAATGATTGAACACGCATCCCTCCACCAGTGCACATTTTCCACTACCCATGTCCCCAGTATCCCTCCCCCACCACCATGCCCCATCCCACCCCTCCCCTTGCCTCTATGGCGGGACAATTTCCCTCTTATACTCTCTCTACTTATGGACATTATGGTTTTCAATAGAAGAAATGAGAGGCCATCATGTTTGGTCTTTTATCTACTTCCAGCCCACATATTGGAGAATACTTTAAGTCAGGTTTATGATGTGGCACTAGAAGATTAGAAGTCTGGGAAAAGGTAGCTCTCACTAGGTAAGACATTAAACATAGATTCACTTGATTACAGCCAGGTCTACTGGGAAGAGAATATCCAGCAAAACCTTCCCCCTCTACATTGGTGTCTGTGGGGAAATCAGGTGCATGAAGGTTGGAGTAACCAGGGGAAACCCATCTAATGATAAGACCAGGGCAGCTGTAAATAATACCAGTGCTTCCTTGCAAGGCACCTGGTTGTTTCGTTTGGATGAAGAACTTAAGTTTCATTTCCTCCAGCTGAAGATGGAGGTAGAGCTTTCCTTGTAGACCTTCCCTATCATCAACCTGGTGGAATTTGACTTAACTCAAGAACTTCCCTGGGCTTCCGACCAAGGTGAGTCCAACAACCCATTGGAGCCTGCAGGAAAGAGTCAGAAAGAATCAAACATGTTTAACTCAGTCTCCAGCCTAGCTTAGAAACTCATGACAGTTAAGGTTGTTAGCTTGCAAACCTGCCCATTATTGATTTATGAATAATGCTTAAAAGAAGAGTATCAAGTTCATCAATGCGGGGGGGGGGGGTTGTTGAATAAGGAGGGGATTCACACTGAAAGAGGAAGGAGACGGAAAAAGTTCTCTCAGGTCTAAAAAACCTATCCAAGGAACACACAATGAAAGGTGTAGAAAGTAGAGGTGTGGTCGAGTTTCCAGGGGAAAGAAAGAATTTCTTTTGATATAGTGCTCTTTGGACTAGAGAGATACTATAATGGGTAGACATACAGGCATTGCCTGGGACCCACTTGCATTTGATCGTTTGATCCCTGGCATTCCATATGATCCCCTGATTTCCCCAGAAGTGATTCCTGAGCACAGATCCAGGAGTAAGAAATCATTTCTTCTTGAAATTTCTTATTATTTTTGAGATGTGATATATTCTGGTTCTGTATTGAAGACAAAGACCTAGGCCAGTGAATTTCCTGGAAATGTTCCTTAGCAGTAGTAGTGCTGGAGTATCCACTAATCATTAAATTTCACTCCCTGTGCATTCACATGAAAAAAAATTTTCATAAGTGACACGAGATGTGCTATGCAGCTTTCATCTGCAGTTTTTTATTGCCCGTGTAAATGACTGTATTTTGGGATAATTACAGTTTTCTCTACTGTAAATGTCTGCAGTCATTTTTATAGGTTTAAATTTTTTACTATAGACTAGTAATTTAAAAAGTGATAATATTAATTTATGAGCTGGATCAATAGAATAGCGGGTAGGGCATTTGCATTGCACATGCCCAACCCAGGTTTGATTCCTCTGCCCCTCTCAAAGAGCCCAGTAAGATACCAAGAGTATCCTGCCTGCATGGCAGATCCTGGCAAGCTCCCCATGACATATTTGATATGCCAAAAACAGTAACAACAAGTCTCACAATGGAGACGTGACTGGTGCCCGCTCAAGCAAATCGATGAGCAACGGGATGACAGTGATACAGTGATGGTTATACAAAATTCTTGCACCCCAACTAAAGTGCAAATTTTAATTATATCTCCATAGAATACAAATGATATTCCAGTCAGTAGATGATGCCAGTGGTGTGAGACCACTAGTTACATTTCATGCTATTTTTTCTCTCTCCTGCCAGTCCTCATCAACATGGAACCAGGGAACCTCACAGGAGTGCCAGATTTTCTTCTTCTGGGAATTTCCGAGGAACCAGAACTTCAGCCTCTTATATTTGGACTTTTCGGGTCCATGTACCTGGTCACCGTGCTGGGGAACCTGCTCATCATCCTGGCCATCAGCTCAGACCCCCACCTCCACACGCCCATGTACTTCTTCCTGTCCAACCTGTCCTTCGTGGACATCTGCTTCACCTCCACCACCATCCCCAAGATGCTGGTGAACATCCAGACGCACAGCAAGGCCATCAGCTATGGGAAATGTATCTCCCAGATTTACTTTTCCACACATTTTGCAGGCCTGGACAATTTTCTCCTGACCGCGATGGCCTATGACCGCTTTGTGGCCATCTGCCACCCCCTGCACTACTCGGTCATCATGAATTGCTGGCTCTGTGGACTGTTGGTTGCGGTTTGCTGGGCTATCAGTGCCCTGCATTCTTTGTTAGAAATTTTAATGGCATTGCAACTGTCCTTCTGTGCAAACTTAGAGATCCCCCACTTTTTCTGTGAACTCAATCTAGTTGTTCAACTTGCTTGCTCTGACACCTTTCTGAATAACTTGGTAATGTATGTTGTGACTGTGGTTTTGGGAGGGGGTCCCTTGGCTGCTATCTTTTACTCTTACACTAAGATAGTTTCTTCTGTACGTAAACTCTCCTCCGCTCGGGGGAAGTATAAAGCATTTTCCACGTGTACATCTCACCTCTCCGTGGTCTCCATGTTTTATTGCTCAGCCATCAGCGTGTACCTGAGCTCTGCTGTCCCCCACAGTTCACACTCTATTGTCATCGCCTCAGTGATGTACACAGTGGTCACCCCCATGCTGAACCCCTTCATCTACAGTCTCCGGAACAAAGACATAGAGAGGGCTATAAAAATTCTTTTAGGGAAAGTCACAGCAAGAGGATGATGGTCTAATGGCTGAAAACATTACTTGATTTCAGGGATAAGATTTAAAAAAAGACAGGGACTGGAACCATAGTACAGCAGGTAGGGCATTTGCCTTGCTCTCGACTGACCCGGGTTTGATTCCCAGCATCCCATAGGGCCCCCTGAGCACCGCCAGGAGTCATTCCTGGGTGCAGAGCCAGGAGTAGCCCCTGTGCATTGCCGAGTGTGACCCAGAAAGCAAATAACAACAACAACCAAAAAAAAACCCTCAAAAAACAAAACTGCCATACTTTTTCTGGGCTCCTGGTCATTTGTTTCTAAAATTAAACGATTTTATTACAACTATTCATTGCAATTTATATGAACCTCTTTATTAAGATATTTGCTCTCTTGTTGGGTGTTATTCTTGTTTCAATTAAATATTCATTTAAATTGCAAAAAAATTAACCTAAGACCTAATGTGTGTATAAACTTTTATTTATATGATGAATTTCTTAAGAGTAATCTTTTCCAAGGCCTTAGGCCATAACAAGTAAAAATTTTCTGTTTGAGAAATTAATTGTGATGTGCTTTAGTAATCACATGAAAAAGTAAACAACCAATAAGTTTATATGATTTTTGTAAAAGTAAAATATATGACACACCTTAATGTCTAACCTTTATTTCTATGTTGCTGAATTAAGTACTATTCCTGATTATGTATATTGTATTTTCTGGATAAATATGCCATTTGGTTTGAAGACAATCTAAAATGGAGGGATATTGATACTTTGTGATCATTAAAATTTACAAAATCCATAATTATTGCCTCTATCATATCTGCTTTACATGTATTTATCGAAAGATATACATTTATATGGTATACATAATTATATACTGTATAAAATATAAAATACATGTTCATGTATTATACTGAGTACATATTTGCATAAGACTACAAAAGTATAAGAAATTTAAAAGTACCAAATGTGTTCATAAAATTAATAAATATCGTTACTTATTTATTTAAATAATATAATTTATAAAGAAAATCATTGGGATGCAAACTCAAATTAAAACATGAATGTTTTATACATATCAATATTAATAAGTAAATGATCTGGAGTGATAGCATAGTGGGTAGGGTGTTTGCCTTGCACTCGACTGACCCGGGGTTTGATTCCACTGTCCCTCTCAGAAAGCCCAGCACGCTACTGAGAGTATCCCGCCCGCACGGCAGAGTCAAGCTACCTGTGGCATATTCGATGTGCCAAAAACAGTAACAAGTATCACAATGGAGACGTTACTGATGCTTGCTCGAGCAAATCGATGAACAACAGGACAACAGTGCAACCGTGCTATTAATAAGTAAGTATATGTGATGTAGAGAGACAGAGATGGATTTCTCTATGTCACTATCTATAGAAATAAATGTTCTCTATGTACAGATAGATAGGTGATAGATAATTTGGATAGATAGGGAGAGACAGTGATAGGCTGGATGGCTAGCTAGATGATAGAAAACAGGTAGGTTTGTAAAAATGTTGACAATTTTACAGTGCCAGTGTTTAGCATGTGATGAAGCATGATTGGGAGCCAGAGAAATGGTGGACAATGTAGAAGGACCTTTAATGCTATCAATACTCAGAAGTTTCCTGATTAAGTTTGTTTGCTTCACCTTCATTCATTTTATTTTTCTTTTTGGGTCACACCTGGTGATGCTCAGAGATTACTCCTGACTCTGCATTCAGGAATCACTCCTAGTGCTCAGGAGACCATTTAGGTGCCGGGGATTGAACCCCAGTTGGCCATGAGCAAGGCAAATGCCCTCCCCACTGTACTATCGTTCCATCCCTTCATCTTCGCTCTTGGAGTGAACTTGAGAGCATAGATAGCCCCACCATCCCCACCCCCCAGAGATGAGGAGAAAAGGGAACACCTCATTGTCGCAGGCACACAGGCTAGGCATCTGTGAGGATCAGCTCCCCAGAGAGGCATAGCCAGAATGATAACATATGTTATCATATGATATGTGTTATCATACCATATGATAACATATGTTATCATACCAACATATGTTGGCATGTGCCCCACTTACTTCTCTAAAATTTGTCCTATATGTTTTTTATCCAAGATACTCAATTTGAGATCCTTTTAAAAGCATATCAGGAAGGATTGTCAAATCATTTATGACGGTTTTAACTTTTTTTAATTCACCTGGAGAGATAGTACAGCGTGTTAAATGTTTGCCTTGCACATAGCTAACCTGGGCTCCATCCCTACCACGACAAAGATCCTCCCAAGCCTGTCAGGAGTGATCTCTGAGTACAGAACCAGGAGTAAGCCCTGAGCACTGCCAGGTGTGGCCCAGAAACCGAAGAAAAACCTTTTAATAAAATCCAACTGAAATTTACTTTTTTGAGGCCCACTTCCTGGCTGCCTGCTTCAGTGTAAATAGATCATTTTTTATGGAATGACGCTGATTTGTCATTTCTCCTCTGTCCTTGCTGATGTCCCCAGAAGAGCCATCCTTGAAGCTTCATATATCTCTTACTGTGTCCATAAAAATGACTAATATCATTAAGAAGTAAGTTTCAGATGACTTCTTAAATGGCTAGGGACAAAAGGAAGGAAAAATATGGCCTTAGATGGTATTTTGCCCTGGAGTGGATCTCCTAGCAAGATGAGAGCCTTGTCTTTGTCTTGGAAGAAGCCCCAGGGAAGGGCTTTACACTTGTGGATTGTGCTATTTCACCCCAGCCTTGGAGGGTGGGCTCTTAACTGATGCTGGGGAGGGCGGCAGAGTGAGACTGGATTGTGTTGATGACTGAGGCTGTGAGAGGGAAGAGTGAGACTCGCACGGGGAAAGCAGGAGACTGAAATGAGAGAGGAGTCTAAGTCTTGAACGCAGACAGAGTACGTGGCGCCTGGTCACCAGCCAGCTTGGCAGCCCTGTTCCCTCCTGTATGGGTCCTACAGCAGTGATGGCTGCAGGTCCGGGTGGGGAAGCAGCTCACGACCACCGAATCGCGTTCAACATTTTCAAACACATACAATTTATTTTTAAATTTTTTTAAATTTTTTATTAGTGAATCACCGTGAGGGTACAGTTACAGATTTACATATTTTCATGCTTATGTTTCCATCACGCAATGTTCGAGAACTCATCCCTCCACCAGTGCCCATTCTTCACCACCAATGATTCCAGTATCCCTCCCACCCCCCAATCCCATCCCCCCCACCCCACCCTGCCTCTGTGGCAGGGCATTCCCTTTTGTTCTCTCTCTCCTTTTGGGTGTTGTGGTTTGCAATGGGGGTTTTGAGTGGCCATTATGTTCAATCTATAGTCTGCTTTTGGCATGCATCTCCCATCCCGAACGGGTCCCCCAACCACACTATACTTGGGCAAACACACACAATTTATACTCTGTTACATGTCATGTCAAGACAAAGGTCTTATGATGATGTCATAATAATATCTGTGTACTTATAATACATGGGGAAATTTCTAATTATCTAACAAATGAATCTGGAAGCAAGCCCTGAAGACCCCACAATTCTCTATCAAAGGAACGTGATTTTTACCTTCTGAAAATTAGGGACTGTGACCCCAACACAACTTATTCTTGAAAATGTCAATAATTTAAGAGTCCACCTCATATTTAGAAGATGCCCAAACTCGTGTCCAGGATAATAAGCTGGGAGGTCATTTTTCCCATCCCTCGAAGAGAGGAGAGTTCATAGGAAGTAGTGATGAAAATCTGTTTTCCTTAACTCCTTGTTTGTTCTCTTGGAAACGCAGAATCAGTAGGAAAATTTCCATTTGTCCAGAGCATTGACCCACAGGGAAATCAGGAGCTAGCAGTCCTGATAACTAGATGGCAACGAGCCTAATGAGCAATGGTAGCTGAAAATATCTGCTCAGCTTGTTCAATCTGGAGCAGCCAGGACATGGTGGATACTTTGGAGTCCCGGAGTCTGTTGAGGGGACGGAGGTTTCCTTCCTTCCTGCTGTCTTGTCTGGAATCACATCTGTCCAGGCTAGTGCAAGCACCAGAGTTCACTGTGGTAAGTCGTGGATGAGTGAATAGATGTATTGTTTAGGATTACCTGACCTGGACTGGAGCAATAGCACAACGGGTAGGACATTTGCCTTGCACGCAGCTGACCCGTGTTTGATTCCTCCATCCCTCTCAGAGAGCCCAGCAAGCTACTGAGAGTAACACACTTGCACAGGAGAGCCTGGCAAGCTACCCTTGGCATATTCGATATGCCAAAAACAGTAACAAGTCTCACAATGGAGACGTTACTGGTGCCTGTTCAAGCAAATTGATGAACAACGGGATGACAGTGCTGACAGTGCTGACAGTTTCAGATGACCAAAATGGGATTACTTATTGCATCAGCAGTTTGTGGTATAATGGAGGAAATTAAATTGTGTTAATAGCATAAAAATTAGTAAAGGAAAGTAGAGTTAGGTTCTTTCCTCGAAAGCAGGGTCTGAATCCATTGATCTTTATAATGAGTAGAAATTTCCTACCAGCTATGCATTCTGCAGTGAATTGAGGACTTTCTATTTTATTTTTTAGAGGAGTAATGTTTGACTATGACTCCATATCAATGATAAAGATTTAGAGAAAAGATTGTTCGAAAATAATATCTAGCCATAGTTGTCCGTGAAACTAAAAATTTTAGATTTCTGCTTTGTTTATTGCTTTAAGTGGATCCCAGACCAGCGGGACCATCTATCAGTGTTTGAAGGGCATATTAATAGGATTAATAATTATTCATCCTTGGGACAGGGCATTACCGGCGCTGCTCTCTGCCGAGATGTGACCCTAGCGGCCACACGTATGTGGCCTCTCCATTGCTGGATGACCATGATCCCAGAGGCCACCTATCTACTTTTGGCACCAGCAGCTTCTTGCAGAAATGTCTCTAGACTGTGAACTAAGCCACAGCCCCATGCTGCCTCAGGAGGGGAAAGGTTTTTCTCTCTCGGCTTTTCCTTTCAGGGCAGGGGTAGGGAGGGGGGTCGCAGCATGGCGACCGCCATCTTATAAGAACCACTAAAGAGAGCTATGAACTTGCAGTGATTCAATTTCTGGCAGAAATTTCCCTGGACTTAGTTACTAAAATACAGAAATCCAAAACCGCAATAGCGGTTGCGCGACCTCATATCTCTTCATTTTCAGCAGTGGAAAACAAATTATCAAATGCTTCCTTTTCAGCAGGTCTGATTTTGGGGGTGAAACTCCAAACAATAATAGTGAGTATTTTGTTGAAACATTGAATGCAATCAAGGTAAAGAGAAAGTAAAGTGAAAATTATCAGCTACACAGGCGGGGGGATGGGGGTGGGATGGGAGGTATACTGGGGTTCTTGGTGGTGGAATATGTGCACTGGTGAAGGGATGGGTGTTCAACCATTGTATAACTGAGACTTAAGCCTGAAACCTTTGTAACTTTCCACATGGTGATTCAATTAAAAAAAAATTAATCCTACTAATTATCTTGTTCTTTACAAAAATTTATTTAATTTGTCCAGAAGCCATATGCATCTTCACTATTTTAATGATATGTCAGTATAGCTATCAACCTTTTAAGGAGTTTCACAGGTCATTGCTTAATTTTTTCCTGGAATATTTTGTCCTTAACCAAATTTCATATTTCATTTAACTAGTTCTGTTTTTACACCCAAGTTTTCTGCCTTACTTAATACTGAATTACACAAGTAAAATTTTTACATAAAGTTTTCTAAATGTTCCTGTAAAATATGTTGTCCCCACTGAGGTTTTCCATTATCACTTTCAAAAATCTCCCAGCTGCATGGTTGATCATAGCTGCTTTTTTATTCAATAATCAATATTGCTCACCCCAAATGGAAATATAATCTTGTCATCTATTACATGCCTGGAACTACTGAGACATAATTTCTGTATGTTTGAGGATCAGATAATACAGAGCAGAAAAGACTATACGTGCATGGTTTATTTGTCCATGGGAGACTATTGAATTAAAGAGTTAAGGTTTGGGGCATCATTTGAACCCTTAGTGGAATGACAGTGTTTAGAGGAGCAACTTCATTCACTTCTTTCCTAATGAATGTTAAGTGGGAACAGAAAAGTTCTATGTTGGTGTGTGTTTGCGATGTGTGTGTTTGTGGGTGCTCATGCATACAGATTTGGAATCTTGGTGCACGTGTACACACTTCCTTACTGTGTGAGAACATTCCTATTTCAGAGAACTGGAATTTATCTATTCCAAGTGAGTGGAACATTACTGAGACTAGAAATTGATAAGGAGATGGTGTTTGGGTGAGTTATAACTCAATTCAGGAGATGTCTTTGTAGTAAAATTTTAAATGTGCATAGTTGGGGGTGGGGTCGGGTGACAAACTTAGTATCTTAAAGCAGCAGGAGAGGCAATAGCATCAACTGCGATCCCCTCCTCACACCAAGTTCTCTGAGTTAACCTCTTCCTCTCCCACCCTGCTTTCTCTGCAGACTCAACTTCCTGGGAATAAGTTCAGAGCATTTTCCGCTGGCCAACCTGTATTCAGACTCAGATACTTCCAGGTAAATCTCTGATTCTGCCCTATTACTTGTGATCTCTGATGAAATGCCCTTTTGACTAGTCTCATCTAAACTCTAGAAAAATGATACCTTCTCTCTATTGTCTCTTTTTAGTTTCTTTCTTTTTGTGGGGATTTGGGCCACACCTGGCTGTACTCAGGGTTCACTCCTGGCTCTGTGCTCAGGGATCACTCCTGACAGTGCCTGAGGAACTATATGAGGGTGCCGGGGAGCAAACCTATATTGGCCGTGTACAAGGCACGCTTCTTACTCCTGCACTATCTCTCTGGCCTCTAAGCTGCTTCCTATCATACAAGAATTTCTCACCATTTGAGATAGTAGATGAATTTTTCAGTTACTTGTTTCTCCTTGGCAATTTTTAAGATAGGTGTTATTAATATCTTAAATCCACGGCCCTGACAAGTTTCTCAAGCATGTTTCCACTCAGATCATTTTCCCAAAGACATGGGGCTTCAGGAGTAACCCCTGTGCATCACTGAGTGTGACCCAAAAAAGGAAAAATAATAATATTAATTAATTAATTAATTAAACTGAGATAGTATTATTTTATTAAACTGTCTGTAGTTAACATTACCATTTCCTGCCTCATCAAAGCCTATGGACCAGACCACATACAAAACCAAAGCATGAATATGTTCTCATTTCCTATAGTGCCTTCAACCACATGGAGCCTGAGAACTTTACAGAAATCACCGAATTTCTTCTTGTAGGATTTTCAAATGCACATGAGCCACAGTCTCTTATATTCGGGCTCTTCCTGTCCATGTACCTGATCACCGTGCTGGGGAACCTGCTCATCATCCTGGCCGTCAGCTCAGACCCTCACCTCCACACGCCCATGTACTTCTTCCTGTCCAACCTGTCCTTCGTGGACATCTGCTTCACCTCCACCACCATCCCCAAGATGCTGGTGAACATCCAGACGCACAGCAAGGCCATCACCTACTCGGGCTGCCTCACCCAGATGTATTTTTTCATGATCTTTATAGCATTAGATGACTTTCTTCTGACTGTCATGGCCTATGACCGCTTTGTGGCCATCTGCCAACCTCTACACTACACAGTCATCATGAACTCTCGATTTTGTGGGCTGCTGGTTTTGGGGTGCTGGGTCACGGGTGCTCTGCATTCCTTGTTAGAAACTTTAATGGTATTTCGCCTCTCCTTCTGTAGAAACGTGGAAATCCCCCACTTTTTCTGTGAGCTCAATCAGATGGTCCAAGGTGCCTGTTCTGACACTTTTCTGAATAATCTGGTGATGTATTTTGAAGTGGTGATTCTGGGTGGTAGTACCCTGGCTGGTATCTTTTATAGCTACTCTAAAATAGTTGCTACTGTACAAGGAATGGCATCAGCTCAGGGGAAGCATAAAGCATTTTCCACCTGTGTGTCTCACCTCTCCGTGGTCTCCTTATTTTACTGTACAGCCCTGGGTGTGTACCTGAGCTCCGCGGGTACCCACAGCTCACCTTCAAGTATAGTTGCCTCGGTGATGTACACAGTGGTCACCCCCATGCTGAACCCCTTCATCTACAGCCTCAGGAACAAAGATATCAAGCAGGCACTAAAAATTCTCTTTGGGAAGAAACAATGAAAGACCGATTGTCCCATACGTGATGATTCCTTAATTGTAGAACGATGGTTAAAATTTCCCATTTATTTTTTTCAGGGTAGTACAGTACTTTCTTCATAAATGTTTCCAAACTTTCCAAACTTTCAATTACCCTATAAATTTAATGATTTAAATTTATAAATAAATTTATATGATTTTCTTTATTAAGATTTATGTTTTCAGTGGTATGAAGACTTTTCCTGCATTTTAATGTTCTTTCAAATTTTCCAGAGTGGGGAATCTAAAATTTTTGAAAAATTCTATTTGATACCAACTACTTATAATGCTTGAGAATTGTTTAAGGACAGAGACCATGACAAGTGTTACAAAAAATAATAACATTTACTATTCCATAGAAAAATGTTACACTGTCCTACCAGTTAATTATAAAATTTTATAAACTGTATCTTACAAAAGTTACCAATTAAATTTTAATACTAATTTCTATAAAACTAATTGTTTATCTTGATAATTTATACTGATTCTTATTTGGTGAATGTAACTTTTGCTACCATTATATTTGAAGATAATCTCATTATTTATGTATGTATATTGAATATTCTGCCAAGAAGTCTTTTAAGAATAGTAAATAAAATCAGTAAAGTTTGTGCAGGATACAAAATAAATACATAAAATCTATTTACATGCACAAATATTGAACTTTATGAAAAATGACTATAATTGCTAATTTACAAAAGTGTAAAAATAAATACTAAGAAGTATTAAGGGAAAATCAAGAAAGAATCAAGAGAGTGAAAATTGATTATACATAACTCTGCAAAGACATTGATGGATAAAATAATAATAGCACACTGGACAATAGTGAAAACTCTTGACATCATTGATCAATGTAATGCACCTGATTATTCATACATTAAACAAAAACAAAAGCAACAAAAGTAAAAGTAAATTATGGAAAAAATAAAAACATTTTTTAAAGTAAGTGAATCTACAAAGTGAATAAGAATCCAAAGGAGTAGAAAGAATTTTGGGGTGGGTGACCACTCCAGAAATACTCAGGGCTTATTCCTGGCTTTGCACTCAGGGATCAACAAAGGTATCACTCCTCAAGGGACCACATGGGTGCTGGGTCTGAACCCAGGTCAACTGCATGCAAGGCACTCTGTTGTTCCCACTGTACTGCTTCTCCTGTCCTCGGAAGAAAAATAAGGGGTTTTTATTTGCATTTTGGCTCACACCTAGTGCAGTGATGTTCAGGGGTTACTCCTGGCTCTGCACTCAGAAATTACTCCTGGCAGTGCTCAGGGGACCATATGGGATGCCAGGGATTGAACTTGGATCACCCGCGTGCAAGGCAAATGCCCTACCTGTTGTCTTATCACTCTGTCCCCAAGAAAATATTTTTAAACCAATTTCTGGCAAGGGGACAATACCCAAAATGTGTAAGGAAATCCTATGCATTAATAAAGAACCACAATCATTCAAATTGGAAATAGATCTGAATTAGACACTTGATGAAGATGTGCAAACATCAGCAGGTAAATGTCAACAGGCTAAACATCACTACTTATACTGTGCTCTACATTTAGAGTCATCGAGGGGTCTTTACTCTGCTAAATGTCTCACGAGGGGTCCAGTCTTCTAGTCTGGGCTGGCTGAAGCAGTCCTGAGCTTAGAGAAGATACAGATCAATATCCCTGCTAGATGCCGACTCAGGCCTGTGAGAATTAATATTATCATCACTGAAGATAGGGGCTAGAGATGTGCCTCTGGCAGAAAAGTACTTTCCTGCCATGTGTTAGGTTTTTATAAGTGCCCCTAAGAACTGTTGGGGTGCTTCTCTGGGACCCCAATATCCCCCCACTCAACAACAATATCACTGTATCACTGTCATCCCGTTGCTCATTGATTTGCTCGAGCGGGCACCAGTAACCTCTCCATTTCAAGACTTGTTGTTACTGTTTCTGGCATATCCAATACACTACGGGTAGCTTGCCAGGCTCTGCCGTGCAGGCGAGATGATCTCGGTAGCTTGCCGGGCTCTCCGAGAGGGGGGGAGGGAGGAACTGAACCCAGGTCGGCCACGTGCAAGGCAAACGCCCTACCCATTGTGCTATCGCTCCAGCCCAACAAGCAATGCAAAATAAATTATTTAGGATCTGCCTTTAGGGCAGGCCTGAGTAGAAAAATTTGAATAAGGGTGGGACAGTGTAATAGTGGTGGGATTGGTGTTGGAATATCGAATATAATAGATTATTGTGAACAACTTTATAAAAATAAAATTAATTTTAAAATAATTAATTTTAAAAAGTCTAGCAGGGCCTGTCCCTGGGGAGCCCCAGTCGGGGTGGCAGAGGGGGGACTGCTCCCTTCCTGGAGCAGCAAGGTGATGTAGCTCTGCCCTTCCCACTGGGCACCTCTGGATTTCCCACCCCAGCCCTGCCCATGGGCCTGGGTTCACTGACATTTCTCTGACACTTCTTTCCAGAAGGCTTCGAGATGAGAGAAGAGTTTATCTCTCAGCAAGTGGCTCTGACGTTCCTTCAGGCATCTGAAGTCGCGCCGGCGCCCCTCATAAGATAGTGCTGGGGGGTGGGAGAATGTGTTAGTGGGAGACTATGTTTCCTTCATTATGTGAAACAATATGAGGCTTCTCGCAAATTAAAAAAATAATTAGAGCTACCCTACGGACGGGATGGAGCAATAGCACAGCGGTTGGGCGTTCGCCTTTCACATGGCTGACCCGTGTTCGATTCCTCCACCCCTCTCAGAGAGCCCAGCAAGCTACCGAGAGTATCCCGCCCGCACGGCAGAGCCTGGCAAGCTACCCGTGGCGTATTGGATATGCCAAAAACAGTAACAATAAGTCTCTCAAAGAGAGACATTACTGTTGCCCACTCGAACAAATCAATGAGCAACAGGATGACAGTGACAGTGACAGTGACCGTACTACTAACATGGACAGGGGGGTGTGTGAGTGGGGAGGCTTGGCAATGAATTCCAGGAAACCAGGAAACCAAGATGCGATCTAAAAATTAATTATCCTGCTCTGCCATCAGCCTGAAGCCCAGGACTGACTCAACCAGCACAGACTAAAAGGCTGGACCCCTCAGGAGACATTCAGCAGAGTAAGGACCCTTTTGGACTCTAAATGTAGAGGACAGAGTGAGGCTGAGAAAGAACCTCATATGTGCCGTGACAGGCTGCATTTCAACAAAACAAGCAGAAGGCCTAAATTTCTGTTTCCCCCCAAGGAATTCCCTGAGACTGCCCTTGGCCGAAACTGGAAATCCCCTAAACACCTCTAGCCAATACATAAAAAGTAGAATATCTCTGGGCACAGTAGGTGGGCATGACCAACTTAGAGACTTGTGACTGCTTCATTTGGAAAACTTCAAACCAAAATTCATAGTGAAGCTCAATGGGTAAAACAAAAGCAACCACTCAAAATGCAAATTTGGGGGCTGGAGTGATTGCACAGCGGGTAGGGCATTTGCCTTGCACATGGCCATCCAGGCTTTGATTCTCAGCATCCCATATGGTCCCCGAGCACCGCCAGGAAAAAATTCCTGAGTGCAAAGCCAAGAGGTAACCCCTGAGCATTGCCGGGTGTGACCCAAAAAGAAAAAATAAATAAAACAAAATGCAAATTTGGCTGCTTACACAAGATTTATTCATTTTGGGGGATTAGAACCTATAAATATTGGAAGTGAATCCTTTGGGGAGAATCCATACAAAGGGAGGCATAAAAAAAAAACTTAAAGCATTTCAAAAACATAAGCAACAAAGAAAGTAAACTCCAGGCACTTCATAAAGATAGAGGAGGATATTTCACAAATAACATAGAAATTATTAAAATAGAACATTAAATATCAATGCACCAAATATATTAGAATCAAGTAAAAACTTGAGGATCGGGCATGTGCTCCACCCCCTCAAGCTTTCTCCACAGTCCAACACTGGAGATATTTTTATTTTTTTTATTTATTTTTTTTTTTACTTTTTGGGTCACACCTGGCAATGCACAGGGGTTACTCCTGGCTCTGCACTCAGGAATCACCCCTGGCAGTGCTCAGGGGACCATATGGGATGCTGGGAATCGAACCCGGGTCGGCCGAGTGCAAGGCAAATGCCCTACCCGCTGTGCTATTGCTCCAGCCCCCTGGAGATATTTTTAAAATAAGGAAATAAAAAGTTGCTTTAAAATCCATGCATCGGGGAGTTAAGCTGTGTCCTGATGGAATTGGAGTTGCACTTGTGTGAGCAAAATCAAAGTGCCACAAGGTTAGGGAAAACCTGAAGACAACTATAGAATATTATGGTTAATGATTTTCTTTAAGTTTAGTTTACCACATCTTACTTTCTGGATTAGATATTCCCAGTGATGTGGTCAGATCAATGCATGAGGGGAAGTTCAGAACATCTCTGACCACCAATGAGCTACCTCTTCTGTACTACATAGAAATGTTTCTGGAAGTTTCTTGGTGCACCCTAGTTGACATTATCCCTCTGCTTGGGACCATGTGTGAATTTTGAGACTCTCAACACAATTTCCTAGCATTGCTATAATAGCAGTATCATCATTAAGAGTAGAAAAGATTACCAGATTGTATTTAATACTGTCCCACTGAAATGTTTTTAAGCCACTGAATACTAATACATTCTCTTAATAATCAGATTATCTGACCCTGCAGTGTCCTGCCTCTGGACTCTTAGACTGGTTCTAAAGAGACTGCAGGTCAGTGGTCATGACTTCCACTTTTAGTGACTCTGACCAGGTCAAGGTCAGTTATTGAACTCAGAGAGGGAGGTCTCCATAG
Source organism: Sorex araneus (assembly GCF_027595985.1). Lineage (NCBI taxonomy): Eukaryota > Metazoa > Chordata > Mammalia > Eulipotyphla > Soricidae > Sorex > Sorex araneus. Next base: position 247,365,279 of record NC_073303.1, read on the forward strand.
AAAGGTTTGAATTCTTCATCGAATGACGGAGAATGAAGACTGGAGGTCCTTCCCCTGGAATAAAAACAGCAGGAAGCAATTCAGTCTTTTCCTCCAGCCTGAATTCAGAATGAAAACAAACAAGGAACCAAATTGTCCTCTCGAGCCCAAGCGAGCTTGTGAGCTGAGACACAGGAGATATGAAGCCATTTACAGCTCCCCCCACCTGCTCATTAGGCACTCTTGCGTCATGTTTCTCCCATGTCTAAGCATGTGATTCCTTGTGGAAAACACCACTGGACAAAATCATTTTTCATGATTATTTTCTTATTCCAAGATATGACTACTCAAGGAATCAAGTTTAGTGTTTGTTTTTATTTGTGTTTAATTCCTTCTCCATGAACAGCTGGCCACCCACATGCCCACATCAATTAGCCCTCATCTTCCTCTGAGTTGAAAGTTTTCTCCACTTCTAGAATTAAGGAACTCACCTTTATCACTTCAGAGCACTGAGCTGGTCAGATGCCTTGAGCTTTAACTTCACAAAACCGCATTCTCCTTCCCAGGAAAGGAGAGAACTGACTTTAAGGCTCCCAGCCCACTCACTGGTTTATTTTAGCTAAATGCCTTTTTGATCAGGCACCCACTCTGACCCAGGAGCCACAATAAGACTAAATAGCCTCCACTGCCACCCATGTGGCACCGGCTGCACAACCACTGACTCATTGCCACCATGCCCCGGCCGGACTCCACCCTCTTGGGACGTACCTCACCAAGGTATTAATCTGTTGAAATTTCAGTTGTGCAGGTTATGTGACTGAAATCTCCAGACTTTCTCAGGTTGGGCTGGGCTCCTTGTACCTGTTCCCAGCAGTCACATCCGCACCCCACAGCCACCACCCAGTTTTAAAAAGCTATCCCAGCTGTGCCTTCCTGATAAAATTACGGAATGTGCTGAACAAAAAGGATGACCTCTTAGTACCTGTATTGCAAACCATAGTGCACAAAAGGAGAGAGAGAGAGAGAGAGAGAGAGAGAGAGAGAGAGAGAGAGAGAGAGAGAGAGAGAGAGAGAAGTTCCTGCCATAAAGGAAGTTGGAAATGTACATTGGTGGAGGGATGGGTGTTGGAACAATGAATGACTGAAACCTGATCATTAATCATTAACAGTTTTGTAACTGTGTATCTCACGGTGACTAATTAAAAAATTCAAAATTAAAAAAGAAAGAAAATTCTTCATGGAGTGTAAAAAAACTAAAGAACGCCGAGGGGGCTGAGCACTCGCGGGCTCTCCGGGCGGCTCTGTCTCACCGCCCGCGTCCGGTGCCCGGGAACCGCTGTGTGTGCTGTCAGTCGAGGGCAGGCGACGGAAGGAAGAAGGAAGAAGGCCAAACTGGTTGCTCGATCCGTTTATTTCATTCTCTCCCTCCGCTTCTCTCCCGCTCTCCTGGATCTCTCCCCGTGGATCTGGCTCGTGGATCTGGCTCCCCAACCCACTTTCACAGCCTAGTTAAATCTCCACAGCATCAGGGGGCTGGGGCATACACGTAGGTGTGGTCACCATCAATAGGGTAAGGTTCCTTTCCCTTAGGGGATGCTTCTCCTAGGACTTAATTCTCTTTCAGCAGGAGGATCCACCCAAGGGCGGAGTCCCATGAATGTGTTTCTCTTCTCCTCAGCCAGCAAACATATAAGAATTCATAATATTAATTATTTTGTATGGACACAATAAGAGATGCATTAAAGCTTATAGAATTGCTCTCCTGGGGCCATCTCAATCTCAGACTACAGTGCTCAGGCCAGATCAGTCTTTCCTATCCCTGGCAGGGTCCCAGTCTCATAATTACTATTGGATCATGACAGCATTTGTCTATGATCAAGCTCTTAACTTATAGTTAAGAATTAGGCACTTTGGCCCGGCCCATCTCGATGCCAGGGTAGCACATAACTCACCGCTTGCCCTGGATCCTTCCTGTCCCACGTCGGGGACCCTACTTTGGGGTGCTAGGAACTGAGGGCAACTGAGGTTTAAGTGGAGAAAGCAGAGGCCCGGGAGGGAATATTCGAGGCCAATTAATTCCCAAGTTATAAAAACATAATATTGTCTTCTTGTGTCTATACAAAACAGACATAGCTTTAAAGTAAATTATTCAAAAGGCACAAGAAGAGGAGAAAGGCAATATTAACTTATATAATATAAATTCAGTATCCTAGGAAGGTCTGACCTTGCAAATTAGCAGAGTTGGATTAAGGGAAAGCCGAGGATTAACTCTTTTGGGGAAGAGAACATGGAGAAGTGATTATAGCTAAACAAAGGGATGGGAGAGATTCGGGAACACCTTGATGGGTGTGACTGGGGTAAGCCTAAACTCTGGGTAAAACCGGGACAAGCTACTTGTGGCAAGGAGGGAAAGGGCAAAGTAATGTCATCCTACAATGGAGGAAGATGGAAGAAGTGTTCTTGAAGGATATAAGCATCCAGCAATGCAAACCAGAAGAGGAAGAGAATAGATGGGTGTTTGTTTGTTTGTTTCTGTTTTGGTTTGTTTTGGTTTTTTGCAGAGTGCAAAGCAACAACACCACTTTGGCCCCCCAAATAGATGAGTTTAATCACCCAGTCCCATCCACAATTTACCATTAATCCAATAAAAGCGATCTCGCTCTGACATGTGGAAATGTAAGAGCTCATATTCTTTTGCTTTTAGCAGTGATGTGGAGCCCATCTACAGTAGTCATGGTGATCTCATATGTTTGCAAATGTGTCGGAATTTCTTTGAGAACTGACTTATGTCAGTCAATCCTTCCTTGGTTTTCCTTTCCTTGGACAAAGGTTTTTCAAGTAGGAAACCCAGATTTGGTTAACAAGCTTTTACTGATAGTTAGACAATCTTCCCATTATCTTATATAGTATCTTTATCCATGCATAAGTGAAAATGAGGTTCTAACTAAGGTGATTTTTATGGCACTAAGAGAGATTTATTCCCAGGTATACTGGCCCAGGCTGAAAAATCTGGGGCCTTCTCTGAATGGGATTAGGTAGATCCCCCTTTCTGCCTGGAGGTACAGAAGCCCACAGCCACTCCAACAACCCCCAGCATACAGATGACCTCGCTCCACAACCAAACCTCAGCAAGCCACCAAGCTATCAAATTGTTCCAGCTCCATAGTTCAAAGATACCTTCAATTTTCTTTCTTTCTCTTTCTTTCTCTCTCTTTTTCTCTCTTTCTCTCTCTCTCGTTCTCTCTCTTTCTTTCTTTCTTTCTTTCTTTCTTTCTTTCTTTCTTTCTTTCTTTCTTTCTTTCTTTCTTTTATTTTGCTTTTGGGGTTACACCCAGAGATTCTCAGGGGTTATTCCTGGCTCTGGACTCAGGAATTACTCCTGGCAGTGCTTGGGAGACCACAGGGGATGCCTAGGAATTGAACTCAGGTTGGTCACATGCAAGGCAAATACCCTACATGCTGTTCTATCGCTGTAGCCCACCTTTAAATTTCATAGCACTGTCAGACCTAAGGACCACAGAAAATCTGATGGGAAAGTTGTATAAAAGTGCCCCCAAGCTCCATGAGTGAAAACAATAACACAGATATCTCAGTTATCATCAGCCACCCCAGTAAATCATCAATGAGTTAAGTAGCATCATTGTGAGATATAACAATATCGCAGATTGACTTTTATTGATCTATTTTTTATAATTCCATTTGCCTTTGTTTTGTAACAAGCAATAAGAAGTAAATTTGCTTGTGCCTGCTACGGGGCCAGGCTTGGGTGGTGGATGGGAAGCTGGGGATATCCGTGGAAGGATGGTCACACTGGTGGTGGGATTGGTGTCAGAACATTGATTCCTGAAACAACTGTATTATGAACAACTTGGTGAATCATGCTGTATAATAAAAGAAAAAAAACTTAAAGAACTGAAAAGAGCAGCTGTAGTGATAGCACAGCGGGTAGGGTGTTTGCCTTCAGGCGGCCAACCCAGGTTCGATTCCCAGCATCCAATATGGTTAGCAGAGCACTGCTGGGAGTAATTCCTGAGTGAAGAGCCAGGAGTGACCCCTGTGCATCGCTGGGTGTGACCTCCCCACCCCCAAAAAAAAACTGAAAAGAAATTTTTAAGAGATAAAAATTTAGCATCACAATAAAGATCATGTTACCTTTCTGATTATTATGTTTCACTCTTTATGTCATTCCAAATTTAGATTACTTTCTTATAAATCCACTGAAAATTCCCTGTCTATTACCAACATAAATTAGAATATTACCCCAGTATCTTCTTGGCATTTCTTCTTGAGTGACCGGATTCCTTAAGGAACTGTGTGTGGTATCAGGTCTATGAACATAGTCTACAATACTGGCACCTATCCTGACAACCTCTTACCAAAATATCAATACCAAAGCTTAATAAATTATCCCCTAAAACAAGATAGGTTAAATATTGAAATAATAAAAATAGTTACTCGATATCATCTCATCCAAAATTCTGAGAAGTGATTGTTATTGGTACTGTTGTATTTTAATAGTTTGCTTCTCTTGGTTAATTCCACAAATTACACGTGTTTTATTCATTCGTTTTTATTCTTCATGTTTCTGACCCTCTGACAAGATTATTTTATGTCTTGAGAAAAGAAATCAACCATTTCATAGATTGGTGTGAGACCCAGGGCAATGGCAGCCGTTTCCCACTACATAATTACAGTACATATTTCTATATTTGAAATGATTTGGGAGACACAGGACAAGTAAATTGAAGTAAATTACGTTGATTTACACTTTATATAAAATACAAAAATAATTCATGGACAGTGTGAACATATTACAGCTCAGAAAAGAAAAGCACAGTGACAAGCATAGCATCACGAATGACTATGTGAAACACTATGTAAAGATTCACATTGAGTACAAAGCTACAACAGTCCTTGCCATGAGTGGACTTTAAGAATAATACGCTTTTATTCAACCACTTGCTCTTAATTTCACTTGACTTGCCTCAGTAGTGTTGGTAGAAAATTTCAAAATTTCAAAAATAACAAATTACAAAATAGTAATTTGTTCTTGAGACATCATTTGTAATTACTCAAATATTTCCTTTTATTCCAGACATCTATATTTTTTTTTGTTTGTTTTTTAATACTTTTTTATTTTTCCATTAGAATATTTTTGGGTTAATGCCTAAGTATGTTTTTTGTTTTTTTTTTTTTTTTAATTTATTTATTTTTAATTAGAGAATCACCGTGAGGGTACAGTTACAGATTTATACACTTCTGTGCTCACACTTCCCTCATACAAAGTTTGGGAACCCATCCCTTCACCAGTGCCCATTCTCCACCACCCGTAAACCCAGTGTCCCTCCCACCCTCCCCAATCCCATCTCCCCCCCACCCCACCCTGCCACTGTGGCAAGGCATTCCCTTCTGCTTTCTCTCTCTAATTAGCTGTTGTGGTTTGCAACAAAGGTGTTGAGTGGCCGCTGTGCTCAGTCTCTAGCCCTCATTCAGCCCGCAACTCCCTTCCCCCACATGGCCTTCGACTGCAATGTAGTTGGTGATCGCTTCTCTGAGTTGACCTTTCCCCGGAACGTGAGGCCAGCCTCGAAGCCATGGAGTCAACCTCCTGGTACTTATTTCTACAGTTCTTGGGTGTTAGTCTCCCACTCTGTTATTCTATATACCATAGATGAGTGCAATCTTTCTAAGGACATCTATATTTTTTAAAAGTATCTCATTCAGTTTCCTTTCTGGTACTTGGGATAGGATACTAGGATATGCACATTTATGTATTAAAAAGAGGGAGGCTGATTAGAACAATATTCAGTTGTCTTCATAAGCATTATTTGACCTTAAATAAATGAGAACAATGATTCTAAAACAATTGTTTTGTGTTATTAGAAAATTCCATTTTTCAATAAGACTTAGTATCCATGGTTATAAATAAATGTAGACATGGAAAATAAGGAAAATCAGTTGGCTAGAAGAAAGAGAAGCTGAGAATTAGAGCAAGTAATTGAAAAATGGAAGTTCTAAGAAAAAAATTTAAAAGTAGTTCTACTTCTACGGTCTGATCAAATGGTCACCTGTCGGGGTCCAGCCCCTAAGAATGCAGCCGAGACAGGAGTTCTGAGGGACCAACAGCAGACACACAGCTTGGTGGCTGAGGGCTGAAGGCAAGTTTATTCTTTCAGCAGGGGGTTTATATACATAGCTAGTCACGTAGGCACTGTTACCTTAGCCCGAGAAGGTTAGTCACAAATTTACGTGGTATGCGGTTGTGCTTAGGAGGGGAAGGCACGAGAGATTACAGAGGAGGGTCTGTTTTGTCTCTTGTCTGTTCTCACAGCAGTCAGAAGAATTCCTCCTTCTAACACACTACAAGATGCCCCGTACGTCTGAAGAATTCCTCCTTCAGATATACGCTGGTGACATCTCCTCCAAGGACTCCTCCCGGATTCCATGGGTCAATGTACGCGGGAAGCTTTCCAGATTCCCTGCCAGCAGGCACGTAGGCACAGGGGGTCACAGAAAGGACAGAAAGAAGCCCCACTTTCTGTAGTTCCCTCACATCTCCCCCTTTTTTATTTATTAGTGGCCAGATCTCTTAGTTCCAATTGTAAGCGTTTAGAGGACACAAAAAGGGTCCTTAACCTTCTCAGGATAAGAGTTAATGCCAGACAGAGTACAAAACAAAATATCAATAAAACAAGAATTCCAAGCCCAGATCCTAATAGAGAATAAATCCAATGATCAATGTTCAGAAATTGGCTTCTAAATGATTGAGCAATAGTTTTAGCATTTTTTAACAGGTCGGTATTGAGGTGAGGGGCATTTTGAACATTCTTAATTTCCATATGTAATTTAAGTAAATTTAAGGACGAATTTTCATTATGCCAAATACCTTGCAAATGGTTTTTGATTCTATCCCATGAAAATTGCGATCGATTGTAAAAGACTTGTGTGACACAGATATGGTTATATTCATAATGACAGCGCAAATGTTGTAAGGTTTCAAAGCGCTGTAGCTCGTCCCCTAAAATGTTTACTGTGTCAAACAAGGTGTTTAGTTTTTGCTCTATCTTTATTTGTGTTTGTCTCAAGATGTTCTCATTAAAAATACCAAGTCAGATTATTCCCAAGGTTACTTAGAGCACGAGAAGTATGTACGTGCAGGATGTGTCCTGCTTATCTTGCTGGTAGGTTTTACCTTCAAGGCCCCTCTTTCAAGAGGCCCTCTGCACAGGACTCTCCCAAGCCCCCAGTGCAGGTCATACAAAGTTCATTGTCCCACGCTGGTCTCTAGTCTCTAGTCTATGTGCTCCAAGCAATCCCACTACAGTCCCCCCTTTTTTATTTTATAAGGAACGCGCCTCATTTTCTAATTGCAGTTTCCGAATTCTTTTTGCTGAAGTTTTGGCCATAGTTAGAAGCACCCGGAGACAAACACAACTAACAGCGATTAATACAATCAAGATCAAAACAGCAGAAGCAACACCGATAAGAGAATACAGCCAATGAGAAAATGAAAAAGGGGGAGATCGTTGTTTAAGCGCTTGTACAAATGCCTGAGCTTCTTGGACAAATGTTTCATCTAAGGATGGGGCATTATCAGTTTTTGAATGCTTTGGATAGCCCATAACAGAAAAACATTGAAATAAAAAATTTTTGTACTTGTGTTACATTTTCCCCAGGCAGGGGTGCTGCCCAGACATAGCCTGAAAAGGTGTCAACTGAAACATGAACATATTTTAAACGGCCAAAGGAAGGCTCATGTGTGACATCCATTACATCCTGTAATTTTTCCATTTCAAAAACAATTACACTTTGCTTTTCTACTTTTCACTGATGATATCTCCATACATTATCTTTCTGACTTAAGACATACATCTATAGTCATCCCACAAGTTTAAACTCACTGAAATTGGTACAACATGATCTCACAAGTTTGGACAGAAGTTGACAATCATCTTATTTAACATGGCAAAACTACTCTGCAGTCACAAACATTATATCGGTTCTTATAGATTTTCAAAAAGTTTTAAAGATACTCACAACTAAAGTTCTTACAACATATATTAACCTGGAGACATCTTTAGAATTCTGATTTCTAGGAACAACTTTTAAGATTAAAACACTCATAGATTACCATGAAACAGTAAGGATTCTACACTGGTGTACAAAATTCTCTGAAGTTCAGGATTAGGTTGGTACCGTAAATCCCAGACTAAGTCCTCAGGCCAATTCAGCCTGTGCTTCCCCATTTGGGTTCTGCTTTGCAGAGTCTTCTTTAGATTTTCTTGTGACTTCCAGCTGAGATCTGCTCTAGGCTGAAGTTTGGAGTGTTGGAGTTTCAGGTGGTCTGGAGACTGAGCCAGGAGGATGGATTTTACTCCAGATGAGGCCGTAGCAGGATCCAGAATGGATTAGTAGGTCTGTCATCTGTTAAAATATAAGCAGAGACCTTTCCTCCTACAAGGAGGTTTCCCACCCTTTCTTTTATTGTGTGTTCGTCAGATTTTAATGCAAATATAAGGATCAGTTGTTTCCCAAGCCCTTTCTCATTTACAGAGTTGCAAGAGCCAGATACCTAGAAGAGTTAACAAACTAATTTAGCAAGTCTTATCTGCTGAGCAAAAGTGTGATTAGAATTCACTGTTGAGGTTAGGGAGGGTCTGCATATCCAGTCTGACTGAGGCAGAGCTTGCTGAGCTGGGAATGCAGGGGGATGGGTGGATCCAGGGAAAATCTTTAAAAACTCCCAAAGTGACAACTGAGATTAACCCCTTATAATCCTGAGCTAAGTAGCTTTAAAAATTTTAGTTACCAGAAGTCTCAGAGATCAAATAAAACACAGGTACAATAAGTTTTTCAACCAATTTTGCAACTCTAGAAAATTATATTTTAAACTGAAGCATTATTCTTTGAACCTGTTTTCATAGATCACAATTATTTCAACTCACAAGATTCTCTAGGTCAAATAATTCTAATCCAGTGCAGATATAAATATATACATTGGTATAATAGCAAAAGACTTTTGGACCATCAATTTTTGTGAAACACGGTAAAAACTTCTTTGACTTAATTTTGAGAGTTTTTTGTACTTTACTTAAAATCATGAGCTTTCTAACTTTAACAATTCTACAATACAAACATGCTTTCAAACACAGAAAGAGCCCTATGGGTATATATATATATTTTTTTAACCAAACTTTGATAATAGCATAAAAAAAATTTGGACTGTCAATGTTTATGGAAACATAAGAAAACTTTATTTATTTTGAGGGTTTCTGTACCTCTGTTGCTTGAAAAACAGCTAAATTCCTCATTAAAATTGACTGAGGCTTGTAAGATAAAGCCTTGCACTCTCTGAATTCTTATTTCACTTTTTAGTTTTCTGGCTCTAGTTCTGTAGCTTTTTCTAGATAGCACAGATACTGGAATTCAAAAGAATTTCAACTGTTAATAACTATTAATGTTCTTCCAATAAGAAATTTAGACTAAAAATTTCAATTTTGTTGTAGGCGCCACATTCTAATCAGAAATCTTTGCTTAACCTGATCTAACAAGTTCCAAAGACACCTTAGATCTTATAAATTGCTGGGCTTCATATCACTCTGATCTCCCTTGATTTTTTCTGCCCAGGTCTAAGAATTACTGACTTCAAATTAGCTCTAACACTCGAGTGTTCCACAGACAGACAAACAGACAGACAAACAGATAGACAGTAAGTTCACTAAAAAACACCACACATACATGTGCACACGTCTGCAGTTGATCTATCAATCTGACCTTTTAGAAATGGCAGGGAGAAAACTGACAGACTGAGAAAGGAAGGAGCAGTCCCCAGGGCAAAATTAAGCCCTGTCGGCCGATTGGGAACATTGCTCCCCGTTTCCCCGCCTGACCAGCCAGTTCCCTGTCTGTTAAAAATGGGTCTAGAAAGCGCTTTTGTTTATATAAGCCGGCAAAACCTTTCCAAAATTGTTGAAACCTAAGGTGGTCAGATGCTAGCATTTTTCTTTCTTGGTCAAGACTAGTTTTGAGGCAGGGAACTAGTATCTTATCAGATTTGGGGATAGGCTACCTTAGTAATATATTTTTATTTCCTGATATTATTAAACACTTAACCACATGATCTTGCATTTTCCTGCCTTCTCTGCTGATAATAAGCAGAACTAAGAGAAAGATAATGAGACAAATGCACACTAAAGGCACACGTACAAAGCACACTCCTGCACTCGCTCGGACCGGTCCTTCTTTCACACGGGTGCGCACCCACTCACCACATTCACACTGAAATTCCTGAACCTGCCCTACAGATGTCCACATTATCTTTGGTCTTATCCCCCTGACAATGGGGTTGCTGGTAATCTAGAGAGCAAAAAAGCTCTCTCAAAATCAGGATTCCCTTGCAGGGGCTCTTGTATTTTTCTTACTGCATCAGCAATGTTCTGAATTTCACTTCTAAGCTGCGTCAGCAGTGGAATAGTCTGAGCTGCCCCTATAATTTCTCTATTATAAATTTCAGCTTGTTCACTAATCTGTTGCCAATCTTCCTCACTTAATTCATCAGGTAGTGCAGGATAAAGTTTTCGAATAACAGGTTTGCTATTATTACTACACCCAAATTCAGAGGTATCATAGATGTGATGCTCAAAAGCATTCTTTTGTTCCAAATTCTTATTTAATTGGGTGTCAGATTTCACTCTCCGAAGGCTATTATGAGTTCCGTCACGGCATAATAACCTCCACCTTTCTGCTTCACTATTAGTTACTAAACAATCTCTTACTAAAATCCAAAGACTAAACGCATCCACTGGCGTTTTCTCTGGGCCATTAGCCCTGTAATGATCTCTAATCCGATCTCCGACCTTTTTCCAGGCCTCAATATTAATAGTCCCGTCTTCTGGGAACCAAGGGCATATTTCCCTTACAAATTTTATAAATCTGGCCAGCTGCCCCATTCCGACAGTTATTCCTTTCATTTTCAGAGATGCTTGTAGCATCTGAGCAAAAATCGTCTGACTAGACGCTTGCCCCATCTTACCTCAAAACTTTAACTTCCGCGCGCTCACCTCTGAGGGTCCCTGTTCCGGGCGCCACCTGTCGGGGTCCAGCCCCTAAGAATGCAGCCGAGACAGGAGTTCTGAGGGACCAACAGCAGACACACAGCTTGGTGGCTGAGGGCTGAAGGCAAGTTTATTCTTTCAGCAGGGGGTTTATATACATAGCTAGTCACGTAGGCACTGTTACCTTAGCCCGAGAAGGTTAGTCACAAATTTACGTGGTATGCGGTTGTGCTTAGGAGGGGAAGGCACGAGAGATTACAGAGGAGGGTCTGTTTTGTCTCTTGTCTGTTCTCACAGCAGTCAGAAGAATTCCTCCTTCTAACACACTACAAGATGCCCCGTACGTCTGAAGAATTCCTCCTTCAGATATACGCTGGTGACATCTCCTCCAAGGACTCCTCCCGGATTCCATGGGTCAATGTACGCGGGAAGCTTTCCAGATTCCCTGCCAGCAGGCACGTAGGCACAGGGGGTCACAGAAAGGACAGAAAGAAGCCCCACTTTCTGTAGTTCCCTCACAGTCACCATTTCTACTCTAGCATTTTATCAGTCACTATAAATGGGTCCTTGGTCCTAGGACAATTGCCCTGGGGGTCCCTTCACAAAGAATGCTTTCAGAGCCCCCTTTATGTCCTTGTTTCTCAGACTGTAGATGAAGGGGTTCAGCATGGGTGTGACCACCGTGTACATCACCGAGGCGATGGCGCTTGACTGTGAGCTGTGGGAAATAGCGGAGTTGAAGTACACTCCCAGACTCGTGCAATAAAATAAGGAGACGACGAAGAGATGAGATGCACAGGTGGAAAAGGCTTTATACTTCCCCTGAACTGATGAGATTCTACGTATGGAGGAGACTATCTTAGAGTAAGAGTAAAGGATCCCAGCCAGGGAGCCAACGCCCACCACGACAGCAGCAGAGTACATCCCTACATCATTAAATAAAGTGTCAGAGCAGGCCAACTGCACCACTTGCTTGAGTTCACAAAAGAAGTTGGGAATTTCCAAGTTTGTACAGAAGGACATTTGCAGAGACAATAAAGAATGCATTAACGAATGCAGGGTGCTCGTGACCCAGGATCCAACAGCCAACAGCCCACAAACCTGGGGGTTCATGATGACCGTGTAGTGGAGGGGGTGGCAGATGGCCACAAAGCGGTCATAGGCCATCACCGTCAGGAGAATGATGTCTACTGTAACAAAGACTATGAAAAAATATATCTGGGTGATGCAACCTTCATACGTAATGACTTTGCTGTGCGCCTGGATGTTCGCCAGCATCTTGGGGACCGTGGTGGATGTGTAACAGATGTCCACAAAGGACAGGTTGGAGAGGAAGAAGTACATGGGCGTGTGGAGGTGAGAGTCTGAGATGACAGCCAAAATGATGAAAAGGTTCCCAAACACAGTGATCAGGTACATGGAGAGAAAAATCACAAATATGAGGGGTTGCAATTCTGGTTCCTCTGAAAATCCCAGGAGAAGAAATTCTGAAGTTTGTGAACAATTTTCTTGTTCCATGTGGAAACGGCAGTGACTTCCAGCAATGGGGGGGGGGGGGGGAAGGAAGGAACATGAAATAGTCCACATATTTAAATGCCAAAATTTATATTTTATACTCAAGACATGATTGTTCAGTGGAAACAACTGTTTTCTAGAATGTAAATGGAGGTGGGTAGATGTAAAGACTAGACGGGTCTTTTGGTGGTGGTGTGTAATTGGTACTTTGGAATTGAGAGTGATGAAAATTCACACACACAAAATTATGAAGTAAACTTGTAAACTCCCTGATGAACAATAGAGCTCTAACTCTATAAGTCAGTGAATAAGTAAAATACACGAAAGAGTGTATTGAACTTTTCCATAGCTATCTGCTTCTTTCCACTCATCTCCCTGCATTTCTGATATGGCTGCTCTGTCTTAAACATATCTCTCCTTGGACTTATGAAACCTCCTGTCTTAATTGGAAATTATTCACGGTTTTCAGAAATATAAAGGAGTGCAGACCATGTTTAAGGTCACATGCAGACAATTCATAGAGGGTGCTGGAAAACAAAGTTTCCTTGATTCATTCATGAAAAAAAAAACAGAAAACAAAGCATAAATTACATCACACTTCAGATGCCAAAAGTGGTATGAGGAATGGAGAGTTGGAGAAAGGAGAAAGTGTTCCACAGTTTTTCAGGTGCTTAGACAAGGCCAGAAAACAGGTAACATTTCACCTGAAATCTTGGGCTGGAAAAGCTTTGACTTGTTATTCCTTCTCATGACACACATTTACCCAGTGGGGCAAATTTACACATCATCTACCTCCCTCTCTCCTGTAATACCTGTTTAATAAAATATAATTTATTGATTTTTGGTTTGGGGGACACACCAAACCGTTATTGGGGTTTACTCCTGTCTCTGCACTCAGGCATCACTTGTGGTGGAACTTTGGGAATTCTGTGGGGCTTGGGGGATCAATCCCAGGTTGGTCATGTGTAAGAAAAGTGCCTTCCCCACTGTAGTATCTCTACAGCCCCCAACTTCATCATCGGAATCAGTTTCATGGCTTTAGTGCTATTGTCATGACCTAAATTATAATAAATAAGATATACGATTATCCAAAAGTTAGACAATCGCACTGAACTATTACGAAGTACATTAATTCTTCATTCAAACAACTGAAGTCAGTGACTTTTTAACTCTGAGCTATGTTGGGTTGGTTCTCAGGTGATCATAAATCAAGATCCTTGTCTGGCCCTGTCTCTTTCTTTGTTCACTGTCAGTTTAGATGTTGAACTTACCGAGAGGGGAACTCAAAGAGGAAAGTCTCCTTGCAGATGTCTTAATTCCTCATTGAATGGTGGATAATACTGCCTGAAAAGAAGACAGGAAGGAGTGCTGTGTCTGTATCCTAGACAGGATCAGGAATTAAAGAAAAATAGAAATAAACACATCCCATCCAGCCCAAGTGTGCATAGGCTGAGACACGGGAGATGAGAGTTATTTACAGCTCCCTCCACTAGCTCATTAGGCACCTTTACCTCTTGTCCCTCCTGTCCCTAAACACAGGATTCCCCTGTGGAAAATTGGCTTGGAGTGAAATGACTTGGTTCTAATGATTCTCTTTTCCCAAGAAAGGAGAAACCAACAAAGTCGATTTCTTGATTTCTTTCTCTCTCTCTCTTTCTTTCTCTCTCTCTCCCTCCCTTCCTCCCCCCTCCATCCTCCTCCCCCTCCCTCCCTCTTTCATTCATTCTGTCTCTTTCTCTCTTTCTTCCTTTCTTTCTTCCTTCCTTCCTTTCTTTATTTCTTTGTTCCTTTCTTTCTTCCTTCCCTTCTTTCTTTCTCTCTCTCTTTCTTTCTTTCTTTCTTTCTTTCTTCCTTCCTTTCTTTCTTCCTTCCTTCCTTCCTTCCTTCCTTTCTTCCTTCCTTCCATTCTTTCTTTCTTTCTCCCTTTCTTTCTTCCTTTCTTTTTAAATTCTTGTTCCATGTATACAGCCTGTCATCCAGAGCTCCCCGCCAACTAGGAATTCATCTGAGTTGAAGCTTTCACCACATCATGCACTGAGAATTTGTCTAACTTAGGTCTTCTGACTCTTCAAAGTACTGACTAATCGGGGCACTGCCCAGTCTCCAAAGATAGTGCATTATCCACAGCTTGGCAGATATGGAATTTAATGAGTAATGATGACTCAATAATGATGGATTCTAGACACTTTTCCAAGGCCATTAGGAAAATTCAAATACAACACAATGCCACGCTATCATATAATACCTACACATTCACTATTTCTAAACATATACTCGTGCTTTAGAGTCTGTGTGAAATCTTATGAAAGTGTACACTTTTATTTCATATTCCTGATTTTATATGTTGCTTTGTGTACTTTTTTTTTTGCTTTTTGGGTCACACCTGGCGATGCACTGGGGTTACTCCTGGCTCTGCACTCAGGAATAACTCCTGGTGGTGCTCAGGGGGCCATATGGGATGCTGGGAATCAAACCCGGAATGGCGGTGTGCAAGGCAACTGCCCTACCAGATTTGCTATTGCTCCAGCCCCCTGTTTTTAAATTTTTATTCACTAATATCATTAGTTTTAAGTATCTTTACAATTCTACTTTGTGGTACAATATGGAAGTAAGCACTTAATTATCACATTATACTCGCAGAGTAATCTTCACTTGAACATGAAGCTGTCTTTACTAGTGTGTTTGATATTTTGATGTTCATGTTAGTAAACTTTATATTGTAATTTTATTGTAATTTTAACTTTAAGGTGTCTTTTCGCTATTTTTTGTAACTTTTGTCAAACTACAATGCCCTGTTTGCTTAGCTATTGCTTTGAAAACAATACATGTCTCCTTCATTTTGGAATTCATGTTGCTAGGAATTGCATCTCTGGTTGCTTTATTTTCTGCACTTCAAATCTATTTCCTTTTTTCCTAGACTTAAAATTCTCTTCTGAGAAATCCACTAATGATGCTATGGTTGTGTCCTCCTCAGTGAATGATGTTCTCATAAATATTATAATTTCTCCTACTTGTTCTATGTATAACTTCATTATGGGCCTTAGAGATAATTTTCACAAGTGATGCTTGAGTTGATGCTTAATTATATGAATTTGGATGACGGAGCCTCTCCTCCAGACTGGGAAGTTTTCTCAAACATTCTTTACTTTTAAAAAAATGTTTTATTGGGGTTGAAGCAATAGTACAGTGGGTAGGGCATTTCCCTTGTATACCCCGATCGGGCTCGATTCCCAGCATCCCATATGGTCCTCCGAGCATCCCCAGGAGTAATTCCTGAGTGCATGAGCCAGAAGTAACCTCTGTGCATCACCGGGTGTGACCCAAAAAGCAAAATAAATAAATAAATAAATAAATAATGTTTTGTTTTAATTCTCGATTTATAAACATTGTACTGATTTACTGTTGAAAACTCTACAAGTCTCAAAAGTATAGTCTCACCACTTGATTTATGTATATGCGTCACCACAACATACAGCAAAGTTTTTGTGCCTACCAATTTTATATCTATGTCCATTTCTCCCATCATGTTCTTTTATTCTTGTCAATAATCAGTTATAATTACACTTTGTGAATTACTTTTCATGTACTTAACCCATTTTCTAATAAAATTATGGAATCTTTGTCTCTTCCTCTTCATATTTATAACTGTTCTTGGACATACGTTATAGGTTGACATACTGCATGTAAATGCATATCCTACTCAAATATTAGTGCTCTAATAACCAACATATTAGGGTGTAAAGCACATCACATATTCTATGTATAAAAATAGATACTAGGGGCTGGAGAGATAGCACAGTGGATAGGACATTTGCCTTGCACATGGCCGACCCTGGTTCCATTCCCAGCATCCCATATGGTCCCCCAGCACCACCAGGAGTAATTCCTGAGTGCAGAGCCAGGAGTAACCCCTGTGCACTGCTGGGTGTGACCCAAAAAGAAATAAAATAGATACTACCTGTAATCTAGGATAAAGTGCTGATGAGGAATCTTCATTTTACTCCCTAAATGTCAATAATGTTGCTTAATGTCATTATCTGAATGATAAGCTTAGTTGAGCCCTTAATTCTATTTAATCCTTTATTCACTTTGACCCACCGTTTAGATAGCTGTGACAGTATGTATGTTCTCTAAGTGCGAAGAAGCTAAATGGCCATATGTGCTCAAGAAACAGTGCTAATTCTAACAAATTACATCAATTTGCATGTTAATTCTTTTATATAAATTATATAACACATTTATATTTAAGCAGAGATAAAATTTAAAACATTAATGCATCATAGGTTGTCTCAACATACACAAGCACTGTGGAAATACTACATAACAAATAAATATTAGGACAATGTAAAGACTCCAGGCCAACTTGCACCCACGAGAATACCAGAAAAGCTAAGAAATAGAGAGAGAGAATAAAACTCAGTCCATAGGATTAAGTAAGTGAATAGAAATAAGGTTAAATAAAGAATACTCGAGGCAGTAGACAAAAAAAAAATCAACTTCTATAGACAAAGCCTATAATCACATTTATAGCTCTAACATTTGCACCTCAACAATTCTGTGTACATCCTCCTTCCTAGGCCAAATGTCCTGTACTTCTCTTCACAAACAAAGATTTCAGCGCACTCTTCATTTGGTTATTTCTCAGACTATAAATGAAGGGGTTTAGCATAGGTGTGACCACCGTGTACATCACTGAGGTTATTGAGTTTGACCATGAGCTGTGAGTCGTAAGGCTATTAGAGCTAAGATACACTCCGAGGATTGCAGAAAAAAATAAGGAGACCACCGAGAGGTGAGAAACACAGGTGGAAAATGCTTTATACTTGCCCTGCGCTGAGGAGATTCGACGTATGGAGGAAACAATCTTAGAGTAAGAATAAAGGATCCCAACCAGAGACCCAACACCCATAAGAACAGCTGCAAGATACGACAATACGTTATTGATTAAGGTGTCAGAACAGGTGATTAGGATAATCTGTTTGAGTTCACAGAAAAAGTTGTCGATCTTCAAGTCTGTGCAAAAGGATAGTGGCAGTGTCAGTAAGCTGTTCAACAGAGAATTAAAGTTGCTCAACATCCAGGACCCCAGGACCAGCAGCCCACAGACCCGGGGGTTCATGATGACTGTATAGTGCAGGGGGTGACAGATGGCCACAAAGCGGTCATAGGCCATCACGGTCAGCAGACAGATGTCCAGGCCAGTAAAGAGTACACAGAAGTACATCTGTGCAAAGCAGGCTCCGTACACTATGGCTCTACTCTGCCTCTGAGTGTTCACCAGCAACATTGGGACAGTGGTGGAGATGAAGCAGATGTCCACGAAGGACAGGTTGGAGAGGAAGAAGTACATGGGCGTGTGGAGGTGGGGGTCTGAGATGACGGCCAGGATGATGAGCAGGTTCCCCAGCACGGTGATCAGGTACAAAGAGAGAAAAATCACAAATATGAAAGACTGCAATTCTGGTTCCTCTGAAAATCCCAGCAGAAAAATTTTCAGGATGTGTGATTCATTTTCTGGTTTAATATTATGGATGTATTGTCTAAGAAAGAGGACAACAATAGAATAAGTTTTCATGTTCACTGGCTTTACTCACATATGGAAATATTGCAATTTGCAGCAGCAGTCAAGACATTATGGATAATATTGTCTATATCTCTTTTATTCTTCTCTTCACTCTCCCACGTCCCTTTTGATAATAAGGTTTTGTTCCTATCAGGACTGTCCCTATATGTTCTTGCTTCTTGCAATTCTATGAAATACTCTTGTTTTATTTCATAATATTAATTGAGTGCTGATCTCAACTTAGGCAATAATTAGGCACTAACTAGATGAAAACATACAGAGCTGACTGACCAATTAGTTGCTGTGTGATCCCAAAAGGGACAAAACAAATTCTTTGTCCCTTTTCTTAAGTGGAATCTTTTTACTTTTATTCTGAGATTTTAGGTTTACACATCTTCCTTACACACTCTAGTCCTGACTTCACCCAACATGCAACGTCCTTGACCATATCACACTCTATCACTTTGACCACACTGTGTATTTCATGATGGGTAATTTTCTTTGTGTGATTATTCCCAGAGCCTTTGTAACATATACACATTAATTTCACCATTATCTGTAATTATAATACATAATCCATAATATCAGGAACTTCCATTTCTCTGTTCAGCTTTCTTTTTTTCATAACAGAATATGAATACATATGCACTTGTACAGAGACAATACAGGCATAGGAGAGAACTGAACAAAAGGCAGCAAAAGCTGGCTATGGAACAACAGTAACTTGTCAACCCAACGACAGTAGAGACAAGGGCCAGGAATATTGTTCCATGGTTGGTAACCTGCCTCATGCATGAGCTGGGGGAATCACTAAGTCAATGATGGTTGGAGGGATTGATCGGGAAGGGATATGTGTGCTGAAAGCAGATAGAAGACCAAACGTGATAGATTCTCAGTATCTGTATTGCAAACCATACCACCCCAAAGTAGAGAGAGAGTATGGGGGAAATTGTCTGCCATAGAGACAGGGGAAGGGCTGGGATGAGGGGGACATTGGTGGTAGAAGATGTGCACTGGTAGAGGGATGGGTGTTCGACCATTGTATGATGGAAACTCAAACCTGAAAACTTTGTAACTATATCTTGTGGTGATTCAACAAAAATTTTTAAAAATAAGTTTTCAAAGTAAATATCACAAGCAAAATTACAAGAAATAAACATTTAGGCAAGTTAACACATAATGATAGATCACTGATATCAACATAGAAGAACAATTCAACCATCAAAGACCCATACACAGAAAAATGTAACAATCCTAGATATTTTGGCACCATAAAGAATCATTATTTTTATTTATAGACTCAATTTATAAATTAGGTGTCAGGGATTATAACTTAGATCACGACTGTATTTTAGTTGATTAAAGGAGAAGATGGCATTTCAAATAAAATTGGGATATGTCTGGGGAAATATGCATTCTTTCCCTTATACATTTGACAAATAACAAGAGTAATTACAATTAAGAATAATAGTAACATACAAATTTGCATGTGAAATTACATGCTCATGGTCCATGGAAGGAGGTCTGTAATTTAAATAAAATGAGAAAGCTAAAACTCAATAGCTAAAATTTACCTTGCATGTGGCCAACCCGGGTTCGATTCCTCTGTCCCTCTTGGAGAGCCCAGCATGCTACTAAGAGTATTCCTCCTGCTTGCCTCCCGGGTGCGCCCCCGGTTCCCACGCGGCAGCCAGGACATCGGACCCTTGCCGCCGCCACTTCCCGCGTCCCACCGCCCCAGCTTTCCCATCCGTCTGGCTCCATCCAACCCGGCTGTTTCCCAGGTAATCAGGCGACTCCCAGCCACGCCTCCCGGGTGCGCCCCAGGTTCCCACGCGGACTCCGGGACATCGGACACTTACTGCCGCCACTTCCCGCGTCCCATCGCCCCAGCTTTCCCATCCGGCTGGCTCCCTCCAACCTGGGTGACCCACGTCCCAGGAGCCCCTGCAAGGAAGACACGGGGACGGGGGGACGTGGCCTGTATCTTAGGGGGCGTGGCCTAAAGGGGCGTTGGACTAAAAGGGGCGAGGCCTCCTGCCAGAGCGAGTTATTATTTCCTACCTTAGCACATTAGGTATAGTCTTCTTGCTTTGAAAATCGCTTTAACACATCTCAATCACTTATGCGAACTAGCCTATTAGCTCTAAGTTTAGAAAAATTATCAGTGAATAAGAGAAGCTTAGCAAAGCCTTTGTAAAGAGAACTTAGCCTTAAGTCTTCATTAAAGCCCCAAAATCAATCAGGAAGAAAAATCTGAGTGTAAGGAAAAACTCTAGAATAGGAATAAAGCTGCCATCAGCAATAGCACAAACATAGCCCCTCCTTCTCTCAGCAAGAGGGAGTAGGAATAAACACCTACAAAGTTCCAATCCTATACTTCCATAACAATATGAAGAAGCAGCGAAAATCCCCTCCACGAAGAGAGGGAGAAGAAAAGATACTAGAAACCTCAAAAGAGGCTCCCAACATCTACGACCTCTCAGATAAACAATTCAGAAAGGAAATCTGGAGGAGAGTCGACCTACTCCAAGCAACCATGGAACAGACGTCCAATAAATTAAGGGAGGAGATGAATGAATCACTGGAACGATCTACCAAAAAAATGCAGGAAGAAATGAGAGCAGAAATTTCAAACCTAGGAACGGAAGTCACACAAATAAAGGAAACAGTAGAAGAATTAAAAATCACAGTAGATGCCCTCAACAGTAGAATGACTACAGCCGAAGACAGAACCAGCGAGCTTGAGGATGAGCTGCAGAAAGCTTACAGACAACAACAAATAATGGCGAAAGACCTCAAAATGGCTATAGAGCGAATCAGAGCCCTGGGGGATGACTTCAAGAGGAACAACATAAGAATCATTGCAGTACCAGAACCACAGGGAAGTAACCCCAATGAAAAAAAACATAGTCAAAGACATCATTACTAAGAAATTCCCAGAGCTGGAGAAGGCTACAAGAAGTAGCCTTCCAGATACAAGAAGTCCGAAGAGTGCAAGCAAAAAGAGACCCAAATTAAATGACTCCAAGGCATATCATAGTCAGAATGGCGGATGCTGTAGATAGAGACACAATTCTACAAGCAGCAAGGTCAAAGAGGGAAATCACATACAAAGGAACACCCCTCAGATTTACAGCAGACCTGTCAGAGGAAACTCTCCGAGCCCGAAGACAATGGTGGGACATAGTGAAAAAACTCAACGAAATGAATGCCTCACCAAGAATACTTTATCCGGCTAAACTCTCACTCAAACTCGAAGGAACCATACACTATTTCTCGGATAAACAACAGCTCAGGAACTTCATAGACTCAAAACCAAACTTAAAAGAAGGTCTAAAGAGGCTACTGTAAGACAAGGAGGAACCCCATAAGAACAACTAACCCCACAGAAAGATGACACAAAACCCCATCGCAATAATCTCTCTCAATGTCAATGGCCTAAATGCACCTATCAAGAGACACAGAGTGGCAAAATGGTAAATCCGGAAATTAAACCCAACATTCTGCTGTTTACAAGAAACACACCTGAACAAACAGAGTAAACACAGACTCAAAGTCAAAGGATGGAAAACAATCCTGCAAGCAAACAACTCCCTTAAAAAAGCTGGAGTGGCCATCCTAGTATCCAACAATATAGATTTCAGGTTGAAAAAGATTAGAAGGGACAGCGAAGGCCACTTTCTATTCATCAAGGGATATGTACAACAGGAGGAAATCACACTCTTAAACATATACGCACCCAATGAATGACCGGCTAAATACTTAAAACAACTCCTTACAGACCTCAAAGAGGACATCACTAACAGCACAATAGTAGTTGGAGACTTCAATACCCCCTTATCACCTCTGGATAGATCAACAAGAACAAAACTCAGCAAGGAAACACTGACTCTGAAAGAAGAAATGGAAGAGAGAGGCCTAATAGACCTATACAGGGCTTTACACCCCCAAAAGAAAGAATACACATTCTTTTCCAGTGCACACGGAACATTTTCCAAAATAGACCATGTACTGGGCCCCAGAACATACCTCAATAGAATCAGAAAAATAGAAATTGTATCAACCATCTTTTCAGACCACGAAGCGCTGAAGATAGAAGCCAACCACACACCGACACGGAGAACCAAATCAAACACCTGGAAACTAAACAACTCAATGCTGAACAATGAGTGGGTCAGAAAGGAAATCAAAGAAGAAATCAAGAAATACTTAGAAACAAATGAAAATGAGGACACGAGTTATCAAAACCTATGGGACGCATCTAAAGCCGTGTTAAGGGGAAAATTTATAGCTCTCCAAACATTCCTCAGGAGGGAAGAAAGGGCCCACATAGAGAACTTGACTTCACAGCTCAAGACCTTAGAAAAGGACCAGAAAAAGGAACCCAAACCAGACCGAAGGAAAGAAATAATAAAAATTAGAGCCGAAATTCAATCCGAAAGATCAATGAAACAAAGAGCTGGTTCTTCGAGAAAATAAATAAGATTGATAAACCGCTAGCAAGACTCACAAAGAAAGAGAGAGAGAGAACCCTAATAAATCGAATCAGAAATGAAAAGGGGGACATCATAACAGAAACCAGTGAGATTCAAAAGATCATTAGAGACTACTTTGAAGGTCTATACGCCACAAAACAAGAGAAGCTAAAAGAAATGGATAAATTCCTTGACTCCTACAATCTCCCAAGTCTGAACAAAGAAGACTTGGAATACTTGAATAGACCCATTAATGTTCAGGAAAATGAAACTGTAATAAAAAATCTCCCCAAAAACAAAAGCCCAGGCCCAGATGGATTCACTGGCGAATTCTTTCAAACATTCCAAGAAGACCTGTTGCCAATTTTCCTCAAGCTTTTCCAGGAAATTGAAAAAACAGGAACTCTCCCAAACAGTTTCTATGAAGCACACATCGCCCTAATACCAAAAGCAAACAAAGACACCACTAAGAAAGAAAATTATAGACCAATATCCCTGATGAACACCGATGCGAAGATCCTCAACAAAATACTAGCAAACAGGATCCAACAACTCATCAAGAAGATCATACACCATGACCAAGTGGGATTCATCCCGGGGATGCAGGGATGGTTTAACATCCGGAAATCAATCAACATAATCCATCATATCAACAAAAGTAAAGATAAAAACCATATGATCATATCAATAGATGCAGAGAAAGCATTTGACAAGATTCAACATCCGTTCATGATGAAAACTCTCACCAAAATGGGTTTTGGAGGAACTTTCCTCAAGATAATCGAAGCCATCTACAACAAGCCTACGGCAAGCATTATCCACAATGGAGAAAAACTAAGGGCCTTTCCTCTAAGATCAGGCACAAGACAAGGATGCCCACTCTCACCACTTCTCTTCAATATAGTACTGGAAGTACTTGCGATAGCTGTTAGACAAGAAAAAGAGATTAAGGGCATCCAGATAGGAGAGGAAGAAATCAAACTCTCACTATTTGCAGATGATATGATACTATATCTAGAGGAGCCCAAAGCCTCTACTAAGAAACTCTTAGAAACAATAGACTTATACGGTAAAGTTGCAGGCTACAAAATCAATACCCAAAAATCCATGGCTTTCCTATATACAAACAATGAGGCAGAGGAAAGGGACACGTAAAAAGTAATCCCATTCACAATCGTGCCCCAGAAAATCAAGTACCTCGGAATCAGCCTAACCAAGGATGTAAAAGACCTCTACAAAGAAAACTATAAAACGCTACTCCATGAAATTAAAGAGGACATGAGAAAATGGAAACATATACCTTGCTCATGGATAGGGAGAATCAATATTGTCAAAATGGCAATACTCCCCAAAGCATTATACAGATTAAACGCGATCCCTATAAGGATACCCATGGCATTCTTCAAAGAAACGGATCAAGCAATCCTAAAATTCATATGGAAAAACAAACGTCCAAGGATAGCTAAAACAATTCGTGGGAAAAAGACGATGGGAGGCATCACCCTCCCCAACCTCAAACTTTACTACAAAGCAGTAACAATTAAAACAGCATGGTACTGGAACAAAGGCAGAGCCGTAGACCAATGGAACAGGGTGGAATATCCCTATACACAACCCCAAATGTATGACCATCTAATCTTCGATAAGGGAGCAAGAGATGTGAAGTGGAGCAAGGAAAGTCTCTTTAACAAATGGTGCTGGCACAACTGGACAACCACATGCAAAAAAATGGGCTTAGACCTTGACCTGACACCATGCACAAAACTCAGATCAAAATGGATTAAAGACCTCAACATTAGACCACAAACCATAAGGTACATTGAAGACAAGGTCAGCAAAACCCTCCACGATATTGAAGATAAAGGTATCTTCAAAGGTGCCACAGAACTAAGCAATCTAGTAAAAACAGAGATCAACAAATGGGACTACATTAAACTAAAAAGCTTCTGCACCGCAAAAGATACAGTGACCAGAATCCAAAGACTATCCACAGAATGGGAAAGGATATTTACACAATGCCCATCAGATAAGGGGTTGATATCAATGGTATATAAAGCACTGGTTGAACTCTACAAGAAGAAAACATCCAACCCCATCAAAAAATGGGGCAAAGAAATGAACAGAAACTTTCCCAAGGAAGAAATACGAATGGCCAAAAGGCACATGAAAAAGTGCTCTACATCACTAATCATCAGAGAGATGCAGATCAAAACAACCACGAGATACCACCTCACACCACAGAGACTAGCACACATCCAAAAGAACAAAAGCAACCGCTGTTGGAGAGGATGTGGGGAGAAAGGGACCCTTCTACACTGCTGGTGGGAATGCTGACTGGTTCAGCCCTTCTGGAAAACAATATGGACGATTCTCAAAAAATTAGATATTGAGCTCCCATTTGACCCAGCAATACCACTGCTGGGAATATATCCCAGAGAGGCAAAAAAGTACAATCGAAACAACATCTGCACATGTATGTTCATCGCAGCACTGTTTACAATAGCCAGAATCTGGAAAAAACCCGAATGCCCTAGAACGGATGACTGGTTGAGGAAACTTTGGTACATCTATACAATGGAATACTATGCAGCTGTCAGAAAAAAGGAGGTCATGAATTTTGTATTTAAGTGGATGGGCATGAAAAGTTTCATGCTGAGTGAAATGAGTCAGAAAGAGAGAGACAGACATAGAAAGATTGCACTCATCTATGGTATATAGAATAACAGAGTGGGAGACTAACACCCAAGAATTGTAGAAATAAGTACCAGAAGGTTGACTCCATGGCTTGGAGGCTGGCCTCACATTCTGGGGAAAGGGCAACTCAGAGAAGGGATCACCAACTATAATGTAGTCGAAGGCCATGTAGGGGAAGGGAGTTGCGGGCTGAATGAGGGCTAGAGACTGAGCACAGTGGCCACTCAACACCTTTATTGCAAACCACAACAGCTAATTAGAGAAAGAGAACAGAAGGGAATGCCCTGCCACAGTGGCAGAGTGGGTTGGGGGGAGATGGGATTGGGGAGGGTGGGAGGGATGCTGGGTTTACTGGTGGTGGAGAATGGGCACTGGTGAAGGGATGGGTTCCCGAACTTTGTATGAGGGAAGCATAAGCACAAAAGCGTATAAATCTGTAAATGTGCCCTCACGGTGATTCACTAATTTAAAATAAATAAATTTAAAAAAAAAAGAGTATTCCCCCCGCACAGCAGAGCCTGGCAAGCTCCCCGTGGCATATTCGATATGCCAAAAAGAGTAACAACAAATCTCACAATGGAAACATTACTGGTGCCCACTCCAGCAAAGCAATGAAGCAGGGCTTACTCAGCAAGATGCTTCCTGAACCCTTTAGCCTGTGGGCTTCCAGGATCACATGGCTTATACTTGAGGGATCCAGCAGTGGCAGGAATCAAACTGTGGGTCAGGCATGTTCTCGGCCTCCTCAAGCTCCCTCCACAGTCTAACACTGGGGATATTTTAAAATTAAGGAAATAAAAACTCTCTTTTAAGATCCATGAATCAGGGAGCTGAAAAAAAAAGTACCGTCCCTCTGATGGATGGAGTCGCACTTGGGTGAGAAAAATTGAAGTGCCACAAGGTTAGGGAAAACCTGAAGACAACTATAGCATATTATGGTTAGTGATTTTCTTTAAGTTATGATCTTTTAGTTTACCACTTCTTACTTTCTAGACTAAATGTTCTCAGTGATGTGGTCAGAACAATGCATGGGATGGATGTTTAGAACCAACCAGCTCTCTCCACTGTACCCTACAGAAATGTTTCTGGAAGTTGCTTGGTGCACCCTAATTGACATATCACCTCTGCTTGGGACCATGTGTGAATTGGAGACCCTTAACCCAATTTTCTAGCATTGATATAATAGCAATGTATCATTAAGGATCCAAAAGAGATGGACTGGAGCAATAGCACAGTGGGTAGGGCATTTGCCTTGCACGCAGCCCACCCGGGTTCGATTCCCAGCATCCCATATGGTCCCCTGAGCACCGCCAAGGGTGATTTCTGAGTGGAGAGCCAGGAGTAACCCCTGTGCTTCGCCAGGTGTGACCCAAAAAGAAAAGAATCAAAAAGAGGGCTGGAGCAATAGAACAAGAGGGAGGGAGTTTGCCTAGCCCGACAGGGTTTGATTCCTGGCATCCCATATGGTCCCCCCGAAGCAACTCCGGGAGCAATTCCTGAGTGCAGAGCCAGGAGTAACCCCCTGAGCATCGCCAGTATGACCCAAAAAGCAAAACAAATAAATAAATAAATCATTTATTTATATAAAGAAGAATCAAAAAGATTACCACATTGTGTTTAATACTGTCACACTGAAATGTTTTTAAGCTACTGAAATAAATACATTCTCTTAATTATCAGATTATCAGACCCGGCAGTGTCCTGCCTCAGGGCTCTTAGATTGGTTCTGAAGGGACTACAGTTCAGTGCCCTTGACCTCCACTCTCAGCAACTCTGACCGGGTCAAGGTCAATTATTGAACTCACCTAGATGTGAAGTCAGAGAGGGAGGTCTCCATAGGAAGTTTCGAATTCTTCATGAAATGATGGAGAATGAAGACTGGAGGTTCTTCCCCTAGAATAAAAACAGCAGGAAGCAATTCAGTGTCTTTTCCTCAGCCTGAATTCTGAATGAAAACAAACAAGGAAAATAATTGTCCTCTCGAGCCCAAGCGAAATTGTGTATGCTGAGACACATCCTGGGGGTGAATATCCTCACTAAACAGGTGTGATAACACAATCCATTCTCTAAGTGGGGCAAAGATTGTGTCAGTGTATACTAATTCTTCCTTTTAGGAAAGAAATCACTGTTAGTGGTGGAGAAATTAAATATGTCTTTACTTCTCTCCCCCAAATGTCTTCATTGTCCTTAAGCAATGAAGAAAAGAGTGTTTCCTAAAGACAAATTATTCCTCCAAACACCCCATTTTTTTTCACTAGAGAAGCACTGTGATGTACAGTTTACAAACTTACGAACTTTTGTGTTTGCATTTCACTCATATAGTGATCGTTTACCGATTCCTCCACCAGTGCCCATTCTCCTCCACCAATGATCCCAGTATCCCTCTCACCACCCCCACCCCTCCCCCACCCCCTCACCCTGCCTCTGCAGCAGGGCATTCCCTTTTGTTTTCTTTCCTTTTGGGTGTTGTAGTTTTCAATATAGGTATTGAGTGGCCTTCATGTTCGGTCTATAGTCTACTTTCAGCTCATATATTCCAACCCGAATGGGTCCTCCCAACATCCTCTACTTGGCAAACACCCCATTTTTAAGAAGACACTTCTTGGGATCTATGAATAGAGTGGGAAGGGCACTTGCTTTGCATGCAGCTGACACGGGTTCATCTATAGCACACCCATACATTCCCCCAAGCATGGACAGGAGTGATCGCTGAGTTCAGGACCATGAGTAAGTCCTGAGAAGTCAGCTGTGGCACCTCCCAACCAGAAAGAGTCAAAAAAGACACCTCTTCATCACTGCCCACACTCCAAGCAAACAAACATCACCTCTTGTCTGTAGTTAGATGCTCTGGTGACTGTGACCTCTGGCTTAAGTTTCAAGTTGCCTGATCTCCGAGTCTTTTTTCAACCACTCAGTGGCCCCTCGGACCCAGCCAGATAGAGTCATGAGGCATCTGAGAGGAGAGTCCTCATGTGGAAGGAGGAATTGCTCACTGGGTGGCTAATGATGGGGAGAGAAGATCTGTTCTCCCCATGCCACAAGACTGTAGGAAGGAGTCAGGTCCAGCTTCCCAATCAGACTCAGGAATCAAGAATCCAGTTCCTGTCCAGCCCCAGGTTGACTAAATGTAGGGGTCTTGGTACCATAAATATTTACATCTCCAAGTGTCTGCTCATTAGGCATATTTCCATCTCATTACTCCTATGCACGTGATTTTCCCGTGGGGTATCCATCTGAACAGCGTGGAACTTTCTTAACCGATCCCAAGAGAAGAGGTCACGAAGTGAATGCGTGCTTTATTACACTTGGGTGAATTCTCCTTCCTTCCAGAGACCTAACATCTAACAACCTTAACCCAACCCTAATTAAGGTTTTCTTTAAAGTCTAAGATGGAAGATTCCATCAGGACTAGCACCAGTGGGTCTTTAGAGCTGCCTTGTGATGGGGTTCCTCTCTCTTTAAAAAACTTTTAGTTTTTAGGAAGATGTTCAAGAGAGAATGAGGCTTCTCCAAAAGGAAAAGAGTCTTAAATGACTTTGGGGATGTGTCTATATGGGAATATTTTATTTATTTATTTATTTATTTTTCTTTGTTTGTTTGTTTGTTTTTGCCCTTTTGGGGGGGTCACACCCAGTGATGCACAGGGGTTACTCCTGGCTCATGCACTCAGGAATTACTCCTGGCAGTGCTCGGGGGACCATATGGGATGCTGGGAATCGAACCCAGATTGGCCGAGTGCAAGGTAAATGCCCTACCTGCTGTGCTATTGCTCCAGCCCCTATATGTGGATATTTTTCAAATCACCTTAACCTAGTTTTCTGCTGACATCAGAGTTAATCTATTAGCACAGAGGAAAAGCTTTGAACATTTGTAGGGTTTCTTCAATATCTTTACCATGGCCTTTGAGTTCTGCTTACATTTCTCCTCTACTATGTGGAAGCCAGAACACTAAGAACTTAACAGTTATTTTCCCTATGTCCACAAAGTAATTTTGGAATATTTTAAGGCTAGAGACAGAGCAATTCCTTTGAATCCCCCTTTTACGTTATTACTTCCTTATAACTCATTGCCAAACCCCAGAACTCCAAAATCTACCTGCCTGCTTCACCATTAAATAATACACGATCCAAAGAGACTCTTTTACATTATTTTTATCTCATAGATCTCCAGTAACATCAAATGGGCCTCTGGAGCTCTCTGAATTTCTTGGGACAAAAAACAAAAAACAGGCCTCTTAGAGCACTATGCACTGTTGCCCTGTCGTCCCGTTGCTCATCGATTTGCTCGAGCGGGCACAGTAATGTCTCCATGGTGAGACTTGTTGTGACTGTTTTTGGCATATCAAATATGCCACAGGGAGCTTGCCAGGCTCTGCCATGTGGGCGGGATACTCTCGGTAGCTTGCCAGGCTTTTCGAGAGGGGCAGAGGAATCAAACCTGGGTCGGCCTCATGCAAGGCAGACACCCTACCTGCTATGCTATCGCTCCTGTCCAGAGCACTATAAGCATCTGGAAGAAACAATTGGGCCTCCTGGCGCACTGTGAGCATCTAAGTACCACAAAATAACCGTCTGGTACATTCTGAGTGTCTGAGGACGAAAAAAGTGGTCTCCTGAAGTTCAAAAGATGAAAACGGGAGCCCTGGGACACCCCAGAAGTCTGGGGAAGAAAACTGGGCCTCCTGGAGCACACTGAGACCCTGAGGATGATGAGTGGTTTTCCTTGATCAATCTGAAGATCTAGGGGTAGACAATCGAGCCTCCAAGAGCTCCCTCAAGGTTTGGGGATGACAAACAGGCCTCCTGGAACACGCTGAAGACTCGTGGGCAGCAACCGGAACTCTGAGAACATCTTTAATGTCTAGTGAGAGGCCAAAGTAGAGCCATGACAGGCTCCGCTTTAAGACCCAAACTCAGCAGGCCTAAGTTTTGGTTTCCCCTATCAGGAAGCTCCCGACTTCTCAGAAAACAGAATTACCTGGGCAGATAAACGAACCCTTATCACTATCAAAAATCTCCCAGCTGCATGGTTGATCATAGCTGCTTTTTTATTCAATAATCAATACTGTTCACCCCAAATGGAAATATAATCTTGTCATCTATTACATGCCTGGAACTACTGAGACATAATTTCTGTATATTTGAGGATCCGATAATACAGAGCAGAAAAGACTATACGTGCATGGTTTATTTGTCCATGGGAGACTATTGAATTAAAGAATTAAGGTTTGGGGCATCATTTGAACCCTTAGTGGAATGACAGTGTTTAGAGGAGCAGCTTCATTCACTTCTTTCCTAATGAATGTTAAGTGGGAACAGAAAAGTTCTATGTTGGTGTGTGTTTGTGATGTGTGTGTTTGTGGGTACTCATGCATACAGATTTGGAATCTTGGTGCACGTGTGCACACTTCCTTACTGTGTGATCCTATTTCAGAGAACTGGAATTTATCTATTCCAAGTGAGTGGAACATTACTGAGACTAGAAACTGATAAGGAGATGATGTTTGGGTGAGTGATAACTCAATTCAGGAGATGCCCTTGTAGTAAAATTTTAAATGTACCAGAGCCTAGTTGGGGGTGGGGTGGGGTGACAAACAGTATCTTAAAGCTGCAGCAGAGGCAATAGCATCAACTGCGATCCCCTCCTCACACCAAGTTCTCTGAGTTAACCTCTTCCTCTCCCACCCTGCTTCCTCTGCAGACTCAACTTCCTGGGAATAAGTTCAGAGCATTTTCCGCTGGCCAACCTGTGTTCAGACTCAGATACTTCCAGGTAAATCTCTGATTCTGCCCTATTACTTGTGATCTCTGATGAAATGCCCTTTTGACTATTCTCATCTAAACTCTAGAAAAATGATACCTTCTCTCTATTGTATCTTTTTAGCTTTTTTCTTTTTGTGGGGATTTGGGCCACACCTGGCTGTACTCAGGGTTCACTCCTGGCTCTGTGCTCAGGGATCACTCCTGACAGTGCCTGAGGAACTATATGAGGGTGCCGGGGAGCAAACCTATATTGGCCGTGTACAAGGCACGCTTCTTACTCCTGCACTATCTCTCTGGCCTCTAAGCTGCTTCCTATCATACAAGAATTTCTCACCATTTGAGATAGTAGATGAATTTTTCAGTTACTTGTTTCTCCTTGGCAATTTTTGAGATAGGTGTTATTAATATCTTAAATCCACGGCCCTGACAAGTTTCTCAAGCATGTTTCCACTCAGATCATTTTCCCAAAGACATGGGGCTTCAGGAGTAACCCCTGTGCATCACTGAGTGTGACCCAAAAAAGGAAAAATAATAATATTAATTAATTAATTAATTAAACTGAGATAGTATTATTTTATTAATTTTAAATTTTTTATTGAGTCACCATGTGGAAAGTTACAAAGTTTTCAGGTTCAAATCTCAGTTATACAATGCTCGAATACCCATCCCTTCACCAGTGCTCATATTCCACCACCAAGAATCCCAGTATAGCTCCACGAAGCACCCCCACACCCCTAACCTCCACACACCCCTACCCTCCCCACCCTTAGCTCCCCCTGCCATGTAACTAATAAAATTCACTTTACTTTCACTTTGATTGCATTCAATATATCAACAAAACTCACTATTACTGTTTGGAGAGTCTCTCCCCTAATGTCAGACCTGCTGAAAAGGAAGCATTAGATAATTTGTTTTCCATTGCTGAGGATGAAGAGGTATGAGGTCGAGTGACCATACTTAGCGGCCTCTCAGTTTTGGGTTTCTGTATTTTAGTATTTTAGTAACTAAGTCCAGAGAGATATCTATCAGAAGTTGTATCATTGCCAACTTGTACTTCTCAGTTACATTATATTCCACATATGAGTGCAATCTTTCTATGTCTGTCTCTTTCTTTCTGACTCATTTCACTCAACATGATACTTTCCATGTTGATCCATTTATATGCAAATTTCATGACTTCATGTTTTCTGACGGCTACATAGTATTCCATTGTGTAGATGAACCAGAGTTTCTTTAACCAGTCATCTGTTTTGGGGCACTCTGGTTTTTTCCACATTGAGATAGTATTATTTTATGAAACTGTCTGTAGTTAACATTACCATTTCCTGCCTCATCAAAGCCTATGGACCAGACCACATACAAAACCAAAGCATGAATATGTTCTCATTTCCTATAGTGCATTCAACCACATGGAGCCTGAGAACCTTACAGAAATCACCGAATTTCTTCTTGTAGGATTTTCAAATGCACATGAGCCACAGTCTCTTATATTCGGGCTCTTCCTGTCCATGTACCTAATCACCGTGCTGGGGAACCTGCTCATCATCCTGGCCGTCAGCTCAGACCCCCACCTCCACACGCCCATGTACTTCTTCCTGTCCAACCTGTCCTTCGTGGACATCTGCTTCACCTCCACCACCGTCCCCAAGATGCTGGTGAACATCCAGACGCACAGCAAGGCCATCACCTACGCGGGCTGCCTCACCCAGATGTAATTTTTCATGATCTTTATAGCATTAGATGACTTTCTTCTGACTGTCATGGCCTATGACCGCTTTGTGGCCATCTGCCAACCTCTACACTACACAGTCATCATGAACTCTCGATTTTGTGGGCTGCTGGTTTTGGGGTGCTGGGTCACGGGTGCTCTGCATTCCTTGTTAGAAACTTTAATGGTATTTCGCCTCTCCTTCTGTAGAAACGTGGAAATCCCCCACTTTTTCTGTGAGCTCAATCAGATGGTCCAAGGTGCCTGTTCTGACACTTTTCTGAATAATCTGGTGATGTATTTTGAAGTGGTGATTCTGGGTGGTAGTACCCTGGCTGGTATCTTTTATAGCTACTCTAAAATAGTTGCTACTGTACGAGGAATGGCATCAGCTCAGGGGAAACATAAAGCATTTTCCACCTGTGTGTCTCACCTCTCCGTGGTCTCCTTATTTTACTGTACAGCCCTGGGTGTGTACCTGAGCTCCGCGGGTACCCACAGCTCACCTTCAAGTATAGTTGCCTCGGTGATGTACACGGTGGTCACCCCCATGCTGAACCCCTTCATCTACAGCCTCAGGAACAAAGATATCAAGCAGGCACTAAAAATTCTCTTTGGGAAGAAACAATGAAAGACCGATTGTCCCATACGTGATGATTCCTTAATTGTAGAACGATGGTTAAAATTTCCCATTTGTTTTTTCAGGGTAGTACAGTACTTTCTTCATAAATGTTTCCAAACTTTCCACTCATTGATTTCAATTACCCTATAAATTTATATGATTTTCTTTATTAAGATTTATGTTTTCAGTGGTATGAAGACTTTTCCTGCATTTTAATGTTCTTTCAAATTTTCCAGAGTGGGGAATCTTAAATTTTTGAAAATTTCTATTTACTACCAACTACTTATAATACTTGAGAATTGTTTAAGGACAGAGACCATAACAAGTGTTACAAAAAATAATAACATTTACTATGCCATAGAAAAATGTTACACTGTCCTACCAGTTAATTATAAAATTTTATAAACCGTATCTTACAAAAATTACCAACTAAATTTTAATACTAATTTCTATAACACTAATTGTTTATCTTGATAATTTATACTGATTCTTATTTGGTGAATGTAACTTTTGCTACCATTATATTTGAAGATAATCTCATTATTTATGTATGTATATTGAATATTCTGCCAAGAAGTCTTTTAAGAATAGTAAATAAAATCAGTAAAGTTTGTGCAGGATACAAAATAAATACATAAAATCTATTTACATGCGCAAATATTGAACTTTATAAAAAATGACTATAATTGCTAATTTACAAAAGTGTAAAAATAAATACTAAGAAGTATTAAGGGAAAATCAAGAAAGAATCAAGAGAGTGAAAATTGATTATATATAACTCTGCAAAGACATTGATGGATAAAATAATAATAGCACACCGGACAATAGTGAAAAGAAAGGAGAAACCAACAAAGTCAATTTCTTGCTTTCTTTCTCTCTCTTTCTTTCTCTCACTCTCTCTCCCCTCCTCCCCCCTCCATCCTCCTCCCCCTTCCTCCCTCTTTCTTTCTCTCTTTCTTTCTCTCTTTCTTCCTTTCTTTCTTTATTTGTTCCTTTCTTTCTTCCTTCCCTTCTTCCTTTCTTCCTTCCTTCCTTCCTTCCTTCCTTCCTTCCTTCCTTCCTTCCTTTCTTTCCATCTTTCTTTCTATCTTTCTTTTCTTTCTTTCTCTCTTTCTTTCTTTCTATCTTTCTTTCTTTCTTTCTTTCTTTCTTCCTTCCTTTCTTTTTAAATTCTTGTTCCATGTATACAGCCTGTCATCCAGAGCTCCCCGCCAACTAGGAATTCATCTGAGTTGAAGCTTTCACCACATCATGCACTGAGAATTTGTCTAACTTAGGTCTTCTGACTCTTCAAAGTACTGACTAATCGGGGCACTGCCCAGTCTCCAAAGATAGTGCATTATCCACAGCTTGGCAGATATGGAATTTAATGAGTAATGATGACTCAATAATGATGGATTCTAGACACTTTTCCAAGGCCATTAGGAAAATTCAAATACAACACAATGCCACGCTATCATATAATACCTACACATTCACTATTTCTAAACATATACTCGTGCTTTAGAGTCTGTGTGAAATCTTATGAAAGTGTACACTTTTA
Organism: Sorex araneus; assembly: GCF_027595985.1. Classification (NCBI taxonomy): domain Eukaryota; kingdom Metazoa; phylum Chordata; class Mammalia; order Eulipotyphla; family Soricidae; genus Sorex; species Sorex araneus. The sequence continues at coordinate 247,400,197 of NC_073303.1, forward strand.
TTTCATATTCCTGTTTCCATATGTTGCTTTGTGTACTTGTTTTTAATTTTTTTTTTTTTTTGCTTTTTTGGTCACACCAGGAGATGCACAAGGGTTACTCCTGACTCTGCACTCAGGAATTACTCCTGGCGGTGCTTAGGGGGCCGTATGAGATGCTGGGAATCAAACCCGGGTTGGCAGTGTGCAAGGCAAACGCCCTCCCCGCTGTGCTATCTCTCCAGCCCCCTGTTTTTAAATTTTTATTCACTAATATCATTAGTTTTAAGTATCTTTACAATTCTATTTTGTGGTACAATAAGGAAGTAAGCACTTAATCATCACCTTATACTCTCAGAGTGCTCTTCACTTGAACATGAGGCTGTCTTTACTAGTGTGTTTAATATTTTGATGTTTCATGTTAGTAAACTTTATATTGTAATTTTACTGTAATTTTAACTTTAAGGTGTCTTTTCACCATTTTTTGTAACTTTTGTCAAACAACAATGCCCTGTTTGCTTAGCTATTGCTTTGAAAACAATACATGTCTCCTTCATTTTGGAATTCATGTTGCTGGGTATTGCATCTCTGGTTGCTTTATTTTCTGTACTTCAAATCTATTCCCTTTTTTCCTAGACTTAAAATTCTCTTCTGAGAAATCCACTAATGATGTTTTGGGTGTGTCCTCCTCAGTGAACGATGTTCTTCTCATAAATATTATAATTTCTCCTAGTTGTTATATGTATAACTTCATAGTGGGCCTTAGAGATAATTTTCACAAGTGATGCTTGAGTTGATGCTTAATTATATGAATTTAGATGACGAAGCCTCTCCTCCAGACTGAGGAGTTTTCTCAAACATTCTTTACTTTTAAAAAATGTTTTGTTGGGGCTGAAGCGATAGCACAGTGGGCAGTTCCCTTGCTGACCCAGGTTCAATTCCTAGAATCCCATATGGTCCCCTGAGCATCACCAGGAGTAATTCCTGAGTGCATGAGCCAGGAGTAACCCCTGTACCTCGCCGGGTGTGACCCAAAAAGCAAAATAAATAAATAAGTAATGTTTTGTTTTAATTCTTGGTTTATAAACATTTTATTGATTTACTGTTGGTTTCCAAAACTCTACAAGTCTCAGAAGTATAAGTTCACCACTTCATTTATGTATATGCTTCACCACTCCATAAGCAAAGTTTTTGTGCCTACCAATTTTATATCTATGTCCATTTCTCCCATCATGTTCTTTTATTCTTGTCAATAATCAGTTATAATTACACTTTGTGAATTATTTCTCATTTATTTAACTCACTTTCTAATAAACTTACGGAATCTTTGTCTCTTCCTCTTCATATTTATAGGTTGACATACTGAGTGTAAATGCGTATCCTACTCAAATATTAGTTCACTAGTAACCAACATATTTGGAGGATAAAGCAAATCACATATTCTTTATATAAAAATAGATACTAGGGGCTGAAGCAATAGCACAGCGGGTAGGGTGTTTGCCTTGCACAGGGTCGAACTGGGTTCGATTCCCAGCATCCCATATGGTCCCCCAGCACCACCAGGAGTAATTCCTGAGTGCAGAGCAGGTGCACTGCTGGGTGTGACCCAAGAAGCAAAAAAAAAAAAAATAGATACTACCTGTAATCTAGGATAAAGTGCTGATGAGGAATCTTCATTTTACTCCCTAAATGTCAATAGTGTTGCTTAATGTCATTATATGAATGATAAACTTAGTTGAGCCCTTAATTCTATTTAATCCTTTATTCACTTTGATCCACAGTTTAGATAGTGGTGACAGTATGTATGTCCTCTAAATGCGAAGAAGCTAAATGGCCATATGTGCTCAAGAAACAGTGCTAATACTAACAAATTACATCAATTTTCATGTTTATTCATTTATATAAATTATGTAACACATTATATTTAAGCAGAAATAAAATTTAAAACATCAATGCACCATAGGTTGTCTCAACATACACAAGCACTGTGGAAATACTACATAACAAATAAATATTAGGAGGACAATGTAAAGACTCCAGGCCAATTTGCACCCACGAGAATACCAGAAAAGCTAAGAAATAGAAAATAAAACTCTGTCCATAGGATTAATTAAGGTGAATAGAGCTAAGGTTAAATAAAGAATACTCGAGGCAGTAGACAAAAAAAAATCAACTTCCATAGACAAAGCCTATAATCACATTTATAGCTCTAACATTTGCACCTCAACAATTCTGTGTACATCCTCCTTCCTAGGCCAAATGTCCTGTACTTCTCTTCACAAACAAAGATTTCAGCGCACTCTTCATTTGGTTATTTCTCAAACTGTAAATGAAGGGGTTTAGCATGGGTGTGACCACTGTGTACATCACTGAGGTTATTGAGTTTGACCGTGAGCTGTGAGTCGTAAGGATATTAGAGCTAAGATACACTCCGAGGATTGCAGAAAAAAACAAGGAGACCACCGAGAGGTGAGACACACAGGTGGAAAATGCCTTATACTTGCCCTGCGCTGAGGAGATTCGACGTATGGAGGAAACAATCTTAGAGTAAGAATAAAGGATCCCAATCAGGGACCCAACACCCATAAGAACAGCTGCAAGATACAACAACACGTTATTGATTAAGGTGTCAGAACAGGCGAGTAGGATAATCTGTTTGAGTTCACAGAAAAAGTTGTCAATCTTCAAGTCTGTGCAAAAGGATAGTGGCAGTGTCAGTAAGCTGTGCATCAGAGAATTAAAGTTGCTCAACATCCAGGACCCCAGGACCAGCAGCCCACAGACCCGGGGGTTCATGATGACTGTATAGTGCAGGGGGTGACAGATGGCCACAAAGCGGTCATAGGCCATCACGGTCAGCAGACAGATGTCCAGGCCGGAAAAGAGTACACAGAAATACATCTGTGCAAAGCAGGCTCCGTACACTATGGCTCTACTCTGCCTCTGAGTGTTCACCAGCAACGTTGGGACAGTGGTGGAGGTGAAGCAGATGTCCACGAAGGACAGGTTGGACAGGAAGAAGTACATGGGCGTGTGGAGGTGGGGGTCTGAGATGACGGCCAGGATGATGAGCAGGTTCCCCAGCACGGTGATCAGGTACAAAGAGAGAAAAATCACAAATATGAAAGACTGCAATTCTGGTTCCTCTGAAAATCCCAGCAGAATAATTTTCAGGATGTGTGATTCATTTTCTGGTTTAATATTATGGATGTATTGTCTAAGAAAGAGGACAACAATAGAATAAGTTTTCATGTTCACTGGCTTTACTCACATATGGAAATATTGCAATTTGCAGCAGCAGTCAAGACATTATGGATAATATTGTCTATATCTCTTTTATTCTTCTCTTCACTCTCCCACATCCCTTTTGATAATAAGGTTTTGTTCCTATCAGGTCTGTCCCTATATGTTCTTGCTTCTTGCAATTCTGTGAGATACTCTTGTTTTATTTCATAATATTAATTGAGTGCTGATCTCAACTTAGGCAATAATTAGGCACTAACTAGATGAAAACATACAGAGCTGACTGACCAATTAGTTGCTGTGTGATCCCAAAAGGGACAAAACAAATTCTTTGTCCCTTTTCTTAAGTGGAATCTTTTTACTTTTATTCTGAGATTTTAGGTTTACACATCTTCCTTACACACTCTAGTCCTGACTTCACCCAACATGCAATGTCCTTGACCATATCACACTCTATCACTTTGACCACACTGTGTATTTCATGATGGGTAATTTTCTTTATATGATTATTCCCAGAGCCTTTGTAACATATACACATTTATTTCACCATTATCTGTAATTATAATACATAATCCATAATATCAGGAACTTCCATTTCTCTGTTCAGCTTTTTTTTAATAACAGAATATGAATACATATGCATTTGTACAGAGACAATACAGGCATAGGAGAGAACTGAACAAAAGGCAGCAAAAGCTGGCTATGGAACACAGTAACTTGTCAACCCAAGGGCCAGGAATATTGCTCCATGGTTGGTAACCTGGAGAGAGAGTCTGGGGAAAATTGTCTGCCATAGAGGCAGGGGAAGGGCTGGGATGAGGGGGACATTGGTGGTAGAAGATGTGCACTGGTAGAGGGATGGGTGTTCGACCATTGTATAACGGAAACTCAAACCTGAAAACTTTGTAACTATATCTTGTGGTGATTCAACAAAAATTTTTAAAAATAAGTTTTCAAAGTAAATATCACAAGCAAATTTACAAGAAATAAACATTTAAGCAAGTTAACACATAATGATAGATCACTGATAACAACATAGAAGAACAATTCAACCATCAAAGACCCATACACAGAAAAATGTAATAATCCTAGATATTTTTGCACCATAAGGGATCATTATTTTCATCTATAGACTCAAAATATAAATTAGGTGTCAGGGGTTATAACTTAAATCACTACTGTATTTTAGTTGATCTAAGGAGAAGTTGGCGTTTCAAATAAAATTAGGATATTTCTGGGGAAATATATGCATTCTTTCCCTTACACATTTGACAAATAACAAGAGTAATTACAATTAAGAATAATAGTAACAAACAAATTTGCATGTGAAATTACATGCTCATGGTACATGGAAGGAAGCCTGTAATTTAAATAAAATGAGAAACTCAAAAGCTAAAATTTCAATAATACTTAAATAAAAAGTTAAGTTGCTATAGATTTTAAGTTGGACTGGAGCAATAGCACAGAGGGCAGAGTGTTTGCTTTGCACGTGACCGACCCGGGTTCGATTCCCCTGTCCCTCTCGGAGAGCCCAGCAAGCTACTAAGAGTATCCCACCCGCATAGCAGAGCCTGGCAAGCTCCCTGTGGCGTATTTGATATGCCAAAAACAGTAACAACAAGTCTCACAATGGAAACGTTACTGGTGCCCACTCCAGCAAAGCAATGAAGCAGGGCTTACTCAGCAAGATGCTTCCTGAACCCTTTAGCCTGTGGGCTTCCAGGATCACATGGCTTATACTTGGGGGATCCAGCAGTGGCAGGAATCAAACTGCGGGTCAGGCATGTTCTCAGCCTCCTCAAGCTCTCTCCACAGTCTAACACTGGGGATATTTTAAAATTAAGGAAATAAAAAATCTCTTTTAAGATCCATGAATAAGGGAGCTGAAAAAAAAAGTACCGTCCCTCTGATGGATGGAGTTGCACTTGGGTGAGAAAAACCGAAGTGCCACAAGGTTAGGGAAAACCTGAAGACAACTATAGCATATTATGGTTAGTGATTTTCTTTAAGTTAGGATTTTTTAGTTTACCACTTCTTACTTTCTCTTTCTAGACTAAATGTTCTCAGTGATGTGGTCAGAACAATGCATGGGATGGATGTTTAGAACCAACCAGCTCTCTCCACTGTACCCTACAGAAATGTTTCTGGAAGTTGCTTGGTGCACCCTAATTGACATAGCACCTCAGCTCGGGACCATGTGTGAATTGGAGACCCTTAACCCAATTTTCTAGCATTGATATAATAGCAATGTATCATTAAGAATCCAAAAGAGATGGGCTGGAGCAATAGCACAGCGGGTAGCACAGTTTGCCTTGCACGCGGCCCACCCGGGTTTGATTCCCAGCATCCCATATGGTCCCCTGAGCACCACCAAGGGTGATTCCTGAGTGCAGAGCCAGGAGTAACCACTGTGCTTCACCAGGTGTGACCCAAAAAGAAAAGAAAAAGAATCAAAAAGAGGGCTGGAGCAATAGAACAAGAGGGAGGGAGTTTGCCTAGCCCGCAGGGTTTGAATCCTGGCATCCCATATGGTCCCCCCGAAGCAACTCCGGGAGCAATTCCTGAGTGCAGAGCCAGGAGTAACCCCTGAGCATCGCCGGTATGACCCAAAAAGCAAAACAAATAAATAAATAAATCAGTTATTTATATAAAGAAGAATCAAAAAGATTACCACATTGTGTTTAATACTGTCACACTGAAATGTCTTTAAGCTACTGAAATAAATACGTTCTCTTAATAATCAGATTACCTGACCCTGTAGTGTCCTGCCTCAGGGCTCTTAGATTGGTTCTGAAGGGACTGCAGGTCAGTGCCCTTGACTTCCACTTGCAGCAACTCTGACTGGGTCAAGGTCAGTCATTGAACTCACCTAGATGTGAACTCAGAGAGGGAGGTCTCCATAGGAAGGTCCGAATTCTTCATCGAATGACGGAGAATGAAGACTGGAGGTCCTTCCCCAGGAATAAAAGCAGTAGGACGCAATTCAGTGTCTTTTCCTCCAGCCTGAATTCAAAATGAAAACAAACAAGGAACCAAATTGTCCTCTCCAGCTCAATCGAGCTTGTGTAGCTGAGACACAAGAGATATGAAGGTACTTACAGCACCCCCCCCCCCCACCTGCTCATTAGGCACTTTTGCGTCATGTTTCTCCCATCTCTAAGCACGTGATTCCCTTGTGGAAAACACCACTGGACAAAATGATTTTTCATAATTATTTTCTTATTCTAAGATATGACTACTCAAATGAATTAAGTTTAGTGGTTGTTTTTTTTTTTCCCCCACTTCTCTCTCAATGAATCAAGTTTAATGGTTGTTTTTTTCTTTTTTTTTAATTGCTTCTCCATGAACATCTGGCCACCCACATGTCCACATCAATTAGCCTACATCTTCTTCTGAGCTGAAAGTTTTCTCCACTTCACAAAGGAACCTGCCTTTGTCACTTCAAAGCACTGACCTGGTTGGACGCCTTAAGCTTTAACTCCACAAAATTGCGTTCTCCTCCATGGGAAGAGAAAAAACTAACTGGCTTCTTTTGGCTAACTGCCTTTTAAGCTATAGTCAATTTTTTTTCTTTTTGGGTCACACCCGGCGATGCTCAGGGGTTACTCCTGACTCTGTACTCAGTAATTATGCCTGGTGGTGCTTGAGGGTCCATATGGGATACCAGGGATTGAACTCAGGTAGGTCACATGCAAGGCAAATGCCCTCCCTGCTGTTGCTATGGCTCCGGCCCTATAATAAATATTTTATAAAAGCATTTTGACTCCATAAACTTGTAGCCAGTCAGGTGCCCACTCTGGGCCCAGAGCTGCACCAAGACTAAAATCTACCTTCACTCCGGTGGCTCAGCCACCAGTGGGTGGCCCCACTGTCATCTCTCCCCCGGACCAGTCCGCACCACCCACACCATATTATGGAGGAAAACCTCCCTGAGCTCCAAATGTCTGGAGACCCAGCATGGGGACGTGTGCTGAGATTTTACCCAAAGTTAAAATACAGGTGAGGTCTAGGTACCAACTGAAACTCTGTCATAAAGCTTCTGAAGTCTAAATCTGTGCTGGTGAATCTCAACCATGGATGCCTCTATCCTCGTACATACTTAGGTATATCTGCAGGGATGCCCAAGAGCTATAACATGCATAGCACACAGAATTCACACCCAGAGGACATCACGAGAACATGGGAAAAATTATTATACACCAGCACTTTTCAGATTCAACGCGTGGAGGAATCAGCCTTCAAACACAGATTCTGACTCAACAGGTCCTACTTCATCCAGAAACTCTGAAATGTCAACAAGCTTTTGAGTGGTTCTGGTTTTTGTGTATTTTGAAATGTAGCCCCTCGCTAAGAAACGGGGCTTGTTCCCATTCAAGTCCTATGTAGCAATAGTCATTCTCTGAAAACACAAGTGCTCAAATGATTTGTAAACCATAGCCCTTGTATTCATTCAAATGGTTTTATAAATTCTATATTTAACTCTCTTCTACATGGAACGTTGAATGATATTTGTTACAGGTGACTTATGTGAATTGGGAGGAAAGAGGAGTAGAAGTCTGGCCAGGGGATCGAATGATTTCAGTATAAACACCTTAATCACACAGGGAAGAAAGAGCCTGGGTGATTCAGGACTGAGAAAGCATCCCTTCAGCACCTGCTAGTTGGCGCTTCTGTCCATCCAGGTCCATTCAGCAATCCTGATTCCTCCTGAGTCCCAACTGATCTACAGGGCCTGGGAATTAATCCCAGTCACCCAGTCTCTTAGGTATTTATTTAGTTATTTGTCTAGATTCCATTATTGCCAGTTATTTGTCTAGATTCCATTATTGCCAGTTATTTGTCTAGATTCTATAGGTGTCAACATCCCATGTTTCAAACACAACCATGGCGATTGCCAATCATTAATCTATCTGAAAAATGTCAGCCCCCCCTTACTCCACTCTGTCACCTCTGACCGGACCCTGGGAACTTTCTCACAGTTCAACAGACCCAGTTGGTTCCGGAGATTTCCCAGCAGAAACTCCAACAATGTTTTACATTGTTTTTTCTTTTTTTGGTCTAAGAACTCTTTGGTGATAACAAATGAAACATGTATTTTATTTATTCAGAGTAGTCGGAATATGTGTTTTAAACTTCCTGAAGACGCCCACATCTGAATCACCAGTGACCCCGGTTATTAAATTTGTATAGTGAGAGGTACCAAGTTAGCAGCTGCAATAAGTATTATGTTGCCTATCACCTGAACAACTTCATGCAAGAAACCAGGTTGTAAATATGCCTCCCTATGCACTCCACAATATTCAATCAGTGACTGGCCACACACATACACAGATGGTTCTGATTTCTTCATGCATAGTAACAGCATAGTCATAACGACACTGTCCGTCATGCATTTTTGATTTTGGTTTTGTCCTTTGTCTCTAGGTTTTTTTGGGTTTGTTTTTTATTTATTTATTTATTTATTTATTTATTTATTTATTTTTGCTTTCTGTCCCAGCAATTCTTGGGGGCTATTCCCAGCTCTATGCTTTGGATCATGCCCATGTGACCACGAAATCCTGGGAATCAATCCTGGCATCCAGTATCCAATGCATGACTCAGATCATGGAATCATCTCTATTTTTAGTTTGAAGTGTATGCTTTTAAAATTAATTTTTATTTCTTTATTGTAGCATGCGACCTTGCATGCATTTGTTTTGCACATGACTAACCAGGGTTCAATTCCTCCATCCCTCTCAGAGAGCCCGGCAGTTATCGAGAGTATCCCGCCTGGACAGCAGAGCCTGGCAAGCTACCCATGGTATATTCAATATCCCAAAAACAGTAACAACAAGTCTCACAATGGAGACCTTACTGGTGCCTGTTTGGTGAACAAGGGGATGACAGAGCTATAGTGCAGTGCTTCTTTATTGTAGCACTAGGAATTGAACCCAGGGCTTCAAACCTATAAGGCAAGTACTCTATACCTGAATGGCACCCATAGTCCCCCCTCGCAGTCCCACATTTTACATACATGTAGTTGGTGACACATAATGCATTTCAATAAATTAGTTATAAATAAAGTTCTGATCATGCATGACAAAAATCAAATCAAAAACATATATAACTGAGCTACATCTGAAATTGGTGGATATATATCTTGTAATAAGGAAGAAATTGACATAGAAATAGTTAAATGACAGAAATTCAAATTGTATAAATTATTTGCCCATAACTAATAGATCAATTGACATATGAAAATATCATAATTTTCAGATAAATACATGCGATAAAGATGTACACATCATAGAAGGACCACAAAAATACAATATAACCAGAAATAAAAACACTAGTAGGAGCGATTAACTTCTAGATTGAATTGTTATACAGTATCACTAACTTCCACAAATACCCCATCAAAAATAACTGAGGAAAATTATAATAATAGTTATTAGTTCTTATTTAAAGACAGCCTTCATTATGACTGTTTTTTAATTTTATTTGGGAAACCTGTATTCACACAGATTTCATTTACCAAGACAGGCATATATTTTTGTCCCAAATTTGTAATCTAAGTCACATTAATGAACAGGAAGTAAAATTCTTGAGAGGGTCAGTATTTCACCATGAAGACTTAACAACAGAGTTATGTCAAAATTGAGAGAAGAAGAGATACTTTGTTTGCAAAAGTAAGAGTCTTAATTATAGGCAGTACTGGAAGTTTCAAGAATAAACACAAAGATAAATAAAAATTCATACACCCACCAAGCAATTTAATCCCAACAGGGGAAAACTTGTACATATAAACCCCAATCTATGTTGACATGAGTATATGTACAAAGGAAATATGCAATGTTTTGTGTAGTAATATAATGAACAATTATTTTTCATATTGAAGATTGTTGTGGATTCAAAGACCATGTTAACTTTGTTCAGTCCAAGTTGTGTTTTCTCCAGAAACCTCTTGGATTCGTGTAATTAGTTGTTTGTCAACCATTCTGGTAAGTAGAATACATAATAAAAGAAGAACCTGATTCTAATAAAAGGAATAAAACTCAGCAAATCATTTCAGGGAGTGATTACAAAAGTGAATGATGATGGCTTCAATTTCTTCTAGGATAAAATCACATACAATGCTTTGACTGACAAGTGAGTTTTATTTGCCAGGGTAAAGTTACTCACACCATTAATTCTAACTAAAAGAAAGATAACAAGGATGATAGATGACATCTGATAAATTATCAATATTAAATGTAGCCTAATGAAATAATCTGAGTATTTCTCATTAAAAGTATGGAATAAATACTTTGGGTACATAGGAAAATTAACAAAGGGGAAATATAATCTAAATATCAAAGAAGGAAAGTTAGTAGTGTGATTTTCTTTGCTTCCAGTCCATTTCATCATTGCCCCATTCTCCCAACAACCTGGAAATCTCGGCCTGTAATCTACTGCCCAGCGTTATTTATCAATTGACAATATTCATGCCATTCATTTGTTTCTCTAGATACACTAGTTTCACATCAGTGGTTGGTCTAGGGCTCATGACTGGTAGCTAAGTGAAGTAACAGTGTGCTCTGACACCATAAGTGTCAATCAACAAATAGCAGGGCAAAATATAGGAGAGGGGATGCTGAGGTAACATAGGAACAATGATGGTGGGCCATGGACACTTGTTGGGAGTAACTTTGCACAGCAACGTTATAAGCTTAAACACTATTTTAACCCTATTATATAAGCTATAGCTGCTTCAAAAATCTATATTTTAGAAGTAGACTTTATGCAGTCTGGAAAGATGGTACAGCAGATAGAAAACTTTCCTTGCCTGTAGCAGACCCAGGTTCAATCTCATGCACCCCGTATGGTCACACACGCACCACCAGAAGGGATCCTTGAGAACAGAGCTAGGAGTAAGCCCTGACCACTGCTGGATATTGCCCTCCCAAAATTAAAATGAAATAAATAAAGATAGACTTTCACGATCACGATCACGAAATCCTTTTAATTATCGATTTCTCGAGTGGGCTCAGTAACCTCTCCATTCGTCCTTTCCCTGAGATCTTAGAAGTCTATCTTGACTCGGCCCTCCCAATGATGTCACACTGGAGGCTCTTTCAGGGTCAGGGGAATGGGATCCAGCTTGTTACTGGATTTAGCATATGAATACACCATGGGAAGCTTGCAAGGCTGTCCCACGTGGGCAGGAAACTCTCAGAAGCTTGCCAGTTTCTCCCAGAGGGAGAAGTAGGCTACAAGCTTCTGGGAGTTTGCTTTTAAGTCTCTGGATGTTGGCCGTTGATGGGATTACACACACCTGGGTTCTTCTGCCAGTACCTTCATGCGTGAGACCCGTCCGAACGTGTGGGGAGCGGCCTCGAGCATGGCTGTAGCTAGGTTCTGGTGGTCTTCGGCCGCTGGGAGCTCTGCTCAGGGTGGGGAGGGAAGCTGGAGCCCATCCCCTCCGAGGGGCCCCAGGGAAGACAGCCAGGCATGCAGGCAAGAGACTCTCTGCCAAAGATAGACTTTAGATAGTAAAAATATTTACATGATTTTTTAAAACGTAGTGAGTTACTTTTATTGTATGGAGCATTTAGAGTAAAAGTTAATAAGATTCTAAAAATTAAGTGAAGGAGACAAAGTTCTACGATTCCCCATGTAGTTAAAGAACAATCATTTCTGTCCTCATTACATCGGACCTGAATCCAGGGTACTTTTGAGTCCTAAAACAATTTACCTTCAGGTAGTTGCCATCTCAAAGAATCTTTTCAGAGCACCCTTGATATCTTTGTTTCTCAGACTGTAAATATAGGGGTTTAGCATGGGTGTGACCACAGTATACATCACGGAGGCTGTGACACTGGAATGTGAGCTGTGAACATCTTTAGAGCTAAGATACACGCCAAGACCTGTAGAGTAAAACAAGAAGACTATGGAGAGGTGAGATGCACAGGTGGAAAAGGCTTTATACTTGCCCTGAGCTGAGGAGATTCTCAGGATGGAAGAGACAATCTTAAAGTAAGAGAAAAGAATCCCAGCAAACGGACCCCCGCCCAAGAGAACAACAGCAGTATACATCACTGTGTTGTTAAGAAAGGTGTCGGAACAGGACATTTGGGTCAGCTGGTTGAATTCACAGCAAAAGTGGTTGATGTCTAAGTTGTTGCAGAAGGAGAGGCGCAACAGCATTAAACTATGCAACAAGGAATTAAGGACACACAGCATCCAGGAGCCGAGAAGCAGGAGTCCACACAGCCGGGGGTTCATGATGACCATGTAGTGCAGGGGGTGACAGATGGCCACAAAACGGTCATAGGCCATGATGGTCAAGATAATGTCATCCAACACTAGGAAAAGTTGGAGAAAGTAGATCTGGGTGATGCAGCCCACGTAAGTGATGACTTTGCTCTGCGTCTGGATGTTCACCAGCATCTTGGGGACAGTGGTGGAGGTGAAGCAGATGTCCACGAAGGACAGGTTGGACAGGAAGAAGTACATGGGCGTGTGAAGGCGAGAGTCATAGACAACGGCCAAGATGATGAGCAGGTTCCCGAAGACAGTGATCAGGTACATGGAGAGAAAAATCCCAAAGATGAGTGGCAGCAGTTCTGGTGCTTCTGTAAATCCTCGGAGAATGAATTCCTCAATTTGTGTGGCATTTTCTTGTATCATGAGGTCAAAGAAGCTGAAAAAATATATATACAGGCAATGTGATTACCTTTCATCCAGAAAACCATTACTGGGGCCAGAGTGCTAATATGGTGGGTGGTGCTTGCTTTGCACACAACCAAACCTGGCCTGATCCTCAGCACCCTATATGATCCCTCAAGCCCACCAGGAGTGATCCCTGAGCACAGAGCCAGAAGTATTTCCTGAATACTGCAAGATGTGGCCCCCCAAAAAAAACAAAATCAACACCTACTAATGCTGTGGGCACGATACAATTTCTTTCTTGAAATATCTGTATTTGTTGAAATTCCCAGTTTGAGGGATCTCCTAGGTCAGCTTGGTTGGGAATTCCATTCCACTCTTATCTGTCTGCCAGCATTACAAAATTATACTCTCTCCGTCAGAAATTCTGTACTCGTTCAGGATACAGATTGAACACTGCACAGAAAAGGGACAAGGAGATTCAGGACAAAAGTCCCCACAGTTCAAAGATGGAATAAAGATAAAGGATATTAATGTTAGCTAGTGACAGTGCAGAGATGGAAAAACAGGAACATGATGCTTTGAAAGAGTAGATGGTATTTTTCCCCCATTTCTAGCTACATACACCAGCAACCACATGGATAGAGACCTCCCGAAAGAGATCACAGGAGACATGTTTTTTCCTGAGAAATGTGTATCAACTAGAGGCAACAGCAACACAGAGGTTTTCAGGATTATACCACCTTCAGAAAATCATGGTTCAAAGAAACTCAGTGAATAGTGAAAAGGAGCAAAAAGAGAGAGATTAAAAAATGTGGTGTTGGAGCAGATAAGTACATGGTTTCCATGGCTCTCCATGGCTTAAAGAGATGACTGTCCACGTCCATGATATTCTCCATTCTTTTCTGTTTCAGAGAGGGCAAATAATCACTGTCACTGTCATCCCGTTGCTCATCGATTTGTTGGAGCGGGCACCAGTAATGTCTCTCATTGAGAGACTTATTGTTACTGTTTTTGGCATATCCAATATCTATGAATAATGTTTAAATTTCTATATGGCAACTAGGTTTGTAATATATGATTTTTAAGGTCACAGATTACAATATAGAACCACACATACTCCTACCTTGAAAGTTGTTCTTATACACACACACACACACACACGCACACACACACACACACTGAAGCACATTAAGACCTATTGAAGTTATATAACATCTTGGAATTCCTTATTCCTGGTAATAATAAGGTCATTTACAGTACCCATAAATTGTCAGCATTTGATGTTATTTACCATAGCACTGTAGCACTATCTTCCCATTGTTCATCTATTTGCTGCCCATTGTGAGACTTGTTGTTACTGTTTTTGGCATATCTAATACGCCACAGGTAGCTTGCCAGGCTCTGCCATGCAGGCGAAATACTCTCGGTAGCTTGCCAGGCTCTCTGAGAGGGACAGAGGAACCGAACCCAGGTCAGCTGCATGCAAGGCAAACGCCCTACCCGCTGTGCTATCACTCCAGTTCTATGAAGAATAAAAAAATACCCACATTCCAGTTGGTGAACCTCCGCAGACATGAAGACACAGGGTTCTGTTTGAATATGATTATTATATGTCTGTATTTAAAGAAACATAAAATAGTTGACAATGGAGAAAGGGGAAATATAGGCATGAGAAAAAATAGCTATTACTGTTAACTGCTCCCTGAGAGAACATGATGAGAAGAAAGATTCTGTGGTTCTGGCAGCCTTCAAGCTATTTTCTTGATGCCACAAATAGCCACCAAATAGCTAAAAATAGAGCCAGAGTGAGAGTACCAGGAGTAACCCCTAAGCATACCCAAGTGTCACATACACACACACACACACACACACACACAGAGAGATAAATAAATAAATAAATAAATAAAGGAGCTGATTCAACAAAGAAATACATATCTTTACAATGTCAGGTTATGTTTTGTGGCGGTTGTTATTTTTGTTGTGGCCATATCAACTGTGCTCAGGCTTACTTCTAGCTCTGTGTTCAGGGATCACTCTGGGATGCCACAGAGTGAACCTAAGTTGGCTTCACACAGTTCAAGGGCTTACCCACCTTACTATCACTCCAGCCCCCACAATAACTTCTAGATGGAAAAATTCCTAAAGCAAAATGAGGAAGAGGACTAAACACACAATTTCCCCGAAAAATACATAACGCTCAACAGTGTCACCATTAATTTCAAGATTTTTTTTTAGTGAAAGATTCTAAGATGCATTGCTATATCATGTAACCTATAAAACTGCTGGACCCAAAGAAGCTCATTTTTAAGCCATGATGAGACCGTTTTGCTCTTCCATCCTGGGGGTGAATATCCTCACCTAAACAGATGTGATAACACAATCCATTCTCTAAGTGGGGCAAAGATTTTTGTCAGTGTATATTAATTCTTCCTTTTAGGAACAAAATCATTGTTAGTGGTGGAGAAATTAAATACATCTTTACTTCTCCTCCCCAAATGTCTTCATTGTCCTTAAGCAATGAAGAGAAGAGTGTTTCCTGAAGACAAATTATTCCTCCAAACACCCATTTTTTAATTAGAGAATCACTGTGATGTACAGTTACAAACTTATGAACTTTTGTGTTTGCATTCACTCATACAGTGATCATTTACCCATACCTCCACCAGTCTCCTCCACCAATGATCCCAGTATCCCTCTCACCACCCCCATCCCATCCCCCACCACCCCACCCTGCCTCTGCGGCAGGGCATTCCCTTTTGTTCTCTTTCCTTTTGGGTGTTGTAGTTTGCAATAGATGTATTGAGTGGCCTTCATGTTCGGTCTATAGTCTATTTTTAGTTCACATCTTCCAATCCAAATGGGTCCTCCCAACATCCTCTACTTGGCAAACACCCCATTTTTAAGAAGACACTTCTTGGGATCTATGAGTACAGTGGGAAGGGCACTTGCTTTGCATGCAGCTGACACGGGTTCATCTCTGGCACCCCCATCCATTCCCCCATGCATGGCCAGGAGTGATCACTGAGTTCAGGACCATGAGTAAGTTCTGAGAACAATCAGCTGTGGCACCTCCCAACCAGAAAGAGTCAAAAAAGACACCTCTTCATCACTGCCCACACTCCAAGCAAACAAACATCACCTCTTGTCTGTAGTCAGATGCTCTGGTGACTGTGACCTCTGGCTTAAGTTTCAAGTTGCCTGATCTCCGAGTCTTTCTTCAACCACTCAGTGGCCCCTCGGACCCAGCCAGATAGAGTCATGAGGCATCTGAGAGGAGAGTCCTCATGTGGAAGGAGGAATTGCTCACTGGGTGGCTAATGATGGGGAGAGAAGATCTGTTCTCCCCATGCCACAAGACTGTAGGAAGGAGTCAGGTCCAGCTTCCCAATCAGACTCAGGAATCAAGAATCCAGTTCCTGTCCCGCCCCAGGTTAAATAAATGTAGGGGTCTTGGTACCATAAATATTTACATCTCCAAGTGTCTGCTCATTAGGCACATTTCCATCTCATTACTCCTATGCACGTGATTTTCCCGTGGGGTATCCATCTGAACAGCGTGGAACTTTCTTAACTGATCCCAAGAGAAGAGGTCACGAAGTGAATGCGTGCTTTATTACACTTGGGTGAATTCTCCTTCCTTCCAGAGACCTAACATCTAACAACCTTAACCCAACCCTAATTAAGGTTTTCTTTAAAGTCTAAGATGGAAGATTCCATCAGGACTAGCACCAGTGGGTCTTTAGAGCTGCCTTGTGATGGGGTTCCTCTCTCTTTAAAAAACTTTTAGTTTTTAGGAAGATGTTCAAGAGAGAATGAGGCTTCTCCAAAAGGAAAAGAGTCTTAAATGACTTTGGGGATGTGTCTATATGGGAATATTTTATTTATTTATTTATTTACTTACTTACTTATTTATTTTTGTCCCTTTTTGGTGAAGTCACACCCAGTGATGCACAGGAGTTACTCCTGGCTCATGCACTCAGGAATTACTCCTGGCAGTACTCGGGGACCATATGGGATGCTGGAAATCGAACCCAGATTGGCCGAGTGCAAGGTAAATGCCCTACCTGCTGTGCTATTGCTCCAGCCCCTATATGTGAATATTTTTCAAATCACCTTAACCTAGTTTTCTGCTGACATCAGAGTTAATCTGCCTATTAGCACAGAGGAAAAGCTTTGAACATTTGTAGGGTTTCTTCAATATCTTTACCATGGCCTTTGAGTTCTGCTTACGTTTCTCCTCTACCATGGGGAGGCCAGAACACTAAGAACTTAACAGTCATTGTCCCTATGTCCACAAAGTAATTTTGGAATATTTTAAGGCTAGAGACAGAGTAATTCCTTTGAATCCCTCTTTTACTTTATTACTTCCTTATAACTCATTGCCAGAACCCCACACCTCCAAAATCTACCTGCCTGCTTCACCATTAAATAATACATGATCCAAAGAGACTCTTTTACATTATTTTTTATCTCATAGATCTTCAGTAACATCAAATGGGCCTCTGGAGCTCTCTGAAGGTCTTGGGACAAAAAACAAAAACAAAAAACAAAAAACAGGCCTCTTAGAGCACTATGCACTGTAGCACTGTAGCACTGTTGTCCCGTTGCTCATCGATTTGCTCGAGCGGGCACAGTAATGTCTCCATGGTGAGACTTGTTGTGACTGTTTTTGGCATATCAAATACGCCTCGGGGAGCTTGCCAGGCTCTTCCATACGGGCAGGATACTCTCAGTAGCTTGCCGGGATCTCCGAGAGGGGCGGAGGAATCAAACCTGGGTCGGCCTCATGCAAGGCAGGCGCCCTACCTACTGTGCTATCACTCCTGTCCAGAGCACTATAAGAATCTGGAAGAGACAATCGGGCCTCCTGGAGCACTGTGAGCATCTAAGTACCACAAAATAACCATCTGATACATTCTGAGTGTCTGAGGACGAAAAAGTGGTCTCCTGAAGGTCAAAAGGTGAAAACAGGAGCCCTGGGACACCCCAGAAGTCTGGGGAAGAAAACTGGGCCTCCTGGAGCACGCTGAGACCCTGAGCATGACAAATGGTCCTCCTTGATCACCCTGAAGATCTAGGGGGAGACGATCGAGCCTTTGAGAGCTCCCTTAAGGTCTGGGGATGACAAACAGGCCTCCTGGACCACGCTGAAGATCTGGGGGCAGCAACTGGAACTCCAAGAGCATCTTTAATGTCTAGTGAGAGGCCAAAGTAGAGCCATGACAGGCTCCACTTTAAGACCCGAACTCAGCAGGGAAGCTCCCGACTTCTCAGAAAACAGAATCATCCTGGGCAGATAAACGAACCCTTGGCAACAGCCTATCAGAATAGAGGGCATTGGGCTGGAGCCATCGCACAGCGGGGAGGGCGTTTGCTTTGCACGGGGTCAACCCGGGTTCGATTCCCAGCATCCTATATGGTCCCCCAAGCACTGCCAGGAGTGATTCCTGAGTGTAGTGTAGAGCCAGGAGCAAACCCTGAGCATTGCCAAGTTGTGACCTAAAAAAAAAAAACAAAGAAAAAAAAAGACTAGAGGGCATAGGCAGTGGTGCCCAGCCAGATGGAGGTGGCCAGTGCAGTGGTGGAGTCGTGGGACAGGACTGGGACTAAAATCTGGAAACATACTGTTAGTCCCTGGAGTAACAGGACAGGACTGAGACCAAAATTGGAAACATAGCGTCAGTAAAAATGCTGTTATGTAACCAAACCCTATATAGACTACTCAGAACTCGGAGTAGGGGGTCCTTGTCAAGGCTCCACTGCGTTGGATGAGACTCGGACCCTAGCTCGAGCTAGCAACAGTGCCTTGCATTTGCATCCTTGAGTCTGGTCCGGGCAATGTGCGTGTGAAACTCCCTTCCTGGGACATGACACTAGGAATGAAAATCGAGAGCTTGTTGGGCACCCTGAAATCTGGGGGTGACAAAATGGCCTCCTGGAACATTTTGATGGTCCCAGAGTGATAAACCCGAGCCTCCTGGAGCCCACTGAAGGTGTGAGGACAACAAGGGTGCCTCCTTGAGAACCCTGTTCATCTGGGGATGATCGTCGGACTTCCTGGAGCACCCTGAGAGTCTGGAAATGAGCAAATGACCTCCTGAAACACGCTGAAAATCCAGGGATGAAAACAAAGAGCTTATGGTAACACTCTGAAGGGGACAGAGGTCAAAATGGGTTGGTCAGTGGCAGGTCCTAGGGGGCCCCAGTCGGGGGTAGGACGCTAGGCTGGCAGAGAGTGGAGACTGGGGACCCCAGGGCATGTGGATCCTTTTCTGGCTGGAACCCTGGGCGGGCAGGGTGGGCCTAGGTGGGCGAGTGGGAACCAGGGAGGACAGGGCCAGCCCAGGACATACTTCTGGAGCCCCAGGCGGGCAAGTTCAGCCAAGGGTGGGCACTAGAGGCTTCAGGGTCATGGGGCCAGCCAGTGGCAGGCCAGTGGAGCACCCTGGAACACCCTCAGAGGCTTCAGAGCGGGCAGAGCCTGCCAGGGTCGGGCCACAGGGGTCATGAGGAGGCCAGGGCAGTCTTGTGGCTGGCTCCGACAGCCATAAGAGTGGCGGTGCCAACACGAGTATGGGGTACCCGTATGTCCTCAGAGACCCCAAGGGGGTGGGGCAGGAGGTAGGACTGATCCAGATTATGCCACATGAGCCCTGGGGTGTCAGGGCCAGTCCAGGTGGTTCAGGGGTGGGAGTGGGGGAGTGGGGGTGCACTTGAAGGCCCGGGAACAACAAAATGGCCTTCTGTAGCATCCTGAATTCTGTGGACAACTAACGGGCATCCTGGAGCCCTCCCAAGTTCTGGAGACAACAATGTGCTTCTTGTTCCACCATTGGGCTGGAGCAATAGCACAGCAGGTAGGGCGTTTGCCTTGCATGCAGCCGACCCAGGTTCAATTCCTCCCCCCCTCTCAGAGAGCCCAGCAAGCTATCGAGAGTATCTCACCCACACGGCAAAGCCTGGCAAGCTACTCGTGGAGAATTCGATATGCCCAAAAAAGTAACAATAAGTCTCACAATGGAGACGTTACTGGTGCCCGCTCGAGCAAATTGATGAGCAACGGAATGACAGTAATAGTGACAGTTCCACTATGAATAGTATTCAAGAAACTTACTTATCTATCCTATTTTTTGACATCATTTAAAAAAGTTCCAGATTGTTGGGCCAGTGGGTAGGGAACTTGCTGCATTGCACATGATCCACCCAGATTCCTTTCCCGTCACCCCATACGGTCCCCTGAGCCCCACCAGGAATGATCCCTGAGCACAGAGCAAGGAGCAAGCCCTGAGCACTGCCCAATGTGGCCCCAAAATCAAAAACAAAAAAAGATATTCAGATCCTGTTCCAGAGAGGGTATTGCAAGGCTTAGGGTACTTGTGTTCCATGGGGGTCACTCTGGTTTGATCCCCAACACCACATTTGCTTTGCAAGTACAGGCAGAAGTGCCCCCTGAGCACAGAGCCAGGAGCGGTCCCAAGCACCAAGAGTTGCGCTCAACCTCCACAGACGCATAAAATAATGTTTAGACTCGAGTGTTTGACCTTCTAGTGCAGCTGAGTCCCCCCCAAAATCCTGCCAAATGGATTTTAAATTGTACAAACAAAATTGTACAGCAGTATTTTGAATAGTTTCTAAAGATGCTACTCAGAAATAAAAAGTCATAATAGAAGATTTTAAATGCTCTATTTTTCACGCCAAGAGAACTTTAATTGTTTAGTTAAACAAAAGCACCTACTATTCTAATAGACAAAGAAGCACTACCCCCTCGTAGTTTATAAGCGATGTGAAGCAAACTCTGAGGGAAATCAGGGTTTCTGCAGAGTTGCTCGCTACCCAAGGAAACCAGGTGCCAGTAGTTCTCCAACATCTCGTCCGTGTACAAATCCCACTGGAATTGGTCCAGGCATTCCCACTCCTCCTGAGAGAACTCTATGGCCACATCTGTGACTATCAAACGTTCCTAAAAGGTAAAAATACATAAATACATTTTCCAAGTTTGTTTGCAAGAACTGGTTCCAATTTAGAACACACACGCGAATGATCCATAAAATATTTTATCTTAACATTACTTTGGTTTTAGAGTCAGACCAAGCAGTGCTCAGGGGTGATTCCTGGCTCTGTGCTCAGGAATTACTCCTGGAAGTGCTCTGGAACCATATGAGATGGTGGCAGTTGAACCTGGGATGGCCGCATGCAAGGCAAATGCCCTACCCGCTGTGCTAGCACTCCAACCCAGCCAATCAATAAGTCAAAATTATAGCCAGAGGGAGGGAGCAATAATGCAGTGCATAGAATGCTTGCCTCACATGGGGCCACCCCGATTTCAATCCCTGGCACCACCTATGATCCTCAAGCACTGCAGGTGTCACCCCTGAGCAGTGTTGGGTGTGGCCCAAAAGGTAAAAATAAAAAATTAGAGCCAGCAACAATATTATTAGCTTTCAGCATCACTGTCACTGTCATGCCGTTGCTCATTGATTTGTTCAAGCGGGCACCAGTAACATCTCTCATTATGAGACTTATTGTTACTATTTTTGGCATATAGAATACAACACGGGTAGCTTGCCAGGCTCTGCCGTGTGGGCGCAATACTCTCAGTAGCTTGCCAGGCTCTCTGAGAGGGACGGAGGAATCGAACACGGGTTGGCCGTGTGAAGGGTGAGCGCCCTGCTGCTGTGCTATCACTCCAGCCCCTTCAGCATAAACAGAACATTTATATTTAGAGGGGGGAAAAACTCCCAACTGTAATGACAAATAGAAATTGCAAATAAGAAACTATGCGATGAGAATTATAAAACTGTAATGAGAACTGAGACACTGAAACCAATCCCAAGGTCTGCCAGAGAAGGGAGGAAGAGTTGTTCCTTTGTTAGACCCTAATCAGGTCGGATAAGGGCGCCCTGAATGGACAGGAGAGCCGAGGCCGCCAGATTTATGGGAATGCTTAGAAGGCCGCACAAGAAGGCCACAGCAAATGGGCTAGAGACGCCGACACAGACCTTTGTTGGCACCTAAAGGCCGGGAAAGATGCTCTTTTTTTTCCTTTTGGAGATTACAGCTTACTCTTAGAGAATTAAAAGGGAGACCCTGGGGCTGGAGTGATAGCACAGCGGGTAGGGCATTTGCCTTGCATGCAACTGACCGGGGTTCAATTCCCAGCATTCCCTGAGCACTGACAGGAGTGATTCCTGAGTGCAGAGCCAGGAGTAACACCTGTGCATTGGGTGTGACCCAAAAAAGAAAAAAAAAGGGAAACCCTCTCAGCAGACAGGGCTCCAAGTCTTTTTCTCTTCCAAGTTGGGGTTCTCAGCGCTGAGCTTCTAATAAATTCACTATCTAATCCTGAGCGTTCTCTCTCTCTCTCTCTCTCTCTCTCTCTCTCTCTCTCTCTCTCTCTCTCTCTCTCTGTTCATTCGCAGCTCATGCCAGTACAACACCAACACCAAGGAAAAGAATGAACACAAATAAAAAGACAAACATTATATTTTCTCTTTTTCCAAATTACTTTCACCTTACATCTATTTTTTACGGATAATATCAATTTTTTATTTTAAAACTAAGCAAAGAACACCAGTCACTGTTACCAACCATGTCCCATAATTATACAATAGAGTAATTAAATATTGGTCCTATCAGAAACTAAACTTCAGATTATTCCTCTAGAGCACAACTATTATATAATCAAATATTATCAAGCTATCCCCCAAACACATTGAAAAGACCAGCATAAGACAACTCAAAATAATGAATCCAGTCAAACAACAAATTTCACCATGCACACACAACCATAGTCAACCATAATTAGTAAGATTTTGAAGGGGGGAAATCCAAATCTAATCACAAATATAGTACTCATAATAGTATGCATGTGTGTTATCCTTTGTCTCACATGGAATCTGTAGCACTGTAGTACTGTCATCTCGTTGTTCCATCGATTTGCTCGAGCAGGCACCAATAACATCTCCATTGTGAGACTTGTTACTGTTTTTGGCATATTGAATATGCCATGGGGAGCTTGCCAGGCTCTGCCGTGGAGAAGGATACTCTCGGTAGCTTGCCGGGCTCTCCGAGAGGGGCGGAAGAATCAAACCCAGGTCAGCCGTGTGCTAGGCAAACACCCTACCCGCTGTGCTATCACTCCAGTCCATTATGTGAATTATATCCTTATAAACTGTAAAATTAAAAATCAAGATTACATTACAATAGCCATAATAAACCTAATTCTTGGAATTCCATGAACTATCTTATTTTGGGGTATTCCCAAGTGGTGCTCAGGCAGGGTCCTCAGACCCCACCCAGCTATCCTTGGTCAGCCAGGCTGCCAGTTTAATGCAAGGGCTGGAGGGTCCTAGACCACCAGCAGTACCCCAGAGTAGGTGACATCTAGGCCACAGTTAGCAGAACACCTGAAAGAAAAATGGAATGTTAAGTTTTTCTAAGCACACAATTACAAGTAAATAAGGTGGATGTGCAAGGTAGATTTTAATGGTTTAGGACTGTTAACTATTGAGGAAATGCAAAACGAAGGTGATTTGGGGAGGGGGAGGAGAATAACGGGGAGGACTCAGGGCTCACTCCTTAGTTCTGTGCTTGGGGATCGTTTTTGTTCATGATTTGTTAGAGGCAGTTGGTATCCCAGCACCAGAAGATCCCTAGGTTAGATGCTCATTGGCGGCTTGTCTGCGGTTCCAACTGACTTACAAACGTGTTCCTTACATCATCTGGACACTGGGGCCCTTTATCAAATGTCAATTTTGACGGTATTTTCAAACACCGCCAGTCTTTTCATTGTCACTGTGTTTTGGAACGACTTATTTCGAACTCTGTTGAAACTTCCGTGGGATTTCCAACGAACTGCTTGTAGCTTTGTGCCCCGTTTCATAATAGTCTGAACAGCAAGGCGCCCTCTCGCCCCCAGGCGGGCTCACATCAACTAACACGGACCATCTGTGCGGGAATGCGGGTGTGGACCCCGTGGGAGGCGAATGTGGGGGTGCCGCCCCCAGGAAATCTCAGGGAGAGGTCACAGGTGCCTGCAAGGCCTGAGGAACTGATCAGTTTGTGTTTGGGATTGCAGAGACCCGGCAGAGAGAGACAATGTAGCAGGAGAGATGTGGGGGCGAGGAACAGGATGTTTTTGCAGTTTCCCAAGGACCCCACGGTGTGGCTATAAAAGCAAAAAAAAGCGCAAAAACAAAAACAGAGAAAAGCAAAAAGCTCACGGACTGAAAAGATTTAGACATTGGGTGACTTAAGATCACACACACTGCACGGGCGTTTCTACCAGCAAAGGTGATTCAGGGTAGCAGGGGCTGTGTGTGGGTCTGTCTGTCTGTGTGTTGTGTGTCTGTGACTCTGTGTCTGTGTGTGCTGTGTGTGTCTCTGTGTGTCTGTGTGTGTGTATGTCTGTCACTTTCTGTCTCTGACTTGGCTCTTTCTCTTTCTGTCTTTCTTTGTGTCTATCTCTGTCACTCTGTCTCTTTGTCTCTCTCTTCTCTGTCTCTCTGCCTCTGTCTCCCCCCCCCCCAGGCTGCCTGCTTATATCTCTGCATTCTCAGGTCAGTGCATCTGGGAGAGAGTCCAGGGGACTAACCAACAATGACAACATCCTCTGGGGTGACAGCCCAGCGCTCTGAGCGCTGAGCCCCTTGTGGTCATTTCTCTGCAGTGCCGGGAGGAGGACCCCAGTGGGGGGAGTAGCCCCAGATTGTGGTGCCTCAGGCCATGCGGAGCCCCCCCGAACAGGAGGCCCCGAGTGGCCAGGCAGCCTCTTCGCCCCAGATGTTGGTGCCTCCGGTGTGTGCAGCCCTGCCTGTGCCAGGTACAGGAAGGGAGGGGACCATTATACACCCAAAGGCGAGGGTGTGTAATGTGTGCGGTTCTGTTCCTGTGGGTGGGAGGAACTGGAGGAGACCCCCTCCAGGGGTGTTCCCAGTGCCAGAGTTGTCACAGGACCGGTTATGGGTTCGACACCCCATTCTAGGGAAGCCTGGTGGGCCCCGGGCTCCACTTTTCTGGGGGATTTCCTGGGGTCCCAAGGGGGGGCCACCTTGGGATGGGCACAGAGAAACAGGTGTGTGATGACATGGCTCAGAGTTAGAGGGAAAAGCAGGTGGCTGCTAGCAGCAGGACAAGCTACTGCAAGGACGCAGGGAAAAGATGCCCAGAGAAAACCCACGGCCACGTGAGGTAACTGTCACTCATGGTTCTTCTTTAGCTGCCAAGTAGAAAAAGTTACTTAGTTGCTCCCGGTTCACCGCCAGCCTCTAGCTTCCTTGCCAAAATACTGCTGGCTGATGGGAACGCGGATTGATACAACCAAGTAGAGCAGAATAAGCGATTAGTTTAAAAGACTGTTGGCCTTGGCTGGGCAGGAGCCATTGGACAGTGGGGAGGGCGTAGGTCTGCCTTGCATGCGCCTGACCTGGGTTTGAGCCCCAGCATCCCATAAGGTCTCCCAGCACCACTGGAGTAATTCCTGAGCAGTGCTAGGGGTGACCCCCCCAAAAAAAAAGAAGAAATCTTGACCTGGAGTCAGGTTCGAGGCTGCGCTGAGACGCTTTTCCAAAGGCACTTCAGTTTGCAAACAAGTGTGCTGGAGACTGCTTGGGTCATCTTGAACCCCACGACGTGCCCATGGTGGGGACCTTCTCTCTTCTCACTTTCACAGTTTCTACTCCGGGAGCAAACCTGTCTCCTAGATCGTCAAAGGCGCCGGGTGGCGTCAGAGAAGCCAGCAAAGTTCCTGAACCTTCAGCTGCCCGGCAGAGGAGGCAACCACAGCTGGTACCTTCAGGACCATCGTCTGGGGCTCAGGACCCAGAGGCGTTGGCAGAGCCCCCCGAGTTCCAGGAGGATGTGCTGGCAGCACTTCTGGCAGAGCCCGATGTGGATCCGACAATACAGCAACGGCTGGGTAAGAGTTTGGTGTGACGCCTCAGTGGAAAACGGAGGCACAGGGCACTGTGAGTTTTGTGTGGTGCCCCAGTGGGAAATGGAGGCACGGGGCATTCTTTTATTTTTTTTCTTTCTGGGTCACACTCGGCCATGCACAGGGGTTACTCCTGGCTCTGCACTCAGGAGTTACTCCTGGCAGTGCTCAGTGGACCATATGGGATGGTGGGAATCAAACCCAGGTCAACCGCATGCAAAGCAAAAGCCCTACCAGCTGTGCTATTGTTTCAGCCCCCACTGGGCATTCTTAAAAGATTGGAGAAGTAGAGACCGAAGCAGAGAGGAGAAGCCCAAAGCAAGTTTATTGGGAGCACTGCTGGGCCAAGCTTCCCGGTGGTCTCTAAGGGGCCATTGAAGTCCTCTCCCAGTACCACCTTGGGGCATCTCTTAGGGCAACTCGCCAGGGGTGAAGGGGTAGAATGGCATAAGGGAGTTGGAGCTTCTGGGCAAATTGCTGCCAAAGAGCTTCTGGGCACCGTCCAGGAATTCCAACGCGAAGAAAAAAACTCCGGCGATTTCATGAGCTCATCTGCCAATGCTCACCAGTGGGTTCAAGGTGCCCAGGGGCTGACCTAACAGTTCTCGGCAACTTCAGGAAATGTGTTGATAGAGGCTTGGAGGATTCTTGACTTACTTTCTCAGTTTGGAGGACACACCTGGAGATGTTCGGGGCTCTGAACTCGGGAGTTAACTCCTGGCAGTGCTCAGGAGAACCCTATAGGGTGTTGCGGTTTGAACCCAGGTTGACGGCATGCAGGGCAAATGCCCTCCCCGCTGTACTATCACTCCAGCCCTAAGATCCTTACCTAAAGCTGAGTACTGTTTCAGAACTCCCAAATACCTCGTCCCTCTGTTCAGAGACTTACAGAAAGACTGACGATGGGACATTGCAGGGGGACCCAGGGCCAGAGCACAGTGAGCCGGAGACGTAAATGACACCGTTCATGTCCTTAACGGCCGTCTCTGCTCCTTTCCCCACAGCTGCGCTTCCGGCTCTCACTCTCCATCCTCTGTCACCTCTTCAGGAGGTTTGGCACAAAGAGGGGAGTGGAGGGTCCACTTCTGATGGAGACCTACCGGACCCCGGGACTCAGGGGCCTGCGGGCAGCGGTGAGCAGCCGGGAGAGAGCAAACAGCTTGAGGCCTCCCGGGACCCCACAGACGCTGTCCGGGTAACGTGCAGCATCCCAGGTACTGGACACTCTCCCTGCCCGTCTGCAGCCTGCTGCTCAGGTTCCTGAGCCTTTTCTCTCCTGATACCGTCCTGGGATGCATTACTGAGACATCGAGGAACCTGGATTCTCAGGAAACACTTTGTTGTTGCTGTTGGGGGATATTTCAAGGGGAAGTGCATACCTGGCTGTGCTCAGGGCTGAACTCCTGGCTCTGCACCCAGGGATCACTTCTGGTCATGCTTGGGGGACCCTGTGGGGTGCTCGGGATCGAACCTGGGTTGGCCACATGCAGGGTAAGTGCCCTCGCTGCTGTATTTTCTCTCTGGCTCCAGGAAACAACTTCCATAAAATGTATCTGTGAGACTGGAGCAGTCATACAGCGGGGGAGGGCGTTTGCCTTGCATGCAACCGACCCAGGTTCGATCCCCGACGTCCCCTAGGGTTCCCCAAGCACCACCAGGAGTAATTATTGAGTGCAGAGCCAGGAGTAACTCCTGAGCAGCTCTGGGTGTGACACCATCCCCCCCAAAATGTGTCTGTGTGGGCTCAAAGGATCCTACCCTTATCCTGTGCTGATGGGGGTCTTCTTACTTCTCACAGAAGTAGACAAAGCAAGGCTGCATACTAGGTCGCTCTTAAGTTTGTACACTTTGCTATCCACTCATTGCTGGCCTCTGAGCCCAAAGATAGAGTTTTCATTTTCCCAGTGTCAGGCTCTACCCACAGAGCCAGCCTTACATGCTTTCTCCTCTGCCACCTTTCTCCTGCTCCTTTCTCCTTCTGCCACATTCATCCCTTGAATCAGCAGGTATCTCCACCATCCTCAGGGGGGCGCTCTTCTTCCCTTCTGCTGGGGACTCGGGTCATCAAAGATGCGTTTGAGGGTGCTGGCATTCCCCCAGGGCCGGCTCCATCCTGCGTCCAGGAGCAGGGGACTTTGAGATGAGCCTTCACTTCACCCCACCCCGCCCCCACCCCAAGGGCAACGAACCAGACTCCTGAGCGATCATCTGGGCTCCGTCCTTCCCCAGTCATACAGGGACCCCGCTCTACGGGGGGTCTGATTTCCTGTCTGACTTTCCTCTCTTCTTCTCTCCCTGTGGCCAACAACTGCTCCTCCTGTGAGATTTGCCGGCCGCTCCCCCTTTCGAGGCCGAGATCACCTGGGGCCGAGCTGTTTCTCGGATGGTGGCAGTTTCTCTCTCTGTTCATCTGAACATAGTCCACTGGCTCTGCCATCTCCCCGGTGAGGGTCTCCAGGACGGCCTGGGAGCGAACGATCTTGTTAGGCTTGTCCGTCGGGGTGCGGTAGCCCCGAGTCCCATCCTGGCCACGAGTTGCAGGACCCCAGCACTGAGGGATTCTCTCCTTGCTCCTGCCTTCCCACGCCGGGGCGCCCTGCAGATGCTTGTACCCTCTGCGTCACTCACAGGGACCCCCGGCACTCCCCTCGGCCAAACGGACAATAGGGACGGTGATGAGCCAAGTGACCCTCGCAGCACCCAGGCCCCAGAGCAGCACTGTGGCCACCAGACCCGTGGTCAGGATCCAGGTCAGTGTCCGGCTGCAGAGAGAGGGAGGGGGTGGGGGGGAGGCTGGGCCATGGCCTCTCGTGCTGTGGGCGTACACGATGGAGTCCTCTCCAAGGGGCACACTAGCTGGACAGTTGTCTCTGGACTCAGATCGGCTGCTGACAGGCGGGGCAGCCACAGGAGGCCATGTCCAGCTGTGTGAAAGCCCCGCCGGGCCCCTTTTGTTCTCAGGTCTTGGAACATTTGGGGGGACCTAGAGCCAGGGGGTGAGTGGGGGTGGGGGGGCTTTAATGTCCTTACAGACTCCTCCCCTGTCATCCTAGCGGGGCTTCCTGCCCTGGCCCCTCTGTTGCCTCTTCGTTCGGTTCGGCCGAAAGAGAGAGGGTGGGGGTCCACGTTCAGCAGGAAAACACTGCCCCCCGGAACTCATGGATCTGCTGGCACCTGTGAGGGCCTGGAACTGAGCAAACAACTCTCTCCCTCTCGGAAGGCGGCTCCCACGGTCCTGAAGGCACGTGACAGACCAGGTAGGGGCAGAGTCTACTGATTGGATAATCCTCCCTGATATCCAAGGCCTTTTCCTCTTTTTTTTTTTTTTTTTTTTTTTTGCTTTTTTTGGGTCATACCCAGCGATGCTCAGGGGTTACTCCTGGCTTTGCACTCAGGAATTACTCCTGGCGGTGCTTGGGGGACCATATGGGATGCCGGGGATCGAACCTGGGTCGGCCGCGTGCAAGGCAAACGCCCTACCCGCTGTGCTATCGCTCCGGCCCCAAGGCCTTTTCCTCTTTAAAAAAAAAAAAATGAACCACACCCAAAGTGATCCTAGAGGCTTACTCCTGGCTCTGCCCTCAGGTCTCATTGCCGGCTATGCTCTAGAGACCACCTGGGATGCTGGGGCGGTCATACCCAGGTTGGATGTACTCAAGGCAAGCGCACGCGCACAGACACACACAATCTCTCATGGCTCAGGTTGGATGCATACAAGGCAGGCAAGCTCTCTCTCGCTCGCTCTCTGCCCTCCCTCTCTCTCTCTCCTCTCTTTCCCTCTCTTTCCCTCTTCCTTTCTCTCCCTCTCTCTTCCTCTCTCTTCCTCTCTCTCCCTCTCTCTCCCTCTCTCACCCCTAAAAGTTCCCTGCTGGGGATCATACCCAGGTTGGATGTGTGCAAGATCAGCACAGACACACAGACACAGACACACACACACATACTCTCATGGCGAAAAACACACACACACACACACTCTCATGGCGAAAAGTTCCCTGGTCCCATCCTTAGAAATTGACGAGTCTGGTTCCATATTGGCTGCAAAGAGCAACAATCTGAATATTGCTTTGTTTACAGGATGCCCTAAACCTCTCCTCCCTCCACCCCCCCACCCCTCCCCCCTCCCTCCTCTCCCACTGGGAGCTCCCAGGAGCCTGAGACCCCATTGTGAGCTCTCTGCTCAAGAAGACCTCCTCATGGGGGGCGCCACTGGCGCAGTTTCCCTGCAGGTTCCCAGCTGGGGGGGGCTGACTTGGGAAAGGCACACGGGTGACCTTCTCTCCTCTCGCTCCCACAGCTCCTTCCCCAGGAGCAAGCCGGGCGCCAGCGCCAGCACCGCTTCTGACAGAACCTGCCCTGCCTCCGTCGCAGCCGCCGCTGGGTGACAGGACAGCACTTCATTTCTTCTACCCGAGGCTGGTCATGTGTGCCCTAGGGACTGTGTTTTTCTTCTTCTTCTCACTCTCCTTCGTCTTATGGGTGATTTATTTCCTGTGTACAATGTAAATGCCAATAAACTCTCATTGGTTCGTGTCACTGCAAATGCTGCTCTCTGGAGGTCACTCAGCCTTCTGGTGATGCTGTTCAACTGGCACTGAATCTATTTCCGGTACGACTCATGACACTTGGGAATTTGGTATCCCACCGTCCACCAAATC
Organism: Sorex araneus; assembly: GCF_027595985.1. Lineage (NCBI taxonomy): Eukaryota > Metazoa > Chordata > Mammalia > Eulipotyphla > Soricidae > Sorex > Sorex araneus. Next base: position 247,430,632 of record NC_073303.1, read on the forward strand.
TCCATCCTCTTCCCCCTGCCCTGGGACCTTGCATATACACCCCCTCCCCCACCTCTTTACCAACAATGCACATTTCCTACATAGGCAGTGTTACTGGAATTCTAACAGCCTGACTTTGGGATACTCAGGCTATTGCTTGGATGAACGGATGAACCTGGGAGTAGTTCTTTTTAGTTTCATTTATTTAATTTTTTTTTTTTGAGGGGGATTGGGGCCACGAGCAGTGATGCTCGGGGCTTACTTCTGGCTCTGTACTCGGGATACTTAATCAGCGACGGTATTATGAACCACTGTCCTTAAAGGAAAGGGACAGAATGACTGCCACGTGTCATCCCAGTTTTACCTCTGTTCCTGACTCCCAGACAGACTGGGGACACCGGTGGAGGAAAGTGGACAGTAAGAAGGGGATTCACGTTGGAAACCTTGCATGCTGACACTCAACCATGATGAGTAACTGGAGAGCTTTGTCATTCACAGTGATTTGATTTTTTTTTTTTTAGAAAGAAGAAAATCAACATTTAGTTTGAATGGATTATACGACAATCAGAGTCAAGGAGCTCCCATGAGCTTTGTTTTAGGAGTTCAGGGAAGAAAAGGATTTGAGGTGTATGTGAAATGCCATAATCTTCAAGTGGACCTTCTAACTGAATCTGTCCATTAAAGGTGGAAGGAATTTGGGTGAAATAAGGGCAGTGTGGAAGGGCCTGCCTGAGCTGAGGAGAAGGGGACTCTGGGGACTCATGAATCGATTTGTTTGGTCAGAGTGTGGGGGGGAAAGAGACCATTGAGGACCACAAGGCAGGTTCTGGGGTGCCAGTTGACTTTAATTGCCTCAGTGGGGCCCAAAGGTCTCTAAGCCCCTCACCTGGTAACACTTTCCACTCTGCTCCAAGGAGGCCTTGGCAATGCCCCGGAGGCAGAACTTGTGCCCTTCACCACACGGTTGGTTTGATAAACACCATCTCCTTCCTGGTCTGTGTTGGTTCGGGTGACTGAACAGGGGGCGGGTACGGGAATCCTCGCAGCTCCCAGGGTATGGAGCCTCCACTTGCTGGGAAGTGGAACCTTGCATGTAATCAGAAGTTCTCTAGAAAAGATCTGGCTGAGTTCTCCATGTCATAAGGTAAGTCAGGACCACAGAGGAAGGCCCCTTCTTAGATCTCTCCACTGCCGTTGGTCCTCAAACGCCTTTCACACCTTTTTGAAGTCAAAGAGCAGAGGGATGTCAAGGCAGTGGTTCTTGACTCTTGGAGCTCTGGGGAAGTACTGACTGGCGGCTCTGGTTTCACAGTAAAAATCCAGACTATATGTGTGGTATATAGAGATACCAACAATGGAATTGGACGGAATGGAACAGTAAGAATCTCTTATCCCTAAATTGCAAATCTGAGATTTCAAGCAGAAGTGAGGGGAATTCAGAGGTGGGCTAGAAGTCATATAAGGAAATTGGTGGAGGGAATTGGGCATTTTGGTGGTGGTGAGATGTAATAACTGTACATCAAGATCATAAAGGTTAATACTATTGTAAGCCTCTTACCATAACTACAACAATAAAATATATAAGATTTGGGAAGCTAGGAACATTCTATTCGACATAACTGTACTTGGTTCCAGGTTTGGGGACCTAGAGTGATATTTTTTGTTTATTTCTGTTAAATCATTGTGAGATACACAAAGTAATGAACAAAGTTGTTCATATTGAGTTTCATTCATATCATGTTTTAACGCCTGTCCTTCACCAGGGTACATTTCCCCCAACACCAAGGTCCCCAGTGTCCCTTCTGCCAGCTCTGCCCCAGTCCCCTTCTCTCTCTAACTGAAGACCTAGAGATATTAATGTGAATATTAATATCTGTGAAACATTTTGTGATGATAGTCTTTTAGTCACCTGCCCCACACCACACTGGTTGTAAAAATAGAAAATAGAAACAGTCTTATCTGCCTATCTCTCTTCTGCGGGGTGCTCAAGTTAGCCTGGCAGTGCTCAAGGCTTACTCGTGACTGTGCCCAGAGATTATTCCTGGAAGAATTCCGGGGACTATCTGCGATGCTGAGGATCAAACTCAGTTCATCTGTGTGAAGGCAAGCAAGCATCTTACCTATTAGATCATCTCTCTGGTCTCTGGTCCTTACCTGCATCACTTGTTCCAATTGCATTAATTATATGGGTAAATAATTATAGGACATTATGTTTCTTTGTGCAAACTGTAAAGAGATGTTTGCAACTAATTCTAAAGTTCATTGAAAAACTCGATGGCTCTAATATACAAAGTAATTAGGGTACATCAGAACCAGGAGACAAAGAATACAGGCATGGTTGTTTAAAACATCTAGGAACATTTCTTCAGGTAATAGATAACAAAAAGGACTATATCCTATCTGGAGACAAGTAGACAGAGTAAGAGTTGAAGCAGGCAATTATTAAGTCAATTTTGGACGTCCCTAAGCCATGCTGAACTCCGACTGAATTTCTGGTCTTTGGTAGAAATATTACTGGTGGATTATTCTGAGTATTCGATATCCTGATTACGTGTGTGAGTTGCAGAGTCAGAATAAAACAATGATTGAAGTTTTCAGAGGGGTTATTGTGTTTTGTAGAGGAAGGAGTGAAAGTAAATTTATCTTAAAAAAACTTGTAAGAATTTTGCATGTTAGCATAATAAGAAACAAAAGACACAGATTTCAGGACTGGGAACAATGAAAGTATTTGGAAGGAGTTGGTATCTTTTTTGCTCAGAAGAAAAGTTTGATTTTCTGCCTTGAGTATGGCCCCATTATTTTCAGAAAATATATCTCTAAATTAGTGCACTGGCATGGCCTTGAAACAAATATGAATGTCATTTCTGAGCTCATGAAGCTTGATATTTTAAAAGTCATACACATACACACAGATGCACGTGTAAACAGACAAACACAGGATCCACATAAATATTGATTTCAATCTGGATAACGTCATATAGTGTTTATCGGTATATATACGTATACATATATACATATATATATGCATACATATGTATAGGAAAATTTTAAATGGATTCACACATATTCTGTATGGTATATTTATACCTTAATTTCCTTACCCATTTACTCATTAAGAAACACTGGGGTCATTTCAAGCTGAGATTACTATGAATAAAGGTTCTATGTCTTTTTTTTTTTTTGTCACATCCAGCGATGCACAGGGGCTACTCCTGTCTCTGCACTCAGGAATTACCCCTGGCAGTGTTCAGGGGACCATATGGGATGCTGGGTCGTCTGCATGCAGGGCAAATGCCCTACCCACTGTGCTATTGCTCTAGCCCCTCAAGTCTTAATATAACATAATGTATTCGGTTTTCTTGATAATACCTCCAGTTACTCTGCATCCTCACCATGACTTAGGATCAAATTTTTTTTCAATTTTAGTCACTATGGTGTTTCTGAAATGGCAGTACATGGCTTTATTTTTCATTTTCCCAATTATTAATAACATTTAATATCTTTTTATGTTTGCAACCGCAAAATCTTCTTTGGTGAAGTGTCCATTCAAATCTCCCCATTCTTCTAGTTATTTGTTACATTTTAAGTTGTAAGTTTTTTATAATTCTAAATATAAGCCCTTTATCTGTTAAAAAAAAAACATTCATCTCTGGGATATGAAGGGGAAGAATCTCATCTATGCAAATGCCAGAATGATTGATGCTTTCAAAGGGCATTAACAGTACGAGTTAAATTTTTTAATTATTTGAAGGGCTGGAGAGATAGTCTGGAAGGACACTTACCTTGCACACGGTTGACTGGGATTCGATCCCCGGCAACACATATGTTCCCCTGAGAACCCCCAGCAGAGCTCTCCGAGCACGATCCAGGAGTAAGCCTGAGCACTGCAGGAAGTGGCCCTCCCAAATAAACCAGACAAACAAAATATTTATTTGACATTAGTAAAATATGGACAGGATTGGGGACACAAGACCGTCTAACCCATTCTCCCCATCTCCCCAATATCCCAAAAGACCAACTTTCAACCTTTGAACAAGCAAGAAGTTTTCTAGGGACTAGAATATCACTATGTAGGAGGGCAGTCTATTATTTAGACTGCATTTATTTATTTACATATCTATTATTAGTGTGGACTGGAGCCATAGCACAGAGGGTAGGGCATTTGCCTTGCACACAGCCAACCCAGATTCGATTCCTCCGTCCCTCTAGGAGAGCCTGGCAAGCTACCGAGAGTATCTCGCCCACATGGCAGAGCCTGGCAAGCTCCCCGTGGCGTATTCAGTATGCCAAAAACAATAACAATAAGTCTCACAATGGAGACGTTACTGGTGCCCGCTCAAAGCAAATCGATGAACAACGGGATGACAGTGTTAATTATTAATGTATTTTATTCCATTTTTCTTATAGTTTAAGTATTATGGTCACTATAATGTTAAAGTTTATAGGATCAATGTACAAAGTTTCTGAATTCCATTGCCACTAAGTATCCATGACCTTACTGTCCTTAGATCATTTTTTTGTCTGATTTTCATTTTTCCCATCCCCTACTGCTTGATAATCAGTTTTGTAACGTAAGGTCAACAGCTTACATTTGCTTGCCTTTGCTTGGTGCTGTCTCTTCCCCTTTTTTGGTCTCTCTCTATTCCACAGATGAATGAGGTCATCCATGATTTGTCCTCCCTCTGACGACTTATTTTACTTAACATGATCCCCCCGTTCTACCCACATTGCAGCAAATGGCACGGTTTTGTCTCTTCTTACTTCTGCATTATGTTCCATTGTGTGTCTGTACCACAACTTCTCTATCCAATCAACTGTCATTGGATATTTGTGTTTCAGTATCCTGACTATTGGAGTAAGTGGTGTGTGATACATGTGTGAGTTTATCTTTTTGAATGGATATTTTTGTGTTTGAGATAGATGTCAAGAAGTGGCACATCTGGAATTTGCAATCCCACCAAGACTATTTCCAGGTTTGTTTGTTTTTTTTCCTTTTGGATCTATGCTATTCTCACTGGTGTGGTACTAGCTCACTGTTGTTTTGATTTGCATTTCCCTAATAAGTGATGATGAGCACTTTTTCATATGCAGTTGTTTGTTCATATGCTCTCTTTGTGTGTCTGTTTATCTCCTCTTCTCCCCCTCCATTTTTTTTTTGTTTCTTGGGGCCATACCCAGCAGTGCTCAGGAATTGCTTTTGGCTCTGCACTCAGGTACTTAGGTATTACTCCTGGTGGTGCTCAGGGTACCATTTGGGATGCCAAGGATCAAACACAAGTTGGCTGCGTGCAAGGCAAGCATCCTATCTTCTCTACTATTTCTTTTTTTTTTTTTTTTTTTTAAAGTTTTTATTAAATCACCATGTGGAAAGTTACAAAGTTCTCAGGTTTATATGTCAGTTATACAATATTCAAACACCCATCCCTTCACCAGTGCCCATATTCCACCACCAGAAACCCCAGTATACCCCCCGCCCCCACCCCCTACCCCCTACTGTATAACTAATGAATTTCACTTCATTTTTTCTTTACCTTGATTACATTCCATAATTCAACACAAAACTCACTATAGTTGACATAACTCTCTCTCTCTTTTTTTTTTTCTCTTTTTCCTTTTCCCTTTTTTTTTTTTCTTTTTCCCCCTCATCCCCCTTCCTGCGCCTCATAGTATGGTGTACGCCACGCCACGTCGGCCAGCGTGGGGCTTTTGCTTAGTTCACAGTCCAGAGGTGGCTGCTACATTAAAAACCTTCAATATTTTCAACAAAAACTTACTGTTATTATTTGGAGTTTCCCCCCCGAGTCAGACCTGTTCAAATGGAACCAATTCACATTGCTGAACAATTATAAATGTTAAGTCGCGCGGACGCGGCAGCGTCCGCGCGGTTTTGGATTTCTGTATAAAGTCCAGGGAGAATTCTGCCAGAAATTACATAGCCCAGCTCACAGTCCCAGTGCATTGCTGTAAGAAGTCTCTGAATTCAAAGTCTTTAGGCGCAGAGGGTCCGATTCGTGCTCAGCGGCTCCGGGTTTATCTGGGCCGAGGGCGTGCCGGTTACGCCCCCTTCCCATGAGTTCCTGGGAGCCCCCAAAGTAAAATCCGAATACCTGTGGGTCTGGAATCAGAAGATGGCGCCTGCCACATGGTGCCGCCAGCCCGCCGCTTTCCATGCAGGAAGACAGGGTGGGGGGGGGGGAAAATCCACCCCCCGCAGCACCGAGTTGTAGCCCAGTTTGGTGTCCCAATGCATTGCTCTCGGGTGCTGCGCTGGATGCCCGAATGTGTTACATCTTTGGAGTCAAAGTCTTTAAGCGCCGCAGAGGGTCCGATTCGCGCTCAGCGGCTCCGGGTTTATCTGGGCCGAGGGCGTGCCGGTTACGCCCCCTTCCCATGAGTTCCTGGGAGCCCCCAAAGTAAAATCCGAATACCTGTGGGTCTGGAATCAGAAGATGGCGCCTGCCACATGGTGCCGCCAGCCCGCCGCTTTCCATGCAGGAAGACAGGGTGGGGGGGGGGGAAAAATCCACCCCCCGCAGCACCGAGTTGTAGCCCAGTTTGGTGTCCCAATGCATTGCTCTCGGGTGCTGCGCTGGATGCCCGAATGTGTTACATCTTTGGAGTCAAAGTCTTTAAGCGCCGCAGAGGGTCCGATTCGCGCTCAGCGGCTCCGGGTTTATCTGGGCCGAGGGCGTGCCGGTTACGCCCCCTTCCCATGAGTTCCTGGGAGCCCCCAAAGTAAAATCCGAATACCTGTGGGTCTGGAATCAGAAGATGGCGCCTGCCACATGGTGCCGCCAGCCCGCCGCTTTCCATGCAGGAAGACAGGGTGGGGGGGGGGGGGAAAATCCACCCCCCGCAGCACCGAGTTGTAGCCCAGTTTGGTGTCCCAATGCATTGCTCTCGGGTGCTGCGCTGGATGCCCGAATGTGTTACATCTTTGGAGTCAAAGTCTTTAAGCGCCGCAGAGGGTCCGATTCGCGCTCAGCGGCTCCGGGTTTATCTGGGCCGAGGGCGTGCCGGTTACGCCCCCTTCCCATGAGTTCCTGGGAGCCCCCAAAGTAAAATCCGAATACCTGTGGGTCTGGAATCAGAAGATGGCGCCTGCCACATGGTGCCGCCAGCCCGCCGCTTTCCATGCAGGAAGACAGGGTGGGGGGGGGGAAAAATCCACCCCCCGCAGCACCGAGTTGTAGCCCAGTTTGGTGTCCCAATGCATTGCTCTCGGGTGCTGCGCTGGATGCCCGAATGTGTTACATCTTTGGAGTCAAAGTCTTTAAGCGCCGCAGAGGGTCCGATTCGCGCTCAGCGGCTCCGGGTTTATCTGGGCCGAGGGCGTGCCGGTTACGCCCCCTTCCCATGAGTTCCTGGGAGCCCCCAAAGTAAAATCCGAATACCTGTGGGTCTGGAATCAGAAGATGGCGCCTGCCACATGGTGCCGCCAGCCCGCCGCTTTCCATGCAGGAAGACAGGGTGGGGGGGGGGGGGGAAATCCACCCCCCGCAGCACCGAGTTGTAGCCCAGTTTGGTGTCCCAATGCATTGCTCTCGGGTGCTGCGCTGGATGCCCGAATGTGTTACATCTTTGGAGTCAAAGTCTTTAAGCGCCGCAGAGGGTCCGATTCGCGCTCAGCGGCTCCGGGTTTTCTCTTCTCTACTATTTCTCTGGCACCAACTAGGCTTACTTTTCTGAGACATATCGTGCTCTTTTCCATAGAGGCTGAACCACACAACATTCCAACAAGCAGTGAAAGAGAATTCCTTTTTGAAAAATCATATCTTCACCAACACTGGTTACTACATTATTCCTCTTTCTTCAAAAAATTGAAACAAGAGGAGGACTTCATAGTCTGAGGACCTGGTGATGAGTTGATGCTGGTGAGTTCGTTCAGGAATCAGGTCTTAATTAATTTATATTTATTTTTTTGTTACCATTGTGAACATTAGGGACACTGTTGGTGTTGGAGAGGAGCCACAGCTTTCATCCAGTGGTGCTCTGGGGGTCTATGCAATGTTGGAGAGAGAACCTAGATCTTGCATGTTCAAGGCTGTAATGGGCTCATAAAGCAACTTCCCTGGACCTGGGCTTTTATTATTAGAAACTTATAGGTATACCAGGCATTGTTCTGGGTTCTTAAACTATAATAATTGTAAGCAAGACTGACAGAGCCCTGTTTTCTGTCTGTACTGGTGAGGGAGACTGGAGGAATAGTTACATCAGACATGGAAGCTGAGGGTGGCGAATTGTCCATGGGCAAGGATAAAGCACTATCGCCAGAGGTTTAGCTTGGATAGGAAGGTTAGCAAAACAGCTTTGAGAAAAGGGTTTTCTCAGTTAGGGTGATGACAGAAGGATCTAAGACTCATGTCGCTGACCCTAGTTACATTCCTGATAACACAAGGACCCCTGAGCACTGCTGGGTACAGCTCTGGATGCCCTTGGTACTGCTGGGTATGGTCTCGAGGTATTTCTGAGCAAATCTGGGATAACCCGTGAATCCTGGGCATCACAGGGCCCAAGCCACAAACACATCTTCGGAATAGTGCATTGGACCACTATTCTGGTAGGCTAAAAGTAGCTGGAAAAGACCCATGAGCCCCCCCTCAACAGTACTTGGGAGTCACACTCAAAAGAAGAGCGTTTCTCAAAAACATTGTTCACACTTTTGAGAGTGTGTATGTGTGTGTGTGTGTGTGTGTGTGTGTGTGTTTGCTGGTGGAGATATGTGTTCAGTGCATCAGAATACCCTGTTTTTAACTAATTAGATGCGACTTACAGTCATAAAAATGTTTCCCAACATTGCTTAATGACCCCCCAGGGAGGAAAGTACCTCTGGCGTGGAACCCCTAACTTAGAAGAAATGACTGCTAAATTCTGACCTGAATCCAGAGTGAAGGACTAGGGGCTAATGATTAATTTTCTGGTTTGGGAAGCCCTGTAACTTGGTAGTTCTCTTCCCTGAGGCAGTTCACCCAAGAAAGAACAAGTCTTCTAAGGGGAACGTGATGAGTTTGTGCTGGGAACAAAGTGTAAAGACAGACAGATGGAGGCCAAAGGCAAAAGGGCAGGTGGCAGTGCCCTGGAATCTGGAACACGGGTGCTGATGAGGCAAGCTACTGAGACAGGGCTCCTCTGACTGCGTTTTTCTCCCTGATTTTTCTCCCAGAGGAAGCATCCATTAAGATAAGCCCAAAGGCCTTTGACTCACAATGCAATGCAGACCCTTGGATATGCAGAGTTTAGCCTGATGACACTAGCTCAAGGCCCATTGCCAGAGATTTCTGGTAGTTCAGAGCTAGCACCCAAGGACACAATGTTAATCGGGTCCTCTGGTGTTGAGGACCACCAGGGACTCCTTGGGCAGTGCTCAGGAGACCTTAAGGGCCACACAAAGTGATGCTTTGGAGGCAGGGGGTGGGCAGTGGGTGGAGGACTCCAGGCCTACACCTGGCAATGTTTGGGAGGTCATGTGGTAAGGAATGAATCCTGACTGACCACATTCCTTGTACGTCATGTACTCTATACAATCTTCCTGGCCCATTATGTTTAATGTTTTATAGGTGCTCCACTCAGTGGTTCTTGGGTCCCACCATTATTCCTGCCTGTGGTGCTTAGATGCCAAGCTGTGGCAGGGATTGAGCTCACAGATTTACGTGTGGCAAGTATGTGCTCTGTCACTCTTAGCCACATTTTTGTTTGTTTGGGGGCCACCCCCGGCGATACTCAGGGGTAACTCCTGGCTCTGCACTCAGGAATTGCTCCAAGTGGTGTTTGGAGAACCATATGGGATGCTGGGGGTTGAACCCGGGTCAGCCATGTGGAAGGCAAGTGTCTTCCCCACTGTTCTATCTCACTCTTAGCTACTTTCTAAGGTAATGACTGTTAAGTTTGGTCTCCACCGTAGGTTTGTACAACTGAGAATCTGAAGATGAGCTTAAGCCTTGTGTTATTTTGTTTTCCTAGGACGATAAGTTTAGGATAATGTTAGGACTCCTTATTTTATCATAGTGAGAGCTTTGGTGTTCTGGTTCTTTCAAATATCATAAAATTATAAGTTGAAGTTGTTAGTCAACGGAAAATACACTATTTCCATGTAATCCTAAAAATAATACAAGGGCAGAGAGAGTATCTGGGATAAGGTGCTTGCCTTGCACGCTGTTGAACCCAGTTTCAATCTCAGATACCACATGTGTTCCATTAGGTCTCCGAGCTCAGAGCTGGGAACAAACCCTGTAAGTGGCCTGCAAACAAATAAATTCCTTGATAAAAATGAACGAGCAAGAATTGTAAAAAATAATTTTGGGCACTAAAGTGAGAAAGTAACTGATGTGTTGTTTCCTTTTTCACAGGAAATAAATATTTATGGGCTATTAATATTTTTTGTTTGTTTGGATATAGGATCAGAACTTCTGTGCTGATCATATACATGGAAGAGAAGGAAGTGAGTGCCCAGAGCGCCAATATCTGATATCAAACTTGTTACCCTCGGATAATTGACTTCAACAGCCTACCTGATAGACCAGGAAAAGGATCCAATAAACATAAAATACTCATGCTACCTTTTTTTTTAATGAATCACCGTGAGGTACAGAAATAGACTTATAAACTTTCGTGCTTACGTTTCAGTCATACAATGACTGAGCACCCATCCCTCCACCAGTGCCCATTTTCCATCACCAATGTTCCCAGTATCCCTCCCACCACCTACTCCCCATTCCTCCCCACCCCCCACCCCCCACCCCTGCCTCTGTGGCAGGCGCATTCCCTTTCACTCTCTCTGGTTTGCAATACAGGCATTAAGTGGCCTTCAAATTTGGTCTATAGTCTACCTTCAGCGTGCATCTCCCATCCCGAATGGGCCCTCCCAGCACCCTTTACTTAGTGGTCCCTTCTCTATCTGAACTGCCTTTTCCCCCAGTAGGTGAGGCCAGCTTCCAAGCCATGGAGCAATCCTCCTGGTCCTTATCTCTACTATCCTTAGGTGTTAGTCTCCCATTTTGTTACTTTATATTCCCCAAAGGAGTGCAGTCCTTCTATGTCTGTCCCTCTCTTCCTGACTCATTTCACTTAGCATGCCACCATTTTACACCTTAGGCTTTCAAAAGAAATTTCCATCTTCCCACATTTCATCCAGACCTCAATGTTGTGAGGGAGGTGAGAGGGATTGAGTCATCTGGTGGAAATCGTAGTACAGAGCAGGTGGGAGGGGCAGGGGGCTAATGAAGTCACATCACTCCTCGTTCATTTCAGGTTAACTCCACCCTAAATCAGAGGAGTGAAAAGACCAAAATCATTTGGATGGAATGGCATGGGATAGCTTATCCATGTACGACCACGCACAATGGAGAAGAACTTAGAGAAACTGCTCCGTGGTCTTCCTAGGAGACGTTAAGTCGTCTTATGCTACGTCTGCAGACCAGAGGCAATGGGAAGTTTCAATACCAGTCTTGGGGACGGGTTCCTCTTGTTGGGCTTCTCGGATTGGCCTCAACTGGAACCGCTCCTTTTTGTCTTTATTTTCATTTTCTACTCCCTGACTCTCTTTGGCAACACCACCATCATCGCCCTCTCGATCCTGGACCCTCAGCTGCACACGCCCATGTACTTCTTCCTCTGCCACCTCTCCTTCCTGGACCTCTGCTACACCACGTGTACCGTGCCGCAGCTTCTCATCAACCTCCACGGGCTCGACAGGACCATCAGCTACGGGAGGTGTGTGGCCCAGCTCTTCATCACCCTCGCCCTGGGCTCCACGGAGTGTGTCCTTCTGGTGGTGATGGCCTTCGATCGCTACGCGGCCGTGTGCCGTCCGCTCCACTACACGACCATCATGCACCCCCAGCTCTGTCACGTCCTGGCCACCATCTCCTGGCTGGGCGGCCTCGTGAATTCTCTGATTCAGAGCAGCCTCATGATGGCCATGCCGCTCTGTGGGCTTCGTCTCATGAACCACTTCTTCTGTGAGATGCCTGCCTTTCTGAAGCTGGCCTGCGAGGATAAGAACGGGACCGAGGCCAAGATGTTCGTGGCCCGAGCCATCATCCTGATTGTTCCCGCTGCGCTAATCCTCGGCTCCTACGTCCACATCGTTCAGGCAGTGTTGAGAGTCAAGTCGATGACAGGCAGGAGGAAGGCCTTTGGGACTTGTGGCTCACACCTCCTCGTGGTTTCCCTCTTCTATGGCTCCGCCATCTACACGTACCTGCAACCCAAGAGTAGTTACTCGGAGAGCAAGGGAAAGTTCGCTGCCCTTTTTTATACTATTGTTTCTCCTATGCTCAATCCTGTGATTTATACACTAAGGAACAAGGATGTGAAGGAGGCACTGCGGAAGTTGCTGGGAACTGGCAGAGCCTTGGGATAGGATAAAGAGGATCAAGATACTCACCTCTCTGGTGCTCAGGGTTTGTTGCCAGCTCTGAGGTCAGGGACCTTAAGGGAACATATGTGGTGCTGAGGTTTAAGCTGGGTTCAACTGTGTGCAAGGCAAGCACCTTATCCCAGGTATTCTCTCTGCTCTTGTATGAAATGGCCATGCACCATTGTATGGAATGGCATGGAATAGCTGTGCATATAAGACCATGCACAAATATACGGAATGTCATGGGATAGCTATACATATAAGACCATGTATAATTATATGGAATGACATGGGATAGCTAACATATAAGACCATGCACAATTGTATAGAATGACATGGGATAGCTACGCATGTAAGACCATGCACAATTATATGGAATATCATGGGATAGCTATGCATATAAGACCATGCACCATTGTATGGAATGACATGGGATAGCAATACATTTAAGACCATGCTGGAATCAAACCTAGGTTAGCCGCATAGAAGGCAACAACAGGCATCTCACAGGAAAAGTGGTTTATGAGATGAAGCCCACAAACCAGAAGGCCCCTTCAGTTCTCTTGAGGCAGTTGGTGAGCAGGAAACGGCCCTCCAGAGAACTCAGGATTTTAGTGCTTTAGCACTTGGCAGTGGAGCTTTCTCGAGACCTATTAAATCACTGACTGACCAATGTGCAGTGACTGATCAGTGTGTTGACTTATGTCAGAATCTCCCAGTGATTAAGGTTGGGACTGAGGGTGTTATGGTCTCTTTGAGAAGGAGGACTAGAATCCAGACAAGTCTGAGATTGAGGGAAGAGTTCATTGGACAACTAACTTGTATTCCTATATTTTGCACAAAGGTTGAATGCTCTTTTATAATTCATTGTTCTGGCTGTGCCCTCTCACTTCTCACAGCAATTTCTATGGTCTCCTTTGATGCTAATTCTTTTTTTTTTTTTGGTGGTGCTAATTTTTAAAGCGAATAAAGAGATCACATATAGTGTGCCTTCATGGAGCATGTGGATTCTCAGATATGGGTATCAGCCCCCTACTTTTGGAAGCAGAGATACAAAATAATTAGAGTAGCATTGAGTGAAAGGAGCCCATCTCATCACCTCCACAGCATTTTTCTGTCTTGATGACTGGTGTCTGTGTTCTGTTTTCTTTTGTTCTAAAGTCACATCTGGCACCACTCCTGGCTCTGCACTCATGAATCGCTCCTGGCAGTGCTCAGTGAGCCATCCGGGTTGCCAGAGATTGAACCTGGGTGAGCCATGTGCAAGGCAAACATCTCACCTGCTGCCCTTGAGTGGTATTTTGGTTGAGACATGACTCATGAGAAATGAATGAGCACTGTCTCATTCTTTTTTCCTGGGAAAAGAAAGGAACATAAACAAAAAAAAAGCCATGGGTTGGAGAGATAGTACAGTGGGAAGGGCATTTGCCTTGCATGCGGTGGACTCAGGCGTTTGATCACGGGCATCTCGTAGTCCCCTGAACACCACCAGAGGTCATTCCTGAGTGCAAAGCCAGGAGTAACCCCTGAACATTGCCAGGTGGCCCCAAAAAACAAAAAAATGAATAAATAACAAGCCAAGAGGAAGTGATACAGCAAAGAAGAAAAACGAACAGTGACAAAAACAGAGAGACACCCTCGGTGGGGAGTGTTCTGGTGTTTCAGGAAGTGAGGGCTATCTCCTTTATGACCCCTCCCCCCTTACACCAGGGATGTTGGAATGACCTGGGTTTCTGTCGTAGTTTCAGGTGCAACAGGGGGTGCTTTCTGTTTGCTGATTTTTCTGTTTGTTCTTTTGGGCCACTCCCGGCCGTGCTCAGAGCTGACTCCTGGCTCTTCATTCCTGGTAGGGTCGAGGGACCATACGGGGTGCTGGAGATTGAACTCAGGCTGGCCGCATGGAGGGCAAGCTCGCTGCATGTGTACTATTGCCCCAGCCCCATCTGTTTGGTTCCTTCTGCCATTCAGTATCACTGTCATCACGTTACTCATCGATTTGCTCGAGCGGGCACCAGTAACGTCTCCATTGTGAGATTTGTTGTTACTGCTTTTGGCATACCGAATATGGCACAAGGAGCTTGCCAGGCTCTGCCATGCGGGCGGGATACTCTCGGTAACTTGCCAGGTTCTCAGAGAGGGTCGGAGGAATCAAACCCGGGTCGGCTGCGTGCAAGGCCAGCGCCCTACCTACTGTGCTATTGCTCCAGCCTGAGCTATCGCTCCAGCTTGGTTCCTTAAAGAAGGTAAATTTGTTTATTTATTTTAATTGAAATCAAAGTGAGACACACAGTTACAAAGTTGTTCATGATTGGGTTTCAGTCATATAATGTTCCAACATTCATCCCTTTGATAAGTGCATTTCCCACCACCAATGTCCCCAGTTTCCCTCTTGCCCCCTACCCCCACCTGCCTCTATGGCAGGCACTTTTTCTCCTCTCTCTCTCTCTCTCTCTCTCTCTCTCTCTCTCTCTCTCCCTCTCCCTCTCATTCCCTCCCTCCTTTTGGGCATTAAATTGTTTGCAATACAGATCCTGAGAAGTTATCATGTATATCCCTTTACCTACTTCCAACACTCAGTTCTTGTCCAGATTGATCATTTCTAACTATCAGAAGATAAATTTAAAGGAGGACACTGAATAATTTTTTTTTATGAAAAGGGATCAGTAGACCAATGCATTGTACACTGATGCATAGATGCATCAAAGCAGTGGATATTTGAAGTTCCAGCATTGTCTTTTTGTTCCAGATACTTAAATCTTGCTTTCATATAAAAATGCAGTTGACCTTGCTAATAACCATTCTTCTCCATCATTTGGTTTTTGTTTTATAAACAAACCAGCAAGCCTCGTGCTCAGACTTACTGCTGGCTCTGTGCTCAGAGATCACTCCTAGTAGGACTTGGGGGACCATATGTGATCACGGAGATTGAACCTGGTAAACTGTGTCCAAGGCATTATCCACTGTACTATCTCTCCAGCCTCTATTCTCTGAGATTTTTATATTGAGTCAACATTTGTTATTGCCGTAAAATAAACATTGTCAAATACCATTTTTGACTTAAATTATCTTTCTGAGAACACCATTTTGAGTTTTACTATCTGCCCAGTTTACTTATGATGAAACCAAGAGTCCCAGAGGTTAAATAACTTAATCTAAGTTCATATCATATATGATAGGAGGTAAAACTGTTTTTTTTCTTTTTTTAAATTTTGTTTTATTTTTGAGTGACATCCAGCAGTATTCAGGACTTGCTCCTGTTCTGTGCTCAGGGATTCTGTGCTTCTGGCAGGCTCAGAGGACCATATTGGGATGTCAAGGTTTGAACCAGGGTTGTCCGCATGCAAGGCAAGAGCCCTACCCACTGTACATCACTCCTGCCTCAAGGTGAGGCTGTTTTCTAAACCCAACCCTTCCTAACGACTGCCTACCAATCCTGTTTTTCGAGAGTGAAATTTTTAATTAAGTAAGAGTGAGATTGGAAAGTAAGGTCATGGAAGAGAATGCAATTTGAGCTTAAAGTACTTCACAATTTTGCTTTTGTTGATTGTGATGGCGCTTTTAAGATTTCCTAAATTAAACTTTTCTTCAATTAAAGAGATTGTTTCTTACCTGAACATAGTATATGCTGTAATAAAATTTTCAATTTATTGATCACTTCCTGTAGTATAAACACCATGCTATGCAGATTACATTATCACACTTGATTTTTACTACAGAAAATATAGATTTTTTTATGACTCCTATTTCTTTGACTGATCAAGAGACCGAAGGTTAGATTTTATTTTGTGTGGTTTTCTTCAAATTATACAGTTATTAAATGAAGGGCTGGGATAAGAATTTGAATTTTTTTTAAAGAATATGCATTGTTTTATTTCAAGTCCTATCCATCTAA
Source organism: Sorex araneus (assembly GCF_027595985.1). Taxonomy (NCBI): domain Eukaryota; kingdom Metazoa; phylum Chordata; class Mammalia; order Eulipotyphla; family Soricidae; genus Sorex; species Sorex araneus. The sequence goes on from NC_073303.1 coordinate 247,446,861, forward strand.
CCACTGCCTAAGGATTCATTTATTTTATTTTTTATATGTTGTTTTTAGGGGGCCATACCCCACAGTGCTCAGGAGTTACTCCTGGCTCTGCACTAAGGAATTACTCTTGGTGGTGCTCGGGGGACTTTATGGGATGCCAGGGATAGAACACAGGTCAACCAGGTGTGAAGCAAACATTCTACCTGCCGTACTATATCAGTACTATATCACTTCGGCCCCAAGAATTCATATTTTTATATTTACAAGCTCAGAGCACTAACAAAAAATCTTCATGGAATAAAGAGTTGTTCCCTTAAATGTATGCCACATTAAAAAAATCATTGTCTAAATAGTTCAAACACATGCATCAAACTAATGAAAAAGGGTTTATTTATACCTACCAGCACCAAATCTAATTTAAAAAAATTATGGTTGGGGCTGGAGTGATAGCACAGCTGGTAGGGCATTTGCCTTACACACAGCCGACCTGGGTTCAATTCCCAGCATCCCATATGGTCCCCCGAGCACTGCCAGGAGTAATTCCTGAGTGCATGAGCCAGGAGTCACCCCTGTGCATTGCTGGGTGTGACCCAAAAAGAAAAAAAAATTATGGTTGTTTTTGTGTCATTATTTTTCTTTCAGGGCAGAGAAAATAGCCACTCAGTTTTAATTTTTTTTTCTTTTTTTTTTCTTTTTTTTTTTTCTTTTTTGGGTCACACCCAGCGATGCTCAGGGGTTACTCCTGGCTTGGCACTCAGGAATCCCTCCTGGCAGTGCTTGGGGGACCATATGGGATGCCGGGGATCGAACCCTGGTCGGTCGCGTGCAAGGCAAACACCCTACCCGCTGTGCTATCGCTCCGGCCCCCTGCCACTCAGTTTTATTAAGGGACACACATTCATAATAAAATAATTTTAAGAAATTATGGTACAGTTAGGTACATCACAGACATTACATTTTCATTTTCCATTTTTATTTTTTATTTATCTTCTAGAGTTTTGGTTTCGGGGCTACACCCAGTGATGCTCAGGAATTATTCCTGGCTCTACACCAAGGAATCACTCCAAGCAGTGCTTGAAGGACCATATGAGACCCCAGAATCTACCTGGGATTGGCCACATGTGAGGCAAGTGCCCTTTGCTGTACTCTCTTTTTGGCCCCTATTTTATTTTTCTAAGTGTCTCAGTGGTGCTTGGTGGTTCTGAGCCTATACCCTGTGATATTCAGCCTGATATTACATTGACTTTATTTTTGTGCCATACCCAGAGATGTCTAGGAACTAATACCATCTTGGTGCTCGGGGGTTGCTCCTACAGTGCTCAGGGGACCATGTGGTTCTGGGATTGAACTTGGGTCTCCCTCATGCAAAACATTCACTCAGTCAGTTGACCATTTCTTTAGGAAAGACATTAGGTTTTGGGGTTTTGAGTGGGGTTTTTTTGTTTATTTATTTGTTTATTTGTTTGATGATGCTCAGGGGCTACTCCTGGCTCTGCACTCAAGAATCACTCTCACAAAAGGGCAACTGGGATAGAGAAGGGACCACTCAGTGAATGATGCTTGGAGGGCTCGCTCGGGATGGGAGATGCGTGCTGAAAGCAGACCATGGACCAAGCATGATGGCCGCTTAGTACCTGTATTGCAAACCATAACACCCAAAGGGATAGAGAGAAAGAGGGAACGTGCCTGCCTCAGAGGGAAAAGGGTGGGGGTGGCGGGAGGGATACTGGGAACATCGGTGGTGGAGAACGGGTGCTGGTGGAGGGACGGGTGTTCGATCATTGTGTGACTGAAACATAATCATGAAGTTTGTAAGTCTGTAACTATAGCTCACGGTGATTCATTAAACAATTCATAAATAAATAAAAATAAAGAAAAATGTTTTAAATAAATATTTTGAAACTGAAGAATAAAAATAAAATGAATTAAAGACCATGAAAACAAAAGAGTCACTCTCACTCCTGGTGGTGCCCTAGGGCACCATATGGGATGCTGAGGATGTGTCCCAGGCCTGCCTTGTGCAAGACAAATGCCCAACCCTCTGAGCTATCACTTTGGCCCCAAGAATTTATTTTTTTATGTATTTATGAATTATCTTTATGAGTAAAGAGAGGGTGCTAAAATCTCAGGGCTAGAACGAGTGGAGACATTACTGGCATCCGCTCAAGCAAATCGATGATCAACAGGATGACAGTGAAACAGTGATACAGTGATTTATGAATTCAAGACACTAACTAATATCTTCATGGAATAAACAGTTGTTCTCTTAAATGTTTGGGGTTTTAAAAACATTTTTTAATTTATTTTTTATTTGAATCAGTAAGACACACAGTTACAAAGTTGTTCATGATTGGGTTTCAGTCATACAATTCTCTTAAATGTTTTGCACATGATAAATCATTGTTCAAACTTTTTAAAGAGAATTTGCCATGTTTTATTTCAAGACCTAGCCATCTAACCACTACCTAAGAATTCCTTTTTTTTTTTTAATTTTACTTTTTGGAGTTTTTTTTTCCTTGGCGAGGGGGTTGCCGTACCCTGCATTGCTCAGGGGTAACTCCTGTCTCTGCACTCAGGAATTACTCTTGATGGTGCTTGGGGGACCATATGGAAGCCAGGGATGGAACCTGGGTTGGCCACATCCAAGGGAAGTACCCTCCCTTCCCCCATCCCCCGCCCCTATACTGTTGGTCTGGTGACTGGCTAAGGTAATTTTTGAGCTTAGAATGGATCTACCATATTAAACTTTTGCGGGCACAACAAACCCTTATTAAATATAGGCACAATATGGTAGAGCAAATTGTTTTAGTCTTCTGGTGATTTATCTCAAATGTTATTCTTAGAATAACATCCCAAAAAATTAGTGACCTTTTCTGACAATTAAGATATCCTGGAGGTCTGCCCCACCCACAGCTTGGAAACTGGCCTCACATGCTGGGGAAAAGGCAGCTCAGATAGAGAAGGGAACACCAAGTACAGGATGTTGGGAGGACCCATTTGAGTTGGAAGATGCAAGCTGAAAGTAGACTATAGACAGAACATGAAGGCCACTCAGTACCTCTATTGCAAACTACAACATCCAAAAGGAGAGAGATCAAAAAGGAATGCCCTGCCGCAGAGGCAGGATAGGGTGGTGAGGGATGGGGTGGGGGTGGTGGGAGGGATACTGGGATCATTGGTGGAGGTGAATGGGCACTGGTAGAGGGGTGGGTAAACGATCACTGTATGAGTGAAATGCAAACACAAAAGTTCATAAGTTTGTAACTGTACGTCACAGTGATTCTCTAATAAAATTTTTTTTTAAAAAAAGATATCCTGTTTTTTTTTTTATCCCCTCTGGCTCCAGTGCATAACTAGTTATATTACATTACTTTTTTTGTTTTTTTTTGGAGCCCACACCTGGAGATGCTCAGGACTTACCCCTGGTGCTCTCTGCTCAGGGATCACTCCTGGCGGGGCTCAGGGTGCCATATGTGATGCTGGGGATCGAACTGGGTTGACCGTGTGCAACGTTGGCTTAACCACTGAGCTATCACTCCGGCCCCTCCTCTCTGTGATTTTTATGTTAAGTGACCATTTCTTATAGCCAAAATATCAGTATTGTATCATCTCTCCAGCCCCTCATTTTATTACTTTCCTTTTTAACTTTAAAATTAAAGAAAAATCAAAGAACTTAAAGGAAAACAAGCCTTTCAATACTTATTTCAATGGCAAATCAAAAGCTGATAAGAACCTCTTTGTAAAAATTTGCAGTGACAAGTAGTTACCTAGAAACTGCACTATCTAATTACAGAGTCTACCTGATTACAGCTTACAATAAAGAAAACAATGATGAAATGCATGATTAGTTCTGGGTCTCTAGAGGAATCCTCCATCATCTTTTCTAATTTTCTTCCCCAGGGCTCCCCGCTTCCTCACACTAATTAATCACGGGAGGTCGAAGCTCAGAAGACTACAGTTTAAGGCAGAGTTTTCTGAAGTCTCCATGAGCCTTTTGTGTTTTCCATATTCTTGTGTAAAACAAGAGCCATTTGTCAACTTGAGCTCAATCCTTTCAACTGCAATGCAAACATTCTCTTACCAGGTACATCTAAGCCCTTTCTTCCTTTGATTCAACTACTATGGCAGGTCAATGATCCTCTTTTGGATCCAGCAATGTGTAAATGTGTAGTGTGTGTGTGTGTGTGTGAGTGAGAGAGAGAGAGAGAGAGAGAGAGAGAGAGAGAGGGGGGGGGGGAGAGGGAGAGGGAGAGGGAGAGGGAGACAGAGAGACAGACACAGAGAGAGATAGAGAGAGAGGGAGAGAGAGGGAGAGGGAGACAGAGAGAGACAGAGATAGAGACAGAGACAGAGAGACACAGAGAGAGAGACAGAGAGCTCATCTACAGGTCAATTCTATCTTAAGAGTGTTGAAGTAGAGGAAAAAGTAGCAACCCACAAAATTTTATGTTAAAAAGAAAAAGGACTGAAATATTTCCAGCTTTACCATGGGCAAGTTTTGACCTTGTTGCACTGTAGCACTGTCGTACCTTGTTCGTCAATTTGCTCGACACCAGTAGCATCTCCATTGTGAGACTCCTTGTGACTGTTTTTGGCATATCGAATACGCCACGAGGAGCTTGCCAGGCTTTGCTGTGCGGGCGGGATACTCTCGGTAGCTTGCCAGGCTCACCGAGAGGGACAGAAGAATCGAACCTGGGTTGGCTGCATGCAAGGCCAACGCCCTACCCGCTGTGCTATCGCTCCAGTCCAAGTTTTGACCTTACACCATTAAAATTGTACGTTTTCTCTTTCCACAGCAATTTCATGATTCATGTGGAGAGTCCATCTTGTTGCTTATGATACTATTCTCTACTGAAAGAAACTCTTTGGATCTAGACTTGGGATTCATGAAAACAACTTGAATCATTGCAAAGTTCTGGTTTCTTTTTAGTAGCTAGCTCATGATGGCGCCTAGTCCAGGGAAAGTCATTAGAAGCATACCACCAGCAGAATGTGGGATTCAAAGTTTTCTAAAGGCCATATGATAAAAAAAAAATCTTAAAAGAATCAGGAGAAATTGATTTTTTTAAGTCTATGGGTTCACCAGATCTAAGATACTATTGTTAACATCTTTCAATACAAATAAACTAGAGGAGTATTTAACATTTTTTCATACTTTCCTTAAATATACTGTCTATCCTATTACAGATTACAATATCACTGGTGCTAAACTAAAATAAAGGAAACAATGACGAAATGCATCATTAGTTCTGGGTCTCTAGAGGAATCCTAGAAAGAAACATACTGTATATAATAAATCAGCTGCTAAACTTTTACAGATATGCTTTGTATTTGCAAATATTTCATCTTTAATGGTACTTTGCCTGGTCAGTAGATGTAATATCAAATGCAATTCATTTTATTCAATCTGATTGGTAGCATATAAAACAATGTGTTAATTAAATACAAGTAACCTCATTAATTTAAGATATATTGTACTTAGCTGCAGAATTAAGATGAAATGTGTTTTATTCATTACATGCTACAGTGATTCACCAGTAAATTTTCACAAATATGTTTGATCTGTATTTTGATTTTGTCGTTCAAAAGTCGGGAGTATAGAACTTAGGTTGGTGGGTCATGAGTTTGATCCCCATCAGCCTATGGGATGGGGCCCCTGGCTATGGCCTGGCGCATCCCTGGAGAACATTGGACACAGCGGGGTATGACCCTGTGCTCCCAAGTATAGCTGAACCACTGAACCTCAGCAGTACTGCATTTCTGGTGGACCAAGTATCGCCAGTACTGGCTCTCATAGTTCCTGATCATGCCTGAGTGCCTCCCAAAATTGTGGTTGAAAAAGCATGTATTTAAGTTAATATTGCCATTTTTTTTGTGGACTTCAAGAAAAGTATTTAATAATAAGAGTCTTGATTTTTTTCAAATAGAAATTTCTCTGCAAACAAAACAAAGACAGGGATAGCATATCCTCAGTATAAAATCTGTCTTTCATATCCTTCAGCACTAATATTTAAAGTTCACTGAAATTCAAAATACAAGAAAATATAACATGATGTTTTAGATATGCGATATTTATAGTTTAGTAGATAGCATGAGAAAAGAGGCAGTCCTAAATTTGTTTCCAACTTTGACATTCACCAGCAGTGTGATTGAGGCAAGTTGACTTGTTTAATATTGCCATTTTTAACTTTTCCGAGATTTCGTAGTTTTCCAGCGACAACATTTTACCTCTTAAATGAGATTGATTAATTGAATTAATTAGATTAATTAGCACTTTCAAGGTTTGGGTGCTAATATAAATATAATTATTTTAATTTTTATATTATTCATTGTAGTCTACAAAAACAATTTGATCTTCTATCTTGTAACCTTGCTAACTTGTTATTTTTAGCTTTATCTTTTGTGTGTGCGTGTATGCACTTTTTTTGCAGTGCAGGGGATGAAAAACGAGTGTTCTGATTAATTTCTGTTGAATTCCATCATGGACCCAAGGCAAATGGTGAGATAATTAGGTGAGCTCAAGCCACCAAGCTTTCAGTTCACAGCTGAACACACAAACTGATTGGACCACAGAGACAAGACCGTGTCATCTGTGAGTATCCTTCATTGTGACATTTCCAATCTGGATGATTCTATTTCTTTTTCCCTATTTGAGTGTCCTAAGCTGAACCTCTAGTACTATGTAGTATGGTAGTAGAGAGAACAGAAAACCTTGCTAAATTTTGGATTTTTTTTAATTTTTATTAGTGAATCACTGTGAGGTACAGTTACAAACTTATGAACTTTCATGTTTGCATTTCGTTTACATCCCTCCACCAGTGCCCATTCTCCTCCACCAATGATCCCAGTATCCCTCCCACCACCCCCACTCCAACCCCCACCACCCCACCCTGCCTCTGCGGCAGGGCATTCCCTTTTATTCTCTCTCCATTTGGGTGTTTTAGTTTGCAATAGAGGTATTGAGTGGCCATCATGTTCAGTCTATAGCCTACTTTCGGCACTCAGCTTTGAACCCAAGTGGGTCCCCCCAACATCCTCTACTTGGTGTTCCCTTCTCTCACTCAGCTGCCTTCCCCCCCTCACCCGCATGTGAGGCCAGTTTCCAAGCTGTGGGGCAGACCTCCTGGTTCTTATCTCTATTACTCTTGGGTGTTTGTCTCCCATTCTGCTACTTCATATTCCACAGATGAGTACAATCTTTCTATGTCTGTCTCTCTCTTTCTGACTCATTTCACTCAACATGATAAATTTTGGATTTTATAGGTGACCAGAGCCTATATAATCCTTGGTGGCTATTCTTGGGAGCATAGGGTCATACCCAACTGTTTCATGACCCACCAAGCTAAGTTATGGGCTCCTGACTTTTGAAAGACAAAATCAAAATACAGATCAAACATAATCTGTAAATGTTTAGCAGCTGGTGTGTTACATACAGTATGTATGTGTTCTCGGGATTACCAAAAGGACACCCTTTTCACCAACAAATTTTGAATACTTTTCTATGGAATTATTTGAAATCATATCCCAATTTTTCTTGATGCTTGCTCGTTTTTATTTACTACTCATTACTCTTTACCACACTTGACATACCAAAGATTGTAATAAAATATGTCTTTTCAACTAACCAGGAAAGAAAAGTTTATTTATACTACTTTTACACTGTCATCAGAAATTTTTAGATGAGCTGCTTAAGTGAAATGAGTCAGAAAGATAGGGACAGACATAGAAGGACTGCACTCATTTGTGGCGTATAGAATAACATCACATGAGGCTGGCACCCAAGGACAGTAGACACAAGGGCCAGGAGGATTGCTCCATAGCTGGAAGACTGCTTCACGAGCGAAGGGGAGAAAGCAGATGGAATAGAGAATGATGGCTGGAGGAATAGTCGGGATGGGAGATACGTGCCAAAAGTAGATAATGGACCAAACATGATGACCTCTCCGTGTCTGTGTTGCAAGCCATAATGTCCAAAAGTAGAGAGAGAGTATAGGGAATATTGTCTGCCATGGAGGCAGGGGGAGGGTGGGAAAGGAGGGTTATACCCGGAATATCGGTGGTGGGGAATGTGCACTGGTGGAGGGATGGGTGTTTGATCATTGTGTGATTGTAACCCAAACATGAAAGCTTGTAACTATCTCGCAGTAATTCAATTAAAAAAAAAAAAGACATAATCTGAGTAGTGATGTGTCTCTATTTTTTGACGAATATTTTGTTGTCTTTTTTTTCCCTTTATGATCATTCCTGCAGTACTCAGAGTACCCTAAGCTCTACTAGGGATTGAACCAGAGTTGACTGCATGCAAGGCAAGTGTCTGAACCTTTATACTATTACTATATCACTTCTCGGCCTTTTGGCTAAGATCAAGTGTATACTCTCACTATTGGGGGTTTTTTGTTTTGTTTTGTTTTGTTTTCTGCTTTCTTGCTTTTTGGGTCACATCTGGCGATGCTCAGGGACTACTCCTAGTTCTGCACTCAGGAATTACTCCTGGTGGTGCTCAGGGGACCCTATGGGATGCCAAGGGGCCTAACCTGGCTCAGCCGTGTGCAAGGCAAATGCCCGCCCTGCTGTACTATAGTTCCAACCTCTATGCCTATCTTATTTTAAGTTCAATTATCTTGTGGTCACAGAAGACACTTTGTATAAGACATATTAAGTTAAGCATATTGAAATGTTTCATGGCTAATATACAATTAGCCAAATTCTTTTTGTGATTTTGGTGGTAGCCTGGGCTACTCCTAGCTCTGAGATGGGGGTCTCTCCAATAGTGCTGGGGGGGATCAAACAGTGCTGGGAACCATACCAGTGCTCTCTAAATGGAAAGCGTCAACTCAGCCTACTGAACTATCTCTGGGGTCCTGGTTCATTTTTGGTCTTACTGTACCTTTTCATTTTCTTTTTCTTTTTTTAAAAAAAAAAATTTGGGGGTCACACCCGGCAATGCACAAGAGTTACTCCTGGCTCTGCACTCAGGAATTACTCCTGGCAGTGCTCAGGGGACCATATGGGATGCTGGGATTCGAACCCAGGTTGACCGTGTGCAAGGCAAACGCCCTACCCACTGTGCTGTCGCTCCAGCCCCTACCTTTTCATTTATGGTCTGTGTCTCATTAATGACAATTTGGGTTACAGATTTTTCTAGCTTGTCAATACCTATTTTTTTAATTATAGTGATAATTTATTTGTTTTTCTTTTGGGGTCACACCCAGTGATGCTCAGAGGTTGCTCCTGGCTTTACACCCAGGAATTACTCCTGGTAGCGCCTGGGGGACCATATGGGATGCTGGGGATTGAACCTCAGTTGGCCATGTGCAAGGCAAACACCCTACCTGCTGTACTATCACTCTGTCCCTGATACATATCTTTTTATGAGACTTTAAGTCATTTTCATTTTAAGGACAGAGTAGGGGTTTTTGTTTGTTTGTGTTTTAACTGAATCACTGTGAGATACACAATTACAAAATTGTTCACGATTGGGTTTCAGTCATACAATGTTCCCTCACGCATCCCTTCAGCAGTGTACATTTCCTACCACCAGTGTCCTCAGTTTACCTCATGCTCCCTTACCCCAGCTGCTTCCATGGCAAGCACTCTCTCTCTCTATCTCTCTCCGTACCTCTCTGTCTCTCTCTCTGTCTATGTCCATCTCTCTCTGTCTCTGTCTCTCCATCTCTCTCTCTGTGTCTCTCTCTGTCTCTCTGTCTCTCTCTATCTCTCTCTCCCCCCTCCCCTCGCTCCCCCTCCCTCTCTGCCACCCAAAAGCTTGAGCAAATACCCTGGGAGGTCAGTACCCTACGTCTATCAGAAAAAAAGATCAGCTCAGAGGAAATCTTCACTTGATCATGGCATATTTTAGCAGTACCTTATTTAATTGTATCTATTTCTTTGTGTGGAGGTGGTGGTGTGGGGGATCTCCCAGAAGTTCTCAGGAGGATCTAAAATTCCACCAGTTTTCTTGGCAAAATGAAGGCTCACACTCAGCAATGCTCACAGGCCTCCGGCTGTGTCCAGCATGGGTGGGGGACCGTATGTTGTTGGGAATCAAGTTCTGGCCAACACAGGAGAAGCATGTGCCTGAATTAAGGCAATATCTTTCAGATCTATGTTTTGGACTTTTTTTTAGCACTCTAATGTTATATTCCTCGCTTAAAACCTAGTGTAAACATGACTTTTCTATGCACTGAAGAAACAAAAATATCAGTGTAATTTGTTTTAGTACAGTCTTAGTTCTACAGTAATGATATTTTTCATTCCCCTGACCCTGGAAGAGCCTCCAATAGTCGGGAAAGACAAGTAAGGAGAGTCTACTAAAATCTCAGGACTGAGTGTAATTGAGACATTACTAGGTGCCCACTCAAGGAAATCGACGAACAATGGGATGACAATGATACAGTGATACAGTCTTGGTTCTACTAGAGCAATCTGGAACCAAATTCAAGATATCTCTGTGGTACGTCTATATAGTTCATCGTTTAATAATTCTGCACATGAGAAAATTTGAGTTCCCATTATGTGGATTACCTTAAAAACAAATCATTATATATGGGTTATATAAAAACGTACCTGTGAAATGACCAGATATGATATGGCAATTATTATGTCTAATAATATTTTTGTATATTTAAAATTAAAATAGATAAAACATGTGCATACATCATGTACTGTTATGTCAACAGAGTATGCAATATAACAATTAATTCACCATCGACTCGTTCCTTTTAATTTTGTTTGTTTTGTTGGTTTACAGTGAACACGTGATTCCATTTCAATTATCCCTAAAAATATTTGCAATGACGGAAATAAATGGAAGCGCAGAGAAATATTTCATCTTAGTTGGCTTTTCAGAGTATCCCCGGGCTGAGTTCATTCTCTCTCTCTTTGTTGCTGGGTTCTACACGATGACACTGACAGGAAATGCAGCCATCATTTTGGTGTCCATCCTGGACAGCCGTCTCCACACCCCCATGTACTTCTTCCTGCGAAACCTCTCATTTCTGGACATGTTCTTCACCACTTCCATTGTTCCTCAGATGCTGGTGAACATGTGGGGAAATAATAACCACATCAGCTATCTCGGCTGCATGGTGCAGTTTACCGTGGCCTTGGCTCTGGGCTCCACAGAATGTGTCCTTCTGGCTGTCATGTCTATTGACCGTTATGCTGCTGTTTGCTGGCCCCTCAGGTATAGTACCATTATGCACCAACAGATCTGCCGCCTCCTTGCCGCCATATCTTGGATCTGGGGCTTTGGCAACTCTCTCTTCCAGTCCTCACTGGCCATCATTTTACCTCGATGCGGTAACCACCGTGTGGACCATTTCTTTTGTGAGATCTTGATCATTGTCAAGCTCTCGTGTGTGGACACTCGACCAACAGAGTCAAAGATGCTAGTGGCTCGCCTCATCATCCTTGTTGCTCCATTTTCCGTCATTCTCACCTCGTATGCCTGCATAGCCAGGGCTGTGCTCAGGATGAAATCTGCTGAAGGCCGAAGGAAGGCGTTTGGGACCTGTGCGTCTCACCTGATGGTGGTCTTTCTCTTCTATGGAACTGCCATGTTCATGTACCTTCAACCAAAAAATAACTATTCTCAGCATCTGGGCAAGGCCCTGGCTCTTGTTTATACCATTGTCGCCCCCACCATGAACCCGATGATCTACACCCTGAGGAACAAAGATGTAAAGAGGGCAGTTAGGAAGATTGTGGGGAAGGATTCTCAGACTTCATGATTTCTGGAACTTGGGTCCTAGAAATGATTAGGGAAGTGCAATAACAGCAAGGATGACAGATTGCTTTCCAGAGTTTAGTCTATACGTATAAAAATATAAATACTAAATGCAAACAAAATATAAAATGTCATCAACAATAGAACCTAATAAAAGGTTTATAAGGTAGCTCTTTGTTGCCTTGGAAATTTATATCTGGATAATGCTGGATATTTGATCACTTGATCCATGGGATTATTAAAGCTAGAGTTTTTCAGGGTATCCTGGACATTCTGAGTGATTGAACAAATGTTTGCAGTGGAAATCACTCTGAGATAGTTAATTATCAAGGCAGATAACATAGACCTAAATATTTTATTCAGAAGAAGAATTTTTTTTTATTGAGTCACAGTGAGATACACAGTTACAAAATTGCTCGTCATTGGGTTTCAGTCATATAATGTTCCAGCACCCATACCTTTTCCCACCACCAGTGTCCCGAGTTTCTCTCCTTCCGTCTTCCACACCCCAGCCTGTCTCTATGGCAGGCACTTTTCTTCTCTCTCTACCTCTCTCTCTCTCTCTCTCTCTCTCTCTCTCTCTCTCTCTCTCTCTCTCTCTCTCTCTCTCTCTCTCTCTTCTTTTGGACATTATGGTTTGCAATACAGATATTGAAAAGTTGTCATGTATATTCCTCTACCTCTGAGAGTAATATTTTTGTCTGGACTCAAACAAGGAAGCCTCTTGTATCTAAGACATTTCAACTCACCTTTAAATGACATTTGGATTCTGATTTGACAGTGGCATAGAAATAATTCCACACATGTGATCAAAGATAAACATAAGTGTCACAAATACAAATGAGAATATTATTAAGCTCTCCAGAGCAATAGGTTTTTTATTATGTTTACAAGAATTCTATAAGCACAAGTAGGTGTTTTTGTGAGCCACTTTTGGTTTCTAAATTGTAGTGTGGGCTGAAGCGATAGCACAACAGGTAGGGCGTTTGTCTTGCATGCCGCAGACCTGGGTTTGATTCCTCCGTCCCTCTCAGATAGCTCAGCAAGCTACCGAGAGTATCTCGCCTGCATGGCAGAGCATGGCAAGCTACCCGTGGCGTATTTGATATGCCAAAAACAGTAACATGGAGTCTCACAATGGATACATTACTGGTGCTCACTCGAGCAAATCAATGAGAAGTGGGATGACAGTGACAATGACAGTGACAAATTGTAGTCTGTTGGATGCTGATATGGTTCTAAAATGCACCCTGTCCAAGTGGTCAGAGAAAAGATGACCTTTTCAGTCTAACGCTCTCCTAACTGAGCTATTTTGGCAAAAAGATGACCTTTTCAAAACACTTGTTGAGGCCTGATTATAGTTGAAAGTTTTCAGAAAATAAGAGAATAGAAAAACTACCCCAGAGGATGTGGATGCGTCTAAAACAAAGAAAGCAGGTCTGTGAGAGGTAGTCTCCAAGAAGAATGTGACCATGAGGAGTATTGGTAGGGGGTGCATTGACGTGATCCAGGAGGAAATGCTAGAAGTGTTTTCATCTCTACAGACAGACAACTGTTTGATAAATCCAGTCTCCCATCCAAGTACTAACCTGGCCCCACCCTGCTTAGCTTCCAAGATCACTTGAGATCAGGCGCGTTCAGTGTGGTATGCCCAGAGACAAATCCTGTCTCATAGAGAGCAGTGAGCTTTTCTATTTGATAAATTTTCTACAGATCATTTAATTTTGTCACCATGTGGACTCAAAGTTTCATAAACCTGCATAAAATGGTAGTTTGGGAAATTGAAATTCATTTCCCATGATTGAACAGAATTTGGTGTTAGTGGTTGATTCCAAGAATCATTTCCCACAGAAGCATTAGGATTTAAAGTGCATAGCTGGTCTACATTTTCTTTTTTTCTAATCTTTCAAATTCTGACACTGGAGAGACAGTACAGCAGGTAGGGTTTTTGCCTTGCACACGGCCAGTCAGTGTTTGATCCCCAGGAGTCCGTATAGTCCCCTGAGCACAGAGCTAGGCGTATGCCCTGACCACAGCTGGGTGTGTCCCCCAAAGTATTCAACTTCCTTAAATCATTCATAAGCCATAAACATATGCACATAAGTTTAGGCTGTGAGAAGTAGAAATACAACATCTATATACATTAAAATATGTTTCCAAACTTAAATTATTAAATTAAATCACTTAATTATTTGATTTATTAAATTATTTCATAATGAAGTTATTGTTTAACTAAATTTAAATAGTAATTTTTTTACATATAAATCATTTGAATATACTTCCATATTTGGATTCCCCAACTTATATGGTTTACTGGATCCGGTACCCATGTTGAAGGTGCTCATGAGCCTGCTCTACAAGACAGGGTAGTCAATATGTGAACTGTTAGAACTTTCCTGGTGATTCACAGCCATTAGCAAGAGAATGACAAGATTGACACAGGATAACTGACAAGTTCATCAGGACAATAAAGAGAGCATATTGACATCATTTCCTTAGAAAAGGTCATTTCTGCCTCTCTAAAAAACTGTTGTGCTCTAGCTGGAGTGATAGTACAGCGGGTAGGACATTTGCCTTTTACATGGCTGACCCAGGTTCAATCCCCAGCATCCCATATGGTCCTCTGAGCACCTCCAGGAGTAACTCCTGAATGCAGAGCCAGGAATAACCCCTAGCATCGCCGGGTGTGACCCAAAATGCAAGTAAATAAATAAGTAAATAAATAGAATAAAATAAAACCTGTGTGTTCTTGGAACCCAGAGTAATAGTACAGGGGCTAAGGCATTTACATGCCTTGCATGTCAGACACACATTCAATTCCCTGCACCAGGAATTGTCCCCTTAGCTCACAACAAGAAGTGAACCCTGAGCACAGAGTTAGGAGCAAACCCTGAGAACCACTGTGTATGGCCTATAAACTAACAACATGTGTGCCTTCCTCATTTTGCCATAGGTTTAAAATGTCTGGTAGGTGATTCATTAATAAGAGGATAATAAAGGTGTTAACAGAGCAGTTCACTCATTTCAGTTGCCAGAGACTGATGGATTAGGTCCTCTGACTTCAAGTGTTTATCAGGGGCCCAAGTGATAGTACACCAGGTACAAAGACGCTTGCTTCCCTGGCATGCGGCCAACCTGGGTTTGATTCCTGGCATCCCATATGGTCCCCTGAGCACCACCAGGAGGGATACCTGAGTGCAGAGCCAGGAGTAAGCCCTGAACACACCAAGCAAAGTGTTTATCATTTGTTACTTTTAGTAACATCAATTTCAAAATAGGAATAAAAATGAACACTTAAGTTACTTAATTGGGGTTTGGAGAAATAGCACAGTGGGTAGGGTATTTGCTTTGCAAGCGGCCGATTTGGGTTCCATCTCTAGCATCCTATATGGTCTCCCAAGCACCTTCAGGAGTGATTCCTGAGTGCATGAGCCAGGAGTAACTCCTGAGCATCGCCAGGTGTGACCCAAAAAGTAATAAAAAAAATACTTAATTGAATGGCAAATAAAAACATACAATTAAAAATTTGTAATGACATGCAGTTATGTAGCATTTGTGCTGTTTGTATCAAATCACCTTATCCTCAGAATCCCCCAAGGTACCAAAGTTGAAAACCAGGCAAACTGAGATAACACAGTGATGAATTGTTCTGAGTTTGGTCTAGGTCTCTAGGGGAATCCTCCATCATCTTCTCTGGTTTTCTTCCCCGTGGCTCCTCCATTGCACACACTAATTAAACACGGGAGGCCAGAGCCCTGGAGACTACAATATGAGGCAGCATCTCTCTGCAGTCTTGGTGAGCCAACCATATTTTCCATAGCCCTGGTGAAATTTGGGTCATTTATCAGCGGGAGCTCAACCCTTTCAACTGAAGCAGGAAACTCTGTCACCAGGTACAAAGCTTTCTATTCCTTTGCCTCACACTCCATGGTACGTCCATCATCCCATTTCTATCCTTTCAATACTTAGAGTGAGTGAAAGTTCATGTGAAGGACCAATGTTTATTGATGTTTAAATAGACTAAATTCTGTATTTTCCTCTCAATGTATAAGAAAAAAAGGATCCAGAAATTACACTTCCAGAGTTATCATAAACAACTATTTGACCTAATGCCATCTATATATGGTTTCACTCACTACAATTTTGTGATTTTTGCTGGACGGACTGTATTGTGTAACACTACTAAGAACAGGAATATCTAAGCAGAAGTCATATGTATTACCGGGGAAAAAAGGAGTCTTATAGAAGATTACACTAAGGTTCACCAAAAAAGATTCCTAATCCATCTCTATGCCCAAATATATCAAAAGAGTCACATAAATCTAAAAAACAATGCTAGTAGAACTATTTTTCCCCTCTGGGAACAAAAGTAGTAGTTAGTGGTGTTCAATATTTGAAAAGTGAGAAAATTTTACATTTCATTTCAAACTTATCATTCAGGGCCTGGAGAGGGAAGCTCACATCTGGTTTTTCTAGAAGTGTCCTTATTGATTCCCAAAGATGTTGCACCAGTCAGCATGTTAACTCAACTCTAATTGCAGAAAGAAAGAACATTTGTAAGACTGTAGTTATAGCAATTCCCCTGGTTGATCTGGACAGATTTCATTGCTAACCTTCTGAAAAGTTTAGAACATTCTAGATGTCATTAAGAACATTCATGATTCCGGGAAGATGATAAAAAATTTGAAGTCTCTGGGGCCAGAGCCATAGTACAGCGGGGAGGGTGTTTGCCTTTCATGCGACCAACCCAGGTTCGATCCTCCACCCCTCTCGGAGAGCCCAGCAAGCTACCAAGAGTATCTCACCCACATGGCAGAGCCTGGAAAGCTACCTGTGGTGTACTCAATATGCAAAGAACAGTAACAACAACTCTCAAAATGGAGATATTACTGGTGCCCTCTCGAGCAAATTGATGAGCAATGGGATGACAGTGACAGTGACAGATTAATTTAAGGGGGTTCCAATTTTTGTGGAGGAAGTAATGATAATGTGATACAAGAAATAGAACTAAAGTTAGAAAAAGAGTGTGAAAATGTGATTAAATTGCTATGATCTCATAAAGAAACATAATTAAATGAGAAATTGCTTATTTGGGTTAGCAAAAAAGCTGTTCCCTTAGATGGAATCTATTTCTGGTGTGTATTTTTTTTATTGGTGCTTAAGCCATACTCAGCAGTGCTCAGGGCTTACTCCTGGCCCTGCGCTCAGCTCTCTCTTGGCAGGCTTAGGGGACTTGATGGGTGCCAGCGGTCAAACCATGGTCAGCCATGTGCAATGCAAACAACCTCCCCACTGTCCCATCTCGCTCCCCACTGGTGTGTATTCTGTGAACGTTGTTGAAATGTCAATAAGGATTTAGCACATGACATTACCTTAATCTATACAGCAGTTCGGGATTGAAAATTCATCAGTGGGTACCTGATGTCTGCTGGCACCTCGTGCTACAGGAAAGCTTCCCTGAAACGGTCTATTGGGATGACAAACTTCATTATTACTGTGTTTCACAAATTAGCCACAGTTACTTTCACAAACTAGGGGAAAAAAGTAGTCAACAGTAAAAAAATCAAACTATGATATTTGACCACTAAAAAGAAAAAAAGATTAGCTTTTCAGTGGAGACCTCAGATGATGAAGTATTTTAGCAATAAAACAATTTAATGTCTATAGTTTGCCTCTTAAACCATAATGCTATTTCGTGCTTCAAAAATAGCATATGAAAGGAAAATGTTATTCACCGTTTTAATCTCTATAAGACACAAAATAAATGTGATGAATTATATTGTCATTTTGACCTTTTTGCAGGAGTCTGCAGCCAAACCCAGACTGTTCTGATGTGTACCAATATCATTGAGTCACATAAAATGTTTGCACATTAGGAAATTTGAGATTTGTTTTATAATGAGCCACTGTCTGTAAAATTCTAACATAGTGCATATGTGAAATAAGTGAATGTAATACACTGTCATTGTCACTGTCATACTGTTGCTCATCAATTTGTTCAAGCAGGCACCAGTAATGTCTCTCATTGTTAGACTTATTGTTACTGTTTTTGGAATATCCAATATGCCATGGGTAGCTTGCCAGGCTCTGCCATGCAGGCGAGATACTCTCAGTAGCTTGCCAGGCTCTCCAAGAGGGGCGGAGGAATCGAACACAGGTCGGACTCGTGAAAGGCAAACGCCCAACTGCAGGGCTATCATTTTCTTGTATTTAAATCAAAATGTATAATTAATTGTGTATGCAGCATATTATATTATTAGGTAATAATAACTGCCAGCTCACAGTCAACTTGTTTATTTTTGTTTTGTTGGTACACAGAGGACTTTATTCAATTTCAATTACTCCTGAAAATCTTGGAGATGACGAAAGTAAATGGGAGCTCAGTGAAACATTTCATCTTAGTTGGCTTTTCAGAGTATCCCCGGGCTGAGTTCATTATCTCTCTCTTTGTCACTGGGTTCTACACGATGACACTGACAGGAAACGCAGCCATCATTTTGGTGTCCATCCTGGATAACCGCCTCCACACCCCCATGTACTTCTTCCTGCGAAACCTCTCATTTCTGGACATGTTCTTCACCACTTCCATTGTTCCTCAGATGCTGGTGAACATGTGGGGAAATAATAACCACATCAGCTATCTCGGCTGCATGGTGCAGTTTACCGTGGCCTTGGCTCTGGGCTCCACAGAGTGTGTCCTTCTGGCTGTCATGTCTATTGACCGTTATGCTGCTGTTTGCTGGCCCCTCAGGTATAGTACCATTATGCACCAACAGATCTGCCGCCTTCTTGCCGCCATATCTTGGATCTGGGGCTTTGGCAACTCTCTCTTCCAGTCTTCACTGGCCATCATTTTACCTCGATGCGGTAACCGCCGTGTGGACCATTTCTTTTGTGAGATCTTGATCATTGTCAAGCTCTCCTGTGTGGACACTCGACCAACAGAGTCAAAGATGCTAGTGGCTCGCCTCATCATCCTTGTTGCACCATTTTCCGTCATTCTCACCTCGTATGCCTGCATAGCCAGGGCCGTGCTCAGGATAAAATCTGCTGAAGGCAGAAGGAAGGCATTTGGGACCTGTGCGTCTCACCTGATGGTGGTCCTGCTC
Source organism: Sorex araneus (assembly GCF_027595985.1). NCBI lineage: Eukaryota > Metazoa > Chordata > Mammalia > Eulipotyphla > Soricidae > Sorex > Sorex araneus. The sequence continues at coordinate 247,465,680 of NC_073303.1, forward strand.
TTCTATGGAACCATCATGTTCATGTACCTTCAACCGAAAAATAACTATTCTCAGCATCTGGGCAAGGCCCTGGCTCTTGTTTATATGATTGTTGCTCCGACCATGAACCCGCTGATCTACACCCTGAGGAACAAAGATGTAAAGAGGGCAGTCAGGAAGATTGTGTGGAAGGATTCTCAGACTTCATGATTTCTGGAACTTGGGTCCTAGAAATGATGAGGGAAGTGCAATAACAACAAGGATGACAGATTGCTTTCCAGAGTTTAGTCCAAACTGATGGAAACAGAAATGTTTAATGCAAGCAAAATATAAAATGTCATCAATAATAGGTGTTAAATGCTAATAAAAGGTTTTATAAGATAGCTCTTCACAATTTTTATTGTCTTGGACGTATATATCTGGATAATGCTGGATATTTGATCACTTGTTCGATGGGATTATTAAAGCTATAGTTTTTTCAGGTTATCCTGGGCATTCTGAGTGATTGAACAAATGTTTGCTATGCAAATCACTCTGAGATAATTAATTATCAAGGCAGATAATATGGACCTAAATATTTTATTTAAACAATATTGGAAAAACATTTAACTAGAATAACATATAACTAGAGAGTGCGTAAGGTAATTTAGGAGAATTTTTTTTTATTGAGTCACAGTGAGATACACAGTTACAAAATTGCTCATCATTGGGTTTCAGTCATATAATGTCCCAGCACCCATACCTTTACCACTGTACATTTCCCACCACCAATGTCCCCACTTTCTCTCCATCTTCCACGACCCAGCCTGCCTATATGGCAGGCACTTTCTTTTCTCTCTCTCTCTCTCTCTCTCTCTCTCTCTCTCTCTCTCTCTCTCTCTCTCTCTCTCTTTCTCTCTCTCTTTTTCTCTCTCTCTCTTTCTCTCTCTCTCTTTTCTTTTGTTCATTATTGTTTGCAATACAGATATTGAAAGCTTGCCATGTCTATTCCTCTACCTATGAGAGTAATATTTTTGTCTGGACTCAATCAAGGAAGCTTCTTGTATCTAAGACATTTCAACTCACTTTTAAATGACATTCGGTTTCTGATTTGACAGTGGCATAGAAATTATTCTGCACATGTGATCAAAGATAAACAAATGTGCACAAAAACAAATGAGAGGGCTGGCGCAACAGCACAGCGGGGAGGGCATTTGCCTTGTACGCGGCCCACTAGGGTTCAAATCCCAGCATCCCATATGCAACCCCAAGCACTGCTAGGAGTAATTCCTGAGTGCATGAGCCAGGAGTGACCCCTGTGCATCGCCAGTTGTGACCCAAAAAGGAAAAAAATGAGAATAATATTAAGCTCTTCATGCAACAAGTTTTTGATTGTGTTCTGCATGAGTTCCATAAGCCACAGGTAGGTTTTCTGGTGGGACACTGTAGGATAACATAGCCTCAGGCAGTTTAGGTTTATTTGGTTGTTCCCATCACAGTGCTTCCATTCCTCTGTGTTTATTTGTAACTTTTTTCTTTGTGTTCTGTTGACTTGTGAATATTGTTTTTCTCTTCTCCTTGAGTCCTTTGCATAGTTTATTCAGAGCCAAGTCCTTTTGTATGGACATAGGAAGACTTGTAGCAAATGCTATGCTTTTGTAACCTGGGAGTCATTTGACTCTTCATGATATTTTCCTCCTGGGCCTCTGTTCTCTGGATCTAAGACTCAGCTGCTCTTACTTCGTAGCACCCCCAAAAGCAGGGTCCCGAAGAGGGACGGGATGGACCCAGAGCAAGCGGTGAGTTGTGTGCTACATCGAGATGGACCTGGCCAAAGTGCCTAATGCTTAACTCTAAGTTAAGAGCTTGGTCATGGACAAATGCTGCCATGATCCAAAAAGCAATAACTAGATTTGGACCCTGCTAGGGTTAGGAATGATTAATCTGGCCTGAGTGGTGTAGTCTGAGTCTGTGGCAAGATGTTCCCAGGAGAGCTGCCCTACAAGCTCAATGTATCTCTTACTGTGTCCATACAAAATAACTAGTATTAAGATGTAGGTGGAGTTCTTGGACTGAGGAAAAGAGAAAAACACTTTAAGAGGTATTTTGCCTGCAGGCAGTCAGGAAGGGCTTTGGAATACCTCTAGGTGGGTTTCCTGTGAGCCTGGTGGGCCCTCAGGAAGGGCTTTCTTATGTTTGCTACCAGACTTGGTGTGGCCCAGAGGGCAAGGTGGAGAGAGAGACAAGTAGGGGAAGAGACTATGAAGAGCAGAATCCAGAGAGGGAGAGGAGAGTCAAGAGCAGGGATGGAGGAATGAGGAGCTAGGAAGGAAGAGTGCGAGAGATGAGAGTGACGAAAGTTTGAATAAATGGTAACTAATCAGCAACCAGAATGGTCCTTGTTCCTTCGCTTGCCCAATGCCATCGACCTCCCCTGGGTGGGGGAAGCAGCGTGAGACTACTGAATGCGGGCGAAGAGAGACATGGAGCACCACTGCATGCCTGTCCCCATTTTGTGATTGATTACACAGGCCACTTTTGGTTTCTAGATTGTAGTGTATTGGATGCTGACATGTTTCTAAAATGCACCCTATCCAAGTGGTCAGAGTAAAGATGGCCTTTTGAGTGTAACGCTCTCCCCCAACTGAGCTATTTCGGTGACAAGATGACCTTTTCAAAACACTTGTTGAGGCCTGATTATAGTTGAAAGTTTTAAGAAAATAAGAGAATAGGAAAACTACCCCCAGAGGATGTGGATGCGTCTAAAACAAAGAAAGCAGGTCTGTGATAGATAGTCTCCAAGAAGAATGTGACCATGAGGAGTATTGGTAGGGGATGCATTGACGTGACCCAGGAGGAAGTGCTAGAAGTGGTTGCGTCTCTACAGACAGACAACTATTTGATAACTCTAGTCTCATAGAGAGCAGTTAGCTTTTCTATTTGATAAATTTTCTACATGATCATTTAATTTTGTCACCATGTGGACTCAAAGTTTCATAAACCTGCATAAAATTGTTGTTTGAGAAATTGAAATTCATTTGCCATGACTGAACAGAATTTGGTGTTAGTGGTTGATTCCAATAATCATTTCCCACAGAAGCATTAGGATTTAAAGTGCATAGGTCATCTACATTTTCTTTTTTCTAATCTTTCAAATCAGAATTGAAAGATTTAATTTTGTCACCATTTGAAAGATTTAATTTTGTCACTGGAGAGACAGTACAGCAGGTAGGGGTTTTGCCTTGCACACGGCCAGTCAGTGTTTGATCCTCAGCACTCCTTATGGTCCCCTGAGCACAGAGCTAGGCGTATGCCCTGACCACAGCTGGGTGTGGCCCCCAAAGTATTCAACTTCCTTAAACCATTCATAAGCCATAAACATATGTACATAAGTTTAGGCTGTGAGAAGTAGAAACACATCATCTATATACATTAAAGTATGTTTCCAAACTTAAATTATTAAACTAAATCATCACTTAATTATTATTTATTAAATGATTTCCTAATGAATTCATTGTCTAACTAAATGTAATACTAAATTTTATTTACATATAAATCATTTGAATAAATTTCCATATTTGTATTACTGCAACTTATACAGTTTACTGAATCCGGACCCGTGTTGAAGGTGCTCACAAGCCTGCTCAATAAGACATGGCTATGAACATGTGAATTGTTAGAACTTTCCTGGTGATTCCCAGTCATTAGCAAGAGAACGACAAGATTGACATAGGAAACTGACAAGTTCGCCAGGACAATGGAGAGAGCATATTGACATCATGGGGTTTGGTTTTGTTAGAATAAGGCCATTTGTGTCTCTTTAAAACTGCTGTGTTTAATGGTGCTGGCACAACTGGACAACCACATGCAAAAATATGGGTTTAGACCTTGACCTGACACCATGCACAAAAGTCAGATCAAAATGGATTAAAGACCTCAACATTAGACCACAAACCATAAGGTACATTGAAGACAAGGTCGGCGAAACCCTCCACGATATTGAAGATAAAGGTATCTTCAAAGGTGACACGGAACTAAGCAATCTAGTAAAAACAGAGATCAACAAATGGGACTACATTAAACTAAAAAGCTTCTGCACCGCAAGAGATACAGTGACCAGAATACAAAGACTATCCACAGAATGGGAAAGGATATTTACACAATACCCATCAGATAAGGGGTTGATATCAATGGTATATAAAGCACTGGTTGAACTCTACAAGAAGAAAACATCCAACCCCATCAAAAAATGGGGCGAAGAAATGAACAGAAACTTTACCAAGGAAGAAATACGAATGGCCAAAAGGCACATGAAAAAGTGCTCTGCATCACTAATCATCAGAGAGATGCAGATCAAAACAACTTTGAGATACCACCTCACACCACAGAGACTAGCACACATCCAAAAGAACAAAAGCAACCGCTGTTGGAGAGGATGTGGGGAGAAAGGGACCCTTCTTCACTGCTGGTGGGAATGCCGACTGGTTCAGCCCTTCTGGAAAACAATTTGGACGACTCTCAAAAAATTAGATATTGAATTCCCATTTGACCCAGCAATACCACTGCTGGGAATATATCCCAGAGAGGCAAAAAAGTACAATCGAAACAACATCTGCACATGTATGTTCATCGCAGCACTGTTTACAATAGCCAGAATCTGGAAAAAACCCGAATGCCCCAGAACGGATGACTGGTTGAGGAAACTTTGGTACATCTATACAATGGAATACTATGCAGCTGTTAGAAAAAAGGAGGTCAAGAATTTTGTAGTCAAGTGGATGGGCATGAAAAGTTTCATGCTGAGTGAAATGAGTCAGAAAGAGAGAGACAGACATAGAAAGATTGCACTCATCTATGGTATATAGAATAACAGAGTGGGAGACTAACACTCAAGAACTGTAGAAATAAGTACCAGGAGGTTGACTCCATGGCTTCGAGGCTGGCCTCACGTTCCGGGGAAAGGTCAACTCAGAGAAGCGATCACCAACTACATTGTAGTCGAAGGCCATGTGGGGGAAGGGAGTTGCGGGCTGAATGAGGGCTAGAGACTGAGCACAGCGGCCACTCAACACCTTTATTGCAAACCACAACAGCTAATTAGAGAGAGAAAACAGAAGGGAATGCCTTGCCACAGTGGCAGGGTGGGGTGGGGGGGAGATGGGATTGGGGAGGGTGGGAGGGACACTGGGTTTACGGGTGGTGGAGAATGGGCACTGGTGAAGGGATGGGTTCCAAACTTTGTATGAGGGAAGTATAAGCACAAAAGTGTATAAATCTGTAACTGTACCCTCACGGTGATTCTCTAATTAAAAATAAATAAATTTAAAAAAAAAAAACTGCTGTGTTTGGGGAGATGTTATAACACAGCAGGGAGGGTGTTTGCCTTGCACACAGCCTACCCGGGTTCAATCCCGAGCATCCCATATGGTCCCCCAAGCACCTCCAGGAGTAATTCCTGAGTGAAGAGCCAGGAGTAATGCAGATGCTCAGGTATGACCCAAAAAGCAAAACAATAAAATAATAAATAAAACTGTTGTGTTCTTGAACCCGAGAGTAGCAATACAGGGGTTAAGGCTCTTACTTGCCTTGCATGTCAGACCTACGCTCAAATCCCTGCACCATGAATTGTCCCTTTAGCTCACAACAAGAAGTTAACCCTGAGCCCAGAGTCAGAGTAAGCCTTGAGAATGACTGGGTATGGCCTATAAACTAACAAAAATTATGTCTTCCTTAATTTGCCACAGTTTTAAAATGTCTGATAGATGATTCATTAACAGCAGGTTAATAAAGTTGTTAACAGAGCATTTCACTCATTTCAGTTGCCAGAGACTGAAGCATTAGGTCCTTTGACTTCAAGTATTTAGCAGGGGTCCAAGTGATTGTACACCAGGTACAAAGATGCTGGCTTGCCTTGCATGCAGCTGATCTGGGTTTGATTCCTGGCATCCCATAAGGTCCACTGAGCACCACCAGAAGGGATGCCTGAGTGCAGAGCCAGAAGTCAGCCCTGAGCACTGCCGGGTGTGACCCTAACAAGCAAAGTGTTTATCATTAGTTTCTAACACATATGACACAAAATCCAATAAGTGACATTAAGATGTGTCATTTACTATTTTCAGATTAAGGATATTAAGGACTAACTCTGAGAATAGAATTCAGTAATGTTAAGGAGACACAGATAACCTTAAATGATATAATTTTTACAATGACATCATGATGATTTGGGGTTGGGGGGCAGAGTGCCACACCTGGCAGTGCTCAAGGTGTACTCCTGGGCAGGGCTCAGGGGGCCCTTTGAGGCACTAGAGATAGAATCCAGGTTGGCCCTGTGCAACAAAAGCACCATATCTGCTGTCCTGACTCTTTGACTCCAAGACACTATTCTTTTTGTTTATTTTGGTTTGGTTTTGAGTTTTTTATTTGTTTGTTTGTTTCTTTATGGGCAACACCCAGAGAGGCTCAGGGGTTCCTCCTGGCTCTGCACTCAGGAATCACTCCTGGTGGTGCTCGGGGGACCATATGGGATGTCAGGAATCAAATCAAGGTCAGCATGTGCAAGGCAAACGCTTAGCCACCATACTATCGCTCCAGCCCAAGACACTGTTTCTTGAAGTGAAGTTCAGATCTCAAGTCTTGCAGGCTCTCTGCATCAGAGGTTTGCCCTCAGGTACGCTTCCTGATATTTTCCCTTCCATTGATCGAGGCATTGTGACTTACAATGTGGTTCAGGACAGAATTTCATGCATACATTTGGATACTCCCACTGGGGTGGCTTCCTTGTGATCCACCCCCGCCTCCCTGGTCACCTTCAACCCCTGTCAATGAAAGTTCAGTTCTGTATACAAACTCGCAGGTTATCTTGCAGTTGATCATTTTTGGGTTCACCAGACTGAATTCCTTATGGGAGGCTGGGAATCAAACCTGATCACTCTCCTGCAAAGCAAATGCCCTACCTGCTGTCCTATCATTCCAGCCTAGTAAATTACTTTTTGTAACATCAATTTCAAAAGTCAAATGAAAATGAACATGTAAGATACTTAATTGGGGATTGGAGCGATAGTACAATGGGTAGGGTTTTTGCTTTGCATGTGGCCGACCTGGCTTTATCCCTAGCATCCCATATGGTCCTCCAAACACCTTCAGGAGTGATTCCTGAATGTATAAGCCAGGAGTAACCCCTGAGCATCGCCAGGTGTGATCCAAAAAGCACTTTTAAAAAAAGATACTTAATTGAATGGCAAAAAAAAAACCCATACAATTAAAAATTTGTAATGACACACAGTTATGTAGCATTTGTGCTATTTGTATCTAGTTACCTTATCCTCAGAATCCCCCAGGTACCAAAGTTGAAAGCCAGGCAAACTGAGATAACACAGTGATGAAATGCTCTGAGTTAGGTCTGGGTCTCTAGAGGAATCCTCCATCATCTTTTCTGGTTTTCTTCCCCAGGGCTCCTCCATTCCACACACTAGTTAAACTCGAGAGGCCGAAGCCCTGGAGACTACAATATGAGGCAGTGTCTCTCTGCAGTCTTCATGAGCCAACCATATTTTCCATAGCCCTGCTGAAATGTGAGTCATTGATCAGCGGGAGCTCAACCCTTTCAACTGAAGCAGGAAACTCTGTCACCAGGTACAATCAAAATTTTCTATTTCTTTGACTCACCCTCTGTGGTAAGTCCATCATCTCATTTTCTTCCTTGCAATACTTAGAGTGAGTGAGAGAAAGTTCATGTGAAGCACCAATTTATTTTCTGTTTAAATATAGAATAAATTTTGTATCTTCCTCTCAATGTATAAGAAAAAAGGGATCAGAAAATATCACTTCCAGAGTTAACATAAACAACTATTTTACCTAATGCCATCTATATATGGTTTCACTCACTACAATTTTGTGATTTATGCCAGAGGACTTTATTGTGTAACACTACTAAGAACTCCACTAAGAACTACTAAGATTCTGAATATCTAATCAGAAGTCATATGTGTTGCCAGAGAGAAAAGGAGCCTTATTGTAAATTGCACTGAGTTTCACCAAAAAAGATTCTTAATCCATCTCTATGCCCAAAGATATCCAACTAGTCACATAAATCTAAAAAAAACAATGATAATAGAACTTTTTTTTTCCCTCTGGGAACAAAGGTAGTAATTAGTGGTGTTCAATATTTGAAAAGTTGAAATTTGTCGACACAAACTGAGGAACAAAATGTTATGTTTAATTTAAAACTTATTCAGAGGCTGGAGAGGGAAATTTGGATCTGTTTTTTAGATATGTGTCCATGTTGATTTCCAAAGATGTTGCACCAGTCAACATGTTAACTCAACTCTAGTTACCAAAAGAAAGAACATTGGGAAGACTGTAGTTATAGCTATTCCTCTGGTTTATCTGGACAGATTTCATTGCTAATCTTCTGAAAAGAATTGAACATTCTAGATGTTTTAAGAATATTCATGGTTCACCATCAAGGAAGTATTTTAAAATGCAACTGATTTCTTATACCAAGGAGATATTTTTTAAAAAGTCCTGTTTTTTCTTCATACATGTATCATGAGTATCACTGTATCACTGTAATCCATCGATTTACTCGAGTGGGCACAAGTAATGTCTCTATTACACTCAGCGCTGAGACTTTAGTAGCATCTCCTTACTTATCTTTTCCAATGAAAGACATCTTCATACATGAAAGAGGAAAAATAAAAAGTAAAATCTATTTTGACTCATGTAAAAATAGGTCAAATAAATAAAAGAGGAGGAAAGCAAACATTATGAATGCACTGTTCTCAATCCGATGCTTCCGGGAAGTAGTTGAGAATTGGGATTGGTAGTACAGTAGAAAACCTTTAGGCAAAGTCTGAGGTTTATGATCATCTGTTAACAGCAGTGGGAGCCATCAGCACCCACCATCGGAGTGAGGGACCATGGAATGAAACAATGCAACAGATACTTTTACTGATCAAACACTGAGAATGTGTTTTCTTTTAAAAATTGACACTTCCTAAATTATAGAAGAATGTATACTTATCAGATGTCTGATAAGTGTAATTATCTGTAAATAATTACTGATAAATATCTTATGGGAGAAAATTATGCAGACAGACTAGACTCAGTGCAAAAGAGCCAAACTAGCTTCATTTTATTTCAAGCCTATCTTCCAAGAAAATATACTAAATAGACTCAAATAAAGACTCAATATACTTTTGTAAAAAAAAAAAGAATATTCATGGTTCAGAGAAGAGGATAATAAATTCCAAGTCTCTGAAGCCAGAGAGAAAACACAGCAGGGAGGGCGTTTGTTTGCCTTGCACAAGACAACCCAGGTTCAATCCCCGGCATCCCATGTGGTCCCCCAAGCACTGCCAGCAGTAATTCCTGAGTGCAGAGCCAGGAGTCGCCCCTGAGCATTGCTGGGTCTGACCCAAGAAGCAAAAAGTAAAATAAAATAAATTGCAAAGTCTCACGGATTCATTTAAGGGGGTTCCAATTTTAGTGGAGCAAGTAATGATAATGTGATATAAGAAATAGAATTAAAGTTAGAAGAAGAGCCTGAAAATGCAATTAAATTGCTATGATCTCATGAAGAAACATAACTAAATGTGAAATTGCTTCTTTGGGTTAGCAAAGAAAATGGTCCCGTTAGATGGAATCTATTTCTGGTGTGTATTTTTTTATTGGTGCTTAAGCCACACTGAGCAGTGCTCAAGGAGGGCTTACTCCTGGCTCAGTGCCCAGCTCTCTCTTGGCAGGATTGGGGGACCCAGTGGGGTGCCAGTGATCACCAAGGGCAGCCATGTGCAAGGCAAACACCCTGCCCACTGTCCCATCTCTGTCCTCACCGGTGTGTATTCTGTGAACGTTTGTTGAAATGTCAATAAGGATTTAGAACATGACATTAGCTTAATTTACACAGCAGTGCTCGGGGTTGAAAGTTCAACTGTGGGTACATGATGACAGCTGGTATCTCATGCTACAGGAAAGCTTCCCTGACACGGACAACTGGGATGACAAACTTCATTATTATTGTACTTTAATATTAGCCACAGCTGCTTTCACGAACTTGGGAAAATAGTAAATAGTCAGCAGTAGAAAATCCAAAGTATGATATTCGACCGTTAAAAAAAAGATTAGCCGGGGGGTGGGGGGCGTACTTGCCCTGCTCTCCGCCGAGATGTGACCCCGGTGCCGCAAGTGTGCAGCCTCTGTGCAGCTTCACGAGCATGATTCCAGAGGCCAGCTAAACTACTTTGGGTACCGGCAGCTTCTTGCAGAAATATCTCTCTCCTTTTCCTTAAGGGGGGCGGGGACAGGGCATGGTGACCACCAGCTACCACTAATGTGAGGTACAAGCTTGCAGTGATCCAATTTCTGCCACAAATTTCCCTGGACTTAGTTACTGAAATACAGAAATCCAAAACCTCCTATCTCTTCAGGTCTGATTCTAGGGGGGAAACTCCAAACAATAATAGTGAGATTTTTGTTGAATGTAACCAAAGTAAAGAGAAAGTAAAGTGAAATTTATCAGTTACACATGCGGGGTGGGGGGAGGGGATGGGGGCATGGCGGGGTGGGAGGTATACTGGGCTTTTTTTGGTGGTGGAATATGTGCATGGTGAAGGGATGGTTGTTTGAGCATTGTAAAACTGAGACTTAAGCCTGAAAACTTTGTAATTTTCCACAAGGTGATTCAATAAAAATATTAATTAAAAAAATTAGCTTTTCAGTGGATGATGAAGTATTTTAGCAATGAAGCATTTCATGTCTATAGTTTTCCTCTTAAACCATAATGCTACTTCATGCTTCAAATATACTATGTAAAAGGAAAACGTTATTCACTGTTTTAATCTCTCTTAGATAAAATGTAAATGTGATGAATTATATTGTCATTTTGCCTTATGGCAGTAGTCTGAAGCCAACACAGACTGCTCTGATGTGTACCAATATCATTGAGTCATATAAAATGTTTGTACATTAGGAAATTTGAATGAAGATTTGTTTTATAATGAGCCATTGTCTGTAAAATTCTATCATAGTGCACATGTGAAATAAGTGAATGCAATACATTTTTGGACTGAAGCGATAGCAAGGCGGGTAGGGCATTTGCCTTGCACTCAGCCGACCCAGATTCAATTCTTCGGTCCCTATCGGAGAGCCCAGCAAGCTACCAAGAGTATCCCACCCGCATGGCAGAGCCTGGCAGCTACCCATGAAATATTGGATATGCCAAACACAGGAAGAACAAGTCTCACAATGGAGAGTTACTGGTGCCGGCTGAGCAAATTAATGGATATATTATTATAGATAATTTTAAATTTTCTTGTATTTAAAACCAAAATGTGTAAAAAAATGTGTGTGCAGCACAATATATTATTAGGTAATAATAACTGCCAGCTCACAGTCAACTTGTTTATTTTTGTTTTGTTGGTACACAGAGGACTTTATTCAATTTCAATTACTCCTGAAAATCTTGGAGATGACGAAAGTAAATGGGAGCTCAGTGAAATATTTCATCTTAGTTGGCTTTTCAGAGTATCCCCGGGCTGAGTTCATTCTCTCTCTCTTTGTCGCTGGGTTCTACATGATGACACTAACAGGAAATGCAGCCATCATTTTGGTGTCCATCCTGGACAGCCGTCTCCACACCCCCATGTACTTCTTCCTGCGAAACCTCTCATTTCTGGACATGGTTTTCACCACTTCCATTGTTCCTCAGATGCTGGTGAACATGTGGGGAAATAATAACCACATCAGCTATCTCGGCTGCATGGTGCAGTTAACTGTGGCCTTGGCTTTTGGCTCCACAGAGTGTGTCCTTCTGGCTGTCATGTCTATTGACCGCTATGCTGCTGTTTGCTGGCCCCTCAGGTATAGTACCATTATGCACCAAAAGATCTGCCACATCCTTGCAGCCATATCTTGGATCTGGGGTTTTGGCAACTCTCTCTTCCAGTCTTCACTGGCCATCATTTTACCTCTATGTGGTCAAGGCCGCGTGGACCATTTCTTTTGTGAGATCTTGATCATTGTCAAGCTCTCGTGTGTAGACACTCATCCAACGGAGTCAAAGATGCTAGTGGTTCGCCTCATGATCGTCATTGTTCCCGTCTCCGTCATTCTCACCTCGTATGCCTGCATAGCCAGGGCTGTGCTCAGGATGAAATCTGCTGAAGGCAGAAGGAAGGCGTTTGGGACCTGTGCGTCTCACCTGATGGTGGTCTTTCTCTTCTATGGAACTGTTATGTTCATGTACCTTCAACCAAAAAATAACTATTCTCAGCATCAGGGCAAGGCCCTGGCTCTTGTTTATATGATTTTTGCTCCTACCATGAACCCGCTGATCTACACCCTGAGGAACAAAGACGTAAAGAGGGCAGTTAGGAAGATTGTGTGGAAGGATTCTCAGACTTCATGATTTCTGGAACTTGGGTCCTAGAAATGATTAGGGAAGTGCAATAACAACAAGGATGACAGATTGCTTTCCAGAGTTTAGCCCAAACTTAAGGAAACAGAAATGCTCAATGCAAGCAAAATATAAAATGTCATCAACAATAGGTGCTAAATGCTAATAAAAGGTTTTATAAGGTAGCTCTTCACAATTTTTGTTGTCTTGGACGTATATATCTGGATAGTGCAGGAGATTTGATCATTTGCTCCATGGGATTATTAAAGCTATAGTTTTTCAGGGTATCCTTGACACTCTGAGTGATTGAACAAATGTTTGCCATGGAAATCACCCTAAGATAGTTAACTATCAAGGCACATAACATGGACTTAAATATTTTATTTAAGCAAGGTTGGAATTACATATAACTTGAATAACATATAATTAGAGAATGCATAAGATAATTTAGGAGAATATTTTTTATTGAGTCACAGTGAGAAACACAGTTACAAAATTGTTCATCATTGGGTTTCAGTCATATAATGTTCCAGCACCCATACCTTTACCACTGTACATTTCCCACCACCAGTGTCCCCAGTTTCTCTCCTTCCATCTTCCACACCCCAGCCTGCCTCTATGGCAGGCACTTTTCTACTCTCTCTCTCTCTCTTTCTCTCTCTCTCTCTTTCTCTCTCTCTCTCCTTTCTCTTTCTCTTTCTTCTCAGCATTATGGTTTACAGTACAGATACTGAAAGTTTGCCATGAATATTCCTATACCTACTAGAGTAATATTTTTGTCTAGACTCCATCAAGGAAGCTTGTATCTAAGATATTTCAACTCACCTTTAAATGACATTCGGGTTCTGATTTGACAGTGGCATAGAAATAATTCTGCACATGTGATCAAAGATAAGCAAATGTGTCACAAGTACAAATGAGAATTATATTACGCTCTCCATAGCAACAGGTTTTTGATTGTGTTCTGCAAGAGTTCCATAAGCCCAGGTAGGTTTTCTGGTGGGACACTTGGTTTCTAGATTGTAGTATTGTATGCTGACGTGGTTCTAAAATGCACCCACCCTATCAAGTGTCAGAGTAAATGTGGCCTTTTGACTGTAACGCTCTCCCAACTGAGCTATTTCGGGGAGAAGATACCTTTTCTTTTTTTTTTAAATTTATTTTATTGAAACACCATGTGGAAAGTTACAAAGTTCTCAGGCTTATATCTCAGTTATACAATGCTCAAACACCCGTCCCTTCACCAGTGCCCATATTCCACCACCAATAAAAACAAAAACAAACAAACAAACAAAACCAGTATACATCCCACCCCTCACCCCCCAAATCCCCCCTGCGTGACTGATAATTTCACTTCCTTGAGAAGATACCTTTTCAAAACACTTATTGAGGGCTGTTTATAGTAGAAATGGTGCAGAAAATAAGAGAATAGAAAAACTACCCCCAGAGGATGTGGGAGCATCTAAAACAAAGAAAGCAGGTCTGTGAGAGTCTCCAAGAAGAACATGACCATGTATTGGTAGGGGATGCATTGACATGATCCAGGAGGAAATGCTAGAAGTGTTTTCGTCTCTACAGACAGACAACTATTTGAGAAACCCAGTCTCCCATCCAAGTACTAACCTGGCCCCACCCTGCTTAGCTTCCTAGATTACTTGAGATCAGGCGCGTTCAGTGTGGTATGCCCAGAGACAAATCCTGTCTCATAGAGAGCAGTGAGCTTTTCTATTTAATAAATTTTCTACATGATCATTTACTTTTGTTACCTTGTGGACTCAGTTTCATAAACCTGCATAAAATGGTAATTTGGGAAATTGAAATTCATTTCCCACGATTGAACAGAATTTGGTGTTAGTGGGTGATTCCAAGAATCATTTCCCACAGAAGCATTAGGATTTAAAGTGCATAGGTGGTCTACATTTTCTTTTTTCTACTGTTTCAAATTCTGATGCTGGAGAGACAGTACAGTAGGTAGGGTTTTTGCCTTGCACACGGCCAGTCAGTGTTTGATCCCCAGGAGTCCGTGTGGTCCCCTGAGCACAGAACTAGGCGTATGCCCTGACCACAGTTGGGTGCGTCCCCCAAAGTGTTCAACTTCCTTAAACCACTCATAAGCCATAAACATATGCACATAAGTTTAGGCTGTGAGAAGTAGAAATACATCATCTATATACATTAAAGTATGTTTCCAAACTTAAATTATTAAACTAAATTATCATTTAATTATTATTTATTAAATTATTTCCTAATGAATTTATTGTCTAATAAATGTAATACTAAATTTTTTCACATATAAAACATTTGAATAAATTTTCATATTTGTATTCCTACAACTATATGGTTTACTGAATCCAGACTCGTGTTGAAGGTGCTCACAAGCCTGCTCTACAAGACAGGGTAGTCAACATGTGAATTGTTAGAACTTTCCTGGTGATTCCCAGCCATTAGCAAGAGAATGACAAGATTCACATAGGATAATTGACAAGTTCACCAGGACAATGGAGAGAGCATATTGATATCATGGGGTTTGGTTTTGTTAGAATAAGGCCATTTGTGTATCTTTAAAACTGCTTTGCTTGGACAGATGCGATAGCATAGCAGATAGGGCTTTTGCCTTGCACACAGCCTACCCAGGTTCAATCCCCAGCATCCTATATGGTCCCCCAAGTACCTCCAGGAGTAATTCCTGAGTGAAGAGCCAGGAATAACCTGAGATGCTCAGGTATGACCCAAAAGGCAAAACAATAAAATAAAATAATAAATAAATAAAACTGTTGTGCTCTTGAACCCGAGAGTAACAATACAGGGGTTAAGGCTGCTACTTGCCTTGCATTTGAAACACACATTCAATTCCCTGCACCATTAATTGTCTCTTTGGCTCAAACAAGAAGTGAACCCCGGGGAAGGAGTGATAGCACAGCGGATAGGGTGTTTGCCTTGCACGTGGCCAACCTGGTTTCAATCCCCAGCGTCCCATATGGTCCCCAAGCACCACCAGGAAAAGCAAAAAAAAAAAAGTGAACCCCGAGCCCGGAGTCAGGAATAAGCCCATGAGAACCACTGGGAATGGTCTATAAACTAACAAAATTTATTCCTTCCTTACTTTGCCATTGTTTTAAAATGTCTGGTAGGTTATTCATTAATAACAGGTTAATAAAGGTGTTAACAGAGCATTTCACTCATTTCAGTTGCCAGAGACTGATGGAATAGGTCCTTTGATTTCAAGTATTTAGCAGGGGCCCAAGTGATTATACACCAGGTACAAGGATGCTGGCCTGCCTTGCATGCAGCCGATCTGGGTTTGATTCCCGTCATCCCATACGGTACCCTGAGCACCACCAGCAGGGATGCCTGAGTGCAGAGCCAGAAGTAAGCCCTGAGCACCCCTGGGTGTGACCCCATCAAGCAAAGTGTTTATCGTTAATTTCTAATAATATGACACAAAATCCAATAAGTGACATTAAGTTGTGTCATTTACTACTTTCAGATTAAGGATACTAATGACTAACTCTGAGAATGAAATTCAATAATGTTAAAGAGACACAGATAAGTTTAAATGATATAATTTTTATAATGACACTCATATAATGACACCATGATGATTTGGGGTTGGGGGTTAGAGGGCCACACCTGGCAGTTCTCAGGGTGTACTCCTGGGCCGGGCTCAGGGGCCCTACGAGGCACCGGGGATAGTACCCAGGTTGGCCCTGTGCAACAAAAGCACTGTACCCGCTGTCCTAAGTGTTTGGCTCCAAGACACTGTTCTTTTTGTTTGTTTGGTTTTGATTTTAGATTTGTTTGTTTGTTTGTTTCTTTATGGGTCACACTCAGAGAGGCTCAGGGTTCCTCCTGGCTCTGCACTCAGGAATCACTCCTGGTAATGCTCAGGGAACCATATGGGATGCCAGGGATCGAACCCCTGGTCGGCCGTGTGCAAGGCAAATGCTCTACCCACTGTCCTATGGCTCCAGCCCCAAGACACAGTTCTTGAAGTGAATTTCAGATCTCAAGTCTTGCAGTTTTTCTGCATCAGAGGTTTACCCTCAGTTATGCTTCCTAATATTTTCCCTTCCATTGATTGAGGCATCATGATTTACAATGTTGTTCAGGACAGAATTTCATGCATACATTTCTTTTTTTTTTAATTTTATTAAATCACCATGAGATAGTAACAGGCTTTCATGTTTGGGTTACAATATCACAATGATCAAACACCCATCCCTCCACCAGTGCACATTACCCACCACCAATATCCCGGGTATACCCCCTTTCCCACCCTCCCCCTGCCTCTAAGGCAGACAATATTCCCCATACTCTCTCTCTACTTTTGGACATAATGGCTTGCAACACAGACACTGAGAGTTCATGATGTTTGGTCCATTATCTACTTTCGGCATGCATCTCCCATCCCAACTGGTTCCTCCAGCCATCATTTTCGTAGTGATCCCTTCTCTATTCCAACTGCCTTCTCCCCTTCATTCATGAAGCAGTATTCCAGGTATGGGGCAATCCCCCTGGCCCTTGTATCTACCATACTTGGGTGTCAGCCTCGTGTGATGCTACCCTACACTCCACTAATGAGTGCAGTCCCTCTATGTCTCTTTCTGACTCATTTCACTTAGGCATGCATACATTTTGATATTCCCACTGGGGTGGCTTTCTTTTGACCCACCCCTGCCTCCCTGGCCACCCTCTACCCCTGCCACTGTAAGTTCAGTTATGTAGACAAACTCGCAGGTTATCTTGCAGTTGATCATTTTGGGTTCAGCAGACTGAGTTCCTTATGGGAGGCTGGGAATCAAACCTGATCACTCTCCTGCAAAGCAAATGCCCTACCTGCTGTCCTATCATTCCAGCCTAGTAAATTACTTTTTGTAACATCAATTTCAAAAGTCAAATGAAAATGAACACTTAAGATACTAAATTGGGCATTGGAACGATAGTACCGCGGGTAGGGTGTTTGTTTTCATGTGGCCAAACTGGGTTCGATTCCTAGTATCCCATATGATCCCCTGACCACCTCCAGGAGAGATTCCTGAGTGCATGAGCCAGGAGTAACCCCTGAGCATAGCTGGATGTGATCCAAAAAGCAATAAAAAAAGATACTTAACTGAATGGCAAAAAAAAACATACAGTTAAAAATTTGTAATGACATGCAGTTATGTAGCATTTGTGCTATTTGTATCTAATTACCTTATCTTCAGATTCCCCCAGGTACCAAAGTTGAAAACCAGGCAAACTGAGAAAACACAGTGATGAAATGCTCTGAGTTAGGTCTGGGTCTCTAGAGGAATCCTCCATCATCTTTTCTGGTTTTCTTCCCTGGGGTTCCTCCATTCCACACACTAATTAAACACGGGAGGCCGAAGCCCTGGAGACTACAATATGAGGCAGTGTCTCTCTGCAGTCTTCGTGAGCCAACCATATTTTCCATAGCCCTGGTGAAATTTGAGTCATTGATCAGCGGGAGCTCAACCCTTTCAACTGAAGCAGGAAACTCTGTCACCAGGTACAATCAAAGCTTTCTATTTCTTTGACTCACCCTCTGTGGTAGGTCCATCATCCCATTTTCTTCCTCGAAATACTTACAGTGAGAGTGAGAGAAAGTTCATGTGAAGCACCAATGTTTATTGATGTTTAAATATAGAATAAATTCTGTATTTTCCTCTCAATGTATAAGAAAAAAAGGGATCAGGAAATATCACTTCCAGAGTTTCATAAACAACTATTTGACCTGATATCATCTATATATGGTTTCACTCACTACAATTTTGTGATTTATGCTGGAGGGACTGTATTGTGTAACACTATTAAGAACAGGAATATCTAATTAGAGATCATATGTGTTACCAGGGAGTCTTATAGTAGATTGCACTAAGACTCACCAAAAAAGAGTTCCTAATTCATCTCTAGGCACAAATATATCAAACTAGTCACATAAATTTAAAATCAATCAATGCTAATAGAACATTATTGCAGTAGTCTCGAGCCAAACCCAGACTGTTCTGATATGTACCAATATAATTGAGTCACATAAAATGTTTGTACATTAGGAAATTTGAATGAAGATTTGTTTTATAATGAGCCATTGACTGTAAAATTCTATCATAGTGCATATGTGAAATAAGTGAATGTAATACATTGTTACAGATAATTTTACATTTTCTTGTATTTAAAATCAAAATGTGTAATTAATTGTGTATGCAGCATATTATATTATTAGGTAATAACTGTCAGCTCACAGTCAACTTGTTTATTTTTGTTTTGTTGGTACACAGAGGAATTTATTCAATTTCAATTACTCCTGAAAGTCTTGGAGATGACGAAAGTAAATGGGAGCTCAGTGAAGTTTTTCATCTTAGTTGGCTTTTCAGAGTATCCCCGGGCTGAATTCATTATCTCTCTCTTTGCCTCTGCGTTCTACATGATGACACTGACAGGAAATGCAGCCATCATTTTGGTGTCCATCCTGGATAACCGTCTCCACACCCCCATGTACTTCTTCCTGCGAAACCTCTCATTTCTGGACATGTTCTTTACCACTTCCATTGTTCCTCAGATGCTGGTGAACATGTGGGGAAATAATAACCACATCAGCTATCTCGGCTGCATGGTGCAGTTTACCGTGGCCTTGGCTCTGGGCTCCACAGAATGTGTCCTTCTGGCTGTCATGTCTATTGACCCTTATGCTGCTGTTTGCTGGCCCCTCAGGTATAGTACCATTATGCACCAACAGATCTGCCGCCTCCTTGCCGCCATATCTTGGATGATGGGAATTGTCAACTCTCTCTTCCAGTCTTCACTGGCCATTGCTTTACCTCGATGCGGTAACCGCCGTGTGGACCATTTTCTTTGTGAGATCTTGATCATTGTCAAGCTCTCGTGTGTGGACACACATCCAACAGAGTCAAAGATGCTAGTGGCTCGCCTCATCATCCTTGTTGCTCCAGTCTCCGTCATTCTCACCTCGTATGCCTGCATAGCCAGGGCCGTGCTCAGGATGAAATCTGCTGAAGGCAGAAGGGAGGCGTTTGGGACCTGTGCGTCTCACCTGATGGTGGTCTTGCTCTTCTATGGAACCATCATGTTCATGTACCTTCAACCGAAAAATAACTATTCTCAGCACCTGGGCAAGGCTCTGGCTCTTGTTTATACCATTGTCGCCCCCACCATGAACCCGATGATCTACACCCTGAGGAATAAAGACATAAAAAGGGCAGTTAGGAAACTTACATTGAAACACTGATTCTGTTGAAGAGATCATGATTTTTTAGAACCTGAGCTATAAAAATGACTCTGGTTGTCTGAGTCACCATCCGGTGGTCCCTGGAGTCCTCTGGTGTATTTGTAGCCAATAACCATCCCCTGACTTATGGATGAAGGAATGAGCCCACAAGCTGGTCACCAGTAGCAGTTTATTCAAATCAATCAAGATTATTATAGGGAAATCATGAAGGGTTGGGAGGCAGCAATCACACATATGTGGGGTTGAACATTAATATAGACAATGAGCTGATATAAATCCCCTCCTTCAGGGGATATTCTCCTAGGAGATCCACCCAAGGAGAGAATTCCATCTAGGGGGTCCAGCACTCTAGATTCTTTCTAGGAGATCACCCAGGGGCAGAATTCCATCTCAGGTCGTATTGTTTTCTTCTTTTCTTTACTGGTAATTCATTTAATCAGTCAGATTAAATGTTCTTCCTAATAATACTTCTAGTCATTTTGTATGAACACAGTAAGAGAGATAGGCTTTTATCTATAGTCTGGATTAAGCTTAAAATGGTCCCTCTGGATTCATGGTACAGGGAAGCTTTTCCTGGGGATTAATCTCGCTATATTTCCCAGACTACAGTTCTCAGGCCAGGTTAGTTTTTCCTAACTCTGATAAGATCCTTATTCAATTACTTCCTTTTGGGTCATGACAGAGTTTGTTCCATGACTGTGTTCTTAACTTATACTTCTTATAGCCCTTAGGCTATCCTATGTCTAGGTCAGGGTAGTTTACTGCTTGCCCCTGGTTCGTCCAACCCCCTCAGCGGGACCCACCTTTTCGGGTACAAGAAACTAAGGTCTATCTAAGGGCAACTGAGTTAAACATGCTGGATTCCCAGGAGTAAATATTTCAGAGTCAATTTATTCCCATATTACAAAAGCATAGCATTAACTGTCTTCCTGTGTCTATACCAAAAAAAGGACATTGCTCTAAAATAAAAATATGCAAAGGGCATAAAGGAAAGAGAAAAAGCAATATTTTACTTACATATGCAAAATCCTGAGTAATCTGAAGATTTGACCTTAGAAGTTACCATGTCTGATTTAGAGATATTTGTGACTAACAGATAGGGAAAGAACACGAAGGAGAGGTTAAAGATAAACACAGAGGGTTGGGAGTGCCCTGGTGGTATTGGGTGTGTCTCCAGGAGCACTGTGGTAGATATAATTCAATTAACCTAAATTCTCTGCAAGAGGAGGACAACCCAATGTTCAGCTTAAAATGTTTGGAACTATAATCCAACATACAATAATGTAGTGCTAACAACTATCATAGCTTGCTTTTCAGATCTCAGCCCATACTGATAGAAACATAAGCACTAAATACAAGTTAAATATTAAATGGTTCTCATCAATTATATGAACTTCAGTCCAATAAAATGTCTATTATGCAGGGAGTTCTTCATGGTTTTGTTGTCTTGAACATTTACATCTGAATAGCATATGATGTTTGGTTATTTTCCCAATCCTAGCTGTAATTTTTCAAGGTATTCTGGATATTCTGAGTTATAAGAATACATATCAAATATGAAAGCTGCTCTGAGATAGCTTATTACCAAAGCAGATAATGTGGGCCTCAATAAGTCTTTTATTAAAGCAAGATTGGAATGACATTTGGCAAAATATAAAATTAGGTAAAAGGGGACAAAGCAATAGTACTACTTGCTTACCAAGATTGATTCCTGACATCCTATTTGGTCCCCGGAGCACCACCGGGAGTGATCTCTGAGTGCAGAGCTAGGAGTAAGCCCTGAATATGGTAGGGTATGAACCCACTCCCCTCCCTGTCACCACCACCAAAAAGAGAGAGAGAAAATGGTAGCAAAGGATGCACTGGTTATTACCAGGGAAGAAAAACTGTCATTATTTAACATCTCTGTAGATATGTTAAACAAATTTTATATAATACTAGATAGAAAATTGATAAATTCAGTCTCGTGGAGATGAGTTCATCTCTCTTTTTGTTGAATTTTCTAAATTGTTATTTAATTTTGTTAACATGTAAACTTAGATTTTCCCCAATCTCAACCCCACATAAAATGTTGTTGAGGAAATTTAATTTTCCATTATCGAACAGAATTTGGTGTTGGAACCAAATTCCTCATTGATTTATTTATTTTTATTTATGTATACCTTAATACAGTAATTTACAACGCTTTACTCTTCTCAAAATTTTAACTTTTATTAAGGAACTGTGATGGATAGAGGTGTGAATAGAATTTTAGGCATATGCTGTTCTAATTCCAATCCCACCAGCGGTGTCAACTTCTCTCCACCAGTGTCCCCAAGTTCCTTCCTATACCCCAGCTGGCCTTCCTTCCTATACCCCAGCTGGCCTTCTTAACAAGAGCTTTTTTTTGTTTTGGCTTCTTAACTTGATGGTGCTCAGAGGTTACTCCTGACTCTGCACTGAGGAATTACTCCTGGCAGTGCTCAGGGGACCACATGGGATGCTGGGAATAGAACCCAGGTTGGCCACATGCAAGGCAAATGCTCTGGTTCCCAATAAGAATATTTTAAAGGCTGCATATTGGAGTTTCGAGCTGCCAATTTCCGTGTTGTTGAGTCTGTGGTCTCGATACACATACCACAGATATAACTGAATCCCTTCACCCTACTCCTGTTACCTCCCATCCACTTCTTTTTATCTCACCCTTCAATTTCTTTCCTTCCATGTTCTTCTGACTTCTGTCATCTAGGGTCCAGGATAATCTCGACATTCCCCTTTAATACCTTGCATTACCTTGTCCTGTTATTCTGTGTACCACAGATACGTGAGATCATCCAGTATTTGCCCTGCTTCTGACTTTCTTCACTTCCTTTGGTTCTACCCAAGTTGCATCAAATGGCATGATTTCATCAATTTTTCAGCTGCATAGTATTTCAGTCATGTGTGTGCGTGTGTGTGTGTGCGTGTGTGTATACACACACATATATATCAAGGTGTTGAAAGTTTAAATAATCACTTCACACTGAAACATTAGGATATAAACAGTATAGAATAAGTACATTTAATTCTGAAAATAGTTTCAAAGTCCTCAAATCACTTAGAAGCCATAAAAATATACTTTTAAATGGAAAGAAGTATAAGTGACTTATATATGAAAATATATTTAAATTCAAATAAAATATATTTCAATGAATATATTTAAAGTATTGTATCAAAATTAACATGTATTATTTAACATTATTAACATCATTTATTTATTATAAATATTTAGAATGTATCTGGACTCCTGCAAGTTAAATGTTTACTGGATGCCATATCCAAGATGAAGGTGGCTACAAAAAAATCTCATGAAAGAGACTGCATAGCAGCCATACAACTTTCAAAATTTCCTGGGGTTTCAAAATATTACCCAGAAAGAGAATGCTTAGATTGGCACAGACTAACTGACATGTCCACAAGGGTAATGGAGAAAGCATATTGACCCCTTGTGATGGGACTTCATTAGAATAAAGACACTTCTCTTAATATTCATTCCCTTACCAAAGGTTCAGAAATCTGTCTGGTAAGTGATTCTTTGATAAGAGCCAATAAAAATGATACCTCTTGCTCTCTCTCCCTCCCTCTCTCCATGGAAGACAAGCACCCAAATTGCAGTACAATCACTAAAAATATTCAACAGTAACTTGTAGCAGAAAGGATTGTTTTAGTGAGCAAACAAAACCAATTATCTAATACAAATGTATTTTACTAATTTAATGGGCTACAATTTACAAATTGCTGCTAGATAGTAAATATCTGAAAGGGAATTTCTGGATGCAATGTAAAAAAGTTATTGCTTACTACATCCATCTTTTCCTGAAAATTTAAATCTCTCATTTCTCACCTTTCTATATGTTGTGGAGTCACATCTCTCTGCTAACAGATCATTCCTGGGGGGTCCAGGGGACAATGCGGGGTGCCAGGAATCAAACCTGGGTGAGCCACATGGGCCACACTGGACCGATCCCCAGTGGACTATTTCTTTTTATTTCTCTCTTTTTTTCTAAATATAGATCTTGTTTATGTAGGGTTTTTTTATTTTTTTTTAATTAGTGAGTCACTGTGAGGGTACAGTAACAGATTTACACATTTTCATACTTGTGTTTCCCTCATACAATGTTGGAGCACCCCTCCCTCCACCAGTGTCCATTCTCCACCACCAGTGAACCCAGTATCCCTCCCACCTCCCAATCCCAACCCTCCTCCCCCCGCCCCCCTTGCCCCCTCGCCTCTGTGGCAGGGCATTCCCTTTTGTTCTCTCTCTCCTTTTGGGCCTTGGGGTCCACAATAGGGGTATTGAGTGGCCATCGTGTTCAATCTATAGTCTACTTTCAGCACGCATCTCCCCTCCCAAGAGGGTCCTCCAACCAGAGTTTGCTTTAATATTTCTCTCTTTCTTGTGAGGATTTTTTTTTTTATAGAATCACCATGAGATAGTTAGAAAGCTTTGATTGAACACCCATCCCTCCACCAGTGTACATCTTCCACCACCTACATCCCAGAATCCCTCCTGCCACCCCACCCTACCCCACCCCTGCCTGTATGGAAGGCACTTTCCTTTTTATTCTCTCTCTACTGTGGGCCATTATGGTTTGCAATACAAATACTGAGAGGTCATCATGTTTGGTGGCCTTTGTCGGTCTTCAGCACACATCTCCCAACCCTTAGGGGCCACACCCCAGCAGTG
The DNA here is from genome assembly GCF_027595985.1 of Sorex araneus. Classification (NCBI taxonomy): domain Eukaryota; kingdom Metazoa; phylum Chordata; class Mammalia; order Eulipotyphla; family Soricidae; genus Sorex; species Sorex araneus. Next base: position 247,489,983 of record NC_073303.1, read on the forward strand.
CTCAGTGCTCAGTGCTCAGGGATCCCATCCCTTCAACCGTCATTGACTTAGCCACTGGACTCTTCCTTATTTCTCACTTTTCTAGAAATAAATAACAGTTTGAATTCAAACCAGTTAAATGCTTTATTTACCGACTCAGTGGGGCATGTGCAAACAAGGCAAAAACCAGTTTAATTGGAACTTGAGAATTGTAAGAGAAAGAATGAACGAGGAGGGTTTATATTAAAAGAACAAAGAGTCGGAGCACCACCTGGAGTAATTCCTGAGTGCAACCCCTGAGCATCACCAGGGTCTGACCCCAAAATTAAAAAAAATAATAATAATAAGGTCAAAGGGCAAGCTGTGAGGAGCCCAGAGATAATGGAGGCATTGTGTATCCCACCCAAGGCCAGGAGAGATTGAATGAAGCATTCAAGGTAAATTGAAATTCAGATTTTAGGGACTGGAGGGCATTTGCCTTGCAGGGGAAGACCTGGATCTGATCCCGGCTTCCCCTCTCCAGCCCACCCCCCAGAAAGAACCTGCTTTGTGAATTGAACAGAAAGGGCTCTGGCAGGGGCAGCAGGCTTATGAATGACAGATGTGAGTGATCTCAGTGATCTCTGTGATCAAGGCTTTCTCTGCCTGTAGATGGGTTTTCTGGGCTCACCGCCAGTACCACATGGTGCCCTGGTACCACCGGGAGTAATCAGCTACCTGGGCAGCACTGGGTGACTTTGGATTTGCATCTCTGGGGAGGGGGCCACAGCCAGCAGTGCTCAGGGCTTATTCCTGCCTTTGCACTCAGGGATCACTCCTGCTGGGGCCAGGCTTGAGGGCTCAAGGGGACACATGGCAGTGCTTGGGGGACCATGTAGGGTTCTGGGGATGCAACCCGGGTCAGCCATGTGCAAAGCAAATGTCTTGCTTATGCTACCATCTCTCTGGCCCTACCTTTTTTTTTTTTTTTAGCTTTTTGGGTCACATCCAGCGATGCTCAGGGGTTACTCCTGGCTCTGCATTCTGGAATCACTCCTGGCGATGCTTGGGAGATCCCAGGATGCCAAGGATTGAACCCAGGTTGACTGCCTGCAAGGCAAGTGCCTGTCTGCTGTACTATCCCTCCGTCCCTGGTTTAAAAGACTTTTATCAAAGTAACTCTGTCATCTTTTTCCCCTGTAGAGAATCGAAGCCCATGTTTTACTAAGTGTAACGTTACTTCTCTGGATTTGGGGAGGAGCTGGGCCACACCCACCAGTGCTCAGGAGTTGCTCCTGAAGGTGCTCAGAGCACCATATGTAGTCATGGGGATTTGAACCAGGGCCCACCATATGCCAGGCAACCACCGTACTAGCTTTTCATTAAAAAAAAAAAACAGTGTGGGAGGCAACCACCATACTAGCTTTTCATTAAAAAAAAAAATGTGATTGCAAAGAGGCTGTGTAATAGTATTTCTGGGGCTGAATTATCCGCCCTTCTCCCCTTTCAACACTTCCTATGTTGAAGTCCTGACGTCCAGCACCTCCTAATGGTTTGGAGGGAATTGATGTAGGCAGATAGGGAAGGCCCCCTCCCAAGGTAATGCCTGTAAATTTCCTGGGAATAGCTCTGAAGTAGCAAAGGCCAACGTTGCAGAAAACAGGAACTAAGGTCTGATCAGACCCTCACCTAAGGCCAGCAACAGACTGGGAGAAGCTCCTGCAGAAACAAAAGGCCAGGAAAGGAATTTCAAAGAGACCATCACCACTCCCAACCCCCCAGGCAAACTCCTTAGCAACAGACTTTGACCTAGGTAATTACCCACAAGAGGGCAGATTGGAGAAACCCTATAAAGGCCACCTTGAACAAAGGGTCACGATCACGGAAATCCCGTTAGTCACCTATTTCTCGGGTGGGCTCAGGAACCTCTCATTTCCTCCTTCCCCTGAGATCTTAGAAGTCTATCTCAACTCGGCCCTCCCAACAATGTCACACTGGAGGCTCTTTCAGGGTCAGGGGAATGGGATCCAGCTTGTTACTGGATTTAGCATATGAATACACCATGGAAAGCTTGCAAGGCTGTCCCTTGTGGGCAGGAAACTCTCAGAAGCTTGCCAGTTTCTCCCAGAGGGAGAAGTAGGCTACAAGATACAAGATAAGATATTGGGGCCTTGCTTCTGAGAGCTTGTTTTTTAAGTCTCTCTCTGGATGTTGTGATGGGATTACACTCACCTGGGTTCCTCTGCTGGTACCTTCATGCATGAGGCCTGTCTGAATGTGTGGAGAGGGGCCTCCAGCATGGCTGTAGCTAGGTGGTCTTCAGCTGCCTGGAGCTCTGCTCGGGGTGGGGAGGGAAGCTGGAGCCCATCCCCTCCGAGGGGCCCCGGGGAAGACAGCCAGGCGTGCGGGGAAGAGACTCTCTGCATCACTCTCTTCTGAGAGTTTGCTTTTTGGGTCACACCTGGTGATGCACAGGGGTCATTCCTGGCTCATGCACTCAGGAATTACCCCTGGCGGTGCTCAGGGGACCATATGGGATGCTGGGATTCGAACCCTGGTCGGTCGCGTGCCAGGCAAACGCCCTACCCGCTGTGCTATCACTCCAGCCCTGAGAGTTGGCTTTTAAATCTCTCTCAGGATGTTGAACAAAGGAAGGGTGCGAATAAGCTGCCCGAGTATGTGCTGCTTGTGCCCACGTGGGCGAACACTTGTGTAGCCTGCATCTCCCCTCTTGAGATGTGGACTTTCATGCTTTCCCGTCTAATGCCGGAGTGTGTGTAGCGGCTCTCTCCGCCCTTGGAGAAACCCGGGTTCTCTCTTGAGCGCGTCACTCTCCACTCTCTCCCTTCAAAACTTCCCAAGTAAAATCTGGTTTACTTCACTGCTTGTCTACTCCTGAAATTCTTTTCTGCGAGGCGAGACAAGACCCCAGTAACCCTGGGTCCCAGGTGGCAGAGGTGGATGGGGAGCAAGTGACCGTCCTTCTCCTCCCCGCTTCACATAAGCCACCCGTGGGGCCCACCGACATCAGAATGACTTTGGAGGGCGTGAGATTCCAATGAGGTGTTTGAGGTGGGCCTTAACCCAATGTTCCTGGTGGCCTTATGAAAGGTGATGGGGGCATAGATACAGAGGAGGAACTGTGTGAAGACAAAGGTAGAATGTTTTGTTTTGGCAACCCCATCAAGTGCATGCAGTATATTTCAATGGAAACACTTATTTTCCAGAACTTTCTCCACCCAATTTTCACATGAGAGTTTCTCTGAGACTCTGGGTATCTTTTTTTAGTGACAAACTCCTGGCAGTGCCGGCTAATGGAGGAAATAACCTTCCTTCTTGGTCTCTCTCCCCTCCGGGAGACGGCGTGGTGTCCGACATTTTGTGGGTCCGTTGAGAAGGTATGAACTTTTGGCGCGAGGAAAAAAAAAAAAATGTGTGCTTTGAACTTGAAACAGCCACGGGATACAGGGCCAGCCCCCGCCAGGGCCGGGGCTCCGCTCCGGCCGGCCGGGTTTTCGGCCCGGGTGCCCATGTCTCTGCAGAGCCGGTGGATGTGCAACGAGCGGGAACCAGAGACAGCTTTAGGAATTGGGGTTCCAGCATCTGGCAGAATTTTCCCTGGACTTTATACAGAAATCCAAAACCGCGCGGACGCTACCGCGTCTGCGCGACTTAACATTTATAATTGCCAGCAATGTGAAACGGTTCCTTTTGAACAGGTCTGACTTGGGGGGGGAAACTCCAAATAATAACAGTAAGTTTTTGTTGAAATATTGAATGTTTTTAATGTAGCAGCCAGCTCTCTGGACTGTGAACTAAGCAAAAGCCCCATGCTGGCCGACGCGGCGTGGCGTACACCATACTATGAGGCGCTGGAAGGAGGATGAGGGGGAAAAAGGAAAAAAAAAAGGGAAAAGGAAAAAGGAAAAAAGAGAGAGAGAGAGAGAGAGAGAGAGAGAGAGAGAGAGAGAGAGAGAGAGAGAGAGAGAGTTATGTACTTGTAGCAGTGGGGCTACATATCTCTTCATTTCCAGCAATGAAAAACTAATTATCAAATGTAGTAGGTCTGTGTCTCTTGCTTGGAAACTCTAACAACTATAGTGAGTTTTGTGTTGAATTATGGAATGTAATCAAGGTAAAGAAAAAATGAAGTGAAATTCATTAGTTTCATTCAGTAGGGGGTAGGGGGTGGGGGCGGGGGGTATACTGGGGTTTCTGGTGGTGGAATATGGGCACTGGTGAAGGGATGGGTGTTTGAATATTGTATAACTGACATATAAACCTGCGAACTTTGTAATTTTCCACATGGTGATTTAATAAAAAGTTTAAAAAAAAAAAAACTCCTGGCAGTGCTCAGAGGACTCTGTGGGATGCCAGGGATTGAACTCAAGCTCCGCCTTGTGCAAGGCCAACGCCCTCCCTGCTGTGCTATCGCTGCACCCTGGCCCCGGGTGTTCTTAGCAGCAGATCCCCAGTCACTTCCCTGAGTCCAGGTTAAAGCCAAATGAGGGGCTGGAGCAACAGCACAGCGGGTAGGATGTTTGCCTTGCATGTGGCCAACCCGGGTTTGATTCCCAGCATCCCATATGGTCCTCCCTGAGCACCGCCAGGAGTAATTCCTGAGTGCATGAGCCAGGAGTAACTCCTGTGCATTGCAGGGTGTGACCTGAAAAGCAAAAAAAAGCCAAATGAGGGGCTGGCTTCCTGCGTGTTGAGTGAAACATTTCGTTCTCCGTCTCAGAGACAATATTACACAAGTGAAAGTGAATGGAAGTTGAGGACACTGTGCTCCCAGGGAGGGAACTGTGAGTTTCAAAGAGCTTGGCTACAGGTTTTGACCTTGGGTTCCTTCTGTGATGGGCCTGTTTCCTCATCTTTCTTATTTGATCCCCCATTTATTAAGCACGTATGATGTGCTCGGCCCTAGGCCAGATAGGTGGTGCAGAAACACACACACACACACACACACACACACACACACACACACACACACACACACACGAAAATCACATCCCTGCCTATTGGGCTCAACAGCCTGGCCAGGGAGGTGGCTCAAAAGGTCGAATGCCTACGTGGCAAATGGGAGGCTCTGATTTGATCTCCTGCACCACAGTTCCCCAGTTACCACTGAGCACTGGACTGGGAGTATCCCCACAGCAGTATCAGTAATGCCCCTACCCCACCCGCCAAAACCAAAAATATGCCCATAGTCTGACCCGCATCCGCTGGACAAACAACCTCCATCTGAAAGAGAATTGGTAAGAGAACGAAGACGAAAGATTTAGATACCTGAGCCAGAACTCTGCAGACAAAAACGGGGTATTGGCGCTATAGGCTATAGGCTGGAGATTTCTTTTATTTATTTATTTATTTATTTGTTTGTTTGTTTGTTTGTTTTTAAGATTTTATTAGTGAATGCCTGTGAGACAGACCCTTACAAAGCTGTTCACGATTAGATTTTTTAGTCGCACCGTGTTCGAACACCCATCCCTCCACCAGTGTACATTTCCCAGCACCAGTGTCCCCAGGTTCCCCCCCATCACCCCCCACCCACCCCAGCTGCCTCTATAGCAGACGCTTTTCTTCTCCCTCCCTCCCTCCCTCCCTCCCTCTTTCCCTCCCTCCTTCCCTCCCCCCCCAGTCAGGATATTGCTTGAAGTTTTTGGGACACACATCCGGTGGTGCTCAAGGCATCAGAACTCCAGCCGGTGTGTCCTGCACACTGACCACACACCCCAGCCTCTCCCTTTTGCTTCTCTGTCCAACAGTGCTCACTGGCCACATTGAGACATTTCAGTTCTGAAATGTAGGTAGTTCACCTGGACTTTATGTGGTTTTTGGTGTGTGTGTGTGTGTGTGTGTGTGTGTGTGTGTGTGTGTGTGTGTGTGTGTGTGTGTGTAGGAGGGGGGCGTCCCGCCTGCCTATGCCTGGGGCTTACTCCTGTGTCGGGAACCATATGAGGTACCTGTGATCAGACTTGGATCAGCCAAGTGCAGGCAAGGGTCTTACCCGCTGTATAATCTCTCCTGCCACTGGACCGAAGATTAAGTGATCAGGATTTCAAAATAGCATGGGACTAGGTGAAATGAGTCAGAAAGAGAGGGACAGACATAGAATGGCTGCACTCATTTGTGGAATATAAAATAACATGATATGAGACTATCACCCCAGGACAGTAGAGACAAGGGTCAGGAGGATCGCACTGTTAAGTTGAAAGAAATTATATTGAGTTAAAATGGTTGGCAGCCCACTCCTGACTTTTGTAACCTCGCTTTGTTCTGCTTCTGTAACCATGCTTATGCCCCCAAACTGTATATTACAATGTACTATGCCTGGATCCTGTCACTTACATCCTGACATCTGACTGTCAGTTGGGTTGGAATTCACGTATGTGCCTAACAGATAGGGACCCGCTCACAGAAGGAGTTGCTGAAAACAAGGAGCCCAGATAGTGACCCCATTCCCACGGCCCAGCAGATAGTGACTCTGGCCCAGCAGATAGTAACTCCGGACAAACCCCAGGTAGCGACTCCGCCCCTGACGCAGAGCCCAGATAGGGACTCTGGTCCCACGGCGTTACAGATAGTAACTCCTGACGCAGGGCAAGGAGATTGAAAGAATGTCTTCGGACACACGAATTCTAAGAAAGTGGCTCTGGACGAAGCTACGTGACAAACGTGACTGACCCAGTGGGCTCAAGCCCTATAAAAAGGCTGCCCTAGCTAGCACAAATTGCTGCATCTACTAGGGGTGCAGCCCCAGCATGTTGGTCTGAATAAACTTTTGTCTTGCAAGACTGGCCCGTCTCTGCTTCTTGCGGCTCCGGACCCAACAGCACCACGGTTTGGAAGCTGGCCTCACATGCTGGGGGAAAAGGCAGTTGGGATGGAGAAGAGACCACTAAGTCAATGACGGTTGGAGGGATCGTTCTGGATGGGAGATGTGTGCTCAAAGTAGATTAAGGACCAAACATGATGGCTTCTCAGTATCTGTATTGCAAAGCATGATGCCCAAAAGTATAGAGAATAAGAAGGAAGGTGCCTGCCACAGAGGCAGGGGGTGGGAGGGGGTAGGGGTAGTGGGAAGGATATTGGGGACATTGGTGGAGAATTTGCACTGGTGGAGAGTGGGTGTTTGATCTTTGTATGACTGAAAATCATGAAAGCTTTGTACCTGTATCTCACCATGGATTCAAAAGAAAAGAACAAAGAAAAAGAAAATTCTCCTGCAAAAAAAGAAAAAAATATAAATCATATAGCATGGGACGGGCTGGAGTGATAGCACAGCGGGTAGGGCATTTGCCTTGCACGCGGCCAACCCAGGTTCGATTCCTCTGTCCCTCTCGAAGAGGCCGGCAAGCTACTGAGAATATCTTGCCCGCATGGCAGAGCCTGGCAAACTACCCGTAGCATATCCAATATGCCAAAAACAGTAACACCAAGTCTCATAATGGAGATGTTACTGGCACTCGCTTGAGCAAATCGATGAACAATGGGATAACAGTGATACAGTGAGCATGGGATGAGAGGCTTTTGTGTTGTATGGTATCACTGAGGATAGTGCAAATGGAAGTGTTCAATGAGCAATTTAGGGATATTCACCAAGTTCAAAAATTAAAAAGTTCAAAGAAAATTCAGGATGCAGCAGGTATCAGGTATCAAGGTACAAAGCAGCAGGAGTTGAGGATAAAGAGAAGGAGGGAGATTTAAAGTCAGGGAAAGTGGGCCGGAGTGATAGTACAGCGAGTTGGCCATTGGCCTTGCGTGTGGCTGACCTGGATTCGAACCCCAGCATCCCATACAGTCTCCCAAGCATTCCTAATGTAGAGGCCGGAGTCCTTCCTCTATAGTTCTATCCATAACAGAACTATTTTCTGTTATGGGCAACCTACACCCCATCACCCCACATTCTGAGGGTGCCCAACCCTCTTCTACAAGGAGGAGGCAGCATGGATACAGCAAGACACAGCTCAGAAATCCTCACGTTGGGGTGGGAAAATCCTCCAATAAGGCACTTAGATTGTTTGGGTTTTATTTAGTTGGTTCATGGTTTGGGAGCCACAAGCCCAGCAATGCTCAGGGGTTCTCCTGGTTCTGCACTCAGGAATCACTCAGGTATGATGGTGGGACTGTATGGGGAGACAAAGAAAGAACCAGGGTCCGGTGGCTGCAGCCAAGAGCTCTAACCGCTCTGCTCCCGCTGCAGCGACCCAAGCGGCTTGCTCGATCCTTAATGACCCTATACCTAACATTGAAGCAAAGAAAAGGGCAGGAAATCTTAAGCGTGGGAAAAGTCAGCCGCGGTAGTTCCGCTGAAACACCACGAGATGGCACTGCGGGGTTTTCCTTTCCTCTCCAGGCCCCTTTCAATAAGAATTTTCCACCCTTGGATTTGCTTCAGTGTCATTAAGGATCAAGCAAGCCGCTTCCACAGGTGCAGCGGTAGGAGAGCCTGTGGGTGCTTGTCTTTCACTTGAGTAACCTGGGTTCGACTCCAGCCTTCAGAGCTTTGTGGGGTACATAGCTGAATCTCCTCGGGGGGTCGAGTGGGTTGCCCCAGCTTTGTCTCTGGACCTCGAGGGGTGCAGAGGATTGAACCTGGCCAGGAACGTGCAAGGCAAGGTTATTTTCTTACATTTTTTTGTTCTCTTCGCTGTGAGCAAGAAAAGTTCTGAGATGTCTGTGATCGAGTGAGATGTCTGTGATCGAGCCATTGGAATGTTTCCTGTCATTGGCGACCCAGACAACTGAAACCCAAATTTGGGTTGTTATGGGCAACCCAAATTTTCTTTTTTTAAAAAATAAATTTTAATTTTATTGAATCACCATGAGATAGTTACTAAGCTTTCATGTTTGGGTTACAATCTCACAATGATCAAACACCCATCTCTCCTCCAGTGCACATTCCCCACCACCAGTATCCCAGGTATACGCCCCCAATCCCACTCTCCCCCTGCCTCTATGGCAGACAATATTCCCCATACCCTCTACTTTTAGCTCCGCAGGTACAAGCCCGGGTAAGGGGTCCTGCCTGGGCCCGCATTTTTATCTGGTTCCCAGGAAAGCCGGTTTTCTTTTTCTTTTTTTTTCTTTTTGCTTTTTGGGTCACACCCGGCGATGCTCAGGGGTTCCTCCCGGCTCTGCATTCAGGAATTATTTTTGGCGATGCTCCAGGGACCATATGGGATGTTGGGAATCGAACCTGGGTTGACCGCGTGCAAGGCAAACGCCCTACCCACTGTGCTATCACTCCAGCCCCCAGGAAAGTCGGTTTTCACCAAATTTTCTAAGTGTGGAAAATTCTTTGAGAAATGGGCCTGGGAAGAAACGGAAACTCCCCCAAAACGCCATCTCGTGGCCTTTCGGCGGAACTGCCGCGGCCCGACTTGCCCACGCTTAAGATTTCCAGCCCTTTTCTTTGGTTTAATGTTAAATATAGGGTCATTAAGGATAAGCGCTCAGCCTAGCGCCATGGATCGAAAACTGAGCCGGGTGGGCACTTGCCTTGTATGGGGTGATCCGGGTTCTATCCCTGCACCCCATACGTTCCCCCACGCACTGTTAAGTAGTGATTTCTGAGTGCAGGGACAGGGGTAACACCCGTATATCGCCGGGTGTGGTCGCCGAGACACAATCAAAAGCCTTTCACGGAGGATTTCTTCACGCCAAACTGGGGGATGCCGAGCTGAGTCTGGCTCCCACCACCTTCCTCCACCGAAAACCGCGAAGGTGTGGGGACCCCCGGGACAGGAACTGTTCCGCGAAAGGGGGCTGAGAGGGAGAGATTCTACTGCGGGCAAAGCGCGTGCCACGCTGCTGGGTTCAATCCCGACACCCGGGTCGCCCCACGCGAGGCAAGCGCCCTGGATGCTCGGCTGCCCTGCACGGACTGAGGCGGCGGGCTTGATCCTAGTGACCCGCAGGTTACCATGGAAGCAAACCCGAGGGCTGGAAATCTTTAGGCAGGACAGTCGGGCCACGGCTCTTCCGCCCATGCACCGCGAGAGGGCGCTGTGGGGCGTTTCTGCGCCTCCCTGGGACACTTCTCTAAGAACTGTCCATCCTTGGTCCTGACCTCCCTTCACAGCCCAATATACCTCCACGGACCTCAGATTTTCGGCATAAAAAAACAAGAAAGAATTTCTGCACAGTGGAGCCGCGTCCTTGTCCCTCTCCTTAGTCCACTGTGCTGACTGGCCAAGCGAGTGGCTCTGGCTTCTTTATTTGAGGGGTGGGTTGTGGGTGGCCGCAACAGTTTCTCCAGGGCTCAGGGGAATTACATGGTGCTTCAGACGGAACCCAGGGTGAGCACAGAAGACAGTTGTGCCTTCCCGCAGTGCGAGCTCTCCACACCGGCCCATTTTTACAGGCTCCAGCCCCATCATCCTCACAACCCCACATTCCACATTGCTAAGGGTACCATCCTCCTTCCGGAGAGAGTTTTGGGGTTCCTATATATATGAGAAGTCCCAAGTCCTCTGTTTTCTGTGGAGGAGGGTGGCAGAGGTCACACTCAACTCCGGCATCACCAAAAGTTTGGGGTGAAAGTACGTAGCATCAGAGAAATGAGGAGTGGGTTGAAAAGAATTTGATTAAAACAGTAATAATGAGCCTAAGACCGGGCAATCTCCATCCCTGGAAATTTTAAATACACCACTCGGCCGAGGATAGTTTTTTTATCTAGGGGTTTGGTGTGGGCCCAAATGAGTCCTTGGGATGGAACCTCATCAGCCATGAACAAAATAAGGCTATTTTGAGTGTTGCTGTTGTGGCTGTTCTCTTCACTATTAGCAAGAAAAGTTCTGACCCCACTTTTCTCTGTCTGTGACTCAGGCTTTGGAGAGGTTTCCTCTTAGAGTCAAACCCACGTTCTGGGGGTGCCCAACCCTCTTCTACAAGGAAAGGAAGCATGGATACAGCCAGATACAGCTCAGAACCCCCAAAGCTGGGGTGAGGGATCTGCCATCATGGTAATGAGGCTGTTTTGGTTTCCTTTGCTTTGTTCATGGTTTGGGGGCCAGAAACCCAGCAAAGCTCAGGGGTTCTCCTGGCTCTACCCTCAGAAATCCCTCCGGCATGACAGTGGGGCTTATGGAGAGCCAAAGAAAGAACCAGGGTCCTGTGAGTGCAAGGCAAGAGCACTAACCACTCCTCTCCCTCTGCATAGGCCCAAGAGCGAGCTTGGTCCTTAATGACCTCATACTTAATATTGAAGCAAAGAAAAGGGCTGGAAATTAAGAGTGGGAAAAGTCGGGCTGCGGCAGTTCCAGTGAATCGCCACGAGATGGCGCTGTAGGCATTTCCGTCCCTCCACAGGCCCATTTGTCTAAGAATTTTCCACTCTTGGTTTTGCTTCAGTGTTAAGTATGGAGTCATTAAGGATCAAGCAAGCCGCTTCCACAGGTGCAGCGGTAGGAGAGCAGTGTGGGTGCTTGTCATTCACGCGGGTGACCAGGGTTTGATTCCTGCCTTCAGATTTTTGTGGGGTACATAGCTGAATCTCCTGGGGGGGGGGGGTTGGGAGGGTTGCTCCAGCGCTTGCTCTCTGGACAACAAAGGGTGCAGGGGTTTGATCCCGGTCTGAAATGAGTAAGAAAAGGTTATTTTCGGGGCTGCAGCAGTAGCACAGTGGGTAGGGAGTTTGCCTTGCACACGGTCGACCAGGGTTCGATTCCCAGCATCCCATATGGTTCCCTGAGCACTGCCAGGAGTAATTCCTGAGTGCAAAGCCAGGAGTGACCCCTGTGTATCGCCAGCAGTGACCCCCTAAAAATAAAATAAAATAAAGGTTATTTTCTTTTCATTTTTGTTCTCTTCTCTCTGAGCAAGAAAACTTCTGAACCCGCTTTGCTATGTCTGTGAAAGAGCCATTTACAAATGTTTCCTGTTATGGGCAACCCACACCCCATCACCCCACATTCTGGGGTTCCCCAACCGTCTTCTAAAAGGAGGAGGGGGCATGGAAGAAGTTTCAACTCAGAAACCCCAAAGTCGGGTGAGGGAATTCGCCATCAAGGGCCTGAGGCTACTTTGTTTTTATGTTCTAGTTTGTTTGTTTGTGGTTGTGGCCACACCCAGAGATGCTCAGGGGACACTCCTGTCTCTGCACTGAGGAATCCCACTCAACACACTTGGGCACCATATGGAGAGCCAACGGATGTGAAGATAAAGGTAATGATTCTAACCCCTCAGCTACCGCTGAGCCGGCTGAAGCTGCGTGCTTGATCCTTAATGACCCCACACCTAACACTGAAGCAAACCCAAGGAAGCAAGTTTTTAGAGAAACTTCCCTAGGGAGCAACGGGAACGCTCCACATCGCCATCTCGTGGCTATTTGGTGGAACTGCCGCGACCCGACTTTCCCACGCTTAAGATTTCCAGCCTTCGCTTGCTTCAGTGTTAAGTATGGGGTCATTAAGGGTCAAGCAAGCCCCTTGGGCTGCTGCAGCGGGAGCAGAGCGGTTAGGGCTCTTGCTGCAGTCACACGCCCCTGGTTCTTTCTGTGGCTCTCCGCACAGCCCCACCATCAGGCAGGAGTGACTCCTGAGTCAGAGCCAGGAGAACCCCTGAGTGTTGCTGGGTTTGTGGCCCCCAAACCATGAACAAACCAAATAAAAGCAAAACCCGGGTCCAATTCCCTGGCAACCCATAGGATCCCCCAAGCATAGCCAGGAGTCATTCCTGAGTGCAGAGCCTGGAGTAACCCTGAGCATCGCGGAGTGTGACCAGAAAGAAAGCACTGTAGTTCTGTTGTTCATCGATTTGCTCGAGTGAGCGCCAATAACGTCTACATCGTGAGACTTGTTACTGTTTTTGGCATACCGTATATGCCACGGGGACCTTGCCAGGCTCTGCCGTGTGCACGGGATATACACGGTAGCTGCCAGGCCCTCTGAGAGGGACGGAGGAATTGAACCCCGGTCAGCTGCATGCAAGGCAAATGCCCTACCCACTGTGCTATCGCTCCAGCCCTATTAGCCAATTTAATTAAAGCAACGTACAAAATGCCCCCAACCCACTATACAATGGTTTAAATGCCTGTGCCACCGAGTTGCATTCCCTTGCGCTGTTTCTGTAAGATGTCACTTTCGGCGCCCAGGGAGAAACAGCTCATCCCCACAGGAGAGTGACCTCAGGAGAAACAGCAGCAGCGGCCGCGCTGGACAGGCGCCCCCTAGCGGACACAGCGCGGTACTCCAGCAGCCGCGCTGGCGGAGTACCGCTGTCAAGGCGGAATCTCTTTACAGACAAGGTATTATTAACCAAGTGGCCGCTTGTGTTTGTGCGGGACGTCACTGGCCAGTCAGTTCATGCCTGTTCTAGCTCCCACAGCCAGAGAGGCAGACTGGAAAAATAAGAAAAGACAAGAAAATGCTGCCGGTTTTCCTGTTTCCCCCCAAGACCTGCCGCACGGGAGGCCCTGCAGAGCTGCGGCAAGTCAGAAGTGAGCTAGGAACTGCATCCCTGGGTGAAGAGACACAAGGACAGACCGCAGGGGGCTTCCCTGGTGTCCTTTGGCTTCTGAAACATCAGTCTGGGGAGCTTTGACGCCAGTGTCCTAAGATCATCAGAAACAAGGCGATGAGGCTGATCACAGGACTGGCGCCCACCACTCAAGTCCTCCTGTTAATCAAGCTGGATGCAGTAGTGGGCTGGCTGCTCCCTCAGAGGAAGGCTGGCCGCGGGGACCCTCCCTGCAGGTCACCCCCCAAGACCCGCCGCAGCTGGGCTGCTCAGCTTAACTCCTACTGGCCCACCTACCCCCTCACACACACACCTGCCCTGCTGAACTTTAGGAAAAGGCCCTTGAGTCCAGCGTTTTCCCTTGCAGGCACTTTCAGCTCTAAGGGAGAAACAGGAAGACCCCGCAGCATTTTCTTTTTTTTTTTCTTATTGATTCACCGTGAGGTACAGGCACAAAGCTCTCCTATTTGAGCTTCGATCACACGATTATCAACCCCCATCCCTTCACCAGTGCACGTTCTCCACCACCAAAATCCCCAATATCCCCCGCCCCATTCCACACCACCCCCTGACTGTGTGGCACAGAGTTTGCACAATACTCTCTTGCTCTACCTCAGTTCCCACCACCACTTTAGTCCCACACCACTCAGACCCTACCAGCACGTTCTTAACATTGAAACTCCGAAGGAGAGAGGGAGGGGTGGAGGGAGTGGGAGAGAGGCAGAGAGAGAAAGGAGAGAGAGAGGTGAGAGAGGGATGAGGAGAGAGTGGGGTGAGCCCCAGGCAGCACGGGCCCCCGGACACAGTTCACCAGTTTATTCTCTGACCCGAGGCCCAGCAGGGCGCAGGCAGGCCCGGAAGATGCTGGACTCTCATCCCCTATGCGAAGGCCTTCCAGCTGGGAGCTGATACAGCCCCAAACCTGCCTCTTGCCCTGTCCCCCCAAAACACCGGTGCTTTTGGGCCTCTTTGTTGACCACTGGATTCCCTCCTGTTCCACAGAGACTGATCCTTGGCCTGCCATGATATTTGGGGGAGCAGAGCAGGGGAATCCCTGAGTATACGAACCAGTTGGACTCCAGAAGAAACTGGGGCTCCCTGCCTGAGCTGTGTGGGCTCCCCCCTGCCTCAGCTGCACTGAAGAGGCTGCCCCACCACTGCCTCCCAACCCCTCGCCCATATCACTAGATCAGGAGGTGAGGACCGGGTGGGGGGGAGTGGGGGTTGGGGGTGACCCCGGATCCCAATGGTGCTGCCTTCATTCTCGAGGCATCCGTGGGCCAAGAGGAGCCGCCTCTGGTGGATTCGACTCGCTTACACCCACCCAGGGCTGGAGGGGATGAGAGAGTCCAGCATCTTCCCGTACCCTGCTGGGCCTCGGGTCAGAGAATAAACTGATGAACTGTGTCAGGGGGTTCATGCTGCCTGGGGCTCCCCCACTCACTCTCTGCGTGGAGGGACACCCAGTGAGCAGTGCTCCAGAGCCAGCTGCCGGGAGCCAACAGGGTGACACAGGAGAGGCTGTGCCTTGCTGCAGGACCATCCCTCCAAACCAACCCAGTTCACAAGGTCTCCAACCCCTCAGCCCCACACCCCAGCACCCCAAATTCTGAGGGTGCCATCTTTGTTCCTGAGAGAGTTTTGGGGTTCCTGGGCACAAGTGAAGTCCCATGCCTTCTGTTTTCTATGAAGGAGGGTGGCAGAGACCAGATTCCACTCTGGCATCTCCAGATGTCTGGGGTGAAGGTACCTGCCATCAGAGGAACTGGGGGTGGGTTAAGAAGAATTTTAATTAACACGGGAATAATGAGCCTAAGACGGGGCAATATCCTTTCCTGGAAATTCTAAATACATCAATTCTGCCTATTATTTTTTTTTTCTTTTTGGTCACACCCAGGGATGCTCAGGGGTTACTCCAGGCAATTGTGCTCAGGAATGACTCCTGGTGGTGCCTGGGAGACCCTATGGGATGCCGGGGATTGGACCCAGGTCAGCTGCATGGAAGGCAAATGCTGTACCCACTGTACTATAGCTCTATCTCCAAGAATTTTTTGGGGGGGCTTTGGTGTGGGCCTGCAGGGTTCTGGGGTTTTGAACCTGGTCGGCCACGAGCAGGGTGAGATTATTTTGTTGTTGTTCTCTTCACTTTGAACAAGAAAAGTTCTGAACCCACTTTTCTCTGTCTGTGACCCAGCTCTTTGGAAAGGTTTCCAGTTACAGTCAACCCCATGTGCCATCACCCCTCGTTCTGAGGGTGCCCCAACCCCTTTCTACAAAGAAGATACAGGGATACAGCAAGATACAGCTCAGAACCCACCAATTTCGGATGAGGGAATCCGCCATCAAGGCACTGAAGCTGTTTTGGTTTTTGTTTGTTTGTTTGTTCATGATTTGGAGGCCACAAACCATTCAATGCTCAGAGGTTCTCCTGGCTCTGCACTCAGGAATCACTCTGGCATGAAGGTGGGGCTGTATGGAGAGCCAAAGAAAGAACCAGGGGCCTGTGACAACAAACCAAGAGCACTAACCGCTCTGCTCCAATTGCAGCTGCCCGAACCGTTTGCTTGATCCTTAATGACCCTATACCTAACATTGAAGCCAAGAAAAGGGCTGGAAGTCTTAAGCGTGGGAAAAGTTGGGCACTGTAGTTCCGGAGAATCGCCACGAGATGGCAACGTGAGCTTTTCCGTCCCTCCCCAGGCCCGTTTCTCTAAGAATTTTCCACCCGTGGCTTTGCTTCAGTGTTAAGTATGGGGTCGTTAAGGATCAAGCAAGCCGCTTCCACAGGTGCAGCGGTAGGAGAGCCTGTGGGTGCTTGTCTTTCACTGCAGGAACCTGGGTTCGATTCCAGCCTTCAGATTTTTGTGGGGTACATAGCTGAATCTCCTCAGAGGTCGAGTGGGTTGATCCAGCTTTGTCTCTGGACCTCGAGGGGTGCAGAGGATTGAACATGACGTGGAACGAGCAAGGCAAAGTCATTTCTTTTTAGTTCTCTTCACTCTGAGCTAGAAAACTTCTGAAGCCACTTTGCTATGTCTGTGAATTATCAATTTAGAAATATTTCCTGTTACAGGCAACCCACACCCCACCACCCCACATTCAGAAGGTGCCCAACCCTCTTCCACAAGGTAGAGCAGCATGGGTATAGCAAGATACAGCTCAGAGACCTCGAGCTGGGGTGAGGGAATCCTCCAATAAGAGACTGAGAGTGTTTTGGTTTTATTTGGTATGTTCATGGTTTGGGGGCCACAAATCCAGCAACGCTCAGGGGTTCTCCTGGCTCTGCACTCAGGAATCACTCCGGCATGATGGTGGGACTGTATGGGGAGCCAAAGAAAGAACCAGGCTCCTGTGACTGTAAGCCAAGAGCTCTAACCACTCTGCTCCAATTGCAGCAACCCAAGCGGCTTGCTTGATCCTTAATGACCCTGTACCTAACATTGAAGCCAAGAAAAGGGCTGGAAATCTTAAGCATGGGAAAAGTCGGGCCACGGTAGTTTTGCTGAAACGCCACAAGATGGAGCTGTGGGCATCTCCGTTCCTCCCCAGGCCCGTTTCTCTAAGAATTTTCCACCCTTTGTTAAGCTTCAGTGTTAAGTATGGGGTCATTAAGGATCAAGCAAGCCGCTTCCACAGGTGCAGCAGTTGGAGAGCCTGTGGGTGCTTGTCTTTCACTTGAGTAGCCTGGGTTCGATTCTAGCCATCAGATTTCTGTGGGGTACATAGCTGAATCTCCTCGGGGGGTCGAGTGGGTTGCCCCAGAGCTTGCTCTCTGGACAACGAAGGGTACAGGGGTTTGATCCCACTCTGAAACGAGCAAGGAAAAGTTATTTTCTTTCTTTTTTGTTCTCTTTGCTCTGAGCAAGAAAACTTCTGAACCCACTTTGCTATGTCTGCGACCAAGCCATTTACAAATGTTTCCTGCTATGGGCAACTCACAGCCCATCACCCCACATTCTGAGGGTGCCCCAAACTGTTTTCTAAAAGGAGGAGCGGGACATAGAAGAAGATCCAACTCAGAATCCACAAAGTCGGGTGAAGGAAAGCGCCATCAAGGCCCTGAGGCTGCTTTGTTTCTATTTTTGGGGGGCTTTTTTTGTTTGTTTGTGATTGGGACCACACCCAGAGATGCTCAGGGGACACTCCCGTGTCTGCACGCAGGAATCCCACCGAACACGACTGGGGCACCATATGGAGAGCCAACGGATGGATGAAGGTCCTGTTGCAGGCAAAGGCAAGGGTTCTAACCCCTCAGCTACCGCTGAGCCGGCTGAAGCTGCGTGATCCTTAATGACCCCATACCTAAGACTGAAGCAACCTAAGGAAGAAAGTTTTTAAGAGAAACGTCTCTTGGGAGCAACGGGAACGCTCCATATCGCCATCTTGTGGTGTTTCGGTGGAACTGCCGCGACCCGACTTTCCCGTGCTTAAGATTTCCAGCCTTAAAAAAAAAAAAAAAATTTCCAGCCTTTGCTTGGCGTCAGTGTTGAGTATGGGGTCATTACGGATCAAGCAAGGCACTTGGGCTGCTGCAGCGGGAGCAGAGCAGTTAGGGCTCTTGCTGCAGTCACAGGCCCCTGGTTCTTTCTGTGTCTCTCCACACAGCCCCACCATCAGGCAGGAGTGATTCCTGAGTCAGAGCCAGGAGAACCCCTGAGTGTGGCTGGGTTTGTGGCCCCCAAACCATGAACAAACCAAATAAAAGCAAAAGAGCATCAGAGCCTTGATGGCGGATTCCCTCACCCCAACATGGGGTGTTCTGAGACGTTTCTGGCTGCATCCATGCCTCCTCTTCCCTGTAGAGGAGTGTTGGGGCACCCTCAGAGCAAAGTGGTTTCAGAACTCTTCATGTTCAAAGTGAAGAGAACAACAACAAAATCATCTTCCCCTGGTCATGGCTGACCAGGTTCAATCCCAGGTAGTCAGTGGCCCCCAGAACCCTGCGGGCCCACACCATAGTTCCCCACCTCCCAAAAATCATCGCTGCCAGAGCTATAGTACAGTGGGTAGGGCATTTGCCTTGCATTCAGCCGACCCTGGTCCAATTCCTGGCATCCCATATTGTCCCCCAAGCACCACCAGAAGTCATTCCTGAGTGCAGAGCCTGGAGTAACTCCTGAGTATCTCTGGGGGTGACCAAAAAGAAAAAAATCCTAGGCAGAATTGATGTATTTAGAATTTCCAGGAAAGGATTTGCCCAATCTTAGGCTCATTATTCCTGTGTTAATTAAAATTCTTCTTAACACACCCCCAGTTCCTCTGACAGCAAATACCTTCACCCCAGACATCTGCATGCCAGGGTTGAATCTGGTCTCTGCCACCCTCCTTTTGGAGAACAGGAGATATGGGACTTCTCATGTGTCCAGGAACCCCAAAACTCTCTCAGGAAGGAAGATGGCACCTTCAGCAATGTGGGGTGCTGGGGTGTGTGGCTGAGGGGTTGGAGACCTTGTGAACTGGGTTGGTTTGGAGGGATGGTCCTGCAGCAAGGCACAGCCTCTCGTGTCACCCTGTTGGCTCCCGGCAGCTGGCTCTGGAGCACTGCTCACTGGGTGTCCCTCCATGCAGAGTGAGTGGGTCGAGCCCCAGGCAGCATGGAACCCCGGACACAGTTCATCAGTTTATTCTCTGACCCGAGGCCCAGCAGGGTACGGGAAGATGCTGGACTCTCTCATCCCCTCCAGCCCTGGGTGGGTGTAAGCGAGTTGAATACACCAGAGGCGACTCCTCTTGGCCCACGGATGCCTCGAGAATGAAGGCAGCATCATTGGGATCCAGGGTCACCCCCAACACCCACTCCACCCCACCTGGTCCACACCTCCTGATTTGGCCCGGTGATGGGGGAGCGGGTCGAAGGCAGGGGTGGGGCAACATCTGCAGTGGGGCTGAGGCAGTGGGGGGGCCCACACAGCTCCACCAGGGGACTCAGTTCCTTCTGGAGTCGGACTTTGGTTCCTACACTCGGGGAACCCCCTGGCCTGCTCCCCCAAATGTCAGGGGAAGCCAACGCGCAGTCTCTGGTGAACAGGAGGGAATCCAATGGCCATCAAGGAGGTCCAGAAGCACCAGAGTTTTGGGGGGACAGGTCGGGAGGCAGGGGGCCCGGATGATGGCACAGGGGGGAGGGCACACAGTCTGCACACAGCAGACCCGGGTCGATTCTCAGCATTCCCCTGAGCATAGCCAGGAATAATTCCAGGAGGCAGAGAAAGGAATCAGCCCTGAGCATCACATCGCAGGTGTAGCCCAAAGAGAAAAAGAAGAAAATGATCTTCCTACACACACACACACACACACACACACACACACACACACACACACACACACACACACACTTAAAAAAAATTCCAGATTAGCTTCTCGACTCTGAGCTTCTGCAGACTCTGTTCCTGCTGCTGTCACATTTGTCCCTGTGCCCAGTCACTGACCCCAATCATTGCTCAGACCTCTGTCCTCAGTCAGGCTGCACCTTGCCCCTGAGGGGTCTGCGGGTCCCTCTGGCCCACCTGCGTCCCAACGCCGGGACTGACCTTCTTCCATGGTTGGAAGGAGCTGCACCAGCTTCCTGGCTTCTCCCTGGACCATGAGGCCCGTTTCACCTGAGGGACACAGGGGGTCAGTGAGCACAGGCTCTGGGCGCCTCCCACCAGCATCGGTATTTTGTCAGAGGTTGGGGTAAGGGTCAACCTCCTAAGCAGTGCTCAGGAGCTTGGGGCCCCTCCTGGTGAGAGTTGGTTGCTCGGGCCTTGAGGTGCTGAGGGCCGCCAGGGCCACACCTGTGTGTGGGGACGAGGCAGTGCCCTGGACCTAAACTTGGTCATTGCAGGGGCAAGGCCTGCGCCCGCCTCCTGAGCTGCCTCCCCAGTCCCAGGCTTTGACTGTGTGTGCTCTGGTGGCAGAGGTGGTGGGAAGGCATTCAAGTGTCCCTCATAGCCCTGAGCACCACGGGATGTGGTCTCCAAATCCAAAGCAAACCCCTAAAAGTGGCCGAATATCTATTTTGCTTCCGGCTTCCTGCTGGTTCTGGGTTGCTGGAGGTCTGACCTTCCAGCACTTTCTAATCTGCAGCCACTGGGTAAAAGCAGAGGCACTCTTAATTGGATAAACTTTTCTTTGGTTTTGTTTTAGGTGATAGATTCATTCCTGAATCTGTAGGGTTTTGACAGATGAATGAACCACTTCCACACTAAATTCAAATGCTTAAGAGGTAAATTTATTATACATGTAAGTCAGCCAAGGGAAAGGAAACAGTCCATTGCCCGCCCCAAAGTCCAAGCATCTCCTTCTGCCCGTGTACGACGTCACTTGTCCTGTCCCTCGATGGCCGGTCCTGAGTACGGTGGCCTGGTCCAGTCCCTCGCCGTCTGCTCGTCTCCAGTGCACGATGGCCTGGTCTTGTCTCTGCACCTTTCTTTGTCCTGGTCTGAAATCTGTCCCCTGTGTCCCCCCGGTTGGGCCCTGCCGCTGCTCTCGCTGGGCCTGTCCGGGACTGTCCCCCACAAGTTCCCTGGCCCCTGAGCTTCCCGTCGTCTCTACTCACAGTCACGTACACGTGGGCGCGGACCTTTGCTACCCTGCTCTCTCTGTGACCGGGGTGAGGGGCAAAGAGAGTGTTGCCCAGCTCGGGAGAGCAGGGGGTGTTCCTGTTACTTGCTACTTTGTCCCCTCCCCCCTATCCCGCCCCAGGTCTCCATGAACTGTTGTGATAGGATAATATTACAGCAAGCAAGACTGAAAACAAACCATTAAAGCAATAAGTTGTCCTGGTGGCTTCAACCTTCCTCACCTATACACATACAATCCACAGGCAGCTGCTACCCACAATTCCTTTCAGGATCAAGAGCAAAGTTCCATCTTCTGAATGGAATTCCTGCTGACAAAGGGGGCGCTGAGTTCTTTGGGGGCCCCGCATTCCCTGACTAGGGTGGGACCATGAACTTGACCCTATTTACAGCAGCTGAGCCAGTTGACCTGACAGCGAGCAGGTCAGATGCTCTCTGGAGTTGCAGGACTCGGGGCGACAGGCAGAAGGAGGGGAACTGAGGTAAGTAAAGTAACTGATGAAGGGTAGAACACTGGGAGATCAGAAGTCAGTTTGTGGGGGAACTTGGCCAAGTGCAGGAGCCAGGACCCCTCAGGGGGCTGGAGCAAGTGTCTCTGGACTCTAATGAGCCGGGAGCCCGGGTGTCCTGGGGCTTGTTGGGGAGCACAGATCTCTCAACTCTGACATATGCACCCCCAAAGTTAGTCCCTGGGGCCAGAGGGACAGTACAGCGGGTAAGGCATTTGCCTGGCACACAGTCAGCCTGAGTTGGATCCCCCTCGAGCACCCCGGGAGTAATCCTTGAGCTGGGAGCCAGGAGTTACCTCAGAGCACGGATGGTGTGGCCCCAAAACAAACATCAATCAAACCCTATTCTTTATCCACTCAAAATGGAAATGACTGAGGAAAGGAGAGTCTGCGAGCATTGTGGGGGTCCTTGATAGCCTCCCCTGGTGAGATTGGGGTACAGGGAAAGTCACCCTCCATTTCTCCATACCCTTGGGATAACGCTTGACGTTTCCTCCCACTTAGGATGGGGCGGGTGCCCCCACTATCTGCCTCAGTGGGTAAGGCCTTGACTGAGTTTGCTGCTGTGCCCTTTGGATGACCTTTGTGCTCCCTGACCTGCCTGCCCTCTTGTTCCCTAACATCCCAGGATGTGACTGCCACCCTTTGGGGTCTCCACGCAAAACTTTGAGCTGTCTTAAGGAGCTGAGAGCCACACCCGGGGGGACTGTCCTTAGCAGAAGCCCTTCTGTCCTTCCAAATGACAGTGTGGCAGTAAGGAGAATATATACTCATACAGTTGTAGACCAAAAGACAAAAAATAATTTTTTTCTGAACTCTTTTTAAAAGGAGAAACCAAGGGCTGAGGGTGGGGAGTAGGAAGAGGCAGACTAGTCTATATTATTATTTAGTTGGTGTACAACATCCCATAATCTCAGGCCTTGCTAGGCTTAGGTGTAAACATTGTTTTTCTGCTACTGTTACTTTAACCGACTATACTTCCGATTATGTAACTGACTTTTATACTGTTTCTGTTGACTAAGTTAATTTGCATATTCTGCCTATGTGACTGAATATCATTGGTTAAAACATCTGCTAGTTAACAAAAGGGGCCGAACAGGCTGCTCTCCACTCCCAGGCACACCACAGTCCAAAAAACTCTGGAGACAGTTATGTGATCCTCTCAGAAAACATATATTTCTTTCGTGTGCATATCTTAAATGACTCTGACTGTCTAACCAAACCTTACTGCGACATATGTTGCAACAATCATTAATTTTTTATGATTTACAAGTTTATTCAAGAACTTATTCAAATTATTCAGAATGGCTCTAGCAGGAGTTCTGGGATCCTGCCCCTCTATGCCCCTCTCCCTTACCCCACGTAAATGCACAGCCAGGATCTCCCTGCACTCACTTCGGTGTGCTTGGTAAAGGGTCCCACGGCTTTCGTCCAAGCCACCCCACGATGCATTTTGCTCCCCGGGGCCCTGTGTGTGCTCCAGAGGCATATTGGGAAAATCCCTGAAAGCCTCGCCTACCATATTTCAGAGCGCCCTGTTCTGCCTCAACTATATGCCAGAGGCTCCTGGGTGGAGCCAAGCATGCCCGTCCCCCACCCGATATGCGGCTCCTCCAGGCTCATGCAAGTGAAGGTCATCGGTGGAGCCCTTCCCAATCGCTCTGAGTTTCCCTGGACAGACACAGCCGAGCAGCCCTAGCCTCACCCCTGCAACTGCACCCCATCCAGGTGAGAGCAGTCCGCAACCCTCAATAGTGATCCAAAAAAAGAAAAAAGAAAAAGAATAAGACAGCAGATAGTAAAGTGCACAGGCACTTACTTGCCTTCCAGCTGGGTTCAATCCCCAGCACTCCTGAGCACTGTCAGGACTGATCCCTGAGCACAAAGCAAGTGTGGCCCCCAAACAAAAACAAACAAAACCCAACAGCCCCTTGTGTGTGTGCAGAAATCACAAGAGCCGAGCCGGTCCCACCCATACCCCCTAACTCCATCCCACCCAGACAGAGTCCTGCCTGCAGGAGGAGGACCCCCGTACCTCACCTGGCACCTCTTACACTGACACCTGTTCCCCCCCACACTCTGGCTGCCGGGGTTGCCTGAGTGGAACCAGCAGAGCAGGATAACCCACCTGTACCCCTCCCCGAAAGCACACGAGGAGGGAAACCCCCTGCTGAGCAGTTTCTGAACCCCTTGACACGGCCCTCTGCACACTTGGGTGACAGAGTGAGCTGGCCCAAGCCCCATCTGGATCCCGTGAAGGATCTGTGCGTGTGAAGGACCCCAACGACATCATCATTTTCAAGGCCACAAATTCCCAGTGCCCTGTGAGCGACCACGGGTGGCGGCGCGGAGCCTGAACCAGACTGACCTCCCACCCCAAAGCCTTCCTAGAGCACTTGAGTGACGGGCCCCTGTGTCCTTCACCACCCCTCCCCCCAGGCTGTTTATGAAACGTTCTTCCCACTGCCCTGTGTTCGCTGGACACATCACAAGGGGCCAGTCCCGGCCCACCTCTCTCCTGTCCCATGCATCGTGTGCAAGAAGAACCCAACACCCTCGTGGGACCCACAGTGAGATGTATCTCTCTCACCGTGAGCGGAACTGGCAGAGCTGACACCAACCCAGGTGCCGTGAAGGAAGCACCCACACCCTCGCCAGAGCCATTTCTTGTTTGTTTGGGGGCCACACCAGGCGATGCTCAAGCCTGACTCCTGGCTCTGCAGTCAGTCAGGACTCTGGCTCGAGATAAAATGGGATGCCAGGAACTGCAGTGCAGTTGGTCACGTGCCAGGTAAACGTCCTACCCACCGTGCAATCTCTCTGGCCCTTCAACTGCCGCCCCCCTTTTGTCAATAAAACAAAAACACAGGGCTGGAGACAAATGGTTCGCGCATTGCACGTGGCTAGCCCGCATGAGCTATGGCATGCTAGGTGGTCCCCAGAGCCCACCAGGAGTGATCCCTGAGTGAACAGCCAGCCCCGAGCACCACCGGATATGGCTCAGAAGAATAAAAATGATAAGAAAAAAGCTGTAAAAGGAACCTTTCGTGCACAGGTGGTGCTGGGACAGAGCAGACCCCCTCCAGCCCCAAATGGATCCCACCCAGGTGCCTGCAAGAGGGACCCCAACGCCTCTGCTGGAACCTAAGACCCTCTTTCCGCCGCGCTCTGTGCTGGTCTGAGCTGAGTGGTCTGGCCTGAGCCGTGCCCAGCTCCGCAGCCCACTCGTGTGCAATCCGGGTGCGCGTGAGGGAAGGACCCCAACTCCTTCGCCAGAGCCACATTGGGAAACAGTTTCCACCCAAGTGCTCTGTGAGCACAGCGCTGGACCCACACGTACACACATGTGCCTCCATATGTGCCAGTAAGTTCCGAGCCATCACCTATTATGTATTTTGTTAATTAATTATATATTGTTGGGCAGTTACTGCCACAAATAACGATGCTCAGGGCTGACTCCTGGCCCTACACTCAGGAATCACGCCTAGTGGTGCTCAGAGGACCCTGTGGGATGCCGGGAACCGAACTCGGGTTGGGTGTGTGCAAAGCCAGACATAAAGTACCCGCCAAAGTACCCGCACGACTATCGCTCAAGCCCCCTTGCCATAACCGTGTCCGAACTCTCTTCTCCCCCATGCTCTGTGGTTTGCTGGACTGGCTCAGTAAGGCCCCCGAACCCCCCCAAGGACCCCTCTCAGGATGCTGAGTGCAGCGGGGCTACCTGAGCGGAACTGGTAATAGTCCATCGTCCAATGGTATCCCAGACTGAGGAAAGGACCCCGACAATCAGGACAGAGGCGTTTCGGAACAAAATTCTGCATTGGTTTGTATGTTAATTTTATAAATAAAAGGAGGTTGAACAGGCGGCTCTCCAGCAGGCCATAACACAAAACCTCCGGAGGCAGTCCTGTGATCCTACCCCAAAAATATATATTTATTCTCCGAGTAAAGTGCCTCTGACTCTCTGGTAAAATTGCAACATTGTTGCAACATATTGCAGGGCCAGAGCCAGTCCAGACTGAGTGTCCAGCTGCATCCCACTGCGGATGGCCGGGAGGACCCCGGCACCCCAATCTCACCCGCACTCTAGGTGCTGCAGTGGCCAGACTTGAGCCAACCCCGGCTGGGCACCCCACAACTCTGCACTCCAAGTGCAAGTGACTGAAGCACCCCAAAGCCCTGGGCAGAGCCTTGTTGGAAAGGATTCCCCCACCCCACCCTCAGTAATCTGAGCACCTGAGGGCCACCTAAGCAGAGATGGTGCTTTCCAATCCTCAGCTGTGCCCACCACAGCCAGGGACATGCGGGAGAAGCTTCTCCGTGCCCGCCCAGGGCCGCTAAAGATGCCCTCTGAGCACCTGTGTGTCCACTGGAAAAAAACTGCCTGTTGGAGGAGATCCCAGCCCCCACCCCAACACTATCCTGTCAGCTGTGTGCAAGGAAAAGATCAAGACCCCTTTGCAGAGACTCCCTGACTCAGTGCTCTTAGGGTCCTGGGGCCCCATGCCAGCCGGGCAGCTGCGCTCTGGGTTGAGAGAACACTCTGGTGCCCTAAAGTCTTTACTCCTGCCCCATCTGGGGCTCCAGGGAGTGCAGAGCACGTGTGTTCATAATTCCAAGCTCAACTGGGACTGAAGAGCAGTTGTCAGTTGAGTCAAAGAGAGTAAGTAGGAGCAGAGTTGCTCAGCAAAGGCTACAGAAGAGCTGAATATAAAAAGTATGTGGTGTGTGTGTATGTGTGTTTGTGTATGTGTGTGTGTGTGTAGACCTTAGAATTGTATTAAAGTTAATTTGTTTGTGCCAATATTGGCATTCCTGATCTTAGCATCCACCACTATTTCACTTCACCTCAAACAAATCCAACTTTTTTTGCTTTTCCTTTGTGCAGGGGTCTGGACCATGTGCCAGAAATCCAATCTGGGTCTCCAGTGTGCAGAGCACGTGTGTTCCAGCCCACAGAGCCATCTCCCTGGCCCTAAACAAAGACTAATAATTCTGTCACTCAGGGCCACTCAAGAATTTTTTGTTCAAAAAGCAGAAGAAAACTAAGGACAATTCCATTGAATTACACAACAAGAATTACAGAATAAGAATTGAGTTGCACAAGAAACCCAATTGGGAACCTAGAGACATAGAGTTATCGCTTGCCCCAGTGGATGAAGGAGAAGTCACAGAAGACCTTAGAGCTCATCCAAGGAAATGAGAGTAAGGCCAGTGGCAGAAAACCAAAGCCCTGGGCAGAGTCATGTTGGGAAGGATTCCCCTGGCCCCACCTGGCCCCATCTGAGCACTTGAGGGCCACGTAAGCAGAGACAGTGCTGCCCAACCCTCACCTGTGCCCACCACAGCCAGGGACATGCAGGGGAAGCTTCCCCGTGCCCTCCCAGGTCGCTAAGGATGCCCTCTGAGCATCTGTGTGTCCAGCGGGGCAAATCGTCGGGCAGAGCAGATACTGACCCCCCAACCCCCAACACTATCCTGTCAGGTGTGTGCAAGTGAAAGATCAAAACCCTTTGCAGAGATTCTCTGACTCGGTGCTCTTGGGGTCCTATGCAAGTTTAGCAGCACCGCTACGTGTTGAGAGAACACTTTGATGCCTGAAATCTTCACTCCTGTCCAATTTGGCTACAGTGTACAGAGCATGTATGTTGCAGCCCACAGAGCCATCGCCCTGGCCCTAAACAAAGACTAAGAATTCTGTCACTAGGGGCCACTCAAGAATTTTTTCTCAAAAAGCGGAAAACAACACAACACCATTGAATTGCACAACACAGACCCAATTGGCAACCTAGAGACATAGAGTTATCGCTTGCCCCAGTGGATGAAGGAGAAGTCACAGAAGACCTTAGAGCTCATCCGAGGAAATGAGAGTAAGGCCAGGGTCAGAAAATCAAAGGTTATGTCATTGAGTTGAACAAGAACCCAACTGGGAAGCTCGAGACTCAGAGCTATGGCTATCGCTTGCCCCAGTGGATAAAGGATAATTCAAAGACATTTCAACTTACTCAGGAAAGTGAGCATACGCCCAGTGTCAGGGTTGGATGGAGCAGAAGGAAAGAGCATCTTCCAGGAGGGGGAGGCCTTGTCTCTCATGGATCCTTCTACTCAGGAGGGAAATGGTTGAGAAAGACGTGACTGCTTTGGAATGAGAATGTTTCACACTAGAGTTTGAGTTTCTTTCTCTTTTCTTTTTCATTTTGGGTCACACCCAGTGATGCTCAGGGGTTCTTCCTGGCTCTGTACTCAGGATTCACTCTTGGCGATGCTCAGGGGGTCCCGTGAGCAGTCGAGGATCAAACCCTGGTTGGTCACATGGAAAGGGAAAGCCCCTCATGCTGGCCTTTGCTCTGGCTTGGGCTGTGACTGCTGATCAGGCCTAAGCACTATTACCCCTTCCTGGGCAGCCTGGGGCTTGTCATGGAGACAAAGCGAGAGGATCACTGGTTTCCTGGGAGGCGCTGCAGCTGCTGGGAGCACCCCAAGACTGCAAGTCCTTGAAGCTGGAGTTTCCCCCTCCTAGAACCCAAGTCCTGGCCTTGAGGAAAGGCACGCTGGTGACATCTGACACTGAACGAAACCCAATTAGAGCTTGAGGCAGGTCCCCAAGGCAGTGCGTGATCTGAAAGCTGTCCTAAGACCCACTGTGCACAGGGAACTTCCACTTCTTCACAGGGAACACCCCTTCCTGGAACCTGTTTGAGACATTTGTGGAGGGAGGTTGTTTTGTTGTATTTTGGGATTCATGTTTTCTTGGAGTGGGGGAGGTGGAGTGTATACCCCGAAGTGCTCAGGACTCCTGGCTCTGTGCTCGGGTGGCTCAGAAGACCCTACAGGATGCTGGGGATGCAACCTGGTCAGCCACATTGAGGCCAGCACCCTACCCGCTCTACTGTACTCACACCAAGTTATCCTTCTCGTTTTCTCTAATTTTTTTCCTGTTTGTTTATTGGGGGGCCACACCCAGCTATGCTCCTTGTTTGAGCAACTTGAAGTCACTGTTCGGTTGCTGGGTGGAGAACAGACCTGTCAGGTCAAGCAGTTCTGGTCCGTCCAAGAGCCCCTGTTGCGCTTCCTTGTCAGGACCTGGACTGAGCAGGAGCTCTCATCTCCAGGGAGAGGGAACTCAGGGAGACTCCCCCTGCCCGGAGCCGTCCCTTGGGAGGTGGGAGGCTGTGAAAATCCCCACTCAGAGGCCCAGGAACTGCTCCTCGACTCAGCCCAGCACCTGTTTCTCAGGTGGGGTCACAAACTGCCCTGGATCCGAAGCAGCCACAATCCCGAGATGGAAACAGATATTGGGCCCTTGAAATTTTCTCTCTACTCAATGGGGCACCGAGGGGAAAAAGCTTCTGTTGGACCTGGACCCCCACCAGTGCAGGGCTGAGAATACAGAGCCCGGTGGTGGCGTCATGCATCAGGGACCAGCAGCCACCAGACCTGCAGCCTCTGGGCAGCGCTGCAGACTCACCCCTTCCCGAGGCCGCCTGAAGCCTGCTAGATCCCAGGCCTTGGGGGCAGTAGCCAAGGCTGGACTTGAATCACCTTAGGCAGCATCTGAAATCACCCCCTGGCAGAGATGGAAGCTTCTAGGCAGAGACTAAGGGAAGCACTGGACATTTAAAACTTCTCTCATAGCAGAGCAGAACCAAAAATGCCAATTCTTTTTGTTTGGGCACAGATTTGACACTTGTTGCTTTTCTTAAGAAAATAAACTTTACCACTTGCTCAGAAAACGCAAAACCTAAGTGAACCATTCTCTCTCCTCCCTAGGAGAGACCCAGATCAACATCTCCTTTGTAGAGATTAGGCACCATTCAGGGTTTTCTTTGAAAACCAAAGCCCTAAGTTACTGCCTATGTATTCCCTAGTGAACAGAAAGATACAAATCTAAGACATTCATGAAAACAGCAAAACCCACATCAACCACTTTTTCTGTTAGAACCGAGACCCAAATGACCACCTTTGCACGGATGCAGGAATAACGCCACTCCTTTGGAAAAGAACCAAAGTAGCCAGTCTTCTTTACAGGGAGATTAAAAAAAAAATGAAGTAAACATCTTTAAAATCTCATTTCCCATTCCCCCAACTTCTTGTTGGTGAGGCCTAGAGCTGCTGCCATTTTAAACTATTTTCTAGATATATCCCTCGGGGCAACAACTTGGTTGTCAATACTGCCTTCCTTGAACAAGGCCCTTTGTCACATCCTGAATCCAGTGCACTTCTTCCCCACCCCAAGGATTTCATGAAACCACAGCGAGATCAGGAGCTGCTAAGGCACTTGCCTGGAACAGAGCTGACCCCGGATCCATCCCCAGGATCCATAGGGGACCCTGAGCCAGCCAGGAGTGATCTCTGATTGCAGAGCCAAGTCAGCCTTGAGCACCACTCAGTGGATAGCCCAAAAACCAAACTTTGAAAAACCACAGAACGAAATAGCACAATCGTCATCCTTGTCCCAGAGAATTTTCCCCCCAGGATCCTGCAGTGGCCACTGAAGTGGGCTTTTCCTGAGGGCATTCATTCTGAGTTGTGGGGTAAGACAGACCCGATGACTCAATTTTCCATCTGTCTAGCGAGCTCAACCTTGCGGTGTTCTCACGTTCAAGGTTTGACACTGGGCTGTCTGATGTGGGAACGAAAACTGAGATGGGGCTGAGGCTGGGATCACGGCACCCAGCTGAAGAGGAGAAGGAGAATACAGAGGATAGTTGGGGATTCTGGCTGTTTCTCAAAGGCGACCATATCTGTGCTCATCTGGGGGTTCTTTGTCTTCCATGTTGGCCAATTTATGTCGGACCGAACTGACAAAGTCCAAGTTTTTCTTCCCCCACTTCTCGGTTTAAAGAGGGCAGGGAAAGTGCTACCTTGGAAGTCCTGCCCTTGCTTTTCTCTGCGGTGATGACACAGGTCACTATGTTCAAGTCCACTGTCTCTCTGGTCTGCATCCAAAAGTCCCTGAGGGATGGTCAACTCCAGACACCAAGACATTGTCCCACAACAGTGGATTTGTCCCTCGGCATGTGGTTCCTGAGGACTGCATGAAAGAACTGCAGATAGAATTAAGAAGCTGAAGCAGCGCGAGATCACAGTGCAATTCCCTGAAATGCTCCAGCTCCTGGAGGGACGGGCGCCGGAAGCCTGTGTGATGGAAACCTAATCATGCAGTTTTGTAAGGGTCTATCTCACAGTGATTCAATTCGAAGGAAAAAAATCAAAAGAAGAGATCCAAATCACATAAATTTTAAAATAATAAATGAACAATTTAAAACAAATAAACAATTCAGGTCCTTTCCTGATTTCAGGTTTCTCTATCCACCTCCAGGTGGCTGTGATGTCACCTGCTGCCAGATGCCCCGTCTGCTTTAGTATGTCGTTTGTCTGGTGCCTGTCACCTGCCAGCCTCCTGGTTGGATGTCTACGATGCTGTCAGTTCAGCCTCTCCAGTTCCTGCTCTGGCATCTGCAGCTGCAGTCCTGTCCTCTGTGTCTCCTCGGTGGCCCCGCTGCACCGAATCTGTCCCTGCAGTTCCCATTCCCTATGGCTTTGTACCAGCCACAAGCACTGGGGCAGAACATTTGCTAGTCCTGCAGGAGCGGGGAAGGATGGCCGGCTTGGGGGCTGCCTGTCACCAGCTGCCATATCTCACCCCCTCCCGCCCCCCAAGACCTACTTGTACCTAATTTGTCTTCTGCGGGCCAGGTTGAAAGTGACTGGTTAAAGGAACGAAGTGACCTGGCACCGACTCACCTCCCCTTCTCACTCCACTCACACCATCGCAGTCGTAGTCGGGGCGGCCTTGGCCGTCACAAGCCCGTCAGCCTCTGTCAAACCTTGACAGAGCAATGGCAAATGCCTGCAGTGGCGACAGAGGGTAGCTGTATTCCAGCACGAACTGATTCTTGATACCGTGCTCAAGCTGCTTGACCACACGGGAAGCTGGGAAGGAAAGACATGAGGCCATTAGGACACGGTGTAGGTGGGCTGGAGGAAAGCCTGTATTGAAGGGACAGAAACAAAATCTCAGGCTGGAGCCATATGACAGCAGATAGGGCATTTTGCCTTGCGCGCGGCAGACCTGATTTGGATCCCTGGCATGCCATAGGGTCCCCCAAGGCCCACCAGGTTTGATTCCTGAGAACAAAGAAGGAGTAACCCCTAAGTAGGGCCAAATTTGGCCCAAAAATCAAATAAGAATGAAAAAGAATTCTCCTCTACACATTTATTCATAAGCAGGTTACTCTGAAATGGGAAACCTGAAAGATGAGAGGAGAGAATCTCTAAATCTCGGCATGCCTCAGCACAAACTAGGAGAAATTCAAACTAGGAGAGAGACCTGTGGGGAGGGTGTTTGCCTGGCATGCAGATGAACCTGGTTTGATCCCGGCATCCCATAGGGTCCCATAAGCACCACCAGGAGTGACTCTGTGCAGAGTGCGGAGCTAGGATGAACCCCTGAGCACCTCCAGGTGTGACCCAAAAAGCAAAGAGGGAAGGTCACACTGGTGGTATTGGTGTTGGAACACTGTATACTTGAAACAACTGTATTATGAGCAAACTTGTAAGTCACGGTGTTTTAGTAAAATATATTTTAAAAATCAAAAGGTAACCAAATAATAAATCATTTTTTCTACATTTGTAAAGAACTGTACAAGAAGGGTTAAAAATTATATTTTTTACCAGAATACTCTTTGCTAGTAATGCTATTATTATTATTATTATTATACATATTAATAGAATGGAAGTTAGCCTGGTTTTGGATTTGGTTTGGGGGGTCACACCTGGAGGTACTCAGGGGTTAGTCCTGGCTCTGCACTGAGGAATCACTCCTGGCAGGCTCTGGAACATATGGAATAGCAGGAATTGAACGTGAGTCAGCTACATGCAAGGCAAGTGGCTTACCCACTGTACTATCACTCCAGCCCTGAAAGTGACCTATTTTAAAAACATGCATGGTTCGTTTGTGGAATATATATATATATATATATATATATAATGTATAAAAGTAATATCCAAGAGTTGCATGTCCTTCTCTCCCAGAGGAGAGCCTAACGTGACACTTGCCATAACCATGCTGCCAGACCCCACGCCAGGCTGTTTCATTCAGGGCGCCCCAGAGGGGATGGGGGAGATCCACCCCCACCCCAAGGGACCCAGCCCCAGCAGCCATAAATGTCCAGAAACAACTGCCGCCCTGCTCACAGCCACTCTCCACATGCTCGAGGCAAGCCTCACGCATGAGTGAAACTATTCCTGGACCACCCGGTTGCATTTGCAACTGTGCGACACTTCAAGCCACACACCACCAAGAGTACTCCAAGAGTACTGCACCACACTTGATGGGGTTCAAAGTAGGAGGCAACTAATCTTAAGAGGGAAATAGGATAACATTGAAAAAAATATACGTAGGATAACATTGGTTTGTCATTTCTGCCCCGCCACAGGGAACTTAGGTTTATTGGGTTACTCCCATACAGTGCTCCCATTCCTCTGTGTTTCTTTGTAACCTCATTCTTTTTTTATTTTTTTTATTTTTTATTTTTGCTTTTTGGGTCACACTCAGCGATGATCAGGGGTTACTCCTGGCTTTGCACTCAGGAATTACTCCTGGCGGTGCTTGGGGGACCATATGGGATGCCGGGGATCGAACCTGGGTCGGCCGCGTGCAAGGCAAACGCCCTGCCCGCTGTGCTATCGCTCTGGCCCCTCATTCTTTTTTTAAAAAAAATTTTTTTTGCTTTTAGGGTCACATCCGGCGATGCACAGGGGTCACTCCTGGCTCTGCACTCAGGAATTACTCCTGGCGGTGCTCTGCTTTGGGGCAGGGGCTGGGGTTCAGGATGGAAACATCTGAAATATGTTGGTGGGACGGTGCAACAGTGGTGAGATAGTGTTTGAATATTAGCTGTAATCAAATATTGTGAAGTACTTTATAAAATAACAAAAATAACAAAAAAACCCGCTCAATCATGTGAAGTAGTTCTCAAGTAGTTCTCAAGTAGTTCTTAACATTCTCAAGCATTTCTCTCCTCAGGAAAAGTTGGTAGTTGGGGACATGGGACCACATCTGGCAGTGCTCAGGCTATTCCTGACCTGGTGCTCAGAAGGACTCAAGAATAAGATGTGGGCCAGATAATCTCATCAAAAGCAACGATCCAGAGACTCATTGTCTTTCTCTCTTGGAAAACAGCATAAAACAACACACGCCCTAGCCATGCTGCTGGACCTCGGCACCAGGCTGCTTCATTCAGGGTACCCGGGAGGGGGCGGGTGAGGCCCCTCCCCGCCCCAAGGGACCCAGCCCTGACCACCAAAATCCTGTATAGCACAACCACACAATATCACACACCTCATACCACTATATTCCATAAGTAGCACACCACATTAGATGGGGTTTAATTTCACAACATATCAATAATCTCTTATAGAAGGGATTAATGGCCCTTGGGTAAAATACAATAATCTTCACACACTCTCCCCTAATGAAAGCTTTTGGGAGCATTTTCAGTGGTTTATTCATAACAAACAATAGAAATTAAACTATTTCGGTTCTGCTTTGGGGCAGAGGTTGGGGTTGGGGATGGAAACATCTAAAATATGGTGGCGGGAAGGTCTAATGGTGTTGGAATTGGTGTTCAAATATTAAGTGTAATCAAATATTGTCAACAACTGTATAAATGTAACATACATTTTTAAAAAAATAGTTTTTAAAAAAAGAATCAGATGTGCCCTAATTGGTCCTTAGTGATTTATTTTCTGTTCCTTCTATTTGCCGTTCTCAAAGCTTTGTTGGAATAAACAATATAAAGTAAAATGCTTGAAACAAGTAACTATTTTCCACCCCGAGCCTTTCTGTATTGTATTTTGATCTCTTACTGGGGAGCAATGGCAGTGCCTGGTGGTAGGGTCACCCTCTCGGGTAAACTCCCGAGGTACGGGTCCAAAGGTCTGGGGTGCACTTCAGTATTCAACTTCAGTGTTGGGGGCCACCAAGCTTGGTGCTTCTGACGCCACACTCAGCGGTGCTGACACGGGGAGGGAGTAATAAAGGGAGCCCGCGTTGGAAGTTGGGGTCTTTTGCCAGCCTGGCCTCACCCCAGCCCGTTGAGGCATTGCCCAGGCGCATGGCGATGTTTCAAACCCATTTAAGGGGCTGGAGCTTTAGCCCAGCGGGTAGGGCGTTTGCCTTGCACACGGCCAACCCGCGTTCCATTCCCAGCATCCCATATGGTCCCCTGAGCACTGCCAGGAGTCATTCTTTAGTGCATGAGCGAGAAGCATCACTGGGTGTGACCCCCCCAAAAAAATCCATTTCAAATTCAAACATAAACCAAGTTATCAGCGTTCATTTTAGGCGTGAAGAATGTATTTGCTACAGTTGAAAGAGCATCAATTGAAGCTTCTCCCGAGTCAAATGAAGATACAAGACACACCGTTTCCCTTAAATCCAGACATCCCGATTAAAATATAAAAAGCTGACATCACCGCACTAGAGTAGGGAATCAGGCTGGGCTCTGGACTCCAGAATCGCGACTAAGTTAAATCACTAACTTAAAAATAACCCAAGTGAAATTCTAAGAAAATGACAACGTTTTAATATGATATCACTCAATTCCCCTCCCTTGCCCCCCATGAAGTCGTCATAAACAAGAAATTGACAAACACGTCCCTGAATCGGAAATTTCTCAGGTTCTCGCTTTCTCAAAAGAAGGGTGGGACACCGTTGGGTAGAGCATGACAAGAAAGATTACCCCCCAAAAAAATTTTAATTAAATTAAATTTTTTTTTTAAAAAAGAGGCTCCCTAACTCGGGGCATTGAGCACTGTGAACCAGACAGTTTTGAGCAGGAGATAATTGCTGGACAGGCGAGAAACGGGCGTTTCACCCTGGGTTCTCAGTTCCGATTCTGGCAACTGCCCCCCACAGCAAAAGCATTTCAGACACACACCCCTCCCCGGGGAGACTCACCCTGACCAAAGGGTGGCTCTACCTGGACTTGGGGAGCAGGGCCAGGAGCTGTCAGAAGGAAACTCCCCGAGAGTTTCTCAGTGAAGACTCTAACCCAATCCCTGATGCCAGCGGTATAGACGCCTCTACCAACAGGGTCCACATCGCGTTGGTCACCAGCCAACAAATCCGACTCGCCCCTGCAGAACTTCACCCTTTCCTCCCCTGGCCCACTCCAGGCGAGAGCAGCCCCCATCCTGCTGACCTCTCATCTGGGGATTCTTGGGATTCCTGGAAGGCTCAGGATGCTCGGGATTCACCGTGAAATTGCCTAGACCTCATCCTCGCGATTCAGAGTACACGACTAACCGCTTGGATAGAGAGACAGGCAATGAGCCAAACCCCGCCCCAGGGCCAAAAAACACCAACGGACACGCCTCCTATTGGTCCACGTGGTGCCCCGCTTCTCTCTCATTGGCTGTTGCTAAGGCCCACCGTCGCGCGGACCGGTTTCTAGGGGCGGGCTCAAAGGCACGTGCTCCTAAGCCAGGAAACCTTTCTGCTCCCACCACCAACTGTCACTGGGGCTGGCTCCAGCCACCAGCATCTCTTCTCTATCCTTAGAAGCTCACCGTTAGGCTACAGACCCTGTGCTTCGTCAGCGGAGCTAGTCCTCCAATGCCTGTTTGTAAGCCTTTCCGCATGTTTTCCAAAGCCCAGAACAAATACCCAGACCTTGGCTCTAATTCATTACAGGGCCTCAGTGGAACCTGTATACCAGAGTTTTAGGAGGAAAAATCAACCTTAGGACATTTGAAGTTTAACTTTAACTAACAAGAGATCTGCTTAGGATCTGCTTAGGGTTCCATAAGACCCACCTGCCACATTTGTATCTGGGGGTTGATCACTTCCTCACTGAGGAACTTTATACAAGACTTGCCGTGCACGTAGCCAGCCCGGGACTTTGAAGTAGGCCTCGGGCACAGCGAGTGTTGGTCTACCCGTTACAGACGTGGCTCCCCCAAACCCTGTGATCGCGGCTCAAATAATGAAGAATCTCAGACAACCCTGCCTTTCCTCGTTTCTTTCCTTAGCATTTCTGGGTCTCGGATGCAGGCTGACAAAACAAAAGGTGACTGTCAGTTACCGGAATTTTACATTCAAACTAATACACGCAGCGTCTCCATCTTTGTTTTCTTTGATCTTGAAATCGTTTTTTCTTTTATTTATTTTTTTAATGAATCACTGTGAGATACAGT
The DNA here is from genome assembly GCF_027595985.1 of Sorex araneus. Lineage (NCBI taxonomy): Eukaryota > Metazoa > Chordata > Mammalia > Eulipotyphla > Soricidae > Sorex > Sorex araneus. The sequence goes on from NC_073303.1 coordinate 247,526,680, forward strand.
TACAGACTTACAAACTTTCATGCTTACATCTTGATCTTGAATTTTTTTGAGGGGAATAGTGTGTGGTTTATCATACAACAGCTCTGGGCGTGTTGTATGGTAATCCCTCAATGTAATAATCAGGAAGATTAAGATGTTTTATAGGAGTGACTGAGAAATTATATATTTCTCAATATACATTGTGTTATTTTGTTCAGTTTAAATTGTTTGTCTCGGTTACGGTAGTGTCTCCAAGGTCTTATAAACCTGTTCCCTTTCCCAGGCAGTGAGGCAAGCCAGTAGCCTCCAGAAGGCTGATTGTTGGATCCCTCTCTGTCAATGCATTACCTAACAAGACTGAAACTCACTGCATCCCATCATATGGGATGCAGGTATTATGCTCAGATGAGTCGCATGTAAGGCAACCACCCTACCTGCTGTACTGTCACAATCCAATGACTATTATGTTGGATTTGAACTGGAAACTTCATTATCCTTCCATAAGACGAAAATTTGTATTTTTTTTCTACAGAGAAACCTGTCTCTGAGGGGCAATATGGTTTCCCTTCCACCTTTACAATTACAGTCACAGACTGTCTTCAGTAAAAGTGGCAACATCTTGGCATTGATGTGGTAAGAACTGGGGTAGAAATTTATGAATTTATTATGTTTTTTAATTGAGTCATGGTGCGTTAGAGCATTACAAAATTGTCCATGATTGTGTTTCAGTCTGCAATGTTCCAACACCCATCCCTCTACCAGTGTAATTTCCCAGCACCAGTGTCCCCAGGTTTCCCTCCCACCTCTTCAAGTTACCCCCGACCCCAGCCTGTCTCTATGGCAGGCACCTCTCTTCTCTCTCTCTCTCTCTCTCTCTCCACTCATTTTCTACATTATGGCTTGCGATACAGATGCTGAAAGGTTATCATTTATATCCCTTTACCTGCTTTCAACACTCAGCTCTTGTCCAGAGTGATCATTTCCAACTAGTGTTGTCATAATGGATCCTCCTCTATCTTAACTACCATCCATTCCCCACACCACTGACCAATCATTGACCAGTCCTGGTTTGAAACTTGTCCAATTAGATTCAATTAAATTAGAGCAAGACTGCTTTACCCAGGAGGCATCTGGTCCTATTTTCCCAACTGCAGGCCTCAGGGCAGTTTAGTTTTTTTGATTTTCTTTTTCTCCCTGACCCCAGATTGTCCTTCTAGATCTCAGAGACATAAGCACTGTTTTCCTCTGGTTAGAGGCTATCAGTATGTGTTGGCCCCATGAAAAAAACAATAATGCCTGTAGATGTTACTGACAAAGGAATAAGAAAGATTGAGTACAATGTACACGGAAGTTTCAGGTCAGTGATGTTCCTCTGATTATAATGATGGATAAATAATATGAAATTCTCCAAACATCTAGAAAATATAGCATCAATAGTGAACCCTGGGACCAGAGTGATATGGGTCGTGTGTTTGTCTTGTATGTGGCCGACCTGGGTTAGATCCCCAGTATCCCATATGGTCCACTTGTGCACTGCCAGCAGTAATTCCTAAGGGCAGAGCAAGGAGTAACCCCTGAGCATCACCAGGTGTGACTTCGAAAAGCCAATAGTAATAATAATAATTGATAATAATAATAATAATAATGCCCATCATAACAACTTCAGAAATGTCTTAATGATTGTTAAGTGAAGGTAGTCAGAAGAAGGATAAAGAAAGGATGATAACAATTTTATGTGGAATTTAGAATAACTGAATGAGGAAATGCAATGTTTTCAAGAGGAGGATGCTCTAATCAACCTTAGCCTCAGTGTAGATGGAGGAGAAAGAAAGAAAGAGTGGAGGGAAAGGAGAGAAAAGACATATGAGCAGGAATTGGGGCCAGGTCCGGGATTCAGTTACAAAGTTGTCACTAAGGAAAGATAGAACCAAATATCCAAACCACAGTGTCAACAACACTGAAATCAAGAGACCTGAACTTTCACAACCAAACTTAGAAAGCTGCTTGAACACAGGGCAGGGCTGGAGGTGGGTCAGGGATATGGGCAGGAGCCTGAGAACGTTGGTGGGGGGACCTTGGCACTAGTGGTGGCTAAAACTCAACTATGAATAACTTTGGAAATCCCGGTGCTTAAATTTTTTTAATGTGTGATTGGAAAATAAAGTTTAAAAAGAAAAAAAATGCCTTTGATGATTTTATTTCATGGAGAAGAAAGTCAACAAGGAGGGAGTACATCAAACTTAAACACTTCTGCACTGCCAAAGAAACAGGGGCCCAAATTAAAACCCTCCGTTACTGAACGGGAGAAAATACCTGCACAGCATTCATGTGACAAAAACACAAATATCTAAGATGTGCAGACATTTGCAAAACTTAGCAACAAAATAATACACTCAGAACTTACTCCTTGCTCTGCACTCAGGGATCACTCCTGGTGGTCTTCGGGGACCAGAAGTGGTGCCGGGGATCAAACCCAGGCCAGCCTCAGCAGTATGCAAAGCAAGCTCCCTTCCCACCGTCTAAGTAATCCAGCCCCTGTCCACAAAGCTTTAATGGATGGTTTCAGGACCTCTGAGCCTGCCTGGAGTGATCCCTGAGCAGAGCCATGTATACCCCACACCAAAATAAAACAAAAACAAAGCAACAACAGCAAAAACATATCTTCCCCTTTTTTACCATTTCTTTTTCCTGAGTCTCCTGCTTCTTTATATCTTGTCGCACAGATCTCTCAGGCTACCTACCTTCAGATGGATCAAATCAGCCTTGCTTAGCCTACGGCAGGCAAACCTCACTCAACATTGACCCCTAAGCTTGCCAGGAGAAATCTCTGAGCATAGCAAAGTGTGACCCAGTTCCTCATAAAAGAAATACAAATGGCCAAAAGGCACATGAAAAAATGCTCCACATCATTAGTCATCAGAGAGATGCAAATCAAAACAACGAGATATCATCTCACACCACAGAGACTGGCACACATTCAAAAGAACAAAGGTAACCAGTGCTGGCATGGATGTGGGGAAAATGGTACGCTCCTTCACTGTTGGTGGGAATGTGGACTGCCCCAGCCTTTTTGGAAAACAATATGGACAGTCGTTCAAAAACTAGAAATTGAGCTTCCATATAACCCCACAATACCACTTCTGGGAATATATCCTGAGGATGCAAAAAAGCACAGTGAAATGTGTGCTTTTGAAATGACATCTGTACCTATATATTAATTGCAGCACTGTTCACAATAGACAAAATCTCAAAATCTGGAAACAACCGGACTACCCTAAAACAGATGACTGGTTAAAGAAACTTTGGTACATCTACATGATGGAATACTACACAGCTGTTGGAGAAATGAAGTCATGAAATTTGCTTATAAATGGATAGACACGGAGAGTATCATGCTAAGCGAAATGAGTCAGAAAAAGAGGGACAGACATAGAAGGACTGCACTCATTTGTGGAGTATAGAATAACATCACATGAGGCTGACACCCAAGGACAGTAGATACAAGACCTAGGAGGATTGACCCATAGCTGGAAGACTATTCATGAGCGGAGGAGATAAAGCAGATGGAATAGAGAAGAAATCACTAAGAAAATGATGGCTGGAGGGAGATGCATCATGAAAGTAGATAATGAACCAAACATGATGACCTACCAATGTCTGTGTTGCAAGGCATAATGCCCAAAAGTAGAGAAAGAGTATGGACAATATTGTCTGCCATGGAGGCAGAGGGAGGGTGGGAAAGGGGGGTATACTAGGGATATAGGTGGTGGGGAATGTGCACTGGTGAAGGAAGGGATGGATGTTTGATCATTGTGTGATTGTAACCTAAACATGAAAGCTTATAACTATCTTATGGTGACTCAATAGAATTTTTTTAAAAGTGTGTCCCAGAAAACAAAATGAAACAAAACAAATGGAAACAAAAAAATTTAAAAAAAACAACATAACATCTACACAATGGAATACTACAAAGCTCTTAGGAAAGATGAAGTCATGAAATTTGCTTCTAAGTGCCCACCACAACCCCTCCCGCCCAATCCCCAAGGCTGGGGCACTTGACCTGGCAGGGGGCAGCTGTCAGCTCTGAGCTCTTCCTGCTGGGGAAGCCCCTGGGGGGCATGGCCAGCAAGCATTTCCATGGCCTCTTGCCTCAGTAGGGGCTCCCGGCCTCCCCTGAACAAGCACCTTGGCGGGACTTGGTTGCTCGACTCGGGAACTGGGGGGTTTGGAGGATCCCAGGTCTCACGAGGTGCGTGCGTGCACGTGTCTGGAGTGAGTAGGTCCACGGGGACAGGAGTGAGCCAGGACAGGGGATCTTTGAGGTCTCTGGGAATGGCCATCGAAGGCAAGCGCAGCCCCACCAGGCTGCCCCCACGGGCCAGGGAAACCCCCAGCTTTTTTGAGGGGGTTACAGTCATACAATGATCCAACACCTATTCCTCAACCAGTGTACATTTCCCACCACCAATATGCCCAGTATCCCTCCTGCTTACAGTCCCCTTGTGTCTGCCTCTTTGGCAGGCACTTTTCTTCTTTCTCTCTCTGTCTCTGTCTCTGTATCTCTGTATCTCTGCCTATCTCTGTCTGTTTATCTGTCAGTCTCTGTCTGTCTCTATCTCTATCTCTCTCTGTATCTATCTTTCTCTCTCTTTCTGGGCCTTTTAGCTTGTAATACAGATCCTGAGAGTCCATCATGTTTGGCCCTTTACCCTCTCTCAGCACACATCTCCCATCCAGAGCAATCTGTTCCAACCAGCATTGTCAATAGTGGCTCCTCCTCTGAACCAACTGCCTCTCCTCCAGCCCTGAGACACGCTTCCAATCACGAACCAATCCTCCTGGCCCTTGTTTCTATTGTCCATGGTTGTTAAACTTACACTATATGGGTTTGTTTTAATCCCACAAATGAGTGCATTCTAAGTCTGTTCGTCTCCTTCTGACTTATTTCACTCTGCATGATATTCTCCATGTCCATCTATTTATAAGAGAATTGCACAGCACCATTTTTCCTAACAGCTGTATGGTACGTAAACCACTTCAGGCTCTTCACCCTGCCCCAGGCTGAAGTCCAGCCCCTGCACAACAGAAAATTTGATCCTCGGAGTTTTGCCCCAGAATTGCCTTTCTCTGGTTTGTTTTGAGGGGCCACACCCGACAATGCTCAGGGCTTACTCCTGGCTCTGCACTCAAAAATCACTCCTGGCAGTGCTGGGGGCACCACTTGGGGTGCGGGAGATTGAGAACCCGGGTTGGCTGCATGGAAGGCAAATGCTCTACCCCAAGAAAGGGTTCTTGAGAAGCTCTAACTCATGGTAGAGAAGTAAATGAAGATAATGTCCAGGAAAGATATTGAGACCTTCACTGAACCAAAGTACCTATGAATTCATGGACACTGCAAGAGACCTGGGTAAGGAATAGTGAGAGGTGGGAAATTCACCCCCTAACAGGAACCCCAAGGTCGGGATAGTCCCTGAGGAAAACAAGTTTAAACCAGAGGGAAGCAGACAGGCATGTCCAGGCCAGAATAGAATAGCAAATTGACACGTAATCTATCCTTTAAGGGTGCCGCTGATTATTCATTTGAAATAACCGGGTCTCTGTCTTCATGCACCCCTTAATTGTGCTGTCTACTCACAGTGCTGAACGTGTCTCTCAACTTCAACAGCGGCTCACATGACTGGAACCAGGATGCTGGAGCGATATGGATGAATAAATGGCCACTCTGTGTGCTATCTGTTTGGGTGACCCTAAAGCTTGAACACTCCTGATGTGTATTCCATTCTGTGTGACCGACCTCGCTGGTCAGAGCTCTTGAATCAAACCCTTTTGGAGCACTGGAGGTAATGATACAAAAGATTCAGAAGAGAAATCTACAGAATCTGATGGTCCTGTGATTCTCTGAGACAGAATCTGGGGAGAGGCCAGAATGATTTCCTGTAATATGGAGATCCAATACTATCATTTAAAAGACTAGAATTAGTCCAGAGCAAACATTCATTGGCTAGGGCATTTGACTGGCATGTGGCCTACCAGGGTTCGATCCCTGGCAACCCATAGGGTGCCCTGAACACCAATTGAGGTAACTCCTGAGTGCAGAGCCAGAAATAATCCCTGAACATTCCTGGGTGTGACCCAAAATGCCAAAGGAAAAAAGTAAAAAGACCTGATTATCAGTTTCTGGGAAATATTATGGAAACACATGAAAGCTGTCAAGTTAAATAGAACCAATCTAAGCTACATATGACTTAAATATAACATTTAGGATATAAAATATAATTGATTAAAAAGTTACTCAACAAGATACTAACTTTACTTCTCTGGAAATAGCCAACTGGCTTTACAAATATAAAAACAACAGGATTCAGAGATCAGTGTGGAGGGTGACTGCCTTGCACATGGCAGACCCGGGTTCGATCCCCTACATCTCATAGGGTCCTCCACGCATACCAGGAGTGATCCCTGAGTATAGAGCCAGGAGTAATGGATGTGTAATTCTGGTTGTGACTAAAACACAAAACAAATAGAAGCAATAATTCCTCCTAAATTATGTCGATAACTCTTTAAAAATTCTTTTTGCATTAATTCTTCATTTTCTGAAAAATGACAGTGCTTTTACACATTCTACTGACATAATGGGTAAGTCACATTCACACCAGCATGAAGTGACACTTCTCTCAAGTTCACCAACCAATCTGTTATTTATAGTTTGTCTAGGTCCTCATCCAACGAACAAGGAAGCGATGGACACAGTAATTCTACAAGATACAATGTGGGGAGTATTATTTTGTTTCCAATTCATGATTGGTTTTATTGGAAATTCATCGTTGCTTATGCTATATGTCGAAACCTTTCTGCAAAGAAATAAGCCAATAGATTGGATATTTACCCACTTAACTTTTGCCAATATGATGACAATTTTATTTGCCGGGTTTCCGGAATTAATCTCTTTCTTTGGAATAAGAAATTTTCTGAATGATGCTGGTTGTCAGGCAATTTTTTTTTTTACCGAGTGGGCTGGGGTCTTTCCCTTTGTACCACATCTTTCCTCAGTGTGTTCCAAGCCATCGTGATCACCAACAACCATGCTCAGTGGGCGTGGTTCAAATCAAACATCTACACATGCATTTCTTCTGCCTTTCTCTTTTTCTGGGTACTCAACATGCTGATCTATATCCGGGTCATTTTGACAGTGAAGGCCCCATTTAATATTACTGGAATTGAAGACTTTTGTAACCAAAACTACTGTATAGCACGTGATGCTGAGAGGAATAGAGTGTCTGCATTCCAGGGACTAATGACTATAAGAGACCTGCTGTGTGTTCTCCTCATGATCTGGACCAGCGTGTACATGGTAAAGTTCCTCTTTAACCATCGCAAGAATGTCCGGCACATCCTTAGAAACAGTCTCTGCCCACAGTCTTCTCTTGAGATCAAGGTCACCCACACCATCCTGGTGCACGTGAGTTGCTTTGCTTTTTTTTACTGTATCAACTGCTGCCTTACCATTTATGTAGCATACCGTCATGATATACGAAGGTTAGGAAACATCGCTGTTTTTGTCTCTTCCTGCTATCCAATGATCTGTCCTTTCTTGCTGATAAAAAACCTTCGAGGCCCCTTCCTGAACTGCACCTTTGGAAAGATGAGGAAATCTTCACAAACCACTGCCGTCAGAGACTTGAAAACTCTCATACCAGCTGTGACACAAAGTTCTCAGGATAGAAAAATTCCCCTGCAAAGGTTAAGTGATGGGGGTTTGGAGAGATAGCCCAATGGGTTGGGTACTTGCCTTGCACATGCCCTGCACAGGGCCAGGAGTGATTCCTGAGCATCAGCAGGTGTGACCAGGGATTAAAAAAGGGGGGGAGGAGATGTGATGTAAAATGAAAGAAAATAACATTTTTTAATTATTGAATCAATATGAGATACTAACAAAACTTTCACGATTGAGTTTCAGTCATACAATATTCCAACACCCAACCATTCCCCTTCCAGTGTATATTCCCCACCACCAATATCCCCAGTATCTCTCCTGCCACTGACCCTTCAGCCTGCCTCTATGCCAGGGTCTCTCTCTCTCTCTCTCTCTCTCTCTCTCTCTCTCTCTCTCTCTCTCTCTCTCTCTCTCTCTCTCTCTCTTCCTCTCCCCACCTCCTCCGCCCTTTTGGGCATTATCATTTCCAATATAGATACTAAGGGGCCAATATGTTTGGTTGTTTGCCCACTTTCAGTACACATCTCCTATGCAGAGCGATCCTTCCAACTATTATTGCCATCATCGTCCCTTTTCTGTCCCAACTGCCCTCCCCTAGCCCTTAAGGCAGGCTTCCAAGTGTGGACCCTTTGTCATGACCCATGACAAAATAACGACGTATATGGACACGTCTCCAAGTCCACAGCTCATTGTACATGCTGAGAAAAATGAAGAGCTGAATTGAATGAAACACATTATAGAAAGCTGCACTTACAAGAGGCAATTTTTCCCAGGTTTATTGGGTTACTCCAATCACAGTGCTCCCATTCCTCTGTGTTTCCCTGTAACCTCATTCTTTTTTTTAATTTTTTTTTTTTGCTTTTTAGGTCACACCCATCGATGCACAGGGGTCACTCCTGGCTATGCACTGAGGAATTATCCCTGGCAGTGCTCTGCTTTGGGGCAGGGGTTGGGGTTCATGATCGAAACATCCGAAATATGTTGGTGGGAAGGTGCAATAGTGGTGAGATAAGTGTTTGAATATTAGATGTAATCAAATATTGTGAACTACTTTATAAAATAACAAAAATAACCAAAAGAAACCTCAATCAGGGGCTGGAGTGATAGCACAGCGGGTAGGGCGTTTGCCTCACACACGGCCGATCCGGGTTTGATTCTCAAAATCCCATATGGTTCCCTGAGGGCCACCAGGAGTAATTCCTGAGTTCAGAGCCAGGAGTGGCCCCTGTGCATTGCCAGGTTGTGACCCAAAAAGAAAAAAAAAAAAAGAATCCTCAATCAGTGAAGTAGTTCTGGTGTGCAACTAACATTCTCAATAGACTTCACAACACTCCTCTAAAGACAGTTTTTTGGAGCATTTTCAGTGGTTTATTCATAACAAACAATAGAAATTAAACTACTTTGGTTTTGCTTTGAGGCTGGGTTGGGGTTGGGGATGGAAACATCTAAAATATGGTGGCGGCGCCGCTAACGGAGGAAATATCCTTCTTTCATGGTCTCTCTCCCCTCCGGGAGGAGGCGTGGTGTCCGACATTTTGTGGGTCCTTTGGGTAGGTATGAACTTTGTGGCATGGAAAAAAAAATGTGCTTTGAACTTGAAACAGCCGCGGGACACCTGGGCAGTCTCAGGCCGGGGCAGGAGCTCGGGCTCCGGCCGAGATTTGACCCGGGTCGCCATGCCTTTGCACAGCCATGTGGATGTAGAACGAGCAGGAACCAGAGACAGCTTTAGGACTTGGGGTTCCAGCGAGTGCTTGCAACCATGTATGCAGACTGTGAACTAAGATTTTGCTACATGCTGTTCCAGGAAGGGAAATGATTCATTTTCCAACTTAAATCTCCCTGGACTTTATTACTATAATACAGAAATTGTAAACCGCGAGGCCGCTACCGCGGCCGCACAACTTTTTATCTCTTCATTCCATCAGTGGAAAACTTATTATCAAATATGTCCTTGTCAATAGAGCTGTATTCTTGGGGGATAAATTCCAACAAAATTAGTGAGTCTGTGTTGAAACTCCAACAACAATAGTGAGTTTTGTGTTGAAATCTGGAATTTAATCAAGGTAAAGAGAAAAGGAAGTGAAATTATCAGTCACGCAGGGGGGGTTGGGGGGGTGAGGGGTGGGATGTATTCTTTTTTGTTGTTGTTGTTTTTGTTTTTGTTTTGTTTTTGTTTTTATTGGTGGTGGAATATGGGCACTGGTGAAGGGACGGGTGTTTGAGCATTGTATAACTGAGATATAAGCCTCAGAACTTTGTAACTTTCCACATGGTATTTCAATAAAATAAATTAAAAAAAATAAAAAAATAAAATATGGTGGCGGGAAGGTCTAATGGTGTTGAAATTGATGTTCGAATATTAAGTGTAATCAAATATTGTCAACTACTTTAGAAATGTAAAATAACATTTTTAAAAAATAAATAATTTTTAAAAAGAATCAGATGTGCACTAATTGGTCCTTAGTGATTTATTTTCTGTTCCTTCTATTTACCATTCTCAAAGGTTTGTTTGAATAAACAATGTAAAGTAAAATGCTTAAAACAAGTAACTATTTTTGACACCGAGCCTTTCTGTGTTTTATTTTGATCCCTTACTGGGGAGCAGGGGTTGTGCCCGGTAGGGTCACCCTCTCCGGAAAACTCCCGAGGTACGGGTCCAAAGGTTTGGGGTGCACTTCAGTATTCAACTTCAGTGTTGGGGGCCACCAGGATTGGTGCTGCTGACGCCACACTCATCGGTGCTGACGAGGGGAGGCAGGAATAAAGGGAGCCCAAGTTGAAACTTGGGTCTTTTGCCAGCCTGGCCCACACCCTAGCCCGTTGAGTCATTTCCGAGGCGCGTGGCGACGGTTCAAACCCATTTCTGAGGCTGGAGTGATAGCACAGCGGGTAGGGCGTTTGCCTTGCACGCGGCCGACACGGGTTCGATTCCCAGCATCCCATACGGTTCCCTGAGCACTGGCAGGAGTCTTTCCTTAGTGGGTGAGCCAAGAGTAAGTAACCCTTTGCACCCCCGGGTGTGACCCCCCCCCACAAAAAAAACAACTAAAACCCATTTCAAATTCAAACATAAACCAAGTTATCAGCATTCATCTTAGGCATTAAGAATGTATTTGCTACAGTTGAAATAGCATCAATTGAAGCTTCTCCCCTGAGTCAAATGAAGATACATGACACACCATTTTCCTTAAATCCAGACATCCCGATTAAAATATAATAAGTTGAGATCAGCGCATTAGAGTGGGGAATCAGGCTGGACTCTGGGCTCCAGAATCACGACTAAGTTAAATCATTAAGTTAAAAATAACCCAACTTAAATTCTAAGAAACTAAAAAAAATTATAAGAAATTGACAACGTTTTAATATGATTTCACTCAATTCCCCTTCCCTACCCCCCCATGAAGTCGTCATAAACAAGATATTGACAAACGTCTCTGATCTGGAAATTAGATTCTCGCTTTGTCCAAATAAGGGATGGAACACCGTTGGGTAGAGCATGACAAGAAAGATTACCCCAAACAAAATTAAATTTAATTAAAATAATTTTTTTATTTTAAAAAAGATCCCTACCTAACTCGGGGCATCGAGCACTATAAATCAGACAGTTTTGAGCAGGAGATAACTGCTGGACAGGCGAGAAACGGGCGTTTCACCCTGAGTTCTCAGTCCGAATCTGGCACCTGCCCCCACAGCAAAAGCATTTCAGACACACACCCCTCCCCGGGGAGACTCACCCTGACCCAAGGGTGGCTCTACCTGGACTTGGGGAGCAGGGCCAGGAGCTGTCAGAAGGAAACTGCCCAAGAGTTTCTCAGTGAAGACCCGAACCCAATCCCTGATACTGGCAGCATAGACGCCTCTACTGACTGGGTCCACACAGCGCTGGTCACCAGCCACCAAATCCGACTCGCCCCCTAGAACTTCACCCTTTCCTCCCTGGCCACTCCAGGCGAGAGCAGCCCCCATCCTGCTGACCTCTCATCTGGGGATTCTTGGGATTCCTGGGAGGCTCGGGATGCTCGGGATTCACTGTGCAATTGCCTAGACCTCATCCTCGCGATTCAGAGTCCACGACTAACTGCCTGAATAGCAAGACAGGCAATGAGCCAAACCCCGCCCCAGGGACAAAAAAATACCAACGGACACGCCTCCTATTGGTTCACGTTGTGACCCGCTCCTTTCTCATTGGCTGTTGCTAAGGCCCAGAGCCACACGGACCAGTTTCTAGGGGCGGGCTCAAAGGCACGTACTCCTTAAACAGGAAACCTTTGTGCTCCTGTCACCAACTGTCACTGGGGCTGGCTCCAGCCACCAGCATCTCTTCTCTATCCTTAGAAGCTGACCGTGAGGCTACAGACCCTGTGCTTCGTCAGCGGAGCTAGTCCTCCAATGCCTGTTTGTAAGCCTTTGCGCATGTTTTACAAAGCCCAGAACAAATACCCAGACCTTGGCTCTAATTCATTACAGGGCCTCAGTGGAACCTGTATACCAGAGTTTTAGGAAGAAAGATCAACCTTAGGACATTTGAAGTTTAAGTTTAACTAACAAGAGATCTGCTTAAGGTTCCATAAGATCCACCTGCCACATTTGTATTTGGGGGATTATCACTTTCTCACTGAGGAACTTTCTACAAAACTTGCCGTGCACGTGGCCAGCCCGGGACTTTGAAGTTGGCATCGGGCACAGCGAGTGTTGATCTACCCGTTACAGACGTGGCTCCCCCAAACCCTGTGACCGCGGCTCAAATAATGAGGAATCTCAGACAACCCTGCCTTTCCTCGTTTCTTTCCTTAGCATTTCTGGTTCCAGATGCAGGCTGACAAAACAAAAGGTGACTGACAGTTACCAGAATTTTACATTCAAACTAATTCATGCAGCTCCTCCATCTTTGCTTTCTTTGATCTTGGAATCTTTTTAAAATTTTTTTTTATTATAATGAATCATCGTGAGATACAGTTACAGACTTACAAACTTTCATGATTGTGTCTTGATCTTGAAATCTTTTGAGGGGAATAGAGTGTGGTTTGTAGGAAGCTCATAGCTCTTGGCGTGTTGTATGTAATCCCTCAATGTAATACTCAGGACGATTAGGTGTTTTACAGTTGTGACTGAGAAGTTAGGTATTTCTCAATATACATTGTGTTATTTTGTTCAGCTTACACAGTAGTGTCTCCAAGGTCTTATAAACCTGTTCCCTTTCCCTGGCAGTGAGGCAAGCCAGTAGAGAAGTCCAGTCTTTGGTCCCAAAGCAGCCCCCAGAAGCCTGATGGCTGGATCCCCCTCTGTCAGTGCAGTACCTAATTACCTAGACTCAAACTCACTGCATGCTTCAAGGGTGTAGCTAATAATACCTTGAATTTTTCTTTTGTTTTGAGACCTCACCTGGCAGTGCTCAGGAATTACTCCTGGTGGGGGTCAGTAGATCATATGGGATGATAGGGATTATGCTCAGATTAGTCGCATATAACGCCACCACCCTAACTGCTGTACTATCACTCCAATGACTATATGTTGGATTTGAACTGGAAAATTCATTATCCCTCCAGAAGATGATAATTTCTTTTTTTTCTACGGAGAAACCTGTCTCTGAGGGGCAATATGGTTTCCCTTCCACCTTTACAATTACAGTCACAGATTGTCTTCAGTAAAAGTGACATTGGTGTGGTAAGAACTGGAGTCGAAATTTATAAATTTATTTTTTAATTGAGTCACAGTGGGTTAGAGCATTACTAAATTGTTCATGATTGTGTCTCAGCCACACAAAGTTTCAACACCCATCCCTCTGCCAGTGTAATTTCCCAGCACCAGTGTCCCCAAGTTTCCCGCCCACCTCTTCAAGTTACCCCCGACCCCAGCCTGTCTCTATGGCAGGCACCTCTCTTCTCTCTCTCTCTCTCTCTCTCTCTCTCTCTCTCTGTCTCATTTTTGGCATTATAGCTTGCGGTAGAGATGCTGAAACGTTATTATTTATATCACTTTACCTGCTTTCAACACTCAGCTCTTGTCCAGAGTGATCATTTCCAACTAGTGTTGTCATAGTGGATCCTCCTCTATCTTAACTTCCATCCATTCCCCACACCTCTGACCAACCATTGACCAGTCCTCCTAGCTTGAAACTAGTCCATTTAGATTCAATTAAATTAGAGCAAGACCGCTTTACCCAGGAGTCATCTGGTCCTATTTTCCCAACTGCAGGCCTCAGGGCAGTTTAGCTTTTGTGATTTTATTTTTCTGCTGGACCACAGCCGATCCTTCTAGATCTCAGAGACAGAAACACTGTTTTCCTCTGGTTAGAGGTTGTCTCCTTAAGACATTGCCCTACTATCAGTATGTGTGTGGCCCCATGAAAAAAAATAATACCATAGATGTTATTGACAAAGGCATAAGAAAGATTGAAGACAATGTACACAGAAATTTCAGATCAGTGATGTCCATCTATGAATATAATGATACATAATATGAATTTCTCCAAACATATACAAAGTATAGCATCGAGAGTGAACCCTGGAGCCAGACTGATGCGGGTTGTGTGTTTGTCTTATATGTGCTGATATGTTTGTCTTATATGTCTTATATGTGCTTATTTGGACATTGCCGAAGCTGACCTGGGTTGGATCCCCAGTATCCATGTTGTCCACCCGTGCACTGCCAGGAGTAATTGCTAAGTGCAGAGCCAGGAATAACCACTGAGCATCACTAGATGTGACACCGATAGATGATGATGATGATGATGATGATAATAATAATAACAATGTCCATCATATCAACTTCAGAAATGTCTTGATGATTGCTAAATGAAGCAAGTCAGAAGAAGGATAAACACAGTATGATATCACTTGTATGTGACATTTAGAATAACTTGATGAGTAAATGCAGTGTTTTAAAAAGGTTGGTCCTCCACTCAACCTTAGCCCCAGGGTAGAGGGAGGAAAAGGAAAGAAACAGTGGAGGGAAAGGAGAGAAAAGACAAATGAGCAGGAATGGGGGCCAGGTCCAGGGATTCAGCTACAAAGGTGTCATTAAGGAAAGGTAGAACCAAAAATCCAAACCACAGTGTCAACAACATTGAAATTAGAGACCCAAACTTTCACAACCAAACTTAGAAAGCTGCTTGTCCAGAGGGCAGGGCTGGAGGTGGGTCGGGGATATGGGCAGGAACCTGAGAACGTTGGTGGGGGGACCTTGGGACTAGAGGTAGCTAAAGGTCAACTATGAATAACTTTGGAAATCATGGTGCTTTAATTTTTTTACTGGGTTGATTGGAAAATAAAGTTTAAAAAGAAAAGAAAAAGAAATGCCTTTGATTATTATATTTCATGGAGAAGAAACTCAAAGTGAACGGAGTATATCAAACTTAAACGTTTCTGCGCTTCAAAGAAACAGGGGCCCAAATTAAAACTCTCCCTCACTGAATGGGTGAAAATATCTTCACAGCATTCATGTGACAAAAACACAAATATCCAAGATGTGCAGACATTTGCAAAACTTAGCAACAAAATAATACACTCAGAACTTACTCCTAGCTCTGTACTCAGAGATCACTCCTGGTGTCTTTGAGGACCAAAACTGGTGCCGGGGATCAAACCCAGGCCAGCTTCGGCAATGTGCAAAGCAAGCTCCCTTGCCACCATCTAAGTAATCCAGCCCCTGTCCACATAGCTTTAATGGATGTGTTCAGTACCTCTGAGCCTGCCTGGAGTGATTCCTGAGCAGAACCAAGTGTGCCACCCTCTCCCCCCCAAAAAAACAACAACAAAACAACAACAACAACAACAACATATCTTCCCCTTTTGTACCGTTCCTTTTTCCTGGGTCTCCTGTGTCTTCTGATGTTGTCCCACAGATCTCTCAGGCTACCTACCTTCAGATGGATCCAATCAGCCTTGCTTAGCCTAGGGCAGGCAAACCTCACTCAACTTTGACCCCTCAGCCTGCCAGTTAAGTATCTTCAGATCCAAATATTTAGAGAGGGCAGGAGCAATAGGACAGCTGGGAGGGCACTTGCTGTTGTGTGTGGCCAACCTGGGTTCAAACACCAGCATCCTCTATGGTGCTCCAAGCCTGCCACGAGTGATCCATGAGTACAGAGCCAGGAGTAAACCCTGAGCACAACCAGGTGTTACCCAAAAATAAAACAAGACAAAACAAACAAGCAAACAAAAGCCTGTTTAAAGAATGGATAGGCAGGAAAGAGTCTGCTATACCCCTAAGAAGTCACAGTATTAGACATGAAATTTGCCACAAAATAAAATACAGCGAGGGCTGATAGAAATTTTTGTAAGAGAAGTATGAAGCCAGCAATTACCTCAAGCATTATTCTACATGCATTTCACTGCTTCATTCACTATAAATAGAATCACTTGTCCATTGCACTGAGTTGCCAAAGATAGAAGGCAGAGATTCAATTGTTTTCATTTTCAAAGGATGTTTCTTTAGATCCTTAGTATGGTCTTGCAATGTGAGAATGAGTGACAGTCCAGTGGGTAGGGTGTTCACACCTTGCAGCAGGTTCGATCCACAGTATCCCATTGGTCCCCTGAGCACTGCCATTCCTGAGTGCAAAGCCAGAAGTAACCCCTAAGCATTGTCAGGTATGACCCCAAAATAGACAAAATATAAATTAAAAATTAAATTTATTTATATATGATCTAGTGATCCCATTAGAATTCAGGTTGATAGTTTTTATCCTTAAGAATTATCATTTATGTGAGCTAAAAGTAGACTATAGACCAAACATGATGACAACTTACTACCTGTATTGCAAAACATAACATCCAGATTTCTCCGCGCCCGCACCCCCAGAATGACTGATGAAGAGGAAGGAGCTGCTTGGGACACCAGCAGCCCACCAGCAACCTGCAGTATGTGACTTGAGAGTTTCCGCCAGGTCCCCCGAGCGGGGGACCGGCGTCTCTCTTTTTTTTTATTTCTTTAATCTCTCTCTCTTTCCCACAACTTTTCCTGGGCACGGCACAGCATCTACCCCACTTCTCTGAGCACAAAATGGAGAGACGCACCCAAACGCGCGGCGCGGCTGGCGGGGGATCGAGGGCGGGGAAGTACCGGTCCCCGCCCACATCGGACACTTAAAGAGAGTGCAGCCACGTGGGCTTTCCCATTTCTCCGCGCCCGCACCCCCAGAATGACTGATGAAGAGGAAGGAGCTGCTTGGGACACCAGCAGCCCACCAGCAACCTGCAGTATGTGACTTGAGAGTTTCCGCCAGGTCCCCCGTGCGGAAATCTCTCTCTCTCTCTCCTTCAACATTTTCCCTAGACTTTAGACAGAAACCCAAAACCGCGCGGCCGCAACAGCGGCCGCGCGACCTAATGTCATCTTAGTATCAGCAATATGTAATGGTTCCTTCTTAATGGGTCGGACTTTTGTGGGTGATCCTAACAAGAATAGTAAGTATCTTGTTGAAATATTGAAGGCAATCAAAATGGTAGCCATCTCTCTAGACTGAACTAAGCTATATCCCCACGCCGGCTGAGAAGAAATATCCTTCTTTCTCGGGAAGAAATGTGGTGTGGTGTCAAACATAGTGTGATGTCCATTAAGCAAACAGACCTGGTGGCGTGGGAATGGGAAATAAGGGGAAAAATTAGGTACATGGACCAGTGGGACACTGGTGGTATCTCTAGCCGGAGCCAGTATCAGCGCAAGACCTTTGGTTCCAGAAACTGCTTGCAGACACTCTACTAGACTATCAACTAAGCCAGAGCCCCACGCCGGCTGATGACGGGAAATAATCATCCTCTTCGGTTTTTTTCCCTTTGTCAGACAGCGTGGCGATTACTAAACAGGCGTGAACGCGGTGGCGCGGGGCAAGGGGGAAAAAGAAAAGTTATGTAACAAACAGCAGGACTTAATATTTCTATATTCTTAGCAATGGAGAACTATCTAATGCCTCATTGGCAATAGGACTGTCTTTTTCTTTTTGGGGGGAAACCCCAGCAACGGTAGTGAGTTGTGTGTTGAAACATGGAATGTAATCGAGATAAGCATAAATGAAGTGAAACTTATCACGTACAAGGGCGGGGACTAGGGAGGTGGGAGGGGGCGGCAGATATACTGGGGGGGTTGGTGATGGAAGATGGGCACTGGTGAAGGGAAGGGTGTTTGAATATTGTATAACTGACATAATCCTGTGAACTTTGTAACCCGCCACTTGGTGATTCAATAAAAAAAAAACAAAACATAACATCCAAAAGGAGAGAGTAAAAGGGACTGTGCCTGCCACAGAGCAGGGGGCAGGGGATAAGGTGGGGGTGGCCGGAGGGGTACTGAGAACATTGGTGGTGGAGAATGGGCACTGCGAAATGATGGGTACTCGATCATTGTAAGACTGAAACTCAAACACGAAAGCTTTCTAAGTCTGTAACTGTATCCCAAGGTGAGTCATTAATTTTTTTTTAAATTTTAAGAAAAGAATTATCATTTATAATTCTTCTTTTCCTAAGTCAATTCAGACTTGACTGTTCCACAATAAATCCCAAATTGAGAAAAGCAATTACTCTCCAAAAGTTGTCAGAGATACTTGATCAGTTATGAGAACTTTTGATTTCTCTGCGAGTAGCCAATTATGCCCAAGTTTGCTTTCTGCTCTGCTCCTGCAGGACTCTAAGGACTCAGGCTGATGTCATGGGAAAGTTTCTGAAGTGAACACCTGAGGGGGACTTGCATTAAAAACTTTTCTAAATTGGTCCATTTGCAAGTCAGACAGTAATTTGTGAGTCCATGGGCACATCAGAAAGTTTGCTGAGCTCCAAGTGACAGGGTCTCTGGGGACCAAGTCACTGGTGTGTTTTTATAGCCCTGGATTAACACACAGGCATTCACCCGAAGCCTGGCAGAGGGTCCCGTCAACTTCGCCAGCTTCAGACTCAGTAAGTACCTCCTGTCTCTGCTCCTGCTTGAAGGGAGAGACAGGGATTTTTCTTTAGAAAAATTCCCTTTCCTTGGGCTGGAGAGATAGAGCAGGGGGTAGGGCGATTGTCTTGCACTCAGCTGACCTGGGTTCCAACATCCCCGACATTCCATAGGGTCCCCCAAGTACCGCCAGGAGTATTTCCTGAATTCAGAGCCAGGAGTAACCTGAGCATCACCAAGCGTGTGATTTTACAAAGTAAAACACTGGGGCTGCTGCTGTTGCTGTGATGCATGTGTGCATTCGGTGGCCCAGAGCCTCCTCCCCGCGTCCCTACCTCCCCAGGACTCCCCAACAGAGAGACAGAGAGATGGGGAGAGGGGGGACCACAGTCTGATGGTGAAAATGGCCCCTTTAATGCAGAGTTGCTAGCATACTTGTAGAACATCTGAAGGGGGGTTGAGGTGAGGACATAGGTGTCATTGGTCATTTACAGAGATAAACATTTGGCAGAGGAAATTCTTTGCAGAGATCAACTCAAGATGACACTCTGTCTTCCAGGTATGTTGTTTTGATCTTACACTATAGTTGTGTAAGTTATAAATTCTTGAAGTTTTTTGGATAAACACAGTAAGAGACAAAGATCCCAACACTTAATTCTCTGGGCTCTGACAGCAAGTAAGGCTTTTACCATAAATCCCAGACTAAGTACTCAGGCCAGTTCAGCTTTTCCTTCCCCATGGGGGTCTTGTCTCCTAGGTTGTAACAGCTCGCAGCAAGACTATACAACCATACATTGATGCCTTTTAGAATGTCCCATTTCAATGCTGGGTAGCTTTGTCACCCGTCCTGGGTCCATCACAGTCCCACGGCGGGACCTCCCTTTTGGGGTGTTAGGAACTACAGCAACTGAAGCCTGAGTCAAGTAATTATGACCAAATAATTATGCCCAGGAGCAGATATATCTCAGAGTCAATCTAATCCCAAATATTAGAAGCATAGCATTAATGGTCTTTCTGTGTTTAACCAAAGAACAAAGCTCTATAGTAAAATATAAAAAGGCTAGAGGGGAGATAGAAAAAGCAGGGACAAATATTCAGCACTTCAAATACAAAGCAGCACAAATACAAAGTTCAGAATTACCAGAGAGTTTTGGCTTACAAGTAATCAAGACTGACTTGGGGAACTGTGACAGTGAGAGGTAAAGTATAAGGGAAAGGTTAAGGATAGACTTGAACCAGATTAGGGCTGCCAGCAAGAGCATGTTAAGCTTCTCTGGGAGAGAGAAAGGGGGCAATTCACTGATGAAGCCTAAAGCACTTAGGGTTAATATCCAACACAGAGGAAAGGTTGAAGATAGACTCTAACCAAATTAGGGCTGTTAGCAAGGGCAGGGGAAGCTTCTCTGGGAGGAGGAAAGGGGCAATTCACCAGTGAAGCCTAAGACACTTAGGGTTGATATCCAACTAAGTGTGACACAAAAAGTAAAAAATAAGGGGAGGGGTTATTTTTCCTGATATTATTTTTGTGGGACACGCTTTCTAATGCCAAAGTCACCTGAGTTTCTATACTCACATCCCTTTATACTCATGATATTCTGGGGGTTTTTCTTCCTTGTTTTGTTTTTTGCTTTTGAGTCACACCATGTGGTGCTGAGGGGTTACTCCTGCCTCTGCACACAGGAATTGCTCCTAATGGTGCTCGCAGGACCCTATGGGATGGTAACTGGTCAGTTGTGTGCAAGGCAAGCAGGAATTACTGTGGTCGTGCTCAGGGGATACTGGGGGTGGAATCCTGGTCTGTTGCGTGAAAGGCAAGTGCCTTATCCACTGTATTATCACTCTGTAGCACTGTAGCACTGTCCTCCCATTGCTCACCAATTTGCTTGAGTGGGCACCAGTAATGTCTCTATCGTGAGACTTGTTGTTACTGTTGTTGGCATATCGAATACGCCACAGGGAGCTTGCCAGGCTCTACCATTCGGGAGGGAATACTCTCAGTAGCTTGCCTGGCTCTCTGAGAGGAACGGAGGAATCCAACCCTGGTCGACCAGGTGCAAGGTAAACACCCTACCTGCTCTGCTATGGTTCCACTAGCCCCATCAATTTATGATTTTCTTCTCTGCAGTTTCAACTGTATTTTTTTATGCTTTGCATTCTACTGTTCTTTTCCTTTTATTTAGCTTTGGTTGTTTGGGGGCCACACCAGTGGTGCTCAGGATTACTCCTGTTCTGTGCTTAGGATCACTCCTGGTGGGTTCCGGGGACCCTTTACGAAGCTGGGGATTAATCCCAAACCCACCACGAGCAAGACAAGCGCCCTATGCACTGGACTATCTCTCTGGCCCCTTTATTGCTCTTAATTTGTGCTTTCATTTAAAACTATTTTTAAAACTTTACGATGACCAAAACTAGCTCTTAGAGTAACACATATACCAATTTACTAAGAATATTTACATCCTCATTCTTCACTTTTACAGAAACTCTGGTCACCTTTCAACTCTGATTAAACTTTGTTTTCTGAGTTCACTTTTCTGTTATTTTTCTTCTACCCACCTCTTCATGTATTTCTCTTTGACATTGAACTATTCTCCCAAATGCCTTTTTTTCCTGCATTCTTCTTAAATCCTATGGTCCAGTAACCAAAATATTAGAATTATTGGGGGCTGCAGCCACAGAGTAGTGGGGAGGGCTCTTGCCGTGCATGCAGCTAATGCAGGTTCAATCACTGACTGCCCAAAGGGTCCCAAACCCACCAACCCACTGGTAGAGAGCCAGGACTAAGCCCTGAGTACTGCTGAGTATGGGCCAAAAATAAACAGAAGAAGACTAGAACTGTCTAATCTAGTTTAGCTTACTGCAATGATTTTAGGGTTGTTTGGGGATTTGTTTTAGAAATTTTAGAGTTTTTAATTTTGGTAAAGATTTTCTATCACATTATCAGATGTTCTGATTCATAAATATTTTGTGCATTTGAATGTCTTTTTCTTTCATCCAAAAAAATGTTTCTACGAGTTTAAAAAGATTTGACCAACAATTTCTTGCACTGATTTGAATTATTTTATAGTAGTTTTGATACACCTAATCCTCTAATTTTGTAACTATTTTATCAATTGAGCTGTCATAATGATGTTTTTGTTTGAAGGTTTCAGTATTAACCAATGTAGATCGTTCATTAATATTGGATAAAGAAATCCAACAATCTATCAATTTCAATATAAAACTTCTTTATTTCTTTATCATATTATTGAAGATATCATGGAATGAAGTAAGCTGTGATTGTTGCTATTCATACTTACGACCTAAAATCATGAGTTTGGCAACTTAATGTATTTTGCTATAATTATCTTTAATCACTAAGTTTTCTCATATCATTCATTAATATTGGATGAAGAAATCTAACAATTTATCAATTTCAATATTAAACTTCTTTATTTCTTTATCATATTATTGAAGATATTATGGAATAAAGTGAGCTGTGTTTGTTTCTATTCATACTTATGACCTAAAATCATGAGTTTGACAATTTAATGCTTTTTGTTATAGTTATCTTGAATCACTAAGTTTTCTCTTATATTCATAGTGCTCTATAGTACAAAATTATTTTGTTTTTGTTTCGGACCACACTTGCTGGTGCTCAAAGCTTACTCCTGGCTTTGACCTCAGGAATCACTCCAGGCAGGGTTCAGGGGATGATAAGGGTTGCCAAGGATCAAACTCCATCAGCTTCATGCCAGCACAGCGCCCTCGCTGCTGGGCTGTCACTCCAGACCTATACAAGACTTTTGGTTCTTTGGTTGGTTGGTTTAGCTTTTTGGGTCACACCCAGAAATGTTCAGGGGGCTTCTCTTGGCCCTGCACTCAGGAGTCACTCCTAGTGGTGCCAGGGGACCTTATAAAACACCATGAAGAAAAGGGTTGGCCTCATTCAAGGGAAATGCCCTACCCACTAGACTCTCAATCTAGCCCCTGGAATGAGATTTTTCTTTTTCTTTTTATTTTATTTTATTTTATTTATTTATCTTTTTACAGTTACAGATTTATACATTTTTGTGCTCATGTTTCTCCCTTTCAAAGTTTGATAACCCATCACTTCACCAGTGCCCATTCTCCACCACCAGTAAACCCAACATCACTCCCCACCTCCCCAGTCCCGTCTCCCCCCACCCCACACTGCCACTATGGCAGGGTATTCCCTTTTGTTCTCTCTCTCTGATTAGGTGTTGTAGTTTGCAATAAAGGTGTTGAGTGGCCATTGTGTTCAGTTTCTAGTCTATATTCGGCCCGCATCATCTTTCCCCCACATGACCTCCAACTACATTTTACTTGGTGTTCCCTTCTCTGAGTTGCCCAGAATGAGAGACCAGCCTCCAAGCCATGGAGACAGCCTCCTGGTACTTATTTCTACTATTCTTGGGTGTTAGTCTTATAGTCTATTATTGTATATTCCACAGATGAGTGCAATATTTCTATGTCTGTCTCTCTCTTTCTCCTTTCACTTAGCATAATACTTTCCATGCTGATCCACTTATATGCAAACGTCATGACCTCATTCTTTCTAACAGCTGCATAGTATTCCATTGTATAGATGTACCAGAGTTTCTTCAACCAGTCATCTGTTCTAGGGCACTCGGGTTTTTTCCAGATTCTGGCTATTGTAAACAGTGCTGCGATGAACATATAAGTGCAGATGTCATTTCGACTATACTTTTTGGCTTTTCTGGGATATATTCCCAGGAGTGGTATTGCTGGGTCAAATGGGAGCTCAACCTCTAGTTTTTTGAGAATCGTCCATATTGTTTTCCAAAAGG
This sequence comes from Sorex araneus, assembly GCF_027595985.1. Classification (NCBI taxonomy): domain Eukaryota; kingdom Metazoa; phylum Chordata; class Mammalia; order Eulipotyphla; family Soricidae; genus Sorex; species Sorex araneus. Next base: position 247,550,056 of record NC_073303.1, read on the forward strand.
GCTGAACTAGCCGGCAAGGAATGAGATTTTTCAAGGAGAGAGCTGCCCGTCTCATTTGTGATGTGGGAATCTGACATATTTTGCCAAATGTGAAGTCAATTGTGTTAATGTTTCCTAAAGTTATGCAATTTTCACTTTTTTTGCGAATGCCCTAATTGCTTTCATTATTTTCCTTATACTTCTTTAAGGGTTTGCTTTTAGGCCACACTGAGCCACACTGAAGGTGTGCTCCTGGCTCTGTGCTCAGGGATCACTCCTGCTGGGGCTCAGAGGGTATGTGGTACCAGGGATCAAACCCAGGAGAGTTGTGTGCAAGGCAAGTGTCCCCCCCACTGTGCTATTGCTCCGACCGATTTTGGTAGTTTATTAAGTAAATTGATTGAAACAAATTCTTCTTCAAATTAATCCTTTACTGTGTTTCCCTCACAACTGTCCATACTTGGAAATGTTCTGCAACCTTTGCTTCTATCTAGTAAAAAATTACATCTCTCAGAGAAAAATATAATGACTTTATTCTGATTTTTAATGATGAAATCTTTTCTTTCCTAGCCACACCTGGTGATGCACAGGAGTTACTCCTGACTTGTTCACTCAGGAGTTTCTCCTGCTAGTGCCCAGGGGACCATATGGAATGGCGGGGATCAAACCAGAGCTGGTTGGTCTAATGCAAAGCAAATGCCTTCTCGCTATACTATGGCTCCAACCCCATGACAGATTTCTTTAGAGTGAGCAGAGTAAGAATGTGTGAGGAAGGCCAGGACCAGAGTGAGAATGAAGATAAATGAATGTGAGAGTGAGCGGATGGGTACTGAAAATGGCTTTGCTCAGCATCGCACCACCAAATGGGGCAGGGGGTGGGTTAGGCAGTGCCACAGCTCTCAGGATCTATGAGGGAAGACAGTGATTTCGGGTCAATTAACTTTTCTGCAGAAACAGCAACAGAGGAGGATGACGAGTGTTTCAAAATGAGTGACTGCGAATCAGCTGGAATTGGGCTTGGGGTCAAAGGAAACATCCCAATCCTCTTGTGTGGTGTTTAAGGGGCAGGAAGGAAAGAGACCTCCACAAACAAAAAGTTTCTTCTTGTGATTATTTTGTTTATTTAATTCATTTTTTATTGAATCACAAAGAGATAGTAACAAATCTTTCAAGTGGGGTTTCTGTCATACATTGTTCCAACATGCATGCCTCCATCAGTACAGTTTCCACCAGGAATATCTCCCATATCCAACCTACTAGGAGACCCCCTCCAGCCTGCTTCTCTGGCAGGCAATTTCCTTCTCTCTCCCTCCCTCTCTCAGTCCCTCTTTCTCTCTCCCTCCCTCCCATTGCCCTCCCTCTTCCCTTCCTCCAGCCTTTCTCTTTTTCTCCCTCCTCCACCCATCTCCCTCTTCCTCTCTCTCTCTTTCTCTCTGTCTGTCTCTCTGTCTCTGTCTCTCTTTCTCCCCCTTTTTATGTGAATTGTAGCTTGCAATAAAGATACTGAGATGCCATCACACTTGACGCTTTACCCACTTTCAGCACACATCTCCCATCCAGAGTGATCCCTTCCAGACATCATTGTCACAGTGGTCCCTTCTCTAACCAACTGCCCTCTCCCCCAGCCTTGAGACAAGCTACCAATTAGGAGCCATCCTCCTGGCCCATATATTTACTGTCCATGGCTGTTAGAGGATACCATATTTTATATCTTACAAAAAGAGTCCAGTCATTCTGTCCCTCTCCTTCTGACTATTTCACTCAGCATGATACTCTCCATATCCATGTATTTAGAAACAAATTTCATAACTTCATTTTTCTAACAGCTGTATGGCATGTGGACCACAAAAGGCTCCTCTCCCTCCTCCAGCCTGAAGTCCAGCCGCAACACAAAGGGGATCTTGGACCCTCAGCGTTTTTCCCCAGAATTTCCTCCCCCGTGTTTGTTTTGGGGTCACACCAGGCAATGCTCTAGTCTCACTCATTGCTCTACACTCAGAAATCACTCCTGGCAGTGCTAGGGCAGCAATTAGGACGTGAGGTATCGAACCCAGGTTGGCCGCATACAAGGCAAATGCCCTACCCCATGAAAGTTTCTTGACAAGCTGTGACTCATGGTAGAGAAGTACATGAAGATAATGTCCAGGAGACATACTGAGACCTTAACCAAAATACCTTTGAATTCATGGACACAGCAGGAGATTTGGTAATGAATACTAAGTTGAGGGTAATTGACCCCTTAACAGGAACCGCAAGGTCAGGATAGTCCCGTAAGGATAACAAGCTTAGACCAGAGGACAGAAAACATGAAGATCAAGGTCAGAATAGAAGAGTTAATTGTCACTTGACTCTATCCTTAAGGGGGCTGCTGATTGGCTGTGTGAAATATCCGGGTCTCTGTCTTCATATGCCCCTTAATTGTGCCGTGTCTACTCACAGTGCTGAACGTATCTGTCAACTTCCACATCTTTTTGCATGATGGGAATCAGGAGGCAGAAACGATATGGATGAATAAATGGCTGCTCTGTGTGTTTCCTGTTTGGGTGACCCTAAAGCTTGAACACTCCTGATGTATTTGTCGCATTCTATGTGACCGGTCTCACTGGTCAGGGCTCTCAAATCGAACCATTTTGGAGCACTGGAAGTAATGATAGAAAAGATTCAGAAGAGAAATCTGCAGAAACAGATAGTCTGTGATACTCTAAGATGGAATCTGTGGAGAGGGAAGAATCATTTAATGTAAAATGGGGATCCAATGCTATGATTAAAACAACATGAAAGGAGAGCGAAGGTACTCTGGGTAAGGCATTTGCCTTGCATGTGGTGAACCAGGGTTCGTTCCCCGGCATCCCATTGGGTCCCCTGAGCACAGATACAGGTAATTCCTCAGTCCAGAGCCAGAAATAATCCCAAAGATTGCCAGATGTGATCCATAAAGCAAAGTAGGAAAAAAGACTTGAATGATTTTCAATTTCATGGGCATATTATATGGAAGCACATTAAAGCTGTCAAGTTAAATAGAATAAATTTAAGCTGCATATGACTTAAATATAACTATAATATGAAATATATAATTGATTTTAAAATTGCTCAACAAGATACTAAATTTACTTCTCTGAAAATAGTCAACTGGAATAATTTTACAAAAACGAAAACAACAGGACCAGAGACATAGTACAGCTTGGAGGGCACCTGCCATGCGATCCCAAGCATCCCATAGGGACCTCCAGGCATGTCAGGGGTGATTCCTAAATGCCGACCAAGGAGGAACTGACAAGCATTGCTAGCTGAGACCCTAAAATCAAAAACAAAAAACATGGAAGCAATAACTGCTTCTCAGTGATGTCAATAACCTTCTTAAAATTATTTTACTATAATTCTTTATATTTTTGGGACTGGAGTGATAGCACAGCAGGTAGGGCATTTGACTTGCATGCAGCCGACCCTGGTTCGAGTCCCAGCATCCCATATGGTCCATAGAGCACCGCCAGGAGTAATTCCTGAGTGCAGAGCCAGGAGTAATCCCTGAGCATCGCCAGGTGTGACTTTAAAAGCAAAAAAATAAATTAAAATAAAATAGAATAACTTTATATTTTGAAAAATGACAGCGTTTGCAAGTTCTGCTGAACAATGTTAGTTAGAACATTTAGTCACATTGATGCCAGCATGTTGTGATATTTCTCTCAAGTTTAACAACAAATCTGTTATTTCTTTTTTTTCTGCAGGTCTTTACCAAATGAACAAGGAAGCAATAGACACAGTAGTTCTACAAGAAACAGCTTGGGGAGTATTATTTTTCTTCCAATTCATGATTGGTTTTGTTGGCAATTTATTGTTGCTCATGCTATATGTCAAGAGATTTCTGCAAAGAAAGAAGCCAATAGACTGGATATTTACCCACTTAACTTTAGCCAACATGATGACAGTTTTATTCGCCGGGACTCCGGAATTAATATTTTTCTTTGGAATAAGAATCTTTCTGAACGACACTGGTTGTCAGGCAGTTTCGTTCCTGTACAGAGTGGGCCGGGGTCTTTCCCTCTGCACCACATCTTTCCTCAGTGTGTTCCAAGCCATCGTGATCACCAACAACCATGCTCAGTGGGCGTGGTTCAAATCAAACATCTACACATGCATTTCTTCTGCCTTCCTCTTTTTCTGGGTACTCAACATGCTGATCTATATCCGGGTCATCTTGCTATTAAAGGCCCCATTCAATGTTACAGGAATTGAAGAAGTTTATAACAAAAAATACTGTATGGGACATGACACTGAGAAAATGAAAACGGCTGCATTTGTAGGAGGAATGATTTTAAGAGACTTCCTGTGTGTGTTCCTCATAGTCTGGACCAGCGTGCACATGGTAAAGTTTCTCTTCAACCATCGAAAGAATGTCCGGAACATCCTTAGGCACAGTCTCTGCCCACAGTCCTCTCTTGAGATCAAGGCCACCCACACCATCCTGGCCCAAGTCAGCTGTTTTGTTTTTTTTTACTGGACCAACTGCTGCCTGACCATTTACCTAACATTCAGGCATGAGGTACAAGGGTTAAGAAACATCACTGTTTGTTCGTGGCCCGCGTCGCGATTTCCCTTCGCCAGCAAAGAGTGAGACGACACGGGTTGAGGATCCTTCTGCAGCAGTTTTATTCACTTAACTTCACGGGGAGAAAGAACAACAACCCGGGTAATGGCAGTCCTTATATAGCCTGGTTGCCCCGCCTCTAAGGTGGTGCTCATCTTCTATTGGCTCTCGCCCATCACCCCATAGGGTGGCGCTCATTCTATTGGCTCTCGCCAATCACCCCATAGGGTGGCACTCATTCTATTGGCTCTCGCCAATCACCCCATATGAGGTGGCGCTCTATTGGCTCTCGCCACGCATGCGCAATGCGGTCGTTGCGCATGCGCAATGTGGTTGTTGCGCATGCGCAATGTGGTTGTTGCGCATGCGCGATCATGCGCATACGCACATGCGCAATGTGCTCTGGCTCCCTACAACTGTTTTTGTCTCTTCCTTCTATCCAGTAATCTGTCCTTTCTTGCTGATAAAAAACCACAAAGGCCCCTTTCTGAGCTGCACCTATATAAAGAAGAGGAAATTTTCTCCACAAACCGCTGCTGTCAGAGACTTGAGTTACTCTCACACCACATGTGACACTAAATGCTCAGGACAGAAAAATCCCACTGCAGAGGTTAAGTGATGGAGGGCTGGAGAGATAGCCCAGTGGGTGGGGCCCTTTACTTCAGATGATTGGCCTCTTGCCAGGAGTGATTTCTGATTACAGAGCCAGGGGTGAGCCCTGAGCATCAGCAGGTGTAACCAGGGCAAAAAGCAGGGAGTGTGAGGATTTTGTGGTATAACACAAAAGAAAATAATATCTTAGACACATATCCAAGTCCACAGCTTACTCTACAGACTGAGATCAATGAACTGTGAATTGAATGAAACACACTGTAGAAAGCTGCACCCATAAGTGAAACGTTATTTCCATCTTTCTTGGGAAAGGGGATTCACATCTGGCTGTGCTTGGGCCTCCAACGGGGTTTGGCTGCTTATAAGGCAAGCACATTCCCCTCTATACCCTTCCTCTCAACCCTGCTTTATTTCATTTGTAAAATGATTTTATATATTCATCTTTGACAATATTAAATTGGCTCCTTGGAAACAATTAACCTAATGTGATGCATTCCGCAGGTAATGGGGTACTGGAGATTAAACCCGGGTCACCTGTGTGCAAGAAAAGTGTTCTATCCTACTGTGTATGTCTCCAACCCCAGCAAAGTCCTCTGATAGAATAATAGTGGGGTAGGGTTGGGGTTTGAGTGCTAGTACGGAGGGCATGGTATTTGCCTTGCACATGGCCAATGAGAATTCAACCCCTGGCATACCATATGGTCTACTGAGAAATTCCTGAGTGAAGATCCAGGAGGAACCCCTGAGCATCTCCAGGTGTGACCCCAAAAAGCAATTTATAAAGTCCTCTATGAATATAAATATGGATAAATAATATGAATTTCTCCAAACATCTAGAAAATAGAGCATCGAGAGTGAACACTGGGGCCAGAGTGATACGGGTAAGGTGTTTGTCTTGTATGTAGCCGATCTGGGTTAGATTCCCCAATATCCCATATGGTCCCCCATACACTGCAGGAGTAATTCCTGGCCAGGAGTAACCCTGGAGCATCACCAGGTGTGACCCAAAAAGCTAATAATAATAATAATTATAATATCCATAATATCAACTTCAGAAATGTCTTGTTGATTGTTAAATGAATCTAGTCATAAGAAGGATAAATACAGGATGATATCACTTGTATGTGGCATTTAGAATAACTGGATGATGGGGAGGGTGAGAGGGACGCTGGATTTACTGGTGGTGGAGAATGGGCACTGGTGAAGGGATGGGTTCTCAAACTTTGTATGGGGGAAACATGAGCACAAAAATGTATAAATCTGTAACTGTACCCTCACGATGATTCACTAAAAAAATAATAATAAAATTTTAAAAAAATAGAATAACTGGATGAGGAAATGCAATGTTTTAAAGAGGAGGATGCTCTAATCAACCTTAGCCCCAGGGTAGAGGGAGGAGAAGGAAAGAAAGAGTGGAGGGAAAGGAAAGAAAAGACAGATGCAGATCTGGGGATTCAGCTACAAATGTGTCACTAAGGAAAGATAAAACCAAATATCCTACACAGTGTCAACAGCTCTGAAATCAAGAGACTCGAACTTTCACAACCAAACTTAGAAAGCTGCTTGCCCAGAGGGCAGGGCTGGAGGTGGGTAGGGGTATGGGCAGGAGCCTGAGAACGTTGGTGGGGGGACCTTGGCACTAGAGGTGGCGAAAGCTCAACTATGAATAACTTTGGAAATCATGGTGCTTTAATTTTTTAATGTGTTGATTGGAAAATATAGTTTAAAAAGAAAAGGAAAAGAAATGTCTTTGATGATTATATTTCATGGAGAAGAAAGTCAAAGCAGAGGGAGTACATCAAACTTAAATACTTCTGCACTTCAAAGAAACAGGGGCCCAAATTAAAACCCTCCATCACTGAACGGGAGAAAATATCTGCACAGCATTCATGTGACAAAAACACAAATATTCAAGATGTGCGGACATCTGCAAAACTTAGCAACAAAAGAATGCTCAGAAATTACTCATAGTGCTTTTTTCAGGGATCACTCCTGGTGGGCTTCGGGGGTCAGAGTGGTGCAGGGTATCAAACCCGGGCCAACCTCGACAGTATGCAAAGCAAGCTCCCTTCTCACTGTATAAGTAATCCAGCTCTTGTCCACATAACTTTAATTGATGGTTTCAGGACCTCTGAGTCTCACTGGAGTGATCCCTGAGCAGAGTCAAGTGTGGCCTCCCATGAAACAAAAACAAAAGCATCAACAACAAAAACATATCTTCCCCTTTTCACCTTTTTCCTGGGTCTCCTATGTCTTCTGATGTTGTCCCACAGATCTCTCAGTCTACCTACCGTCAGATGTATCCAATCAGCTTTGATTAGCCCAGGGCAGGCAAACCTCACTCAACGTTGACCCATCTTCCTGCCAGGAGAGATCTCTGAGCATAGCCAAGTGTGGCCCAGAAAACAAAATGAAACAGAACAAAAGAAAACAAAATAAAAATATAATTAAAAAAAACAACATAACATCTACACAATGGAATACTATGCAGCTCTTAGGAAAGATGATGTCATGAAATTTGCTTATAAGTGGATGGTCATGGAGAGTATCATGCTAAGTGAAATGAGTCAGAAAGAGAGGGACAGACATAGAATGACTGCACCCATTTGTGGAATAAAAAATACATGATATGAGACTGACCCTCAAGGACAGCAAAGGCAAAGGCTAGGAAGATTGTGCCATAGTTGGAAACCTGCCTCATGAGCTAGGGGAGAAGGCAGCTGGAATAGAGAATGGATCATTAAGGCAATGATGGTTGGATGGATTGTTCGGGGTGGGAGATGTGTGCTGAAAGTAGATAAAGGACTGAATGTGATAGCATCTCAGTATCTATATTGCATACCATAATGTCCAAAAGTAGAAAGAGAGAGTATGAAGGAATTTGCCATGCAGCAGGCGTAGGGAGGGATGGGGTTGGGGGATACTGGGGACTTTGGGGTAGAAAATGTGCACTGGTGGAGGGATGGGTGTTCGATCATTGTATGACTGAAACTCAAACATGAAAGCTTTGTAAAAGAGGCTCACGGTGATTTCAATTAAGAATAATAAAGTAAATAAATTAATGATAATCAACATACCTTCCCCTTTTCACCTGCCCACTTTCTTTGCTTAAAGATTGATGAGGGTCTCTCCCTTCCTACAACCTTGCATGACGTCACTGAGGAGCAGCTCATGAGAGGTTCTGCTCTACTCAGTGTAGCCTCTCGCCACCAGTCAAGAACCGAAGGAGTGTAAGTACAAGGTTGGGGTACTGGGACTTTTTTTTCTTGAGCCCCATTTTCCTTGAGCAAGGTTCAGACCATTTTATTTTATTTCCGTTTTCAGCTGGGGGAGTCACACTCAGTGATGCTCAGGGCTTACTCCTGGTTCTGCACTCATGATTTCTTCCTCACATTTCTTGGAATGTTGAGGATCAAACCCAGGTCAGTAACATGCCAGACAAGCACCTTAGTCACTGCACTATCTCTCCAGCTCATGAAAGGCTGGTTTTATCTGGAATGAAGAAGCCATTCAGATGGACACACCAACCAACATCCCTCCTCTGCTGGAAGGTGGCTCTCTGAACGTGCTTACTTTATGCCAACAGTACTATTGCTCCCCTAGGGTCTCCCAAATCTCACCTTTGAAACATGACACTTCCAATTTCCTATGTAAAATATACATTCTCTTACTAGATCACAAACCTTTTGACAGTGCACTTAATCTCTATAATGCTACATAAAATATAACATAGCCTTTTCACTTAAAGTGTGAACTTAAAGAATTTATTAACCCTTTTTGCACACATTTGCGTGGCCCAATTATTTTGGAGGGCCCACACTCAATAGTGATCGTGGGTTTACTACTGGCTCTGCACTCAGGAATTACTCCTGCCGATGCTTCTGGGACCATATGGGATGCCAGGAATAGAATCTGGGTTGACCACATGCAAAGCAAGTACCCTACCCACTGTACTATGTCTCTCCAGCCCCTACATGGTAAATTAATAACACTGACAGATAATCAATAATATTTAGCCTATGGATTATCAATAATTTCTGACAGTTTCACATTAAAAAATGTTCACAAATATTTTGTCAAATGGTTAAGTATCTCCAGATCCAAATGTGTAAAGAGGGCAGGAGGGATAGACAGCTGGGAGGGCACTTGCCTTGCATGTGGCCAACCTGGGTTCAAACACCAGCATCCTCTATGGTCCCCAAGCCTTCCAGGAGTGATCCATAAGTGCAGAGCCAGGGGTAAGCCCTGATCACAGCCAGCTATGACCTCAAAATAAAATAATACAAAACAACCAACCAAACAAAAAACTGTTTAAAGAATGAATACACAGGAAAGAGTCAGCTATACCCCTAAGAAGTCACAGTATGAGACAAGAAATTTGCCATAAAATAAAATACAGAGAGGGCTGATCGAAAATTTGTAAGAGAAGTATGAAGCCAGCATTTACCTCAAGTACTATTCTACATGCATTTCACTGTTTCATTCACTATAAAATAGAATCATTTTTCCATTGCACTTAGTTCCCAAACATAGAAGGCAGAGATTCAATTGTTTTCATTTTCAAAGGATGTTTCTTTGGATCCTTAGTATGGTCTGGCAATGTGAGAATGAGTGACAGAACAGTGGGTAGGGTGTTCACACCTTGCAGGAGGCTGATGCATTGTTGATCCACGGCATCCCATTGGGTTCCCTGAGCACTAACATTCCTGAATGCAGAGTCAGAAGAAACCCCTAAGCATCGTCAGGTATGACCCAACATAGCCAAAAAATATAAATTAAAAATTAAATTTATATATAGATATGATCTAGTGATTCCATTAAAATTCAGGCTGATATTTTTTATCCTTAAGAATTATCATTTATGCGTGCTGAAAATAGACTATAGTCCAAACATGATGGCCACTTACTACCTGTACTGCAAACCATAACACCCAAAAGGAGAGAGAGTAAAGGGACTGTGCCTGCCACAGAGGCAGGAGGTGGGGAGATAGAGTGGGGGTGGCTCGAGGGGTACTGAGAACATTGGTGGAGGAAAATGGGCACTGGTGGACGCATGGGTACTTGATCATTGTATGACTGAAACTCAAACATGATAGCTTGTAAATCTGTAACTATATCTCAAGCTGATTCATTAAATTTTTTTAAAATTTTTAATAAAAGAATTTATAATATTCTTTTATATATAATATAATAATAAAACTTCTAATATCATTTATAATTCTTTTCCTAAGTCAATTCAGACTTGGTTGTTCCACAATAAATCCCAAATTGAGAGAAGCCTTAGAGAAAAGCAATTACTCTCCAAAAGTTGTCAGAGCTATTTGATCAGCTATGAGAACTTTTGATTTCTCTGTGAGTAGCCAATTATTCCCAAGTTTGTTTTCTGCTCTGCTCCTGCAGAACTCTGAGGACTCAGGCTGATGTAATGGGAAAGTTTCTGAAGTGAACACCTGAGGGGGACTTGCATTAAAAACTTTTCTAAATTGATCCAGTTGCAGCTCAGACAGTAATTTGTGAGTCCATGGGCACATCAGAAAGTTTGCTGAGCTCCAAGTGACAGGGTCTCTGGGGGACCAAGTCACTGGTGTTTTTATAGCCCTGGATTAACACACAGGCATTCACCCGCAGCCTGGCAGAGGGTCCAGTCAACTTCACCAGCCTCAGACTCAGTAAGTACCTCCTGTCTCTGCTCCTGCTTGAAGGAAGAGGCAGGGATTTTTCTTAGAAAATTTCCTTTCCCTGGGGCTGGGGTAATAGAGCAGGGAGTAGGACATTTCTCTTGCACACAGCTGACCCAGGTTCCAAGGTCCCTGACATTCCATTGGTCCCCCAAGCACTGCCAGGAGTATTTCTTGAATGCAGATCCAGGACTAACCTGAGCATTGCCAAGTGTGTGAGTTCACAAAGTAAAACTCAGGGGCTGCTGCTGTGATGCATGTGTGCATTTGGTGGCCCAGAGCCTCCTGCCCGCCTCCCCACCTCCCCAGGGCTCCCCAACAGAGAGACAGAGAGATGGGAGATGGGGGACCATAGTCTGATGGTGAAAATGTCCCCTTGAATGCAGAATTGTTAGCATACTTATAGAACATCTGAAGGGGGGTTGAGGTAAGGACATAGGTGTCATTGGTCATTTACAGAGATAAATATTTGGCAGAGGAAATTCTCTTGTGGAGATCAACTCAAGAAGACACTCTGGGAGCTGGAGTGATAGCACGGTGGGAAGGCCCTTTGCCTTGCATGCGACTGACATGGGTTCGATTCCCAGCATCCCATATGGTCCCCCTGAGCACCGTCAGGAGTAATTCCTGAGTGAAGAGCTAGGAGTAACCCCTGTGCATTGCCAGGTGTGACCCAAAAACCAAAAAAATAGAAGACACTCATTCTCCCAGGGACATCTACATTGCTTTTATCTTTCCCTCTTAGTTGTATAAGTTATCAATACTTGGATAAACACAGCAAGAAACAAAGATCCCAACACTTAGTTCTCCGGGCTCTGAGAGCAAGCAAGGATTTTTTCATAATCCCAGACTCAGTCCTCAGGTCACTTCAGCTTGTCCTTCCCCATGGGGGTCCTGTCTCTTAGGTTGTAACAGCTTGCAGCAAGACCATGCATTTATGCCTTCTAGAATGTCCTATTTCGATGCTGGGTAGCTTTGCCACTCACCCCGGTCTATCCCAGTCCCACGACGGGACCTCCCTTTTGGGGTGTTAGGAACTACAGCAAGTGAAGCCTGAGTCGAGTAATTATGACCAAGTAATTATGCCCAGGAGCAGATGTATCTCAGAGTCAATCCAAATATTAGGAGCATAGCATTAATGGTCTTTTTGTGTTTAACCAAAGAACATAGCTCTATAGTAAAATATAAAAAGGCTAGAGGGGAGATAGAAAAAGCAGGGACAAATATTCAGCACTTCAAATACAAAGCAGCACAAATACAAAGTTCAGAATTACCAGAGAGTTTTGGCTTACAAGTAATCAAGACTGACTTGGGGAACTGTGACAGTGAGAGGTAAAGTATAAGGGAAAGGTTAAGGATAACTTGAACCAGATTAGGGCTGCCAGCAAGAGCATGTTAAGCTTCTCAGGGAGGAAGAAAGGGGGCAATGCACTGATGAAGCCTAAAGCATTTAGGGTTAATATCCAACACAAAGGAAAGGTTGAAGATAGACTCTAACCAAATTAGGATGTTAGCAAGGGCAGGGGAAGCCTCTCTGGGAGGAGGAAAGGGGCAATTCACCAGTGAAGCCTAAAACACTTAGGGTTGATATCCAACAAAGTGTGACCCAAAAAGTAAAAAAACAAATAAACAAACAAAAACAGAATTTATTTTTCCTGAGGCTGTTTTTGTGGGACACGCTTTCTAATGCTAAGTTCACCTGAGTTCCTATACTCACATTCCTTTATACTCATGATATTCTGGGGTTTTTTTCTTCTTTGTTTTGTTTTTTCCTTTTGAGTCACACCAAGTGATGCTGAGGGGTTACTGCTGGCTCTGCACGCAGGAATTACTCCTGGTGGTGCTTGGGGGACCCTAAGGGATGGTAACTGGTCAGTTGTGTGCAAGGCAAGCAGGAATTACTGTGGTCGTGCTCAGGGGATACTGGGGATGGAATCCTGGTGGACTGAGTGAAAGGCAAGTGCCCTGCCCTCTGCACTATCACTCCAGCCCCATCAATTTATGATTTTCTTCTCTGCAGTTTCAACCATATTTTTTGTTATGCTTTGAATTCTGCTGTACTCTCCCTTTGAGTTAACTTTGGTTGTTTTGGGGCCACACCAGTAGCGCTCAGGATTACTCCTGTTCTGGCGGGTTCCCGGGACCCTATACGAAACTAGGGAATAATCCTAGACCCACCATGTGCAAGGCAAGCGCCTTATACACTGGACTATCTCTCTGGTTCCTTTTATTTCTCTTAATCTGTATTTTTATTTAAGACTTTTTAAAAAACTTTTGGTGGCCAAAACTAGTTCTTATAGTAACACGTATAATAATCGACTAAGGATATTTACATCCTCATTCATCACTTTTTCAGCAATTCTGGTCACCTTTCCACTCTGATTAAACTTTGGTTTCTGAGTTCACGTTTCTGTTATTTCTCTCCTACCTGCCTCTTCATGTATTTCTCATTGATTTTTAACTTTTCTCCCAAATGTCTTTTTTTCATGTATTTTTTTAGATCCTATGATCAAATAAACAAAATATTAGAATTATTGGGGGCGGCAATAATTATTGGGGGCGGCCATAGTGTAGTAGGGAGGGCTCTTGCCATGCATGTAGCTGATGGAGGTTCGATCCCCGACAGCCCATAGGGTCCCTGAGCCCACCAGGCCACTGAGTACAGAGCCAGGACTAAGCCCTGAGTACTGCTGAGGGCTTATTAGTCCAAAAAATAAACAAAAGAAAATTAGAACTATCTTATCTAGTTCAGTTTAAGTAAATGATTTTAGGGTTCTTTGGGGGATTTGTTTTATATATTTTAGAGGTTTTAATTTTGGAAGGAATTTTCTATCACAATGTTCTGGTTCATAAATATTTTATGCATTTGAATGTCTTTTTCTGTTATCCAAAAAAATGTTTCTACGAGTTTAAAAAGTTTTGACCAACAATTTCTTGTACCAATTGGTATTATTTTATAGTAGTTTTTATGCTGCTAATCCTCTAACTTTGTAACTATTTTATTAATTGTGCTATCATAATGGTATTTTGTTTGAAGCTTTCAGTATTAACCAATACAGATTGTTCATTAATATTGAATGAAGAAATCTAACAATTTATCATTATCAATATTAGACTTCTTTACATGGAATATAGTGAACTGTGATGGTTGGTATTCATACTTATGACCTAAAATAATGACCTTGGCAACTTAATATATTTTGCTATAATTACCTTGAATCAATAAGCTTTCTCAGATATTCATAGTATTTTATAGTTTAAAATTAGTTTGTTTTTGTTTGGGGCCACACTCAGTGGTGCTCAAAGATTACTCCTGGGTTTGCACTCAGGAATCACTCCAGGTGGGGTTCAGGGGATGCTAAGAGATGCCAGGATCAAACCCTATCAGCTGCGTGCCAGGCAAACGCCTACCCTGCTATGCTCTCACTCCAGATCTATACAAGATTTTTGATTCATTGTCTGTTTGATTTAGCTTTTTGGATCACACCCGGCAATGTTCAGGGGCTACTCTTGGCTCTGAACTCAGGAACTACTCCCAGTGGTGCTGGGGGACCTTATAAAATGACACAAGCAAAAGGGTCAGACTCATTTTAGGTAAACGCCCTACCCATAGACTCTCAATCTAGCCCCAGGAATGAGATTTTTCAAGGAGAGAGCTGCCTGTCTCATTTGTGATATGGCAATCTGACATATTTTGCCAAATGTGAAGTCAATTATGTTAATGTTTCCTAAAGTTATGAAATCTTCCATTTTTGTGGATTCCCTAATTGGTTTTTATATTTTCCCTATGGTACTTTATGAGTTTGCTCTTAGGCCACACACAGCTGTTCTCAAAGCTTACTCCTGGCTCTGTGCTCAGGGATCACTCCTGCTGGGGCTCAGAGGATATGTGGTACCAGGGATCAAACCCAGGAGAGTTGTTTGCAAGGCAAGTGTCCTCCCCACTGTGCTGTTGCTCCAGCTTTTTCCAAACTATTTTGAAAAAGTCGTTAATTATTACACACATATTTTGGTACTGAAGTGAATTGATTGAAACAAATTCTTCTTCAAATTAATCCTTTTTAAATATTTTGCTTTTTTTTTGGGTCACACCCAGTGATGCACAGGGGTCACTTCTGGCTCTGCACTCAGGAATTACCCCTGGCGGTGCTCAGGGGACCATATGGGATCTGGGAATCGAACCCGGGTTGGCCCCTGTAAAAAACTAAGGCTCGCAGAGGGGCGTGTGTATTCGCAGGCTCTCCGGGAAGCTCTGTCTCACCGCCCACATTCGGTGCCCTGGAACCCCTGTGTGTGCTGTCGGTCAAGGGCAGGCGACGGAAGGAAGAAGGACCAAGCTGGTTGCTGTTTAGTTACCGTTTATTCAATCTTCCATCTTTCCCATCTCCCGCACTCCCAGCTCCAGCCTTTCTCTGGATCTACTCCAGCCTCTCTCTGGCTTCTCTAGTCTCTCCTCCTTCCTTGTCTCTCCCACCTTCCCTCTAGGCTACACCCAGGCAGGTAGCAAAATAAACATGAGAAAGCCCTTCCAGAGGGCAGGGCATTCCAAAGCCCTTCCTGACTCTGAAGGTTTTTTCCTTTCCTTAGTCCAAACACTTATTAACATCTTAATACTAGTTATTTTTGTATGGACATAGCAAGAGATACATTGAGGCTTGCAAGGCAGCTTTCCTGGCAACATCTTGCCACAGGCTCAGACTACAGCACTCAGGCCAGATTAATCACTCCTAACCCTAGCAGGGTCCAAATCGAGTTATTGTTGTTTGGATCATGACAACATTTGTCCATGATCAAGCTCTTAACTTATAGTTAAGCATTAGGCACTTTGGCCAGGCCCATCTCGATGCCAGGGTAGCACACAACTCACCGCTTGCCCTGGGTCCATCTCGTCCCTCATCGGGACCAAGCTTTTGGGGGTGCTAGGAAGTAAGGGCAGCTGAGGCTTAGGTCGAGAGAACAGATGCCCAGGAGGAAAATATATAGAGTCAAATGACTCCCAGGTTACAAAAGTATAGCCTTTGCTCAGTCTCCCTGTGTCCATACAAAAAGGATATTGCTCTGAATAAACTATGCAAAGGACTCAAGGAGAAGAGAAAAACAATATTTACAAGTCAACAGAACACTAAGAAAGAAGCTACAAATAAGTAAAGAGGAATGGGAGCACTGTAATGGGAGTAACCCAATAAACCTAAATTACCTGAGGCTATGTTATCCTACAGGCCGAGTGCAAGCAAATGCCCTACCTGCTGTGCTATCACTCCAGCCCCAATAAAATTAATCCTTTTGTGTTTCACTCACGACTGTCCCAAATTGGAAATGTTGTGCAAGCTTTCCTTCGATCTAACTGAAAAATTGCATCTCCCAGAGAAAATAAAATGACTTTATTCTGATTTTTAATGATAAACTTTTTCCTTTCTTTGTTTAAAAAAATTTAATGAAACACTGTGAGATAGAATTACAGACCTATATACTTTTGTGATTATATATCAATCATACAATGGTAGACTACCCATCCCTCCACCAGTGCCTATACTCCACCACCAATGTTCCCAGTATCCTTCCCACCACTCCCACCCCATCCCCGCATGCCTCTGTGGAAGACACATTCCCTTTTACTCTCTCTCTCTCTCTCTCTCTCTCTCTCTCTCTCTCTCTCTCTCTCTCTCTCTCTCTCTCTCTCCCCTTTTGGGTGTTATGGTTTGCAATTCAGGTAATACATGGCAATCATGTGCTGTCTATAATCTACTTTCAGCACATATCTCCCATCCTGATAGAGGCCTCCAAGCATCCTTTGCTTGGTGGTGTCTTCTCTATCTCAGCTGCCTTTTCCCCCAGCATGTGAGGCCGGTTCCAAGCTGTGGAGGAATCCTCCTGACCCTTACAGCTACTATCCTTGGGTGTTAGTCTCTCATTATGTTACTAGATATTCCACAAATCAGTGCAGTCCTTCTATGTCTGTCCCTCTCTTTCTGACTCATTTCACTTAACATAATACTCTCCATGTTGATCAACTTATATGCAAGTTTCATGACTTCATCTTTTCTAAACAGCTGCATAGTATTCCATTGTGTAGATGTACTAGAGTTTCTTTAACCACTCATCTGTTCTCGGGCACTCGGGTATTGTCCAGATTCAGGCTATTGTAAATAGTACTGCAATAAAGATACAAGTGCATAAGTCATTTCTACTATATTGTTTTGCATCTCCGAGATATATTCCCAGGAGTGGTATTGCTGGGTCAAATGGGAGCTCAATTTCTAGTTTTTTGAGAAAAGTCCATACCGTTTTCCAAAAAAGACTGAACCAGTCCACATTTCCACCAGCTGTGAAGGAGAGTCCCCTTCGCCCTCATCCATGCCAACACCAGTTGCCTTTATTCTTTTGGATGTGTGCCAGTCTCTGAGGTGTGAGGTGATACCTCATTTTTGTTTTGATTTGCATCTTTTTTGATGATTAATGATTAGGAGCATTTTTTTTTTTTTGCTTTTTGGGTCACACCCGGCGACGCACAGTGCTTACTCCTAGCTCATGCACTCAGGAATTACTCCTGGAGATGCTCGGGGGTGCAATATTGGATGCTGGGTATCGAACCTGGGTTGACCGAGTGCAATGCAAATGACCTACCTGCTGTGGAAGGCCCTGTACACATCGATTAGCCCTCTCCCTTCTATTTCTTCCTTCAAATTCAGTACTTCCTTGTTGAGTTTTAATCTTGGTGATCTGTCCAGAGGGGATAAGGCAGTGTTGAAGTCTTCAACTACTATTTTGTTGCTCCCAATGTCCTCCTTGAAGTCTATTAACAGTTCTTTTAAGTATTTAGCTGGACCCTCATTGGGTGTGTATACGTTTAGAACTGTGATTTCTTCCTTCTATACATATCCTTTGATGGTTAAGAAAAATGGCCTTCGCTGTCCCTTCTAATCTTTTTCAGTCTGAAATCTATTTTGTCGGATACTAGTGTGGCAACCCCGGCCGTTTTGAAGGAGCTGTTTGCTTGCAGAATTGTTTTCCATCCTTTGACTTCGAGTCTATGTTTGCTCTGACTGTTCAGATGTGGCAGAAGAATGTTGGGTTCAGTTTTTTAATCCATTTTGCCACTCTGTCTCTTCATTGGTGCATTTAAACCATTAACATTGAGAGAGATTGTTGTCATATAAGTCATGTGCCATCTTCCTGTAGAGGTTTTTTGTCCTTGTAGGGGTTTTTCTTGTCTTACAGTAGCCCCTTTAGTCCTTCTTTTAAGGTTGGTTTTGAGCCTATGAAGTTCCTGAGCTTTTGTTTATCCGTGAAATAATGTATCGTTCCTTTGAGTTTGAGTGAGAGTTTAGCCAGATAAAGTATTCTTGGTGAGGTGTTTCATTGAGTTTAATCACTATATCCCACCATTGCCTTCGAGCTTGGAAGGTTTCCTCAGAAAAGTCTGCTGTAAATCTAAGGGGTGCTCCTTTGGATGTGATTTCTTTCTTTGACCTCGCTGCTTGCAAGGTATTGTGTCTCTGTCCATGGTATCCGTCATTCAGATTATAATATGTCTTGGAGTCTTTTTATTAGAGTGTCTCTTAGCTGGTACCCTTTGGGCTCCTTGGACCTGGATGCCAGAATTCTCCAGCTCTGGGAATGCCTGAGCAAAGATATCTTTAACTGTTGCTTTTTCACTGTGGTTGTCTCTCTATCCTACTGGTACACCGACGATTCTTACGTTGTTGCTCTTGAGTTCATCCCTTAGTCTCTGATTCGCCCTAGAGCTATTTGAGGTCTTTTCCCATTGTATGTTGTACCTGTATGCTTTCTGTAGCTCATCTTCAAGCTCACTGGTTCTGTTTTCGACTGTAGTTATTCTACTGTTGAGGGCACCCACTGAGTTTTTTATTTTATCTACTGAGTCCTTTATTAGTGACACTTCTGTTTGAGGCTTTCTCATGTCTGCTTTCATTTCTTCTTGTATTTTCTTGGCTGTCCATTCCACTGTTTCTTTCATGTCCACCTTCAACTTAATGAATGTGAATTCTACCATTACTTTGAGTTCATTGATCATCCTTACTCCTGGCTCTGCACTCAGAAATCACTAGTTGCAGTGCTTGGGGCATCAACAGGGATGTGATGGATCGAACCCAGGCTGGCCACATGCAAGGCAAATATCCTACCCCACAAAAAGTTTCTTGTGAAGCTGTGACTCACGGTAGAGAAGTACATGAAGATAATGTCCAGGAAAGATATTGAGAACTTCACTGAACCAAAGTACCTATGAATTCCTGGTCACTGCAAAAGACTTGGTTAAAGAATAGTGAGATGTGGGAAATTGACCCCCTAACAGGAACCACAAGGTTAAGATAGTCCCCTAAGGAAAACTAGTTTAGACCAGAAGGAAGCAGACAGGCATGTCCAGCCAGACCAGAATAGAATAGCAAATGTTCATGTAATCTATCCTTTAAGGGTGCCGCTGATTGTCCATTTGAAATATCTGGGTCTGTCTTCATGTACCCCTTAATTGTGTTATGTCTACTCACAGTACTGAATGTGTCTGTCAGCTTCAACAGTGGCTCACATGACGAGAACCAGGATGCTGGAGTGATATCAATGAATAAATGGACACTATGTGCACTCCCTGATTGGGTGACCCTAAAGCTTGGACACTCCTGATGTATTTGTCACATTCTATGTGACTGGTCTCTCACTGGTCAGGGCTCTCAAATCAAACATTTTTGGAGCACTGGATGTAATGATAGGAAAGATTGAGAAAAGAAATCTACAGAATCAGACAGTCTGTGATACTCTAAGATAGGTTCTGGGGAGAGGCCAAAATGATTTAATGTAAAATGCTGATCCAATACTATGATTCAAACCACTTGAACGGGGACGGAATGAAGGTACCTCAGGTAGGTAATTTGCCTTGCATGTGGCAGACCAAGGTTCAGTCCCTATCACCTCATAAGGTGCCCTGAGCACCTCCAGAGTTAATTCCTCAGTGCAGAGCTAGAAGTAATCCCGAGGATCGCCAGGTCTGACCCAAAAAGTCAAAGTAGGTAAAAAGAAGACTTGAATGAGTTTTAATTTCAGAGACATATTATGGAAACACATAAAAGCTGTCAAGTTAAGGGGCTGGAGCAATAGCACAGCGGGTAGGGCGTTTGCCTTGCATGCGGTCGACCCAGGTTCAATTCCCAGCATCCCATATGGTCCCCTGAGCACAGCCAGGAGTAAGTCCTGAGTGCAGTCAGGAGTAACCCTGTGCATCACTGGGTGTGACCCAAAAAGCAAAAAAAAAAAAGCTGTAAAGTTAAATAGAATCAACTTAAGCTGCATATGACTTAAATGTAACTCTATGATATGAAACATATAATTGATTTTTAAATTGCTCAACAAGTTACTAAATTTACTCACTGAAAATAGTCAACTGGAGTAATTTTATAAAAATGGAAATAACAGGGCCAGAGACATAATAGAGCATGGAGAGCGCTTGCCATTTGATCCCCAGCATCCCATAGGGTCCTCCAAGCATGCCAGGAGTGATTCCTAAATTCCGAGCTAGGAGGAACTGATAAGCATCGCTGGTTGTGACACTAAAATCAAAAACAAAAAATATGGAGCAATTACTGCTCCTCATTTGTGTTGATGACCCTCTATATATTATTTTTGCAGTAATTCTTCATTTTTGAAAAATGACAGTACTTTTGCATGTTGGGCTGGAGTGATAACACAGTGGGTAGGGTGTCTGCCTTACACGCAGCTTACCTGGGTTCGATTCCTCTGCCCCTCTTGGAGATCCCGGCAAGCTACTGAGAGTATCTTGCCCGCACAGCAGAGCCTGGCAAGCTCCCCGGGGTGTATTCATTATGCCAAAATAAGTAACAACAAGTCTCACAATGGAGATGTTACTGGTGCCCACTCGAGCAAATCGATGGGCAACGAGATGACAGTGATACAGTGATACTTTTGCACATTCTACTGAACAAGACTATGTTAGTCACATTGATGCCAGCATGTCGTGACATTTCTCTCAAGTTCGCCAACAAATCTGCTATTTATTTTCTCTGCAGGTCTTTACCGAATGAACAAGGAAACAATGGACACAATAGTTCTGCAACAAACAATTTGGGGAGTATTATTTTTCTTCCAGTTCATGATTGGTTTTATTGGAAATTCACTGCTACTCATGCTATATGTCAAAAACTCTCTGCAAAAAACGAAACCAATAGATTGGATATTTACCCACTTAACTCTAGCCAACATGATGACAGTTTTATTCGCTGGGATTCCGGAATTAATATTTTTCTTTGGAATAAGAAACTTTCTGAATGACATTGGTTGTCAGGCAGTTTCGTTTCTGTACAGAGTGGGCCGGGGTCTTTCCCTCTGCACCACATCCTTCCTCGGTGTGTTCCAAGCCATCGTGATCACCAACAAGCATGCTCAGTGGGCGTGGCTCAAATCAAACATCTACACATGCATTTCTTCTGCCTTTCTCTTTTTCTGGGCACTCAACATGCTGATCTATATCCGGGTCATCTTGTTAATGAAGGCCCCATTCAATGTTTCTGGAATTGAAAGTATTTATAACCTAAAATACTGTATGGCACATAAGTCAGAGACTCGGGGAGTATCTGTATTTCAGGGAGGAATGCTTTTAAGAGATTTGCTGTGTGTGCTCCTCATGATCTGGACCAGCGTGCACATGGTAAAGTTCCTCTTCAACCATCGCAAAAATGTCCAGCACATCCTTAGCCACAGTCTCTGCCCACAGTCCTCTCTTGAGATCAAGGCCACCCACACCATCCTGGTCCAAGTCAGCTGTTTTGTCTTTTTTTACTGGATCAACTGCTGCCTGACCATTTATGTAAAATTCAGTCCTGAGGTCCAAGGGATAGAAAACATCACTGTTTTTATTTCTTCCTGGTATCCAGTGATCTGTCCTTTCTTGCTAATAAAAGCCCACCGGGGCCCCTTTCTGAACTGCACCTTTGTAAAGATGAGGAAATCTCCACCAACCACTGCAGTCAGAGACTTGAATTGCTCTCACACTGCCTGTGACACTAAGTGCTCAGGACAGAAAAACCCCACTGCAAAGTTTAAGTGATGGGGGCTGGAGAGATAGCCCAGTGGGTAAGGCACTTGCCTTCAAATGATTTGCACAGGACCAGGAGTAATTTCTTAGTTCTGAGCCAGGAGTAAGTCCTGAGCATCACCAGGTGTGACCAGGGAAAAAAGGAGGAAGTGTGAAGGTTTTGTGGTGTAAAACAAAAGAAAATAATATCTTATACTTATACATATATATATTTCTTTTTGGGTCATACCCAGGGATGCTCAGGGGTTACTCCTGGCTCTGTACTCAGGGGTTACTCCTGGCTCTGTACTCAGGAATTACTCCTGGTGGTGCTTGGTGGACTATATGGCTTGCCATGGATTGAACCCAGTTGGCCGCGTGCAAGGCAAACGCCCTACCCGCTGTACTATCACTCTGGCCCCTCTTATATTTATATTGAGAAGCAGAGGATTCCTGAGTATGATCATAGAAAAAGGGGGGAATGTGAGAAGCAGTTAGTTCATCTCTTCTTGCCCTTGTCATAAAGACTGTAGGGGGGCAGCCTTGGCCATGAAGGATATATGACTGAGTTAATGGACTAAAAGAACTACCTGGTGTTTATACAGACATGGAGCTGGAGAGTCAGGAGCCGGCACACCCGTGTCTTGTATCCTGTGTCTAACTGATAAGATGTTTTCTTGATGTATGGGAATGTTTTGTTTTCTTGATGTATGGGAATGCCTTGCTTTCTTGATGTATGGGAATTGGGAATATCTCCCTAATTGGGACTCTTTTCTTGTTATATTGTTCCTGTAGGCTTTTATGCATTTATGAAATTTAAGTTTATTTCTGCCTGTGGAATTGTTTATCTTTGAGCTTGTTCCTGAGGCCTGTGTGCCCAGGATGGCTGTATAAACCCTCGGCTGTAAGCCCTCGTGTGGAGCTCTGACCTCCTGCTTCGGCAGGACAGCTCGACCCCAGCTAGCGGAATAATCAAGTCTCGGTGTGTTTTGCAATCCCGCTGGACTCTTTGTCTCTCTGAATACTGAGGGGTGGCCTTGATCCCAACAACATGCAAGTCCACAGCTTACTTTACAGATTGAGAAAATGAACTGTGAATTGAATAAAACACATTGTAGAAAGCTGCACCTGTAAGAGAAAGTTTATTTCCATTCTGTCTAGGGAAAGGGGATTCACACTGGCCGTGAAGGGGATTCACACTGGCCATGCTCCGAGCTCCAGCCTTGTTTGGCTGCTTGCAAGGCAAGCACATTCCCCTCTGTACTCTTTCTCTCTGCCCCCTTTATTTCATTTATAAAAATCATTTCAAATATTCATCTTTGAGAATATTGAAGTGGCTCTAGGAAACAACCTAGTGTGATGCATTCCTCAGTTAATGGGGTGCTGGAGAACAATCCAGTTCACCCTGCATGGCAATTTTTCTATCCCACTGTGTATCTCTCCAACCCCGGTAAAGTCTTCTAATAGAATAATTCTGGGGTAGGGTTGGGGTTTGAGGGATAGGAGAGCAGGTATGGTGTTGGCCTTCACACGGCCCATGTGGATTCAATCCCCAGCATTCCATACGATCTTCTGAATTGTTCCTGAGTGCAGAGCCAGAAGGAACTCCTGACTATCTCCAGGTGTGACCCCAAAAGCCAATTAATAAATAAAGTGTTGGTTTAAAAAAAAATAGTGTGGGGACTGGAGCGATAGCACAGCGGGTAGGGCGTTTGCCTTGCACACAGCTGACCCGGGTTCTATTCCCAGCATCCCATATGGCCCCCGAGCACCGCCAGGAATAATTCCTGAGTGCATGAGCCAGGAGTAACCCCTGTGCAAAAGCTGGGTGTGACCCAAAAAGAAAAAGAAAGAGTGGGTTGGGGGAAACAAAGCAATGGACATTATTCATTGAGTTCCAAATACTTTCCCTAACTGCGTAAAACATGAATTTACAAGTTTTATAAACGAGCTCAAATGAAGGTAAGAAACCATCTGTAAGCAGTATAATAGAAATCTGTATAAAATTCTCCCAGGTTGGCCGAGGGAGGGCCCCAGCGGCTCTCCCCATCGGCGCCCGGGTTCAGGGGTGGTCCCAGGCTGCTCGCCCAGCAGGGGTGGCCCAGGCCATAGGGCAGATGGCAGAGGAAACGAGGGCCAAGCCAGTTGATTGATCAGTTGCCGTTTATTCCATTCTCTCCACGCACCTGTTCCAGTCTCTCTGAGCTCCCCATTCTAGTCTCACACTACCCCTCATTCCTGTCTCCTCCTGTCTCTCCTGCTCATCTCTCCACGCTCCACCTCGCAGCCTGGGCTCTCTCTCTCCTCTCTGGATTCTGACTCTGACTCTGCTTCTCCTCCAATGACTCCCTGACTCCCCTTTTCTGCCTCTCCCCACTTGTCTCTCCACCCCAACTTGTCTCCCTCCACCTTGCCCTCCAGGCCCATGCTACACCCAGTCTGGTAGCAAAATCAAAATAAGAAAGCCCTTCTGACTGCCCATCAGGCTCACTTCGGAAACACCACCTGGGGGCATTCCTCTCCTCCTAGGGTCTAAATTAACATCTTAATATTAGTTATTTTTGTATGGGCACAATAAGAGATACATTGAGGCTTGTAGGGCAGCTCTCCTGAAAACATCTTGCCACAGACTCAGACTACAGGGCTCAGGCCAGATTAATCATTCCTAACCCTAGCAGGTTCCTAACCTAGTTATTATCTTTTGGATCATGACAGCATTTGCCCATGATCAAGCTCTTAACTTAAGTATTAGGCACTTTGGCCAGGCCCATCTCCATGCCAGGGTAGCACATAGCTCACCGCTTGCCCTGGGTCCATCCCATCCCTCCTCAAGGCCCTACCTTACTAGGAAGTAAGGGCAGCTGAGGCTTAAGTCAAGAGAATGGATGCCCAGGAGGAAAATATCATTTAGAGTAAAATGACTCTCAGGTTACAAAAGCATAGCATTTACTACTGTCTTCCTGTGCCCATACAAAAGGACGTGGCTCTGAATAAACGATGCAAAGGACTCAAAGAGAAGAGAAAAACATATTTAAAGTCAAGAGAGCACAAAGAAAGAAATTACTAATAAGCACGAGGAAAGGGAGTACTGTGATGGGAACAACCCAATAAACCTAAGCTACCTCTGGCAATGTTATCCTACAGATGTGACTCAAGACATTGAGTAGCTAATTCAAGAGAAAAAGGAGAGAGACCCAAAGAAGAAAAGTGCCTTATCTAGAGGGATGCTGGGGTTTGGGCCGGGGGCTTGGGGGATGATGTTAGCAAAACTAAAGACCTTGGTGGTGGGAAATATACAATGGTGGAGGGATGGGTGCTGGATCATTGTATGACTAAAACCCAATTATGAATAGCTTTAGAATGATCTATCTCAGTGATATACATTTTTAAAAAATTTTAATGAATCGCCATGAGATACAGTTACAGATTTACAAACCTCTGTGATTACATATCAGTCATACAATGATCAAGTACCCATCTCTCCACCAGTGCCCATTCTCCACCATGTTCCCAGTATTCCTCCTGCCACCCCACCCATTTCCCTGCTGCCTCTGTGGCAGGCACTTTCCCTTGACTCTCTTTCTCCTTTTGTGTGTTATGTTTTTGGGTACTAAGAGGTCATCATATTCAGCCTGTAGTCTACTTTCAGCACCCATCCTGAGAGAGCCCTCCTAGTATCATTTACTTGGTGGTCCCTTCTCTATCTCAGCTGCCTTTTCCCCCAACATGTGAGACTGGCTACGGATATACAATTTTTAAAAAAAATTTTAATGTAAAGTTCATGCCCAATTCAATCATTTTAATCAATGGCTGAATAAATATCAGTAATCCTACACACAAAAAAAAACAATTTGAGTAGCTTGACTTCCCTTATTACCAGTGAAATCTCAATTATTCCTTAAAAATAGGTTTTGTGAAGTAGCATGAGTAAACATCAAGTGAAGAACCATCTATTCTAGATAATCTACAAACATATGGGAAGAGGGCAGGGGTTGCATGAGGTGTGGGCAGAGAGCAGGATGAATGTGGGTGATATTTGATTCAACATTAGCCAATCATTGGGGTTGGAGTGTTAGTCCAACAAGGAGGGCACTTGTTTTGCATGCAGCTGACCCAGGTTTCATCCCTGGCATCCCATAGGGATGAGAAAATGAAATCATGAAATTTGTATATAAGAGGATCAACATGGAGAGTATCATGCTAAGTGAAATTAGTCAGAGAGAGGGACAGACATAGAATGACTGCACTCATTTGTGGAATATGAAGGAACATAATAGGAGACTAACACCTAAGGACGGTCAGAAATAAGGGTCAGAAGGATCACCCAGGACTTGGAAGCCAATCTTATGTGCTGGGCAAAAAGGCAGCTGAGATGGAGAAAGGAGCACTAAGTAAATGATGTTTGGAGGGATTGCTCAGGATAGTAGATGCGTGCTGAAATTAGACTATGGACCAAACATGATGGCCATTGTATATCTGTATTGCAAACCATAACACCTGAAAGGACAGAGCGAATAAGAGGGAATTTGCCTGACACAGAGGAAGGGAGTGGGAAGGGTAGGGGTGGCAGGAGGGATACTGGGAACATTGGTGGTGGAGAATGGGCACTGGTGGAGGGATGGGTACTTGAACATTGTTTAAAATGCAATTGTGAAAGTTTGTAAGTCTGTAACTGTAACTCACCATGATTTATTAAAATAAAAAAGTTAAAATAAATTAAAAATAAATTTAAAAAAGAAATGGAACAATTGGGATCCTTAGCAGAAGAAGGTGGGTACACTGGTGGTGATGGGCAGGGTATTGGAATTTATGTACATGAGAAACCAGAATTAACAATATTATGTCAAAGAACCTAGTCAATTAAAGTTTTTGTTTTAATTTCTTCTAGATTTTATTTTATTTTTGTAAATTTGTTCGCATAATTCATTACTTTTGACATTCAAACACCAATCCCACCACCACTGCACATTCCCATCACCATATTTTGAATGTTTCTACCCCAAATCCCAAACCGTGCCCCACAAAGCAGAACAAAACAATTTTGTATTGCTTGTTATGAATAATCCACTCAAAATGGTCCAATAAAGTTTTCTTAGAGGAAAAGAAAAATGAAATGACATCTGCACTGTTCATTGAAGCAATGTTCACAATAGCCAGAATCTTGAAACAACCCAAGTGCCAGAGAACAGATGACTGGTTAAATAAACTTTGGTACATCTACACAATGAAATACTGTGCAGTTCTCAGGTCATGGAGAGTATTATGCTAAGTTAAAATGAATCAGAAAGAGAGGGACAGACATAGAATGGCTGCACTCATTTGTGGAATATAAAATAACATCGTAGGAAAAAAAGGGCTGGAGTGATAGCACAGTAGGTAGGGCATTTACCTTGCACGTGGCCCCCTGAGTTCGATTCCCAGTATCCCATATGGTCCCCCAAGCACTGCCAGCAGTAATTCCTGAGTGCAGAGCCAGGAGTAACCCCTGAGCACCGCCAGGTGTGACCCAAAAAGCAAAAAACAAACAAACAACCAAAAAACATAGTATGAAACTGTCACCCAAGAGCAGTAGAGATAGGGTCAAGAATATTGCACCATAGTTGGTAGCCTGCCTCATGAGCTAGGGAAGAAGGCAGCTGGAATAGAGAAGGGATCACTAAGTCAATGATGGTTGGAGGGATCATTACGTATGGCAGATGTGTGCTGAAAATAGATAAAGGACCAAACGTGATGGCCTCTCAGTATCTGTATTGCAAACCATAATGCCAAAAAGTAGAGAGAGAGTATGGAAGAAATTGGCTGCCATAGAGGCAGGGGGAGGGATGGAGGGGGTATGCTGGGGACATTGGTGATGGAAAATGTGCACTGGTAGAGGGATGTGTGTTCCATCATTGTATGACTGAAACTCAAACATGAAAGCATTGTAACTGGATCTCACAGTAATTCAATTTTAAAAAAGAATTATGATTTATAATCCTTGTTTTCCTAGGTCAGTGGAGATTTGATTGTTCCCACAATAAATACCAAATTGAGTAGAAACCTTAGAGAAAAGCAATTACTCTCCAAAAGTTGTCAGAGCTATTTGATCAGCTATGAGAACTTTGGATTCCTCTGCGAGTAGCCAATTATCCCCAAGTCTGTTTTCTGCTCTGCTCCTGCAGGACTCCGCAGTCTCGGGCTGACGTAATGGGAAAGTTTCTGAAGGGAACACCTGAGGGGGACTTGCATTAAAAACTTTTCTAAATTGATCCTTTTGCAGCTCAGACAGTAATTTGTGAGTCCATGGGCACATCAGAAAGTTTCCTGAGCTCCAAGTGACAGGGTCTGTGGGGACCAAGTAACCAGTGTTTTTATAGCCCTGGATTAACACACAGGCATTCACCCGCAGCCTGGCAGAGGGTCCTGTCAACTTCGCCAGCCTCAGACTCAGTAAGTACCTCCTGTCTCTGCTCCTGCTTGAAGGAAGAAACAGGGATTTTTCTTAGAAAATTTTCCTTTCCCTGGGGCTGGAGAGATAGAGCAGGGGATAGGGAGTTTGCCTTGCACGAGGCTGACCTGAGTTCCATCTCTGACATTCCACAGGGTCCCCAAGGCACCGCCAGGAGTATTTCCTGAATGCAGAGCCAGGAGTAGTCCAAGCATCACCAGGTGTGACCCAAAAAGTCAAAGAAAAGGAGAATATATTTTTTCTGATCCTGTTTTTGAGAAACATGCATTACAATGCTAAGCTCACCTGAGTTCTGAGTTCCTATATTTACATTCTTTTATACTCATTTTATAATTTTCTCATTTTTTAAATAATGTGTTTTGTTCTTTTTTGTTTTTGAGCCACACCCAGCATTGCTACAGGGTTGCTCCTGGCTCTGCAAGTAGTAATTATTCCTGCTACTGCTCGGGGACCCTAGGGCATGTACCCTGGTCAGCATAGTCATTCCTGTGGTCAGCAGAAATTACTGTGGTCATGCTCAGGGGATAAAGGGGATGGAACCCTGGTCAGCAGCATGCAAGTCAAGCGCCCTACCACTGTATTATCACTCTAGCCCCATCAATTTATGATTTTTTTGTTCTTCTTGGGTCACACCCAGCAATGCACAGGGGGTTAGGGGTTAGAACTGGCTTTGCATTCAGGAATTACTCCTGGTAGTGCCCTAAGGACAATTTAAAAAAACTTCGTTTTCTGGGTGTCATTTTCTTTTCTTTCTCTCCTACCCAGCTCTTCATGTATTTCTCATTGAGTTTTTACTTTTCTCCCAAATGCCTTTTTTTCACGTATTTTTCTCAGCTCCTATCATCTAATAACCAAAATGTTAGAACTGTTGGGGGCGGCATCCATAGTGCAGCGGGGAGGGCTCTTGCCCTGCTTGCAACTGACACAGGTTCAATCCCCAACATCCCATAGGGTCCCTGAGCCCGCCGGGAGTGATCCCTGAGTGCAGAGCCAAGAGTAAGCCCTGAGCACTGCCGAGTGTGCTCCCCCCCAAAAAAAAAATTAGAACTATCTTATCTAGTTCAGTTTAGTTAAATGATTTTAGGGTTGATCGGGGATTTGTTTTATAAATTTTAAAGTTTTTGATTTTTGGGCCGAATTTGTTCCCAATTGACTGGGTTCGATTCCTCCATCCCTCTCGGAGAGCCCAGCAAGCTACCAAGAGTATCTCGCCCACGTGGCAGAGCCTGGAAAGCTACCCCTGGCATATTCAATGTGCCAAAAACAGTAACAACAAGTCTCAGAGTGGAGATGTTACTGGTGCCCGATTGAGCAAATCAATGAACAGGATGACAGTGCTGCAGTGCTTAACTTTGGGGATAATTTTCTATTACAATAACAGATTATCTGATCCATAAAGATTTTATGCATTCATGCGTCTTTTTCTGTCATCAACAAAATCTTTCTACGAGTTTAAAAAGTTTTGACCAACAATTCCTTATCATTGTCACTGTCATCCCATTGCTCATCGATTTGTTCAAGCGGGCACCAGTGACGTCTCTCATTGTGAGATTTATTATTACTGTTTTTGGCATATTGATTACACCACGGGTAGCTTGCCAGGCTCTGCCATGCAGGCTCGATGCTCTCTGTAGCTTGCTGGGCTCTCCGAAAGGGGTGGAGGAATCAAACACGGGTTGGCCGAGTGCAAGGCGAATGCCCTACTGCTGTGCTATCACTCTAGCCCAACAATTTCTTATACCAATTGATATTATTTTATAGTAGTATTGATGTTGCTAATCTTTTAACTTTGCAACTATTTTAATGAATTGTGCTGTCATAATGATACTTTTGTTTGAAGGTTTCAATATTAGACAATGTAGATCATTCATTAATACTGAATGAAGAAATATAACAATTAATCCTTTTCAATATTCAACTTCTTTATTTCTTTATCATATTTTGATAATATCATGAAATAAAGTGAGCTGTGATTGTTGATATTCATACTTATGACCTAAAATAATGAGTTTGTCAATTTAATATATTTTGTTATAATTACTTTGAATCAATAAGTTTTCCCTTATAGTCATAATATTTTATAGTACAAAATTTTTGTGTTTGTTTGGGGCCACACCCGGTGGTGCTCAGGGATCACTCCTAGCTCTGAACTCAGGAATCACTTCAGATGGGGTGCAGGGGACTTTAAGGGACGCCAAGGATCAAACTCTATCAGCTGTGTTCCAGGCAAGAGCCCTCCCTGTTATGCTATCGCTTTAGACCTATCCAAGATTTTTGGTTTTTCGGTTGGTTTGTTTAGCTTTTTGGGTCATATCCGGCAATGTTCAGGGGCTTCTCATTGCTCTGCACTCAGGAGTCACTCCTGGTGGTGCCAGGGGACCTTATAAAATGCCACGAACAAATGGGTCAGCCTCGTTTCAAGGTAAACGCCCCACCTACTAGACTCTCAATCTAGCCCCAGGAATGGAATTTTTCAAGGAGAGAGGTGCCTGTCTCATTTGTGATATAGTAATCTGACTTATTTTGCCAAATGTGAAGTCAATTATGTTAATGTTTCCTAAAGTTATGATATTTTCACTTTCTTATGGATTTCCTAATTGCTTTCAATATTTTTCTTGTACTACTTTATGGATTTGCTTTTAGGCCACACCAGACTGTGCTCAGGGCTTACTCCTGGCTCTGTGCTCAGTGATCACTCCTGCTGGGGCTCAGGGGATATGTGTTACCAGGGATTGAACCCAGGACAGCTGCATGCAAGGCAAGTGTCCTCCCCACTGTGCTATTGCTCCAGGAGTATTCCTACCTATGCTATTTTGAAAACATTGTGAATTATTACACACATATTTTGCTGTTTAGTTAAGTAAATTGAAACAAATTCTTCTTCAGATTAATCCTTTTATTGTGTTTCATTCATGACTGTCCTACATTGGAAATGTGAAATCTCTACTTTTATCTAGCTGAAAAATTACATCTCCCAAAGAAAATAAAATGAGTTTATTCTGATTGCTAATGACATTTTTTTTTCTTTCTTTACCACACTGGTGGGGCTGGAGTGATAGCACAGCGGATAGGGCGTTTGCCTTGCACTCAGCCGACCCGAATTCTATTCCTCTGCCCCTCTCAGAGAGCCCGGCAAGCTACCGAGAGTATCTCGCCCCCACAGCAGAGCCTGGCAAGCTACCCCTGGCAGATTCGATATGCCAAAAACAGTAACAACAAGTCTCACATGGAGATGATTGCCCGCTCGAGCAATTTGATGAGCAATGGGATGACAGTGATACAGTGATACCACACTGGTGATGCGCAGGTATTACTCTTGGCTCCTTTACTAAAGAATTACTCCTGCCAGTGCCCAGGGCACCATATAGGATGGCAAAATGGGCTGGCCACGTGCAAAGCAAATGCCTAGCCACTATACTATGGCTCCAACCCCGATGACGGATTTTTTTTAGAATGAGCAGAGTAAGAATGTGTGAGGTAGGCCACGACCAGAGTGAGATGTGAGGATAAACAAATGTGAGAAGGTGATGGGATAGGTACTGAGAGTGGCTTTCCTGAGCACTGAACCACCAAAATGGAGCAAGCAGTGGCTTAGGCAGTGCCACCAGATCAGGATCTATGCAGGAAAGACAGTGATTTGGGCTCAGTCAACTTATCTGCAGGGAAAGCAACAGAGGTTGTAGGTGGATGACTAGAATTTCAAAATGAGTGACTGAGAATCAACAAGAAGTAGGCTTGGAATCAAAGGGAACATTCCAACCCTCAAGTGCGGTATTTAAGGAGCAGGAAGGAAAGAGACCCGCACAAACAAAAGGTTTCTTTTTGTGGTTTGTGTTTGTTTATTTGATTTTTTTATTGAATCACCAGGAGATAGTACTGAAGCTTTCAAAATGGGGTTCCTATCATACATGTTGGAACTCCAACGCCCATGCCTCCATCAGTACAGTCCCACCATGAATATCCCCCATGTCCAACCTACTTCCCAACCCCCTCCAGCCTGCCTCTCTGGTTGGCACTTTCCTTCTCTCTCTCTCTCTTTCTCTCTCTCTCTCCCTTTCCCTGCCTCTCTCCCTCCCCCTCCCTCCATCCTCCTTCCCCATCTCTATCTCCCCTCTCCCTCTCTCTCTTGCCCTCTCCTCCTCCCTCCCTCCCTCTCTCTCCCTCTCTCTCTTTCTCTCTCTCTCTGAGTATCTCTCATTGTAGCTTGCAATACATATACTAAAATACCATCATGCTTGACCCTTTACCCATTTTCAGCACATAGCTCCCATCCAGAACAATCCCTTCTAGGCCTCATTGTCATAGTGGTCCCTTCTCTAATCAACTGTCCTCACCCCAACCCTGAGACAGGTTTCCAACCAGGAACAATCTTCCTGGTTCTTGTATCTACTATCCATGGCTGTTAGAGATATACCACGTTTTTATATCCTGCCCAAGAGTGCAGTCATTCTAACTATTTCACTCCACATAGTACTCTCCATATTCATGTATTTATAAGAACATTTCATAACTTCATTTTTCTAACAGCTGTATGGTTTGTGGACTGCAAAAGATTCCTCTCCCTACTACTGTTTAAGTCCGGACCCCACACAAAGGGAATCTTGGATCCTCAGCATTTTACCCCAGAATTATTGCCTCCCTTGTGTTTTATTTGCTGGCCACACCAGGCGATGCTCAAGGTTTACTCCTAGCTCTGCAATCAGAAATCACTCCTGGCAGTGTTTGGGGCACCACTTGGGATGTGGGGGATCAAGCCCAGGTTGGCCACGTACAAAGCAAATGCCCTACCCCATGAATGTTTCTTTTGATTTATTTTTTTAATTTATTTTATTGAATCACCAAGTGGAAAGTTACAAAGTTCTCAGGCTTATATCTCCGTTATACAATGCTCAAACACCCATCCCTTCACCAGTGCCCATATTACATGACCAATAAAAACAAAAACAAAATAAAAACAAAAGCAAAAACAAAAAAAAAACAGTATACATCCCACCACTCACCCCCCAACCCCCACCCCGTGCGTGAGTGATAATTTCACTTCCTTTTCTCTTTACCTTGATTACATTCCAGATTTCAACACACAACTCACTATTGTTGTTAGAGTTTCAAAACAGACTCACTATTTTTGTTGGAATTTATCCCCCAAGAATACAGCTCTATTAACAAGGAAATATTTGATAATAAGTTTTCCACTGATGAGAATGAGGAGATAAAATGTCGCGCGGCCGCTACTGCGGTTTACAATTTCTGTATTATAGTAATTAAGTCCGTGGAGATTTAAGTTGGAAAATGAATCATTTCCCTTCCTGGACCAGCATGTAGCAAAAGCTTAGTTCACAGTCTCCATACATGGGTGCAAGCACTTGCTGGAACCCAAAATCCTAAATTGTCTCTGGTTCCCGCTCGTTCCACATCCACCGGCTGTGCAGAGGCATGGGCACCCGGGCCGAAACCCGGCCGGAGCCGAGCACCGGCCCCGGCGGGGACTATGAATGTTTCTTGAGAAGCTATGACTCATGGTAGAGAAGTCCATGAAGATACTGTCCAGGACTTTAACCAAAATACCTATGAATTCATGGACACGGCAGGAGATTTGGGTACTGAAGAATAAGTTGTGGGAAATTGACCCTCGAACAGACACCCCAAGGTCAGGACAGTCCCCTAAGGAGAACTAGTTTAGACCAGAGGAAAGAAAACGGGCATTTCTAGTCTAGAATAGAATAGCAAATTGTCACTTGACTCTATCCTTTAAGGGTGCAGCTGATTGGCCATGTGAAGTATCCGGGTCTCTGTTTTCATGTACCGGTTAACTGTGCCATGTCTACTCACAGTGCTGAACGTGTCTGTCAACTTCAACAGCTCACATGATGGGAATCAGGATGTTGGAGTGATATGGATGAATAAATGGACACTAGGTGTGCTCCCTGTTTGGGTGACTCTAAAGCTTGGACACTCCTGATGTATTTGTCGCAATCTATGTGACCGGTCTCACTTGGTCAGGGTGCTCAAATCAAATACTTCTGGAGCACTGGAGGTAGCGATAAAAAAGATTCATAAGAGAAATCTACAGAATCATATACTCTGTGATACTCTAAGACAGGATCTGGGGAGAGGCCAGAATGATTTAATGTAAAATGGTGATCCAATTAAAACAACTTATACTAGGACTGGAGCAATATCACAGCTGGTAGGGCGTTTGCCTTGCAAGTGGCTGACCCGGGTTCAAATCCCATCGTCCCATATGGTCCCCTGAGCACCGCCAGGAGTGATAACTGAGTGCAGAGCCAGGAGTAAACCCTGTGCATCGCCAGGTGTGACCCAAAAAAAGTGAAAAAAAAAACCTTATACAGGGCCGAAGCGAAGGTATTTGCCTTGCATGTGGTGGACCAGGGATTGATCTCTCGCACCCCCAAAGGGTCCCCTGAGCACCGCCAGAGGTAATTCCTCAGTGCAGAGCCAGAAGATATCCTGAGGATCACCGGGTGTGACCCAAAAAGCCAAGGTGGGGGATAACAAAGACGAGTGATTTTCAATTTCAGGAACATATTATGGAAATGCATTAAAGCTGTCAAGTTAAAATAAAATCAATTTAAGCTGCATATGACAAGTATAACTATGATATAAAAATATATAATTGATTAAAAAATTACTCAACAAGATACTAAATTTACTTCACTAAAACTAGTCAACTAGAATAATTTACAAAAATGAAAACAGGGGCCAGAGACATAGTACAGCGGGAGGGCACTTGCCTTGCACAGGGCAGACCCGGATTCGATCCCCTGCATCCCATAGGGTCCTCCAAGCATGCCAGGAGTGATTCTTGAGTTCCAAGCTAGGAGGAACTGATGAACACCACTGGCTGTGACCCTAAAATCAAAAACAAAAGAACATGAAAGCAGTAACTGCTCCTCAGTGATGTCGATAACCCTCTAATTTTTTTTTCACTAATTCTTCATTTTTTGAAAAATGACAGCATTTTTGCTGGTTCTACTGGCAAAAAAGTGTAATTTTTGTCACATTCATGCTAGCATGTGTGACATTTTGCTAAAGTTCACCAAAAAATCTGCTATTATTCTTTCTGCAGGTCTTTACCGAACAATCAAGAAAGCAATGGACAAATTGTTTCTACGAGAAACAATTTGGGGAGTATTATTTTTTTTCCAATTCATGATTGGTTTTATTGGCAATTTATTGTTGCTCATGCTATATGTCAACAGCTTTCTGCAAAGAAATAAGCCAATAAATTGGATATTTACCCACCTAACTTTTGCCAACATGATGACAGTTTTATTCTCTGTGATCCCAGAATTACTATTTTTCTTTGGAATAAGAAACTTTCTAAACGACACTGGTTGTCAGGCAGTTTTGTTCCTGTACAGAGTGGGCCGGGGTCTTTCCCTCTGTACCACATCTTTCCTCGGTGTGTTTCAAGCCATCGTGATCACCAACAACTATGCTCAGTGGGCGTGGCTCAAATCAAACATCTATACGTGTATTTTTTCTGCCTTCCTCTGTTTCTGGGTACTCAACATGTTGATATATATCCGGGTCCTCTTGGTAGTGAAGGCCCCATTCAACATTACTGGAATTAAAGAAGTTTATAACCAAAAATATTGTATGGCACGTGAGGTAGAGAAGATGGGAGCATCTGCATTCCAGGGAGGAATGATTTTAAGAGATGTCTTGTGTGTGCTCCTCATGATCTGGACCAGCATGCACATGGTAAAGTTCCTCTTAAACCATCACAAGAATGTCCAGCACATCCTTAGGCACAGTCTCTGCCCACAGTCCTCTCTTGAGATCAAGGCCACCCACACCATCCTGGCCCAAGTCAGCTGTTTTGCTTTATTTTACTGGACCAACTGCTGCCTTACCATTTATTTAACATACAGTTATGAGGTCCAAGAGTTAGAAAACATCGCTATTTTTGTCTCCTCCTGCTACCCAGTGGTCTGTCCTTTCTTGCTGATAAAAAACCTTCGAGGCCCCTCCCTGAAATGCACCTTCATGAAGATGAGGAAATCTCCACAAACCACTGTGGTCAGAGACTTGAATATCTCTCACACCATCTCTGACACAAAGTGCTCAGGACAGAAAAATTCCACTGCAAAGGTTAAGTGATGGGGGCTGGAGAGAGCCCAGTGGGTAGGGCACTTGCCTTTCACATGTTCTGCACAGGGTCAGGAGTGATTTCTGAGTACTGAGCCAGGAGTGATTTCTGAGCATCAGCAGATGTGACCTGGAAAAAGAAGGACAGGATTTGATGGTTTTGTGGTGTAAAACAAAAGAAAACAATACGTTATACGGACACACCTCCAAGTCTTCATTTTACTTAAAAGACTTAAAAGACGGATAAATGAACTGTGCATTGAATAAAACACATTGTAGAAAGCTGCACCTATAAGAGGGTCTTTATTTTCATTCCTTTTTGGGAAAGCGGGTGCATATCTGGCGTTTCTTGATGCTCCAACCAGGTTGGCTGCTTGCAGGGCAAGCACATGACCCTCTATACTATCGCTCTATGCCCCCCTTTATTTCATTTATAAAATGATTTCAAATATTTATCTTTGAAAATATTGAAGTGGCTTTGTGGAAACAATAAACCTAATGTGACCCATTCCTCACTTAATGGGGTGCTGGAGACTAAACCCAAGTCACCCATATACAAGGCAAGTGTCCTATCCCACTGTGTATCTCTCCAACCCAACAATGTCCTCTAATGGGATAGTAATGGGGTAGGTAGAATTTGAACTGGAGCAAAGTGCAGCAGGAAAGGTGTTTGCCTTACACAGGGCAGACCTGGATTCAATCCCCAGTATCGCATATGGTCTCCCGAGCAATGCCAGAAGCAATTCTTGAGTGCAGAACCATGAGGAACACCTGAGCATCACCGGTGTGACACCAAAAGTTAATAAATAAATAAAATGTTATTTAAAAAAACATTGGGTGTGGGGAACAAAGCAATGGAGACATTATTTACTGAGATCCAAATAGTTACACTGAATGCATAAAAAGTGAATTCAAAAGTTCTATAAATGAGCTCAAATAAAGGTAAGAAACAATCTGTCAGCAGTATAATAAATGTATCACTCAAGACATTGGTAGCTCATTCAAAAAGCTGGGGTGAGGGAATCCTCCCATAAGAGACTGAGAGTGTTTTGGTTTTATTTGGTATGTTTATGGTTTGGGGGCCACAAATCCAAAAACGCTGAGGGGTTCTCCTGGCTCTGCACTCAGGAATCACTCCGGCATGATGGTGGGACTGTATGGGGAGCCAAAGAAAGAACCAGGGTCCTGTGACTGCAAGTCAAGAGCTCTAACCACTCTGCTCCAATTGCAGCGACCCAAGCGGCTTGCTTGATCCTTAATGACTTAACATTGAAGCCAAGAAAAGGGCTGGAAATCTTAAACGTGGGGAAAATGGTACCGCGGTAGTTCCGCTAAAACGCCACGAGATGGCGCTTTGGGCATCTCCGTCCCTCCCCCGCCCGTTCGTCTAAGAATTTTCCACCCTTGGCTTTGCTTCAGTGTTAAGTATTGGGTCATTAAGGATCAAGCAAGCCGCTTCCACAGGTGCAGCGGTTGGAGAGTCTATGGGTGCTTGTCTTTCACTTGAGTAGCCTGGGTTCGATTCCAGCCTTCAGAGCTCTCTATGGTACATAGATGAATCTCCTCAGGGTGTCGAGTGAGTTGATCCTGCTTTGTCTCTGAACCTCGAGGGGTGCAGAGGATTGAACCTGGCCTGGAAGGAGCAAGGCAAGGTTATTTCCTTAAATTTTTTGTTCTCTTCGCTCTGAGCAAGAAAAGTTCTGAACCCCCTTTGCGATGTCTGTGATCCAGCCCTTTAAATGTTTCCTGTTATTGGGAACCCAAACAATTCAAACCCAAATTATTATGGGCAACCCAAAGTTTCTAAGAGTGGAAAATTCTTAGAGAAACCGGCCTGGGAAGGGACGGAAACTCCCCACAGCGCCATCTCGTGGCGTTTTGGCAGTACTGCCGCCGCCCGATATTCCAAGCTTAAAATTTGGGGCCTGTTTCTTTGCTTCAGTGTTAAGTGTAAGGTGACTAAGAGTCAAGCGTACAGCCTAGGGCCATGATCGAAAACTGAGCCAGGAGGGCAGTTCCCTTCTATGGGGTGATCCGGGATCTATCCCTGCACCCCATACGTTCCCCCAAGCACTGTTAAGTAGTGATTCCTGAGTGCAGGGACAGGGGTAACACCCGTATATCGCCGGGTGTGGTCGCCGAAACAAACAAAAGCGTTTCACGGAGGATTCCTTCACGCCAAACTGGGGGATGCCGAGCTGAGTCTGGCAACCACCACCTTCCTCCACGGAAAACCGCGAAGGTGTGGGAACCCCCGAGACAGGAACCGTTCGCGAAAGTGGGCTTAGAGGGAGAGATTCTACTGTGGGCAAAGCACGTGCCACGCTGCTGGGTTCAATCCCTACACCCGGGTCGCCCCATGCGAGGCAAGCGCCCTGGAT
Source organism: Sorex araneus (assembly GCF_027595985.1). NCBI lineage: Eukaryota > Metazoa > Chordata > Mammalia > Eulipotyphla > Soricidae > Sorex > Sorex araneus. The sequence continues at coordinate 247,588,892 of NC_073303.1, forward strand.
GCTCGGCTGCCGCTGCACGGCCTGAGGCGGCCGGCTTGATCCTAGTGACCCGCAGGTTACCATGGAAGCAAACCCAAGGGCTGGAAATCTTTAGGCAGGAGAGTCGCGCCACGGCTCTTCCGCCCATGCACCGCGAGAGGGCGCTGTGGGGCGTTTCCGCGCCTCCCAGGGACTTTTCTCTAAGAACTGTCCACCCCTGGTCCTGACCTCCCTCCACAACCCATTATCCCTCCAAGGACATCAGAATTTCTGCATAAGAAAACAAGAAAGAATTTCTGCACAGTGACACCGCGTCCTCGCCCCTCTCCTTAGTCCACTGTGCTGACTGGCCAAGCGAGTGGCTCTGGCTTCTTTATTTGAGGGGTGGGTTGTGGGTAGCCGCAACAGTTTCTCGGGGGCACCGGGGAATTACATGGTGCTTCAGACGGAACCCAGGGTGAGCACAGAAGACAGTTGTGCCTTCCCGCAGTGCGAGCTCTCCACACCGGCCCATTCTTACAGGTCTCCAGCCCCATCATCCTCACAACCCCACACTCCGCATTGCTGAGGGTACCATCTTCCTTCCAGAGAGAGTTTTGGGGTTCCTATACATATGAGAAGTCCCAAGTCCTCTGTTTTCTGTGGAGGAGGGTGGCAGAGGGCAGGCTCAACTCTGGCATCTCCAAAAGTTTAGGGCGAAATTACCTACCATCAGAGAAATCAGGAGTGGGTTGAAAAGAATTTTGATTCAAACAGTAATAATGAGCCTAAGACCAGGCAATCTCCATCCCTGGAAATTCTAAATACACCACTCTGCTGAGGATATTTTTATAATTTAGGGGTTTTGTGTGGGCCTGTGGAGTTCTGGGGACCTTTATGACTACCTTAGATGGAATATCATCATTCATGAACAAATTAAGGCTTTTTGAGTATTGCTGTTGTGGCTGTTCTCTTCACTATAGCAAGAAAAGTTCTGACTCCTCTTTTCTTTGTCTGTGACCCAGGCTTTGGAGAGGATTCCTATTACAGTCATATACATGCCATCACCCCACATTTTGGGGGTGCCCAACCATCTTCTACAAGGAAGAGGGAGCACGGATACAGCCAGATACCGCTCAGAACCCCCGAAGCTGGGGTGAGGGATCTGCCATCAAGTACTGAGGCTGTTTTGGTTTCCTTTGGTTTGTTCATGGTTTGGGGGCCACAAACCCAGCAAACCTCAGGGGTTCTCCTGGCTCTGCACTCAGAAATCACTCTGGCATGACGGGGGGCTATACGGATAGCCAAAGAAATAACTAGGGTTCTGAGACTGCAAGGCAAGAACACTAACCACTCTGCTCCGGTTGGATAGGCCCAAGAGGCTAGCTTGCTCCTTAATGACCCCATACTTAACATAGAAGCAAAGAAAAGGGCTGGAAAGCATAAGCTTGGGACAAGTTGGGCCGCCGCAGTTCCAGTGAAACGCCACGAGATGGCGCTGAGGGCATTTCCGTCCGTCCCAAGGTTCATTTCTCTAAGAATTTTCCACCCTTGGCTTTGCTTCATTGTTAAGTATGGGGTCATTAAGGATCAAGCAAGCCGCTTCCACAGGTGCAGCGGTAGGAGAGCAGTGTGGGTGCTTATCGTTCACGCGGGTGACCAGGGTTTGATTTCTGCTTCAGATTTTTGTGGGGCACATAGCTGAATCTCCTCGGGGATTCCGGTGGGTTACTCCCAGCACTTACTATCTGGAGAACGAAGGGTGCAGGGGTTTGATCCCAGTCTGAAATGAGTAAGGCAAGGTTCTTTTCTTTTCTTTTTTGTTCTCTTCGTTCTGAGCAAGAAAACTTCTGAACCCACTTTGCTATGTCTGTGAACGAGCCATTTAGAAATGTTTTCTGTTATGGGCAACCCACACCCCATCACCCCACATTCTGAGGGTGTCACAACCGTCTTCTAAAAATAGCATGGAAGAAATTCCAAATCAGAATCCCCAAAGTCGAGTGAGGGGATTCGCCATCAAGGGCCTGAGGCTGATTTGTTCCTATTTTCTTGTTTGTTTGTTTGTGGTTGGGGCCACACCCAGAGATGCTCAGGGGACACTCCTGTGTCTGCGCTCAGGAATCCCACCGGACACGACTGGGGCACCCTATGGAGAGCCAACGGATGGATGACGGTCCTGTGAAGGCAAAGGCAAGGGTTCTAACCCCTCAGCTACCGCTGCACTGGCTGAAGCTGCGTGCTTGATCCTTAATGACCCCACACCTAACACTGATGCAAACCCAAGGAAGAAAGTTTGTAAAGTTCCTGGGGAGCAGCGAGATCGCTCCACATCGCCATCTCGTGGCGTTATTGTGGAACTTCCGCGACCCAACTTTTCCAGGCTTAAGATTTCCAGCCTTTGCTTGGCTTCAGTGTTAAGTATGGGGTCATTAAGGGTCAAGCGAGCCCCCTGGGCTGCTGCAGTGGAGGAGAGCGGTTAGTGCTCTTGCCTGCAGTCACAGGCCCGGATTCTTTCTGTGTCTCTCCACAGAGCCCCACCATCAGGCAAGAGTGACTCTTGAGTCAGAGCCAGGAGAACCCCTGAGTGTTGCTGGGCTTGTGACCCCCCAAACCATGAACAAACCAAATAAAAGAAAAAGAGCGTCAGAGCCTTGATGGCGGATTCCCTCACCCCAACTTGGGGTGTTCTGAGCTGTATCTGGCTGTGTCCATGCCTCCTCTTCCTTGTAGAGGAGAGTTGGGGCACCCTCAGACCGTGGGGTGGTGGTGTGTGGGGTTGACTATAACTGGAAACCTTTCTAGAGGGCTGAGTCTGACAGAGCAAAGTGGGTTCAGAACTCTTCTTGTTCAAAGCAGAGAACGATAACAAAATCATCTTGCCCTGGTCATGGCTGACCAGGTTCAATCCCAGGTATTCATTCAGTGGTCCCCAGAAACTTGCGGGCCCACACAAAGCCCCCCACCTCCCAAAAATCATCACTGCCAGAGTTATAGTACAGTGGGTAGGGCATTTGCCTTGCATGCAGCTGACCCTGGTCCAATCCCCGGCATCCTTATGGTCCCCCAGGCACCACCAGGAGTCATTCCTGAGTGCAGAGCCTGGAGTAAACCCTGAGTATCGCTGGGTGTGACCAAAAAGGAAAAAAATCCTAGGCAGAATTGATGTATTTAGAATTTCCAGAAGATATTGCCCAGTCTTAGGCTCATTATTCCTGTGTTAAAATTCTTCTTAACCCACCCCCAGTTCCACTGACGGCAGGTACCTTCACCCCAGACAACTGGAGATGCCAGAGTTGAATCTGGCCTTTGCCACCCTCCTTTTGGAGAACTGAAGACATGGGACTTCTCATGTGTCCAGGAACCCCAAAACTCTCTCAGGAAGGAAAATGGTACCCTCAGAACTGTGGGGTGCTGGGGTGTGGGGCTGAGGGGTTGGAGATCTTGTGAGCTGGGTTGGTTTGGAGGGATGGTCCTGCAGCAAGGCACAGTCTCTCCTGTGTCACCCTGTTGGCTCCCGGCAGCTGGCCCTGGAGCACTGCTCACTGGGTATCCCTCCACATTGAGAGTGAGTGGGGCTTGCCCCAGGCAGCCCGGACCCCCAGACACAGTTCACCATTTTAGTTTATTCTCTAACCCGAGGCCCAGCAGGGCACAGCAGGGCTGGAAGATGCTGAACTCTCTCATCCCTTCCAACCCTTGGCGGGTTTAAGCGAGTCAAATCCACCAGAAGTGCCTCCTCTTGGCCCACGGATGCCTCGAGAATGAAGGCAGCACTATTGGGATCCAAGTCAGTCCCCAGCCCCCACTCCACCCCAACTGGTCCACACCTCCTGATCTGGCCCCGTGATCAGGGAGGGGGTAGGAGGCAGGGGTGGGGCAGCATCCGGAGTGGGGCTGAGGCAGTGGGGGGGGGCCACACAGCTCTGCCAGGGGACTCAGTTCCTTCTGGAGTCCGACTTTGTTTCCTACACTCGGGGACCCCCTGCCCTGCTCCTCCAAATGTCAGGAGAAGCCAACGAGCAGTCTCCATCGAGCAGGAGAGAATCCAGTGGTCAACAAGGAGGTCCGGGAGCACCAGAGTTTTGGGGGGACAGGTCGGGAGGCAGGGGGCCCGAATGATGGCACAGTGGGGAGGGCACACAGTCTGCACACAGCAGACCCGGCTCGATTCCCGGCATCCCATAATGTTCCCCTGAGCATAACTAGGAGTAATTCTAGGATACAGAGCCAGGAATCAGCCCTGAGTATCACATTGAGGGTGTAGCCCAAAAAGAAGAAAATTATCTTCCTACACACACACACACACACACACACACACACACACACACACACACACTTAAAAAATATCCAGCTGAGCCTCTCTCAACTGTGAGATTCTGCAGAGTCTATTCCTGCTGCTGGCACACTTGTCCCTGTGCCCAATCATTGCTCAGACCTCTGTCCTCTGTCCCCTGGTCCCTGAGGGACCTATAGGTCCTTCTGGCCCTCCTGCGTCCCAACGCCGTGACTGACCTTCTTCCATGCTTGGAAGGAGCTGCACCAGCTTCCTGGCTTCTCCCTGGACCATGAGGCCCGTTTCACCTGAGGGACACAGGGGGTCAGTGAGCACAGGCTCTGGGCGCCTCCCACCAGCATCGGTATTTTGTCTGGGGGGGGTGGGGGAGGGTCAACCTCCTAAGCAGTGCTCAGGGCTTTGGGAGCCCCTCCTAGTGAGAGTTGATTGCTCGGGCCTTGAGGTGCTGAGGGCCGCCAGGGCCACACCTGTGTGTGGGGACGAGGCAGTGCCCTGGACCTAAACTCGGTCATTGCATGGCAAGGCCTGCGCCCGCCTCCTGAGCTGCCTCCCCAGTCCCAGGCTTTGACTGTGTGTGCTCTGGTGGCAGAGGTGGTGGGAAGGCATTCAAGTGTCCCTCATAGCCCTGAGCACCACGGGATGTGGTCTCCAAATCCACAGCAAACCCCTAAAAGTGGCCGAATATCTATTTTGCTTCCAGCTTCCTACTGGTTCTGGGTTGCTGGAGGTCTGACCTTCCAGCACTTTCTAATCTGTAGCCATTTGGTAAAAGCCGAGGCACTCTTAATTGGATAAACATTTTTTTTGGTTTTGTTTTAGGTGATAGATTCATTCCTGAATCTGTAGGGTTTTGACAAATGAATGAACCACTTCCACACAAAATTCAAATGCTTAAGAGGTAAATTTATTATACATGTAAGTCAGCCAAGGGAAAGAAAACTGTCCATTGCTCGCCCCAAAGTCCAAGCATCTCCTTCTGCCTGTGTACGACGTCACTCGTCCTGTCCCGCGATGGCCGGTCCTGAGTACGATGGCCTGGTCCGGTCCCTCGACAATCAGGACCCCGACAATCAGGACAGAGGCGTTTCAAAACAAAATTCTGCATGCACCGGAGCCGCTCTAGCCCAGCTGGCACCACTCCTGCCCCACCCAGGGGGGACACTTGACCGTAGAGGACCCCAAGGCCCTCTCTGGTGGCTTTCAGACACACAGGCATGTTGTGAGTGGTGCGAGTGTTGGTATACAACATCCCATATTCTCAGGCCTAGCTAGGCCTGGATGTAAACGGTTTATGTTTTGGTTACTGTAACTTTAAATGGCGGTTACTGTTTCCGTTGGTTGATTTGCGCATTTGCCTATGTGGCTGAATATGATTAGTTTGTATGTTAATTTTATAAATAAAAGGAGGTTGAACAGGCATGCCATAACAGAAAACCTCTGGAGGCAGTCCTGTGATCCTCCCCCAAAAATATATATTTATTCTCCGAGTAAAGTGCCTCTGACTCTCCAGTAAAACTGCAACATTGTTGCAACATATTGCAGGGCCAGAGCCAGTCCAGACTGAGTGTCCAGCTGCATCCCACTGCGGATGGCGGGGAGGACCCCGGGACCCCCATCTCACCCACACTCTAGGTGGTGCAGTGGCCAGACTTGAGCCAACCCCGGCTGGGCACCCCACAACTCTGCAGTCCAGGTGCGGGTGGAAGCACCCTAAAGCCCTCAGCAGAGCCTTGTTGGAAAGGATTCCCCCACCCCACCCTCAGTGATCTGAGCACTCGAGGGCCACCTAAGCAGAGACGGTGCTGCCCAACCCTCACCTGTGCCCACCACAGCCAGGGACACTCGAGAGAAGTTTCTCCGTGCCCGCCCAGGGCCGCTAAGGATGCCCTCTGAACACCCGTTGTCCACTGGGAAAAACTGCCTGTTGGAGGAGATCCCAGTCCCCCATCCCAACACTATCTTGTCACATGTGTGCAAGGAAAAGATCAAAACGCCTTTGCAGAGACTCCCTGACTCGGTGCTCTTGGGGTCCTGGGGTCCCATGCCAGTTTAGCAGCTGCACTCTGGGTTGAGAGAACACTCTGGTGCCCTAAAGTCTTTACTCCTGCCCCATCTGGGGCGCCAGCGAGTGCAGAGCACGTGTGTTCATAATTCCAAGCTCAACTGGGACTGAAGAGCAGTTGTCAGTTGAGTCAAAGAGAGTAAGTAGGAGCAGAGTTGCTCAGCAAAGGCTATAGAAGAGCTGAATATAAAAAGTATGTGGTGTGTGTGTGTATGTGTGTGTGTGTGTGTGTGTGTGTGTGTGTGTAGACCTTACAATTGTATTATAGTTAAGGTAATTTGTTTGTACCAATATTGGAATTCCTGATCTTAGCATCCACCACTATTTCACTTCACCTCAAACAAATCCAACTTTTTTTGCTTTTCCTTTGTGCAGGGGTCTGGACCATGTGCCAGAAATCCAATCTGGGGCTCCAGTGTGCAGAACACGTGTGTTCCAGCCCACAGAGCCATCTCCCTGGCCCTAAACAAAGACTAAGAATTCTGTCACTCAGGACCATTCAAGAATATTTTGTTCAAAAAGCAGAAGAAAACTAAAGAGAATTCCATGGAATTACACAACAAGAATTACAGAATAAGAATTGAGTTGCACAAGAAACCCAATTGGGAACCTAGAGACATAGAGTTATCGCTTGCCCCAGTGGATGAAGGGGAAGTCACAGAAGACCTTAGAGCTCATCCAAGGAAATGAGAGTAAGGCCAGTGTCAGAAAACCAAAGCCCTGGGCTGAGCCATGTTGGAAAGGATTCCCCTGGCCCCCCCCTCGGTGATCTGAGCACTTGAGGGCCACCAAAGCAGAGACGGTGCTGCCCAACCCTCACCTGTGCCCACCACAGCCAGGGACACGCAGGGGAAGCCTACCCGTGCCCTCCTAGGTCGCTAAGGATGCCCTCTGAGCACCCGTGTGTCCAGTGGAACAAACCGTCGGGCAGAGCAGATTCCGGGCCCCCAACCCCCAACACTATCCTGTCAAGTGTGTGCAAGTGAAAGATCAAAACCCTTTGCAGAGACTCTCTGACTCGGTGCTCTTGGGGTCCTGGGGCCCCATGCCAGTTGGCAGCACCGCTATGTGTTGAGAGAACACTTTGGTGCCTGAAATCTTCACTCCTGTCCAATTTGGCTACAGTGTGCAGAGCATGTATGTTGCAGCCCACAGAGCCATCGCCCCGGCCCTAAATAAAGACTAAGAATTCTGTCACTAGGGACCACTCAAGAATTTTTTCTCAAAAAGCAGAAAACAACACAAAACCATTAAATTGAACAACACAAACCCAATTGGCAACCTAGAGACATAGAGTTATCGCTTGCCACAGTAGATGAAGGAGAAGTCACAGAAGACCTTAGAGCTCATCCGAGGAAATGAGAGTAAGGCCAGGGTCAGAAAATCAAAGGTTATGTCATTGAGTTGAACAAGAACCCAACTGGGAAGCTCGAGACTCAGAGCTATGGCTATCGCTTGCCCCAGTGGATAAAGGATAATTCAAAGGAGACCTTTCAACTTACTCAGAAAGTGAGCGTAAGTCCAGTGTCAGGGTTGGATGGAGCAGAAGGAAAGAGCATCTTCCAGGAGGGGAGGCCTTGTCTCTCATGGATCCTTCTACTCAGGAGGGAAATGGTTGAGAAAGACGTGACTGCTTTGGAATGAGAACGTTTCACACTAGAGTTTGAGTTTCTTTCTCTTTTTCTTTATTTTTGGGTGGCACCCAGCGATGCTCAGGGGTTCTTCCTGGCTCTGCACTCAGGAGTCACTCCTGGCGGTGCTCAGGGGGTCCCATGAGCAGTCGGGGATCAAACCTGGGTTGGTCACATGGAAGGGAAAGCCCCTCCATGCTGGCCTTTGCTCTGGCTTGGGCTGTGACAGCTGATCAGGCCTAAGCACTGTTGCCCCTTCCTGGGCAGCCTGGGGCTTGTCATGGGGACAAAGCGAGAGGACCACTGGTTTCCTGGGAGGCGCTGCAGCTGCTAGGAGCACCCCAAGGCTGGAAGTCCTTGAAGCTAGAGTTTCCCCCTCCTAGAACCCAAGTCCTGGTCTTGAGGAAAGGCATGCTGGTGATGTCTGACACTGAACTAAACCCAATGAGAGCTTGAGGCAGGTCCCCAAGGCAGTGCGTGACCTGAAAGCTGTCCTAAGACCCACTGTGCACAGGGAACTTCCACTTCTTTGCAGGGAACACCCCTTCCTGGAACCTGTTTGAGACATTTGTGGATGGAGGTTGTTTTTTTGTATTTTGGGATTTATGTTTTCTTGGAGGGGGGAGGTAGACTGTATACCCCAAAGTGCTCAGGACTCCTGGCTCTGTGCTCAGGTGGCTCAGAAGACCCTAGGGATGCCTGGGATGCAACCTGGTCAGCCACATCAAAGCCAGCACCCTACCCGCTCTACTGTACTCACACCAAAAATTTTCCTTATCATTTCTCTCAATTTTTTTCTGTTTGTTTTATTAGGGGGCCACACCCAGCTATGCTCCTTGTTTGAGCAACTTGAAGTCACTGTTCGGTTGCTGGGTGGAGAACAGACCTGTCAGGTCAAGCAGTTCTGGTCCGCCCAAGAGCCCCTGTTGCGCTTCCTTGTCAGGACCTGGACTGAGCAGGAGCTCTCATCTCCAGGGAGAGGGAACTCAGGGAGACTCCCCTGCCCGGGGCCACCCCTTGGGTGGGGGGAGGCTGTGAAAATCCCCACTCAGAGGCCCAGGAACTGCTCCTCGACTCAGCCCAGCACCTGTTTCTCAGGTGGGGTCACAAACTGCCCTGGATCCGAAGCAGCCACAATCCCGAGATGGAAACAGATATTGGGCCCTTGAAATTTTCTCTCTACTCAATGGGGCACCTGGCTGGAAAAAAGCTTCTGTTGGACCTGGAGCCCCCCCAGTCCAGGCTGAGAATTCAGAGCCCAGTGGTGGCGTCCTGCGTCAGGGACCAGCAGCCACCAGACCTGCAGCCTCTGGGCAGCGCTGCAGACTCACCCCTTCCCGAGGCCGCCTGAAGCCTGCTGGATCCCAGGCCTTGGGGGCAGAGATGGAAGCTTCTAGGCAGAGACTAAGGGAAGCACTGGACATTTAAAACTTCTCTCATATCAGAGCAGAACCAAAAATGCCAATTCTTTTTGTTCGGGCACAGATTTGACACTTGTTGCTTTTCGTAAGAAAATAACCTTTACCACTTGAACAGAAAAGGCAAAACCTAAATAAACCATTCTCTCTCCTCCCTAGGAGAGACCCAGATCAATGTTTCCTTTGTAGAGATGTAGGCACCATTCAGGGTTTTCTTTGAAACCCAAAGCCCTAAGTTACTGTCTATGTATTCCCTAGTTAACAGAAAGGTACAAATCTAAGACATTCATGAAAACACAAAACCCACACCAACCACTTTTTCTGTTAGAACCGAGACCCAAATAACCACCTTTGCAAGGATGCAGGAATAACATCAGTCCTTTAAAAAAGAACCAAAGTAGCCAATCTTCTTGACAGGGAGATTTTAAAAAAAGACGTAAACATCTTTAAAATCTCATTTCCCATTCCTCCAACTTCTTGTTGGTGAGGCCTAGAGCTGCTGCCATTTTAAACTGTTTTCTAGATATATCCCTCGGGGCAACAGCTTGGTTGTCAATACTGCCTTCCTTGAACAAGGCCATTTGTCACATCCTGAATCCAGTGCACTTCTTCCCTACCCCAAGGATTTCCTGAAACCACAGCGAGATCAGGAGCTGCTAAGGCACTTGCCTGAGACAGAGCTGACCCGGGATCCATCCCCAGCATCATAGGGGACCCTAAGTCATCCAGGAGTGATCCCTGAGTGCAGAGCCCAGTCAGCCTTGAGCACCACTGGGTGAATAGCCAAAAACCAAACTTTGAAAAACCACAGAATAAAATAGCACAATCATCCTCCTTGTCCCAATAATTTTCCCCCAGGATTCCGAAGTGGCCATTGAAGTGGGTTTTTCCCAAGGGCATTCATTCTGAGTTGTGGGGTAAGACAGACCCGATGACTCAATTTTCCATCTGTCTAGAGAGCTCAACCTTGCGGTGTTCTCACGTTCAAGGTTTGACACTGGGCTGTCTGATGTGGGAACGAAAACTGAGATGTGGTTGAGGCTGGGATCACGGCACCCGGCTGAAGAGGAGAAGGAGAATACTGAGCATAGTTTGGGGGTTCTGGCTGTTTCGCAAAGGCGACCATATCTCTGCTCATCTGGGGGTTCTTCGTCTTCCCTGTTGGCCAATTTACGTCGGACAGAACTGACAAAATACAAGTTTTTCTTCCCCCCCCTTCTCAGTTCAAAGAGGGCGGGGAAAATGCTACCTTGGAAGTCCTGCCCTTGCTTTACTCTGCAGTGGTGACACAGGTCACTATGACAAGTCTACCATCTCTCTGGTCTGCATCCAAAAGTCCCTGAGGAATGGTCAACTCCGGACACCAAGACGTGGTCCCAAAACAGTGGATTTGTCCCTCAGCATGTGGTTCCTGAGGACTGCATGAAAGAACTGCAGATAGAATTAAAGACGCTGAAGCAGCGCGAGATCAGAGTGCAGTTCCCTGAAACGCTCCAGGTCCTGGAGGGATGGACGTCGGAAGCCTGTGTGATGGAAACCTAATCATGCACAGTTTTGTAAGGGTCTGTCTCACTGATTCAATTCAAGGGAAAAAATCAAAAGAAGAGATCCAAATGACAAAAATTTTAAAATAACAAATGAACTATATAAAACAATTCAGGTCCTTTCCTGATTTCAAGTTTCTCTATCCACCTCCTGGTGGCTGTGATGTCACTCGACCTGCTGCCAGGTGCCCTGTCTGCTTTAGTATGTCGTTTGTCTGGTGCCTGCCACCTGCCAGCCTCCTGGTTGGATGTCTACGATGCTGTCAGTTCAGCCTCTCCAGTTCCTGCTCTGGCATCTGCAGCTGCAGTCCTGTCCTCTGTGTCTCCTCGGTGGCCCCGCTGCACCGAATCTGTCCCTGCAGTTCCCATTCCCTATGGCTTTGTACCAGCCACAAGCACGGGGGAAGACCATTTGCTGGTCGTGCAGGAGCGGGGAAGGATGGCCGGCTTGGGGGCTGCCTGTCACCAGCTGCCATATCTCACCCCCTCCCGCCCCCAAGACCTACTTGTTCCTAATTTGTCTTCAGCGGGCCAGGTTGAAAGTGACTTGTAAAATGAAGTGACCTGGCACCGCCTCACCTCCCCTGGTCACTCCACTCATACCATAACAGTCATAATCAGAGCGGCGTTGGCCCTCACAAGCCCGTCAGCCTCTGTCAAACCTTGACAGAGCAATGGCAAATGCCTGCAGTGGCGACAGAGGATAGCTATATTGTACCACAAACTGATTCTTGATACCGTGCTCAAGCTTCATGACCACACGGGAAGCTGGGAAGGAAAGACATAAGGTCATTAGGAAACCTAATGTAGGTGTAGGTGGGCTGGAGAAAAGCCTGTAATGAAGGGACAGAAACAAAATCTCAGGCTAGAGCCATACGACAGCAGATAGGGCATTTTGCCTTGCACGCGGCCGACCTGATTTGGATCCCTGGCATGCCATAGGGTCCCCCAAGACCCACCAGGTTTGATTCCTGAGAACAAAGAAGGAGTAACCCCTAAGTAGGGCCAAATTTGTCCCAAAAATCAAATAAGAATGAAAAAAACACAAATTCTCCTCTATACATTTATTCATCAGCAGGTTTCTCTGAAGCGGGAAACCTGAAAGATGAGAGGAGAGAATCTCTAAATCTCTGCATGCCTCAGCACAAAGCTTCAGAAACTCAAACTAGGAGAGAGCCCAGTGGGGAGAGCATTTTCCTGGCATGCAGAAGACCCCGATTCGATCCCCGGCATCCCATAGGGTCCCATAAGCACCACCAGGAGTGACTCTGTGCAGAGTGCGGAGCCAGGAGGAACCCCTGAGCATCTCTAGGTGTGACCGAAAAAGCAAAAGGAAAAGGAAGGAAGGAAGGAAGGAAGGAAGGAAGGAAGGAAGGAAGGAAGGAAGGAAGGAAGGAAGGAAGGAAGGAAGAAGGAAGGAAGGAAGAAGGAAGGAAGGAGGAAGGAAGAAATTCAAACTCTACTGTGAAAGGTTCTAATTCCAAAGCAGTCACGTCTTTCTGAAACCACTTCCTTTGTGAGTAGAACGATCCATGAGAGGAAAGACCTCCCCCATCTGGGAGAGGCTTTTCCTTCTTCTCCATCCAACCTTGACACTGGACTTACGTTCACTTTCCTGAGTAAGTTGAAACATCTTCTCTGACTCCTCCTTCATCCACTGTGTCTTGAGCTTCCCAAATGGGTTTTTACTGTTTAACTGAATGGCATTGTCTTTAGTTGTTTTCTTTTTTGCAAAAAAGTTCTTGAAAGTCTGTGTGAAGGAGAAAACTATGTGAGTCTGAACAAGGAACCATAAGAAATCACTTCCACACTCTGAGGTGCAGAGTAGCGAAGGGGAATGGTCTCTCCTATTGAGAACTCATCAAACAGAACAATGTCAAAAATGAAGCCATTTGGGGGCCGTAGCGATAGTACAGTGGGTAGGGTGTTTGCCTTGCATGCAGCTGGCCCTGAGTTTGACCCCCAGCATCCCATAGAGTATCCCAGCACTACCAGGAGTTATTTATTGACTGTAACTGCCAGGAGTAACCCCTGAGCAATGCAGAGTGACTCAGAAAGCTGGGCGGGGATGGGGGTCAGGGAGAAATTAAGCAATTTAAAAATGATAATGGGTTATCTGGCATTTGTCCCTCCAGACTCAATGGTGTCAATTCAACCACTTTCACAACAGCCCTGAGTGACAGAATTCTTAGTCTTTGTTTAGGGCCGGGGAGATGGCTCTGTGGGCTGGAACACACGTGCTCTGCACACTGGAGCCCCAGATTGGATTTCTGGCACATGGTCCAGACCCCTGCACAAAGGAAAAGCAAAAAAAAGTTGTATTTGTTTGTGGTGAGGTGAAATAGTGGTGGATACTAAGATCAGGAATGTCAACACTGGTACACACAAATTACCTTAACTATAATACAATTGTAAGGTCTACACACACACACACAACACACACACATATGCTTTTTTTATTCAGCTCTTCTGTAGCCTTTGCTGAGCAACTCTGCTCCTACTTACTCTTTTTGACTCAACTGGCACCTGCTCTTCACTCCCCGAGAAGCTTGGAATGATCACTGTCATACTCTTAGGCTTTTGAAATCCAAGCACTTTATTTTTCTAGATAGAAAAAAAAGATAGAACTTTTGTTTATTTTCGTTGAAGGCAGGGAAAGACTATTTTCTTTTCTTCCTTTTTTTTTTCTTTGCTTTTTGGGTCACACCAGAAATGCACAGAGCTTACTCCTGGCCTGCACTCAGGAATTAGACCTGGTGGTGCTCAGGGGTCCATATGGGATGCTGGTGGGAATTGAACCAGGACCGGCTACGTGCAAGGCAAATGCCCTACCTGCTGTGCTATTGCTCCAGCCCAAGACGTTTTTGTTTTTTTTTTTTGCTTTTTGGGTCACACCTGGCAATGCACAGGGGTTAATCCTGGCTCTTGCACTCAGGAATCACTCCCGGCGGTGCTCGAGGGACCATATGGGATGCTGGGAATTGAACACCGGGTTGGCCGTATGCAAGGCAGACGCCCTACCTGCTGTACTATCGCTCCAATCCCAAGACTATTATCTTAAAACAAGGTGTTGCTCATGTAATCTTGAAATCTTGGTCATGAGAATTAAAACCACGTGACTATTTAATCTAACAGAAGGAACACTGCTGGAGAGAGAATGCAACAAGCATTCAGAACAAATGAAGGGTCAGCAATCTTCACACACTTTTCTCTCAGGAAGCTTTTGGGGATCATTTTTAGCGGATTTCCAGAACAGGCAATACAAACAAAATTATTGAGGTCCTGCTTTGGGGGCCGGGGTGGACACATTCGAAATATGGAGTGGGAAGGTGGAATGGTGGTGGGCTTCGTGTTGGAATATTCAATGTAGTAAGATATTGCGGACAGCTTTATAGAAATAAAATAAATTCTAAAAGGGAAAACAATGAACGGTTGGCTACAGAAGAGAAAGGAGGAAGGAAAGAAGGAGGCATCAGCCTGTTTGAGGGGAATCCACCCAGCGGAGTGGAAGCACAGCAGGACGGCCTGGGGACAGAGGCGGCGCCCAAGGACACACTTACGTAAGTGATGGCCCCGAGCTCCTGCTCTGTGGAGCACTTTTCTGTTGAGTCTCTGCACTGGTTTGGATCCACACTGTTGTCGTAAAGCGGGTACTTGGTCTTCATGAGGTTCGACCTAGAAGCAGGGCACAGAGTCAGGGGGATGGCTTCTGGGGTTCCCCTGTGGGAGCAAACCTGCTGATGTTGGTACACAATGGGCGTCTCTGCCTCGCTCGTTGCCAAGGAGCCAAAGGCTCACCGTCACCTCTTCATATTCTTAGAAAGTTGTTCACTATAATTTATGGCACTCAACATCCCAACACCAATTCCACCACCATTCCCCCTTCCCTCCACCAGTATTTCGAATCTTCCCAACAGCACACAAGCCTGCACCAAAGGCAGATCCTAAAGAAGTTCTTTTGTATTGCATTTTATGAGTACTCTGCTAACAATGATCCCCAAAGGTTTCCCTAGAGGAAAGGGGGTGGGGATTGTTGGGCTTACCCTGGAGACTTGAAGGCCTCGTGGAAGAGACCACTAACATGTGACAGGTTGAACTGTTGTGCTCCCCCCCCTAATTTTTTGTCAAAAGAAAAGACATTGATACAAGGTGACTCTCACCGAAGTCTGCCAACGTAATTCAAATCTCCAAAATATAAATCTATAATGTCAGTGGAGATCATGTATTCTGACCTCATACACCTCTTGTACTTTCTAGCTGAAGGACAAGCATCTGAAAAAAGAAGAAAGCCCTGGTCAGCAATCAAATGTGCCACCATGTTCCATATTTCAAATGGCTGGTCCTGAGTACGCATTTATCTTTCTTACCTCTTTAAGGAAAATAGTCAGAGAGGCCACGGTAACCCCACACCCACCCAAATCAGGGAAAATGATTAATTTAAATATCCCTTCCCACTGTTTGACTTTCTCTTGGGGGTGAGGGAGGGATGTTGGGCCACACCCAGTGATGCTCAGCGGTTCTTCCTGGCTCTGCACTCAGGAATTAATCCTGGCAGTGCTCAGAGAACAAGCTGGGGTTCTGAGGTTTGAACCTGGATTTGCCCTGTCCAAAAGCCTTTCCCTCTGTACTATCACTCTGGACCCTAGAACTCGTTCATTTTCTTTTTTTTTCTTTTTGATTTTTGGGTCACACCCAGCAATACACAGGGTTTACTCCTGACTCTGCACTCAAGAATTACTCCTGGCAGTGCTTGGAGGACCATAAGGGATGCTGGGATTCGAAACCAGGTTGGCCGTGTGCAAGGCATGTTCCCTACCCACTGTGCTATCATTGCAGCCCCAAAAACTCTTTCCCTTTGGCCGCATAGGAGTATAAAATTGTGCCTAGTAGCCACAAACTCCAGGACCACAGCTCCCAGGAACAAATAGTCCCGTCTTCCCACCAGCTGACCTGGGTAATGCCCAGCTGAAGGTCCTCATGAACCCCTCGGCAATCCAAGGCCCCAAAACTCTTCCCTTTGAGGCCCCAATTGAACAGGAAAATCCAGTTTCATACCTTCTGTTCCTTGCTAACTTCCACAAACATAGAGTAGCCGGGGAAGCTACTATTAATGTCTCTGATTATCTGACATCTAACAGCGACATTCTGAGGAGCTGGACGGTATGCAAAGTCCTTCCGATGACTCAGAGATGCCCACAGTGCCTTCAATTTTGGAATGGCTGTCTCGAAGGACTCAGTCAAATCCTGAGGGAAGCATCATCCATGAGCATTCGGGGCACTGAAAATAAAACCTCAAACTCTTCAAGAAACATTTCATCCACAAAATAATGGACTGAGTTGCTGCCACGCATTCATTTCCAAGACAAGGTAAAAGGAAATACCGAAAGGCATGAGAAGTTGCTGAATAGAGAGTGATGAGAGATGAGAAGTGGATCCGTGTCAGTTGGAGACAAGAAAGAAGAGGGATCGTGACTCTGGAGCCTAGACTTGAGCTGAAGTCTTAGGAAGGTGGAGCAGAGTGACTAATGGCATTGAAACTCTCAAGCTAGGGCTGGGACACAGTCCCCTTGGTTTCCAGTTTCTGCAGAAACGAACTTCTCACTTAACCAGCAACATTTCGGTTCTATGTACCTTGGCTGACTTCAGGCTGGCTGCACCCTCAGGTTTCTCCACCACGGATAAGGGTAATGATGTTTTGAGAATAACTTCTGTAGATTCTTGATCTTCCTTGTCTTCCTCCTCACTATCCGTGATCACCTGGGCTGCAATAGGTGTCAGAGAAAATATTTCAATGGTTGCAAAGTCTGATGAAAAATGAAAATCTCTGAACTAAAGACATCATTAAAATCTTTCTGGCCCTCTCAGCATCTATCCAAAGGTTGACAACTATTGTCACAGTCGTACTCAGAGACGTGCTGCTGGCTCACCCCATCCCACTGTCTGGAAGTGTAATTCTACTTTTTCTCTGCTTATTTTTTCTCACACACCACACTGAAACAGAGCTCAGGTGAGAAGCCAACCCATCTCAGGCTTAGTTCTGCTTCTAGAATATCCCTCTCAATTCTTTCTTTTTTGTTTTTGATTTTTGTTTTTGTTTTCCTATTCTGGGACATCCCTGAAAGTACTCAGGGCTCCCTCTTAGCTCTGCACTCAGGGATCATCCCCTGAAAGCATCGGGGAACCATAGGTGGTGCAAGGGATCAACCCCAGGTCTGCTGCATACCAAGCAAGCACCCAATCTACTTTATATTATTGCTCCAGCAACTCCTTCAAATTCATTCTTTAGGATACTGGATCATTGTCTCCGGTCCACTTCTGATAGCCTTTATCAGCTGAAAACTCCAAGTTGGAGGCCAGAAGAGAAAGCTGAATGGGCTGCAACACATGTGGGAGACCCGGGTTCAATCTCTTTCCTGTCCTTACCATGTATGTTAAAAAACTTCTTAGAAGTAAGTTTCACAGGTCGTTGCTCCTCAACATGTCCATCAATTTCGTGTACAGTGGAAAGAGATTCCAGAGACGGGGTAGAAGTTTTTGGGACCAAATCCTTATGATGTGAGCCAGCAATATCTAGGAGCCAATAAAGAAAACCAAGGGAACAAAGAGTTGGTATGTTGCTGGACGATTCAGATACATGTGAGAATTAAAACCACCAAATCCTTTTACATCTTATCCTCCTGTAATAGTAACAAAAGAATGGTGTTCAGAGAGTGAAATTTTATTAACATAAAACATTCTCTTTTTTTATACAGTTCTTCTTTTTTATTGAATCACCATGAGATACAGTTACAAGCTTCCATGTTTGAGTTTCACTCATACAATGATCAAACGTCCATCCCTCCACCAGTGCACATTCTCTACCACGAAAGTCCCCAGTAAACCCCCTCTTTCCAGCCCTCCCCCTGCCTCCATGGCAGATATCTTCCTCCATAATCTCTCTCTGCTAACATAAAATTCTTGATGTTGGGCCAGAGTGATAATTCAGCAGGTAAAGCTGTTGTCACCTTGCACTGGCCAACCCAGGTTCATTCTATAGGGTCCTATAGTGTCCTCTGAGCACCAGCTGGTGGAATTCCTGAAGGCAGAGCCAGGAGGAACCCTTCAGCATTGCTGGGGATGGGTAAAATTAAAAATCCATATTTGGTGTAGTCTGTCTCCAGCCACACCACAGTCTGATGCATCCTACCAATCTGTCAGCACATATCATTGCATGTCTGATTTGTAAACATTTGCGCTGAAGGGGTTCGGGGTTGGGTAGAGGACCCACAACCAAATGTTTAGGGCTTCCTCCTGGCTCTACCTTCAGGGATCATTCTTGATGGTGCTCAGGGCATCCTCTGGAGTGTGCTGGGGATATCAGTCCAGGGTTGGTCACCTATATGCCAAGCTCCCCACCTGCTGCGATATCCCTCTGACTCGGCAATGACATTCTTTGGCCCAGGCTAAAGGCTCATGAGCAGTAAGATCTAGGACATATTCATTAGCATCCTTTAGAACTGAGTGTCCTAGCTGTAAAGTAAGAAATTCCAAGGTACAGGAAATCCTGATTGTTACGTGTTTAAAATGCATTGGGTTGACAGGCGTCAGGAGCTGCCGTTCAATGTCAAACTCCAGTTTCTTCCACAGCAGGCAGCTCCATGCATCCTTCCAGGTTCAGCCGAATCCCCAGCTTCTTCTGACATCTTTCTTTGCCCTTTCCCCCTGCCTGGAAATGGAATTCTATTTCCTTCCTCTGAGCCTTCCATACACCAAACTTGTCGACCTCCTCCTGATCCCTGATCCCATGGGCTGAAACAACTGTCAGAGAAAATATTTCAACAGCTACAAAGTCTGATGAAAAATAGAAATCTCTGAACTAAATGTGTCATTAAAATCTTTCTCACCTCTTAAACCTGAAAGCTTTGTAACTTTCCACATAGTGATTCAATAAAAGAATAAAAGAAAAAGAAAAATACATAAGACATTATAAAAAAAAATCTCTCACCTTCTAAGGGTCTTTCCAAATGCCGCCAACTGTTGTCACAGTCAGACTCAGAAACACACTGCTGGCTCACCCCGTCCACCATCTGGAAGTGTAATTCTACTTTTTCTCTGCTTATTTTTTCTCAAGAGGAGAAAAAGTTCCACCGCACGCTGGAAGAGAGCTCAGGTGAGGAGCCAACCCCTCTCTGGCTTTGTTCTGCTTCCAGAATGCTCCTCTCAAATCATTCTTGTTTTTGTTTTGTTTTGTTTTGTTTTGTTCTTTCCTATTCTGAAACATCTCTGAAAGTGCTCAGGGCTCCTTCTTAGCTCTGCACTTAGGGATCATCCCCTGAGCGCATTGGGGAACCATAGGTGGTGTGATGGATCAACCCCAGATCAACTGTATACAAAGCAAGCAGCCAAACTACTGTATACTAATGCACTGGCCCCTCTTTCAAATTCACTCTTTAGAATACCGGGTCATTGTCTACGGTCCACTTCTGAAAGCCTTTCTCAGCTGAAATCTCCAAGTTGGAGGCCAGAAGAGAAAGCTCAATGGGCTGCAATGTATGTGGGAGACCCAGGTTTGATCTCTTTCTTGTCCTTACCATGTATGTTAAAAAACTTCTTAGAAGTAAGTTTCACAGGTCGTTGCTCCTCAACATGTCCATCAATTTCGTGTACAGTGGAAAGAGATTCCAGAGACGGGGTAGAAGTTTTTGGGACCAAATCCTTATGATGTGAGCCAGCAACATCTAGGAGCCAATAAAGAAAACCAAGGGAACAAAGAGTTGGTATGTTGCTGGGCGATTCAGATTCATCTGAGACTTAAAACCACCAAATCATTTTACTTCTTATCCTCCTGTAATAGTTACAAAAGAATGGTGTTCAGTGAGTGAAATTTTACTAACATAAAACATTCTCTTTTCTTTTACATTCCTTTTTTCATCCTTCCAGTTTCAGGCGGATCCCCAGCTTCTTCTGACATCTTTCTTTGCCCTTTCCCTCTGCCCGGGAGTGGAATTCTATTTCCTCCCTCCTGGCTCTTCCACCACCTGGCAGTGGAATTCTACTTTTCTCTGCATGTTTTTTTTTCTCACACACAACACAAGAACAGAGCTCAGGTTAGGAGCCAAACCATCTCTGGGTTAATTTTGCTTCCAGGCTTGCTCCTCTCAATTCATTCTTGTTTTCACTTTTTCCTTTTATGGGACATCCCTGGAAGTGCTCAGGGCTCCCTCTTAGCTCTGCATTCAAGGATCATCCCTGAACGCATTGGGGAACCATAGGTGGTTCGAGGGATCAACCCCAGGTCTGCTGCATACCAAGCAAGCACCCAACCTACTGAATACTATTGCTCTAGCCCCTCCTTCCAATTCATTCTGTAGAGTACAGGGTCATATGTTTATGGTCCACCTCTGATAGCCTTTCTCAGCTGAAAGCCCCAAGTTGGTGTCCAGAGAGAAAGATTAACTGCTGCAATGCATGTGGAATGCATCTGGTTCAATCTCTCTCTTGTTCTTACCGTGTATGTTAAAAAACTTCTTAGAACGAAGATTCCTTAGGGGGCGTTCCTCATTCCATTCATCAATCTCCTCTACAGTGACAGAAGAGTCCTGAGATGAGACAGGAAGTTCCATGTTTGTGCCAACAGCATCTATGGAGCAAAAAAGAAAAAAGAAAACCCAGGGAACAATGAGTTGGTAAGTCGTTGTACGATCAAATATAGTTGAGAATTAAGAACCACCAAACTATTTCATTTCTCTTTCGGTAATAGAAACAGAGGAAAGGGGTTCACTAAAAGAAATTTTACTAACATAAAGCATTCTTGACTTTAGGTCAGTGTGATATAATATGGCAGGTAAGGCTGTTGTTACCTTGCACGCGGTCAACCCAGCTTCATTTCTCGACATCCTATGGGGTCCCCGGAACACCACTTGGAGGAATTCCTGAGTGTGGAGCCAGGAGGAACCCCTGAGCATTGCTGAGTATGGCTAAAATTAAAAATCCATGCTTGGTGTTGTACTTTAGAAACTTAACCCCAAGAAAATATAGTTGTTACTCCAGAGTTCATATCCTCCATGCTGTTTCCAGAGCTCGGCCACACTGCAGCCTGATGGCCCCTACCAATATGTCAAGCACATATGGTTTGACATCCCATGCCTTTGTAAAGATTTAAGGGTTGTGGGGGTGAGTGGAACCAAAACCTGCAGTGTTCAGGACTTACTCCTGGCTCCGCACTCAGAGATTATTCTTGGCAGTGCTCAGGGCATCATCTGGAGTGTGCTAACCCAGGTTGGCCACATGCACGGCAAACTCCCTACCTGCTGTATTATCCCTCTGGTCCCTCAATAACATTCTTTGGCCCAGGATAACATCCTCATTAGCAGTAGGACCTAGGACATATTTGCATCTTTCTTTTCCTTTGAAGAAGTTTGATTCGATCACCGTGAAAAATGTGAGCTACAGTTACAAACTTGCATGATTACATTTCAGTCACACAATGCTCGAGCACCCATCCTTCTACTAGTGCCCATTTTCCACCACCATTGTTCCAGTGTCCCACCTGCCGCCCTCACCCCATCCCACTCCCTGCCTCTGTGGCAGGTGCCATCCTCCCTTCTCTCTAATTTTGGAATCAGCATCTTTTAGAACTGAGTATCCTCTCTGTAAAATAAGAAACTCCAAGGTACAGGAACTCCTGATTGTTACATGTGTGAAATCCATGGTGTTGTAGAGATCAAGGAGCTGCCTTTCAATGTCAAACTTCTAAATTCCACAGCAGGTGCCTCGTGCATCCTTCCAGGTTCAGCCAAATCCCCAGGTTGTTCTGACTTCTTTCTTTGCCCTTTCCCCCTGCCTGGCCATTGAATTCTATTTCCTCCCTCCTGACCCTTCCCTACACCATGCTATAGACCTATAGAATGCAGGTGGTCTCCCAAACCATCCCTGGAGTACTTATTCTGCATCCAGACTCACTCCTCCAAACTCGCTCTTTATGCTTCAGGGCAATTTGTCTAGAGCCCAGCTCTGTTCTCCTTTCTCAGATGAGAATCCCACACAACAGGTCAAAGAAAGAGCTCAATGGGCTGCATCACACCAGGGAGAGCCAGATTCCACATCTTGCACCACAAGGTTCCCAGAGAGGACCATTGAGGGTGACTCCCAGGCATTGGACCAAGAGTGAGCCCTGAGCACACTTGGGTGTCAAAGTCTCACGACCCTTCACCCCACACAAAATAAGAATAGCACTGTATGGCTCTAAACGAAACAAAAAAGAGTCAAATGCCATAGCTAATGCTGCTGATAGTTTTGATTTGGTTTCATTTCCTTATGTGTCTTGAATAATAGGAAAACATTGTTGGCAGTGAACAATTTACCCCACAGAAGCCAAAATGCCCGATGCTGTCACCTGGTAAACCCTAAACTGCATGACACACAATTTGCACTCACCCAAAGATATTTTCTTTTTCATTTATTTTATCCAAAGACAAAAGTCAAGGACTGGATCATGGGTGAGGCCTTGCACCCAACCAACTCGGGTCGGCATATCCTCCCCCACACGGCCAGGGGAGGTCCCTGAGCACAGTTAGATGTGTCTCAAAAATCCAACACCTACATTCCATGCCCCGCCAAGATGTCAAAGAGAAGGTGACATGTGACCACGTCTGTCTGCAAGTCTTTCCTGTCCTCATCAATTGCAGTGCTCATCCCAGCAGAAGAGTTTAGGGGGATTGCAGGAAGTTCTGAGTTTGGATCCTCTTTGTTGGGCCTCATGGTGGCAACTGGGTCGACAGCGCCTAGAAGTGAAAGGAAAGGAAAACCAAAGGAAGAATGAGCTTTTCTTTCACGGGCAGTTTGGATGAGCCCGCTTCTCTTCTGCCTGTCATGGTTTCACAGGCGTAATGTTCACTCTACTACATTTTACTAATGCAGAAGACATGATGTTGTACTTTAGAAACCTAACACCAAGAACACTCAGTTAGATGGGGGCTGGAGCATAGTACAGGGGGTAAGATGCTTGTCTTGCACGCAGCCAACCCAGGTTCGATTCCGAACATCCCATGGGGTCCCCAGAGCACTGCTAGGAGTGATTCCTGAGCACAGAACCAGGAATAACTCCTGAGCCACCGCAGGGTGTGACCAAAGAAAAAGTTAAAAAAAAAAACAACAAAAAGGAGAGAGAAAAAGAAAAATTCTCCCACTTATGAGTCCACTTCTTTATTCTAGCTCACATGTGGTTTGAATGATGCCAACACTGGCCCCTTGGTCCCTCCTCCCCCCTACTCTTATGGCTGGGAAACTGCCCCCAGCAGGATGAGCCGTGAACACACACCAGGCAGGATGAAATTGGTGGCGGGAGGACAAGATGACCTCAGATAGAATCGATGCTGCCCACTTCTCTGCTTTGGAAGAGGAAGTCGGGTAGCAGGATCAGGCCGAATTATCCTTGGATCCAGGACTTTGAGCCTCTGCCTTTTCTCCAATAGTTCTCTCTGGGGGGTGGAAAGATGAGTTATTAGATCAGGAAAGTGAAGGGGAGAACTGCTACTTCAAAGCAGGAGTTTCTCGATCAGAAAACGCCTTCTAAATGATTGTTCCTTCTTTCAGTCAAGGGATAAGTGAGGCCTGGGGAAGGCGAGTCCAGGCCTGGATCTACATTGATTATCTGTAATGATCTATTTTTAAGTCTGATAAAATATATTTCTCGACAAACTATGACTGTGGCTTAAGTCTGCTGAAAAGACAGAGTATCACTGTATCACTGTCATCCCGTTGCTCATCGATTTGCTGGAGTGTGCACCAGTAACATCTCCATTATAACACTTATTGTTACTGATTTTGACATATCAAATATGCCACTGGGAGCTTGCCAGGCTCGACTGTGCGGGCGAGATACTCTCGGTAACTTGTCGGACTCTCCGAGAAGGGCAGAGGAATCGAACCTAGGTCAACTGTGTGCAAGGCAAACACCCTACCTGCTGTGCTATCTCTCTAGCCCAAGACACAGAGTAATGATGATTATTACCAAATCAGGATGACAAATTTTAAGTATGTTGGTCAGGGATGTGGCTCAGGTGCAAGCCTTGCAACACCAAATTAATTACTTAAGTAGAAATAGAAACACATTTGGTCCGGATCTACTTTCGGCACACCTCTCCCATCCCAAGCGATTTCTTTCCTCCAACCATCACTGACTTAGTGATCTCTCCTCTATTCCAGCTGCCTTCTCCCCCAGCTCATGAGGCAGGTGACCAACCATGGAGTAATATTCCTGGCCCTTGTCTGTCCTGTGCTTGGGTGTCAATCTCATGTTATTTTATATTCCACAAAGGAGTGCTGTCATTCTATGTCTGTCCCTCTCTTTCATTTTTTTTTTTTTTGCTTTTTGGGTCACACCTGGCGATGCACAGGGGTTACTCTTGGCTCTGCACTCAGGAATAACCCCTGGCGGTGCTCAGGGGACCATATGGGATGTTGGGATTCGAACCCGGGTCGGCCGCGTGCAAGGCAAACGCCCTACCCACTGTGCTACCATCCAGCCCCTGTCCCTCTCTTATTGACTTTTTTTTTTCTGACTCATTTCACTTAGCATGATAACAATCTTTCTCTCTTTCTTTCTTTCTTTCTTTCTTTCTTTCTTTCTTTCTTTCTTTCTTTCTTTCTTTCTTTCTTTCTTTCTTTCTTTCTTTCTTTCTTTCTTTCTTTCTTTCTTTTTGTCTTCAAAATCACATTTTATTTAGGATGAAGAAATCAGTAATGAGTATACCACAGATTACAAAACACCTTTCCATAAAACATATGATCCCATTCGAGCTATCAAGTTTCGGGAAGTAGCCACTAAGCCACAGTGGGAAACAGTACAAATATCTGAGGATAAAATATTGGCTTTACACATGTAAACACATGTGTGAACTTGGGAATACTAGCTTCCTTAAATCTTGGTTTCTTCACATAAAAATGGGGATCGTGACTAATCTTTCTTTATAATTACTGTGAAACAAAACAGACAACACATTAATACAATACGTGGCCCAATAAGTATCCAATAAATGCTATTATCGTTCTTGTACAGGTTAACAGGCTAGCAGGGTGTAGACCAAAGTCATATAATTACTAATTAGCAAAGCTAGAAGTGAAAATCTAGACTGGACGTTTCCTATTATCTTAGAGCATCTATGAGAATCTACCCTTAATTACAGCAGGGTGTTAGCCATCTTTGCACTATTTCTTTTGACGGTGCCAGGGACGAAATTCAGTGGCTCATATGTGAAAGGTGTGATCTACCAAAGAGCCATATCCTTAGCCCATATTGTTCTATTCTTACCATTTATTTCTTATAACTGAAAGCAACCAAATTCCCAGGTTTAATGACATCAAGATAAAAACAGTAAAAAATGGGAATTTCAGTTATCCACTGGTATTAAAAGAAATGGTCTCTCTATGGACAATTAAAATTGAGACTACAGTTTAGGGCTAGAAAATTTTGCTTTTCTCTAGAAGGAGAGAAGGAGAGAGAAGGAGAGGAGAGAAGGAGAGGAGAGGAGAGAAAGAGAGAGAGAGAAAGAAAGAAAGAAAGAAAGAAAGAAAGAAAGAAAGAAAGAAAGAAAGAAAGAAAGAAAGAAAGAAAGAAAGAAAGAAAGAACATGAGTATAATGTTCTTTCTTTCTTTCTCTCTCTTTCTCTCCTCTCCTCTCCTTCTCTCCTCTCCTCTATCCTCTCCTTCTCTCTCCTTCTCTCCTTCTCTCTCTCTTTCTCTCTCTTTCTCACTTTCTTTCTTTCTTTCTTTCTTTCTTTTTTTCTCTTTGCATTTTTTTATTTTTTTTTTTAAAGAAATATTTTATTGAACCACCGTGAAAACAAAGAAAAAAATACAAAGCTTTCAGGTTTAAGTCACAGTCAAATACTGATTAAACCACCATCCCTTCACCAGTGCACCCGTTCCACCACCAAGAACCCCAATACACCCCCCCTCCCACCCCCACCCCCATCTAAGTAGCTAATGATATTCCCATTATTCTCTCTATATATTGAGTACATTCCATATTTCCATACAGAACTCACTATTATTGATTGAAAATTTTCCCCAACAATCAGGCCTGCTGAATAGGCATCGTCTAATAATTTCTCTTCATTGCTAAGAGTGAAGACTTTGAGTCTTCGGCTATCGCGGCCGCCGCGGTTTTGGGTTTCTAATATTTTAGCTCAGTTCACAGTCAAAATGGATGGCTGCAAGAATCCGCTCTGGTGCCAAAATGGGTTAGGAGACCTCAGGATCACAGTCAATAGGCATGGAGGGTTTGCTTCTCGGGGCGCGGCTCCCGGTTCATCTCTGGGCGGAAGGCGCGCCGGGAACGCCCCCCCTCCCAGGACCACCTACAGGCTACGTCACTAAAGAAAGTCCTACCTCCTGGTGGAGGGGTCTTAGAGGGTGGCTCTCACCGCGTGGCTGCTGCCGCTGCCGCCATTTTCGCTCAGAAAAATGGGGTGGAGAGGGAAAAAAAATCCCTCCCCGGGCTGCACGAGGTTGTAGCTCAGTTCACAGTCAAAATGCATGGCTCAAGCATCCGCTCTGGTGCCAAAATGGGTTAGGAGACCTCAGGATCACAGTCAATAGGCGCGGAGGGTTTGCTTCTCGTGGCGCGGTCTCCCGGTTCATCTCTGGGCCTCTTTCTTTCTTTCTTTTCTTTCTTTTCTTTCTTTCTTTCTTTCTCTTTCTTTCTTTCTTTCTTTCTTTCTTTCTTTCTTTCTTTCTTTCTTTCTTTCTTTCTTTCTTTCTTTCTTTCTTTCTTTCTTTCTTTCTTTCTTTCTTTTCTCTTTCTTCTCTTTCTTTTTCTCTTTCTTCTTTCTCTTTCTTTCTTCTCTTTCTTTCTTTCTTTCTTTCTTCTTCTTTCTTTCTTTCTTTCTTTCTTTCTCTTCTTTCTTTCTTTCTTTCTCTTTCTTTCTTTCTTTCTTTCTTTCTTTCTTTCTTCTTTCTTTCTTTCTTTCTTTCTTTCTTTCTTTCTTTCTTTCTTTCTTTCTTTTCTTTCTTTCTTCTTTCTTTCTTTCTCTTTCTTTTCTTCTTTCTTTCTTTCTTTCTTTCTTTCTTTCTTTCTTTCTTTCTTTCTTTCTTTTCTTTCTTTTCTTTTCCTTTCTTTCTTTTTTTTTCAGGTCACACCAGAAATGTTCAGGGGTTCCTCCTGGCTCTGCATTCAGAAATCTCTCCTGGCAGTGCATGGGGGATGGTAGGGGATGCTGGGGATTAAACTCGGGTCAGCTGCATGCAAAGCAAATGCCCTACCCACTGTTACTATTGCTCCAGCCCCCAATATAAACATTTCTTATCCTTTTTCTAGTTGTCTTTACTTTTTTCCTTTTGCAATTAGAAGGGGGAAAACATTCTATCCTCAGTGGTATTTTTGTGGACTAGCACTCTTCATTAAAATTACCTGTCGATCTGCAAAAGAACTCCATGACGCTTAACATGTGGTACTCCAGCAGATAACATTATTATAACTAGTGATATGTATAAGTGCTAACATTATTATAACTAGTGATGTATAGAAATATTTACATTAAAAATCATGCTTTTGAACTCTGCCTTTGTGGTGTATGAAATGTTTCTCCTATTTTTCACTGGGATATAGGTGTAAAGATGGTGCAACTCACTGTTGGCTCAGGTCATTTTCATGTTTTCACTCAAAATACACAGTTTATCTGGGTCAGGGAAATCGCTCAAGTGGTAGAATACACACCTCGCTCTCTGAGGCCCTGAGTTCCATCTCATACACTTGCATGGGTTCCAAAGCACCATTAGGTATAGCCCTGGCAGCCCCCAAATTCTAATGGAGTGTAGCCCAGGCGAAAAAAATATCAGTGGGCCAGAATGATAGTCCAACGAGGAGGGCACTTACCTTGCACGTGTCTGACCCGGGTTTGATTTCAGACAATCGCTGGGTTTGGCCCAAATATTCTTTTTAAGTATTTGCAGTAATTATTATAATTGGAATACAACATAATAGGAATATAACATTAACGTGCTTTGAATTCTTCTAAAATATTTTGAGAACTTGCAGCAATTTCATCACTCGATGCCCTCCGAGTCCACTGACCTTCTCAGATCCCAGCGACTCAATTCGACATACTGACTCCAGACAGGCCGATTCTGTCCCAGAATCTTTCCCTGACCCCATCAGAGCCTCAGTCATCAGCATCCAGTCAGCAGATCAGGGAACCGATTCCGAAAGAGCGGGCTGCTTACCTGATGGTCCAATGTCTGCTGGTGCTCCTGAAGACACACATCTCGGTTCTCACTGGAGAAGAAGAAGAAAGCAAGTCACTGAAAATCCCCAGGAAACTGAGTCAGTTCCCACCTCTCCCTGGGTCCTGGCCCCTGGAGCCGTTCATTCTGCCCAAGGGAAGCCACAGATGCAGACGCCCTCACGCTGAATGCTGGTGATCTCAGCACTTCACTGCTTGGTTGGTTGGTTTTCCAGGCCAGACCTGCCAGTGCTTTGAGGTCACTCCCAAGGGATTGAGCCCGGGTCGGCCCCATGCAAGGCAAATGCCCAACTCACTGCACTGTCACTCCAGTCCCTGAAAACTCATTTATGTAAATGAGAATAGGCATTCTCTATATTATGTTAAGTGACTGGAATTCCTTTATTTACATAGATTAAAATCTTATAGCAACCTAGCATCACATTGAACTGTAATTGATTTATTTTGTGACAGTTCCAATTGCTACAAAACAACTCTAAGTTGTGTTGGAGCAAGCAATCTGTAGTCAGTTGATTATGAGTTCACTTAAGGGGGCAGGCTGGAAGGGTGGGACGGAAATAGGGGACATCAGTAGAGAGAAGGTTACACTGGTGGTATTGGTGTTGGAACACTGTATACTTGAAACAACTGTATTAGGAGGAAACTTGTAAGTCACGGTGTTTTAGTAAAAATATATTTTAACAATCAAAATAGAATCAAATAAAAAAACTTTTTTCTACATTTGTAAAGAACTGTACAAAAAGGGTTAAAAATTATAATTTTTACCAGAATACTCTTTGCTATTAATGCTATTATTATTATTATACATATTAATACAATGGAAGGTAGCCTGATTTTGGATTTGGTTTGGGGAGTCACACCTGGAGGTACTCAGGGTTAGTCCTGGCTCTTCACTGAGGAATCACTCCTGACAGGCTCTGGAACATATGGAATAGCAGGAATCGAACATGGGTCAGCAAGGCAAGTGGCTTACCCACTGTACTATCGCTTCAGCCCTGAAAGTGACCTAATTTAAAAACATGCATGGTTCGTTCATGGAATATATATATATTGATATATATAATGTATAAAAGTAATATCCAAGAATTGCATGTCCTTCTCTCCCAGAAGAGAGCCTAACGTGACACTTGCCATAACCATGCTGCCAGACCCCAAGCCAGGATGTTTCGTTCAGGGCTCCCCAGAGGGGGCGGGGGGGGGGGGGGGAGTCCCCCAAGGGACCCAGCCCCAGCAGCCAAAATTGTCCAGAAACAACTGCCGCTCTGCTCACAGCCACTCTCCACACGCTCAGGGCAAGCCTCACGCATGAGTGAAACTATTCCTGGATCACCCGGCTGCATTTGCAACTGTGAGACACTTCGAGCCACACACCACCAAGAGTACTCCAAGAGTACTGCACCACACTTGATGGGGTTCAAAGTAGGAGGCAACTAATCTTAGAGGGAATCAGGATAACACTGTAAAAATAAATATGTAGGATAACATTGGTTTGTCCTTTCTGCCCTGCCACAGGGAATTTAGGTTTATTCGGTTACTCCCATCACAGTGCTCCCATTCCTCTGAGTTTCCTTGTAACCTCATTTTTAAAAAAATTTTTTTTGCTTTTAGGGTCACACCCGGCGATGCACAGGGCTCACTCCTGGCTCTACACTCAGGAATTACCCCTGGCAGTGCTCTGCTTTGGGGCAGGGGTTGGGGTTCAGGATGGAAACATCTGAAATATGTTGGTGGGAAGGTGCAATGGTGGTGAGATAAGTGTTTGAATATTAGCTGTAATCAAATATTGTGAACTACTTTAAAAAATAACAAAAATAACAAAAAAACCCGCTCAATCATGTGAAGTAGTTCTCAAGTAGTTCTCAAGTAGTTCTTAACATTCTCAAGCATTACTCTCTTTGGGAAAAGTTGGCAGTTGGGGACGTTGGACCACATCTGGCAGTGCTCAGGCTATCCCTGACCTGGTGCTCAGAAGGGCTCAAGAATAAGATGTGAGCCAGATAGTCTCATCAGCAGCAATGATCCAGAGACTCATTGTCTTTCTCTCTTGGAAAACAGCATAAAACAACACACGCCCTAGTCATGCTGCTGGACCTCGGCACCAGGCTGCTTCATTCAGGGTACCTGGGAGGGGGCAGAGAGGCCCCTCCCCACCCCAAGGGACCCAGCCCTGGTCACCAAAATCCTGTACTGCACAACCACACAATATCACACACCTCACACCACTATATTCCATAAGTAGCACACCACATTAAATGGGGTTTAATTTCACAACATATTAATAATCTCTTATAGAAGGGATTAATGGCCCTTGGGTGAAATACAATAATCTTCACACACTCTCCCCTAATGAAAGCTTTTGGGAGCATTTTCAGTGGTTTATTCATAACAAACAATAGAAATTAAACTATTTCGGTTCTGCTTTGGGGCAGAGGTTGGGGTTGGGGATGGAAACATCTAAAATATGGTGGCGGGAAGGTCTAATGATCTTGGAATTGGTGTTCAAATATTAAGTGTAATCAAATATTGTCAACAACTGTATAAATGTAACATACATTTTTTAAAAAATAGTTTTAAAAAAAGAATAAGATGTGCCCTAATTGGTCCTTAGTGATTTATTTTCTGTTCCTTCTATTTGCCGTTCTCAAAGTTTTGTTGGAATAAACAATATAAAGTAAAATGCTTGAAACAAGTAACTATTTTCTACCCCGAGCCTTTTGCATTTTATTTGGTCCCATATTGGGAAGCAGGGTGTGCCCGGTAGGGTCACCCTCTCCGGTAAACTCCCGAGGTACGGGTCCAAAGGTTTGGGGTGCACTTCAGTATTCATCTTCAGTGTTGGGGGCCACCAAGGTTGGTGCTTCTGACGTCACACTCAGCGGTGCTGACACAGGGAGGGAGTAATAAAGGGAGCCCACGTTGGAAGTTGGGGT
The DNA here is from genome assembly GCF_027595985.1 of Sorex araneus. Classification (NCBI taxonomy): domain Eukaryota; kingdom Metazoa; phylum Chordata; class Mammalia; order Eulipotyphla; family Soricidae; genus Sorex; species Sorex araneus. The sequence continues at coordinate 247,619,955 of NC_073303.1, forward strand.
CTTTTGCCAGCCTGGCTGCACTCCAGCCCGTTGAGCCATTGCCCAGGCACATGGCGACGTTTCAAACCCATTTAAGGGGCTGGAGTGTTAGCCCAGCGGGTAGGGCGTTTGCCTTGCACGTGGCCAACCCGCGTTTCATTCCCAGCATCCCATACGGTCCCCTGAGCACTGCCAGGAGTCATTCCTTAGTGCCTGAGTGAGAAGTAACCCTGTGCATCACCAGGTGTGACCCCCCCAAAAAAAAAACCCATTTCAAATTCAAACATAAACCAAGTTATCAGCGTTCATTTTAGGTGTTAAGGATGTATTTGCTACAGTTGAAATAGCATCAATTGAAACTTCTCTAAGTCAAATGAAGATACAAGACACACCGTTTTCCTTAATTACAGACATCCCGATCAAAATATAAAAAGCTGACATCACCGCACTAGAGTAGGGAATCAGGCTGGGCTCTGGACTCCAGAATCGCGACTAAGTTAAATCATTAAGTTAAAAATAACCCAAGTGAAATTCTAAGAAAATGACAACGTTTTAATATGATGTCACTCAATTCCTCTCCCCTACCCCCCATGAAGTCATCATAAACAAGAAATTGACAAACACGTCTCTGAATCAGAAATTTCTCAGGTTCTCGCTTTCTCAAATGACGCGTGGGACACCGTTGGGTAGAGCGTTTGCCTTGCACATGGCCAACCCGCGTTCCATTCCCCCAAATTACCCCCCAAACAATTTTTGATTAAATTAATTTTTTTTTAAAAAAGAGGCTCCCTAACTCGGGGCATCGAGCACTGTGAACCAGACAGTTTTGTGCAGAAGATAATTGCTGGACAGGCGAGAAACGGGCGTTTCACCCTGGGTTCTAACTTCCAAATCTGGCACCTGCCCCCCACAGCAAAAGCATTTCAGACACACACCCCTCCCTGGGGAGACTGACCCTGACCCAAGGGTGGCTCTACCTGGACTTGGGGAGCAGGGCCAGGAGCTGTCAGAAGGAAACTCCCCAAGAGTTTCTCAATGAAGACTCTAACCCAATCCCTGATGCCAGCGGTATAGACGCCTCTACCAACAGGGTCCACATCGCGTTGGTCACCAGCCACCAAATCCGACTTGCCCCCCAGAACTTCACCCTTTCCTCCCCTGGCCCACTCCAGGCGATAGCAGCCCCCATCCTGCTGACCTCTCATCTGGGGATTCTTGGGATTCCTGGAAGGCTCGGGATGCTCGGGATTCACTGTGCAATTGCCTAGACCTCATCCTCGCGATTCAGAGTTCCCGACTAACCGCTTGGATAGAGAGACACGGAATGAGCCAAACCCCGCTCCAGGGCCAAAAAACACCAACGGCCACGCCTCCTATTGGTCCACGTGGTGCCCTACTTCCCTCTCATTGGCTGTTGCTAAGGCCCACCGTTGCGCGGACCAGTTTCTAGGGGCAGGCTCACAGGCACGTGCTCCTTAGCCAGGAAACCTTTCTGCTCCTGCAACCAACTGTCACTGGGGCTGGCTCCAGCCACCAGCATCTCTTCTCTAGCCTTAGAAGCTGACCGTGAGGCTACAGACCCTGTGCTTCGTCAGCGGAGCTAGTCCTCCAATGCCTGTTTGTAAGCCTTTCCGCATGTTTTACAAAGCCCAGAACAAATACCCAGACCTTGGCTCTAACTCATTAGAGGGCCTCAGTCGAACCTGTATACCAGAGTTTTAGGAAGAAAGATCAACTTTAGGGCATTTGAAGTTTAAGTTTAACTAACAAGAGATCTGCTTAGGGTTCCATAAGATCCACCTGCCACATTTGTATCTGGGGGTTTATCACTTCCTCACTGAGGAACTTTCTACAAGACTTGCCGTGCACGTGGCCAGCCCGGGACTTGGACGTTGGCATCGGGCACAGCGAGTGTTGATCTACCCCTTACAGACGTGGCTCCCCCAAACCCTGTGATCCCGGCTCAAATAATGAAGAATCTCAGACAACCCTGCCTTTCCTCGTTTCTTTCTTTAGCATTTCTGGGTCTCGGATGCAGGCTGACAAAACAAAAGGTGACTGACACTTACCGGAATTTTACATTCAAACTAATACACGCAGCGTCTCCATCTTTGTTTTCTTTGATCTTGAAATCGTTTTTTTTTTAATTTTTTTTATTTTTTAATGAATCACTGTGAGATACAGTTACAGACTTACAAACTTTCTTTTTTTTTTAATTTAATAGTTTATTTTTAACTAGTGAGTCAACGTGAGGGTACAGTTACAGATTTATACATTTTTGTGCTCATGTTTCTCCCTTACAAAGTTTGATAACCCATCCCTTCACCAGTGCCCATTCTCCACCACCAGTAAACCCAACATCCCTCCCCACCTCCCCAGTCCTGTCTCCCCCCACCCCACACTGCCACTATGGCAGGGTATTCCCTTTTGTTTTTTGTTCTCTCTTTCTGATTAGGTGTTGTGGTTTGCAATAAAGGTGTTGAGTGGCCATTGTGTTCAGTCTCTAGTCTATATTGGGCCCGCATCATCTTTCCCCCACATGACCTCCAATCACATTTTGCTTGGTGTTCCCTTCTCTGAGTTGCCCAGAATGAGAGACCAGCCTCCAAGCCATGGAGACAACCTCCTGGTACTTATTTATACTATTCTTGGGTTTTAGTCTTATAGTCTATTATTCTATACAGACTTACAAACTTTCCTGATTACATCTTGATCTTGAATTCTTTTGAGGGGAAAAGTGTGTGGTTTATCATACAACAGCTCTGGGCGTGTTCTATGATATCCCTCAATGAATTACTCAGGAAGATTAGGTGTTTTACAGGAGTGACTGAGAAGTTATGTATTTCTCAATATACATTGTGTTATTTTGTTCAGTTTAAATTGTTTGTCTCGGTTACGGTAGTGTCTCCAAGGTCTTATAAACCTGTTCCCTTTCTCTGGCAGTGAGGCAAGCCAGTAGCCCCCAGAAGGCTGATTGTTGGATCCCCCTCTGTCAATGCAGTACCTAACAAGACTGAAACTCACTGCATCCCATCATATGGGATGCAGGGATTATGCTCAGATGAGTCGCATGTAAGGCAACCACCCTACCTGCTGTACTGTCACAATCCAATGACTATTATGTTGGATTTGAACTGGAAACTTTATTATCCTTCCATAAGACGAAAATTTGTATTTTTTTTCTACAGAGAAACCTGTCTCTGAGGGGCAGTATGGTTTCCCTTCCACCTTTACAATTACAATCACAGACTCTCTTCAGTAAAAGTGGCAACATCTTGGCATTGATGTGGTAAGAACTGGAGTAGAAATTTATGAACTTATTTATGTTTTTTTTTATTGAGTCATGGTGCATTAGAGCATTACAAAATTGTCCGTGATTGTGTTTCAGTCTGCAATGTTCCAACACCCATCCCTCTACCAGTGTAATTTCCCAACACCAGTGTCCCCAGGTTTCCCTCCCACCTCTTCAAGTTACCCCCGACCCCAGCCTGTCTCTATGGCAGGCACCTCTCTTCTCTCTCTCTCTCTCTCTCTCTCCACTCATTTTCTACATTATGGCTTGTGATACAGATGCTGAAAGGTTATCATTTATATCCCTTTACCTGCTTTCAACACTCAGCTCTTGTCCAGAGTGATCATTTCCAACTAGTGTTGTCATAATGGATCCTCCTCTATCTTAACTACCATCCATTCCCCACACCACTGACCAATCATTGACCAGTCATCCTGGTTTGAAACTTGTCCAATTAGATTCAATTAAATTAGAGCAAGACCACTTTACCCAGGAGGCATCTGGTCCTATTTTCCCAACTGCAGGACTCAGGGCAGTTTAGCTTTATTGATTTTCTTTTTCTCCCTGACCCCAGAGGATCCTTCTAGGTCTCAGAGACATAAGCACTGTTTTCCTCTGGTTAGAGGCTATCAGTATGTGTTGGCCCCATGAAAAAAAATAATGCCTGTAGTTGTTACTGACAAAGGAATAAGAAAGACTGAGTAAAATGTACATGGAAGTTTCAGGTCAGTGATGTTCCTCTATGATTATAATGATGGATAAATAATATGAAATTCTCCAAACATCTAGAAAATATAGCATCAAGAGTGAACCCTGGGACCAGAGTGATACGGGTCGTGTGTTTGTCTTGTATGTGGCTGACCTGGGTTAGATCCCCAGTATCCCATATGGTCTACTTGTGCACAGCCAGGAGTAATTCCTAAGGGCAGAGCTAGGAGTAACCCCTGAGCATCACCAGGTGTGACCTCGAAAAGCCAATAGTAATAATCATAATTGATAATAATAATAATAATGCCCATCATAACAACTTCAGAAATGTCTTAATGATTGTTAAGTGAAGGTAGTCAGAAGAAGGATAAAGAAAGGATGATAACAATTTTATGAATGAGGAAATGCAATGTTTTCAAGAGGAATAACTGAATGAGGAAATGCAATGTTTTCAAGAGGAGGATGCTCTAATCAACCTTAGCCTCAGTGTAGATGGAGGTGAAAGAAAGAAAGAGTGGAGGGAAGGGAGAGAAAAGACATATGAGCAGGAATTGGGGCCAGGTCCGGGATTCAGTTACAAAGTTGTCACTAAGGAAAGATAGAACCAAATATCCAAACCACAGTGTCAACAACACTGAAATCAAGAGAACTGAACTTTCACAACCAAACTTAGAAAGCTGCTTGAACACAGGGCAGGGCTGGAGGTGGGTCAGGGATATGGGCAGGAGCCTGAGAACGTTGGTGGGGGGACCTTGGCACTAGTGGTGGCTAAAACTCAACTATGAATAACTTTGGAAATCCCGGTGCTTAATTTTTTTAATGTGTGATTGGAAAATAAAGATTAAAAAGGAAAAAAATGCCTTTGATGATTTTATTTCATGGAGAAGAAAGTCAAAGAGGAGGGAGTACATCAAACTTAAACACTTCTGCACTGCCAAAGAAACAGGGGCCCAAATTAAAACCCTCCCTCACTGAACGGGAGAAAATACCTGCACAGCATTCATGTGACAAAAACACAAATATCCAAGATGTGCAGACATTTGCAAAACTTAGCAACAAAATAATACACTCAGAACTTACTCCTTGCTCTGCACTCAGGGATCACTCCTGGTGGTCTTCGGGGACCAGAAGTGGTGCCGGGGATCAAACCCAGGCCAGCCTCAGCAGTATGCAAAGCAAGCTCCCTTCCCACCGTCTAAGTAATCCAGCCCCTGTCCACATAGCTTTAATGGATGGTTTCAGGACCTCTGAGCCTGCCTGGAGTGATCCCTGAGCAGAGCCATGTATACCCCACACCAAAATAAAACAAAAACAAAGCAACAACAGCAAAAACATATCTTCCCCTTTTTTACCATTTCTTTTTCCTGAGTCTCCTGCTTCTTTATATCTTGTTGCACAGATCTCTCAGGCTACCTACCTTCAGATGGATCAAATCAGCCTTGCTTAGCCTACGGCAGGCAAACCTCACTCAACATTGACCCCTCAGCTTGCCAGGAGAAATCTCTGAGCATAGCAAAGTGTGACCCAGTTCCTCATAAAAGAAATACAAATGGCCAAAAGGCACATGAAAAAATGCTCCACATCATTAGTCATCAGAGAGATGCAAATCAAAACAATGAGATATCATCTCACACCACAGAGACTGGCACACATTCAAAAGAACAAAAGTAACCAGTGCTGGCATGGATGTGGGGAAAATGGTACGCTCCTTCACTGTTGGTGGGAATGTGGACTGCCCCAGCCTTTTTGGAAAACAATATGGACAGTTGTTCAAAAACTAGAAATTGAGCTTCCATATAACCCCACAATACCACTTCTGGGAATATATCCTGAGGATGCAAAAAAGCACAGTGAAATGTGTGCTTTTGAAATGACATCTGTACCTATATATTAATTGCAGCACTGTTCACAATAGCCAAAATCTCAAAATCTGGAAACAACTGGAGTACCCTAAAACAGATGACTGGTTAAAGAAACTTTGGTACATCTACATGATGGAATACTACACAGCTGTTGGAGAAATGAAGTCATGAAATTTGCTTATAAATGGATAGACACGGAGAGTATCATGCTAAGCGAAATGAGTCAGAAAAAGAGGGACAGACATAGAAGGACTGCACTCATTTGTGGAGTATAGAATAACATCACATGAGGCTGACACCCAAGGACAGTAGATACAAGACCTAGGAGGATTGACCCATAGCTGGAAGACTATTCATGAGCGGAGGAGATAAAGCAGATGGAATAGAGAAGAAATCACTAAGAAAATGATGGCTGGAGGGAGATGCATCATGAAAGTAGATAATGAACCAAACATGATGACCTACCAATGTCTGTGTTGCAAGGCATAATGCCCAAAAGTAGAGAAAGAGTATGGACAATATTGTCTGCCATGGAGGCAGAGGGAGGGTGGGAAAGGGGGGTATACTAGGGATATAGGTGGTGGGGAATGTGCACTGGTGAAGGAAGGGATGGATGTTTGATCATTGTGTGATTGTAACCTAAACATGAAAGCTTATAACTATCTTATGGTGACTCAATAGAATTTTTTTAAAAGTGTGTCCCAGAAAACAAAATGAAACAAAACAAATGGAAACAAAAAAATTTAAAAAAAAACAACATAACATCTACACAATGGAATACTACAAAGCTCTTAGGAAAGATGAAGTCATGAAATTTGCTTCTAAGTGGATAGTCATGCAGAGTAACATGCTAAGTGAAATGAGTCAGAAAGAGAGGGACAGACACTGAATGACTGCATTCATTTGTGGAATATAACATAACATAATATGAAACTGACACCCAAGGACAGTAAAGACAAGGGCCAGGAAGATTGCTCCATAGTTGGAAACCTGAATCATGAGTTAGGGGAGAAGGCAGCTGGAATGAACAAGGGATCACTAAGTTAATGAGAGTTGGAGGGGTTGTTCGGGGTGGGAGATGTATGCTGTAAGTAGATAAAGGACCAAACGTGATAGCCTCTCAGTCTCTATATTGCAAACCATAATACCCAAAAGTAGAGAGAGAGAGAGTATGAGGGAAATTATCTGCCATAGAGCAGAGGTAGGGGTGGGATGGGGTGAGGGTGGGTACTGGGGATATTGGTGTTGTAAAATGTGCACCACTGGAGGTATGGGTGTTCAATCATTGTATGACTGAACTGAAACATGAAAACTTTGTAACTGGAGCTCACGGTGATTTCAATTAAGAATAATAATAATAAAAGAAATAAATAAAAACCAACATACCTTCCCCTTTTCACCTCCCCACTTTCCTTGCTTAAAGACTGATGAGAGTCGGTCCCTTCCTACAAGCTTGTGTGACATCACTGAGGAGCAGCTCATGAAAGGTTCTGCTCTACTCAGTGTAGTCTCTCGCCACCAGTCAAGAACTGAAGGAGTGTTGGGGCTGAGCAATAGCACAGCGGGTAGGGCATTTGCCTTGCACGCGGCCAAGCCGGGTTCGATTCCCAGCATCCCATATGGTCCCCTGAGCACCACCAGGGGTGATTCGTGAGTGCAGAGCCAGGAGTAACCCCAGTGCATTGCCAGGTGTGACCCAAAAAGCAAAAAAAAAAAAAAAAAAAAAAAGAACTGAAGGAGTACACGGTTGGGGTGCTGGGATTTTTTTTTTCTTGAATCTAATTTTCATTGAGCAAGTTCAGTCCATTTTATTTTAGTTTTGTTTTTAGTTGGGGACTCACACCTAGTGATGTTCAGGAGTCACTTCTAGCTCTGCACTCAGGAATTCCTCCTGGCATTTCTTAGGATGTCCAGGATCAAACCCAGGTCGGTCACATGCCAGAGAAGCGCCTTACTCACTGCACTATCTCTCCAGCCCCTGAAAGGCTGGTTTTTATCTGGGATGAACTGGAATGAAGAAGCCATTCAGAGGGACACACCAACCAACATCCCTCCTCTGCTGGAAGGTCGCTCTCCGAAAGTGCTTACTTCATGCCCACAGTACTATTGCTCCCATAGGGTCCCCGAAATCTCACCTTTGAAACATGACACTTCCAATTTCCTATTTAAAATAAACATTCTCTTACTAGATCACAAACCTTTTGACAGTGCATTTAATCTCTATAATGCTACATAAAATAGCCTTTTAACTTAAAATGTGAACTTAAAGTTTTTTTTTATTTTTAATTAGTGAATCACTGTGAGGGCACAGTTACAGATTTATACACTTTTGTGCTTATGCTTCCCTCATACAAAGTTCGGGAACCCATCCCTTCACCAGTGCCCATTCTCCACCACCAGTAAACCCAGCATCCCTCCCACCCTCCCCAATCCCATCTCCCCCCACCCCACCCTGCCACTGTGGCAGGGCATTTCCTTCTGTTCTCTCTCTCTAATTAGCTGTTGTGGTTTGCAATAAAGGTGTTGAGTGGCCACTGTGCTCAGTCTCTAGCCCTCATTCAGCCCGCAACTCCCTTCCCCCACATGGCCTTCGACTACATTATAGTTGGTGATCCCTTCTCTGAGTTGCCCTTTCCCCAGAATGTGAGGCCAGCCTCCAAGCCATGGAGTCAACCTCCTGATACTTATTTCTACAATTCTTGGGTGTTAGTCTCCCACTCTGTTATTCTATATACCATAGATGAGTGCAATCTTTCTATGTCTGTCTCTCTCTTTCTGACTCATTTCACTCAGCATGAAAATTTTCATGCTGGTCCACTTAAATACAAAATTCATGACCTCCTTTTTTCTAACAGCTGCATAGTATTCCATTGTATAGATGTACCAAAGTTTCCTCAACCAGTCATCCGTTCTAGGGCATTCGGGTTTTTTCCAGATTCTGGCTATTGTAAACAGTACTGCGATGAACATATATATGCAGATGTTGTTTCGATTATACTTTTTTGCCTTTCTGGGATATATTCCCAGCAGTGGTATTGCTGGGTCAAATGGGAGCTCAATATCTAATTTTTTGAGAATCGTCCATATTGTTTTCCAGAAGAGCTGAACCAGTCGGCATTCCCACCAGCAGTGTAGAAGGGTCCCTTTCTCTCCACATCCTCTCCAACAGCGGTTGCTTTTGTTCTTTTGGATGTGTGCTAGTCTCTGTGGTGTGAGGTGGTATCTCGTGGTTGTTTTGATCTGCATCTCCCTGATGATTAGTGATGTAGAGCACTTTTTCATGTGCCTTTTGGCTATTCGTATTTCTTCCTTGGTAAAGTTTCTGTTCATTTCTTCGCCCCATTTGTGATGGGGTTGGATGTTTTCTTCTTGTAGAGTTCAACCAGTGCTTTATATACCATTGATATCAACCCCTTATCTGATGGGTATTGTGTAAATATCCTTTCCCATTCTGTGGATAGTCTTTGTATTCTGGTCACTGTATCTTTTGCGGTGCAGAAGCTTTTTAGTTTAATGTAGTCCCATTTGTTGATCTCTGTTTTTACTAGATTGCTTAGTTCTGTGTCACCTTTGAAGATACCTTTATCTTCAATATCGTGGAGGGTTTTGCCAACCTTGTCTTCAATGTACCTTATAGTTTTTGGTCTAATGTTGAGGTCTTTAATCCATGTTGATCTGACTTTTGTGCATGGTATCAGGTCAAGGTCTAAGCCCATTACTTTGCATGTGGTTGTCCAGTTGTGCCAGCACCATTTGTTAAAGAGACTTTCCTTGCTCCACTTCACATCTCTTGCTCCCTTATCGAAGATTCGGTGGTCATACTTTTTTTACCCCCCTTTTTTTTAAATTTTATTGAATCACCATGTGGAGGGTTACATAGTTCTCAGGATTATGTCGGTTATACAATTCTCAAACACCCTTCCCTTCACCAGTGCCCATCTTCCATCACCAACCCCCCCAGTATACCTGCCGCCCCCTCCCACCTCCCCAGTCCCCACCCTTGTACATGATAAGTTTCACTTCGTTTACGCCTTATCTCGATTACATTCCATCTTTCAACACACAACTCACTACCGTTGTTGGGGTTTCCCCCAAAAAAGAAAAGCAGTCCTATTGCCAAGGAGGCATTTGATAGTTCTCCACTGCTAAGAATATAGAGATATTAAGTCCCGCTGTTTGTTACATAACTTTTCTTTTTCCCCCTTGCCCCACGCCACCAAGTTCATGCCTGTTTATTAATCGCCACGCTGCCTGACAAGGGAAAAAAACTGAAAAGGATGGTTATTTCCCGTCATCAGCAGGCGTGGGGCTCTGGCTTAGTTGATAGACTAGTAGAGTGTCTGCAAGCAGTCTCTGGAACCGAAGGTCTTGCGCTGGTATCGGCTCCGGCTTGAGATTCCACCAGCGTCCCACTGTTCCATGTACATAATTTTTCCCCTTATATCCCATTCCCACGCCACCAGGTCTGTTTGCTTAATGGACATCACACTGTAGTTGACGACACGCCGCATTTCTTCCCGAGAAAGAAGAAAATTTCTTCTCAGCCGGCGTGGGGATATAGCTTAGTTCAGTCTAGAGAGATGGCTACCACTTTGATTGCCTTCAATATTTCAGCAACAGACTTACTATTCTTGTTAGGATCTCCCACAAAAGTCTGACCCATTAAAAAGGAACCATTACATATTGCTGATGCTAAGATGACATTAGGTTATCTTTGGGTTTATACAGAAACCCAAAACCGGCCGCGCGGTTTTGGGTTTCTGTATAAAGTCCAGGGAAAGTACAACCAGAAATAACATCACTACAAACTTTTACCCTTTTATGGTGCTCATAAGATGGAGAAACCTAGAGAGAGGCTCGGCGTCTCCATTTTGCGCTCAGGAAAACCTCGGCCCCTGCGCTGTGCTCAGGAGGAAGGAGTTGAGAGAGAGAGAGGTTAAAAGAATTGGGGGATGCCCGGTTCCCACTGTTTCAGCGCGCCATGGGGTCTCTGGTCCCATGCCGGAATTTGTTCAGTGGGCTGCTTGGAGTCCAAGGGCGCTTCCTTGGGCTCTTCCATCATGCTCGCTCCACAGCCGGGTCCAAAGGGCGGTGGTCATACATTTGGGGTTGTGTATAGGGATATTCCACCCTGTTCCATTGGTCTACGGCTCTGCCTTTGTTCCAGTACTATGCTGTTTTAATTGTTACTGCTTTGTAGTAAAGTTTGAGGTTGGGGAGGGTGATGCCATCCATCGTCTTTTTCCCAAAAATTGTTTTAGCTATCCTTGGACGTTTGTTGTTCCATATGAATTTTAGGATTGCTTGATCCGTTTCTTTGAAGAATACCATGGGTATCCTTATAGGGATCGTGTTGAATCTGTATAATGCTTTGGGGAGTATTGCCATTTTGACAATATTGATTCTCCCTATCCATGAGCAAGGTATATGTTTCCATTTTCTCATGTCCTCTTTTATTTCATGGAGTAGCATTTTATAGTTTTCTTTGTAGAGGTCTTTTACATCCTTGGTTAGGCTGATTCTGAGGTACTTGATTTTCAGGGGCACGATTGTGAATGGGATTGCTTATTTCGTGTCCCTTTCCTCTGCCTCATTGTTTGTATATAGGAAAGCCATGGATTTTTGGGTATTGATTTTGTAGCCTGCAACTTTACTGTATAAGTCTATTGTTTCTAAGAGTTTCTTAGTAGGGGCTTTGGGCTTCTCTAGATATAGTATCATATCATCTGCAAATAGTGAGAGTTTGATTTCTTCCTTCCCTATCTGGATGCCCTTAATCTCTTTTTCTTGTCTAACAGCTATCGCAAGTACTTCCAGTACTATATTGAAGAGAAGTGGTGAGAGTGGGCATCCTTGTCTTGTGCCTGATCTTAGAGGAAAGGCCCTTATGAACTTAAAGTTTTTAATAATCTCTTTTGAACAGATATGCATGGCCAAATTTTTTTGGAGGGACCACACTCAACAGTGATCACTACTACTGGCTCTGCACATAGGAATTGCTCCTGGTGATGCTTGTGGGACCATATGGGATGCCAGGAATAGAATCTGGGTCCAGGGCATGCAAAAAAAGTGCCCTATCTATCCACTGTACTATATCTCTCCAGCCCCTACATGGTAAATTAATAACACTGACAGATCATCAATAATATTTAGCCTATGAATTTTCAATAACTTCTGACAGTTACACATTAAAAACCGTTTACAAATCTTTTGTCAAATGATTAAGTATCTCCAGATTCAAATGTGTAAAGAGGGCAGGAGCGATAGTACAAGTTGGAGGGCTCTTGCCTTGCCTATGGCCAACCTGGGTTCAAACACCAGCATCCTCTATGGCCCCCCAAGCCTGCCAGGAGTGATCCATGAGTGCAGAGGCAGGAGTAAGCCCTGAGCACAAGCAGGTGTGACCCAAAAATAAAACAAGACAAACAAACAAAACCCCGTTTAAAGAATGGATCAACAGGAAAGAGTCTGCTCTACCCCTAAGAAGTCACAGTATTAGACATGAAATTTGCCGCAAAATACTATACAAATAAGGCTGATAGAAAATTTTGTAAGAGAAGTATGAAACCAGCAATTATCTCAAGCTTTATTCTACATGCATTTCACTGCTTCGTTCACTATAAAATTGAATCATTTGTCCATTGCACTAAGTTCCCAAAAATAGAAGGCAGAGATTAAAGTGTTTTCATTTTCAAAGGATGTTTCTTTGGATCCTTAGTATGATCTGGCAATGGGAGAATGAGCGACAGTAGAGCGGGTAAGGTGTTCACACCTTGCAGGAGACAAAAGCAGGTTCGATCCACGGCATCCCATTTGGTCCCCGGAGCTCTGCCATTCCTGAGTGCAGAGCCAGAAGAAACCCCTGAGCATCATCAGGTGTGACCCCAAACTAGCCAAAAATCACTGTATCGCTGTCATCCTGTTGTTCATCAATTTGCTCGAGTGAGCACCAGTAATGTCTCCCTCCATTGTGAGACTTGTTAACGGTTTTTGGCATATCAAATACGCCATGGGGAGCATGCCAGGCTCTGCCGTGTGGGCGAGATACTCTCTGTAGCTTGCAGGGCTCTCTAAGAGGGGCGGAGGAATTGAACCCAGGTTGGCCATGTGCAAGGCAAACACCATGTGCAGGTTGATAGTTTTTATCCTTAAGATTTATCATTTATGTGTGCTGAAAGTAGACTATACACCAAACGTGATAGCCACTGCTACCTGTATTGCAAACCATAGCACTCAAAGGCAGAGAGAGAGAGAAAGGGAATGTGTCTGCCACAGAGGCAGGGGTCAGGGTGATAGGGTGGGGATAGCCGGAGGGGTACTGAGAACATTGGTGGTGGAGAATGGGCACTGGTGGAGGGATGGGTACTCGATCATTGTATAACTGAAACTCAAACATGAAAACTTTGTAAGTCTGTAACTATATGTAAAGGTGATTAATTAATTTTTTTTAATTTTAAAAAGGAATTATCATTTATAATTCTTCTTTTCCTAAGTCAGTTCAGACTTAATTGTTCCACAATAAATCCCAAATTGAGAGAAGCCTTAGAGAAAAGAAATTACTCTCCAAAAGTTGTCAGAGATATTTGATCAGCTAAGAGACCTTTGGATTTCCCTGCGAGTAGCCAATTATCCCCAAGTTTGTTTTCTGCTCTGCTCCTGCAGGACTCTGAAGACTCGGGCTGATGTAATGGGAAAGTTTCTGAAGTGAACACCTGAGGGGGACTTTCATTAAAAACTTTTCTAAATTGATCCTTTTGCAACTCAGACAGTAATTTGTGAGTCCATGGGCACATCAGAAAGTTTCCTGAGCTCCAAGTGACAGGGTCTCTGGGGTCCAAGTCGCTGGTGTTTTTATAGCCCTGGATTAACACACAGGCATTCACCCGCAGCCTGGCAGAGGGTCCCGTCAACTTCGCCAGCCTCAGACTCAGTAAGTACCTCCTGTCTCTGCTCCTGCTCAAAGGAAGAAACAGGGATTTTTCTTTAGAAAATTTCTTTTCCCTGGGCTAGAGAGATAATGCAGGGGGTAGGGCGTTTGCCTTGGACACAGCTGACCCAGGCTTCAAAATCCCCCACATTCCATAGTGTCCCTGGAGCACTGCCAGGAGTATTTCCTTAATGTGGAGCCAGAAGTAACCCAAGTATCACTAGGGGTGACCCAAGAAAAAAAAAGAGAAGAATTTCTTTTTCATGATCCTGTTTTTGTGGGACACTGGGGTGCATTTAGCATTAGCTTTCTAATGCTAAACTCACCCTAGAGTTCCTATACTCACATTACTTTATACTCATTATATTCTGAAGGTTTATTATTCTTTGTTTTGTTTTTTGCTTTTGAGTCACACCAAGTGATGCTGAATGGTTACTCCTGCCTCTGCACACAGGAATTACTCCTGGTGGTGCTCGGGGGACCCTAAGGGATGGTAACTGGTCGGCTGTGTGCAAGGCAAGCAGGAATTACTGTGGTCCGGCTCAGGGGATACTGGGGATGGACTCCTGGTGGACTGAGTGAAAGGCAACCGCCCTACCCACTGCACTGTCACTCTAGCCCCATCAATTTATGATTTTCTTCTCTGCAGTTTCAACCATATATTTTGTTATGCTTTGTATTCTTCTGTTCTTTCCCTTTTATTTAACTGGTTGTTTGGGGGCCACACCAGCAGTGCTCAGGACTTACTCCTGATTCTGTGCTCAGGGTTCACTCCTGGTGGGCTCTGAGGACCCTATACAATGTTGGGGATTAATCCCAAACAAACCACGAGCAAGGCAAGCACCCTATGCACTGGACTATCACTCTGGCCCCTTTGATTGCTCTTAATCTGCATTTTCAGTTAAAAATATTTTTTAAAACCTTATGGTGGCCAAAGCTAGTTCTTAGAGTAACACAGACCAATTCACTAAGCATATTGACATCCTCACTCATCACTGTTACAGCAACTCTGTTCTCCTTTCCACTCTGATTAACCTTTGTTTTCTGAGTTCAGTTTCCTTTCATTTATTCCCCCCACCTCTTTATGCATTTCTCATTAATTGTTAACTTTTCTCCCAAATGCCTTTTTATATATTTTTTCTTATTTCCTATAATCTAATAACCAAAATTTTAGAACAGTTGGGACTGGGACTGAAGCCACAGTGCAGCGGGGAGGGCTCTTGCCATGCTTCCAGCTGACCCAGGTTAAATCCCCAAATCCCATAGGGTCACCGAGCCACCAGGATTGATCCCTATGTGCAGAGCCAGGAGTAAGCCCTGAGCACTGCCAAGTGTGGACAAAAAAAGAGTATTAGGACTACATTATCTAACTCATCTTAATTAATTAATTTTAGGGTTGTTTGAGGTTTATTTTAATAATTTCTAGAGGTTTCAATTGGTGAGAATTTTCTACTACAATACTAAATGTTCTGATTCATCAATGATTTATGTATTCAAAGTTTTTTTCTGCCTTACAAAAACATCTTTCTACGAGTTTAAAAAATTTTGACCAAGAATTTCTTTCATCAAGTGAAATTATTTTTTTCAATTAGAATATTTTATCGGAGTAATAATGTTGAAAATCCTTTAACTTTACAACTATTTTGTGAATTGTGTTATCAAAATTTTTTGGAGGTTTCAATTATTAACCAGTGTAGATCATTCATTAATAGTGAATCAAGAGCCTAACAATTTTTAATTTTTAATATTTATCTTATTTATCATATGATGAAGATATAATGGAATAAAGTGAACAAACGATAGTTAATATGTTCATACTTTTTTTTATTCTCTACACAAAACGCGTTTTTAAAACAGTGATGAGCTATACACAGAAAGAAAGCAACAGAGAAAAGTGGGGAGGGCGGCGTGGGGGAGCCCACCACAACCCCTCCCGCCCAAGCCCCAAGGCTGGGGCACTTGACCTGGCAGGGGCAGCTGTCAGCTCTGAGCTCTTCCTGCTGGGGAAGCCCCTGGGGGGCGTGGCCAGCAAGCATTTCCATGGCCTCCTGGCTCAGTAGGGGCTCCCGGCCTCCCCTGAACAAGCACCTTGGCGGGACTTGGTTGCTCGACTCGGGAACTGGGGTGTTCGGAGGATCCCAGGTCTCACGAGGTGCGTGCGTGCACGTGTCCGGAGTGAGTAGGTCCACGGGGACAGGAGTGAGCCAGGACAGGGGGTCTTTGAGGTCTCTGGGAATGGCCATCGAAGGCAAGCGCAGCCCCACCAGGTTGCCCCCAGGGGGCAGGGAAACCCCCAGCTTTTTTGAGGGGGTTACAGTCATACAATGATCCAACACCTATTCCTCAACCAGTGTACATTTCCCACCACCAATATGCCCAGTATCCCT
The DNA here is from genome assembly GCF_027595985.1 of Sorex araneus. Lineage (NCBI taxonomy): Eukaryota > Metazoa > Chordata > Mammalia > Eulipotyphla > Soricidae > Sorex > Sorex araneus. Next base: position 247,636,110 of record NC_073303.1, read on the forward strand.
CCTGCTTACAGTCTCCTTGTGTCTGCCTCTTTGGCAGGCACTTTTCTTCTTTCTCTCTCTGTCTCTGTCTCTGTCTCTGTATCTCTGTATCTCTGCCTATCTCTGTCTGTCTGTTTATCTGTCAGTCTCTGTCTGTCTCTATCTCTGTCTCTCTCTGTCTCTATCTTTCTCTCTCTTTCTGGGCATTGTAGCTTGCAATACAGATCCTGAGAGTCCATCATGTTTGGCCCTTTACCCACTCTCAGCACACATCTCCCATCCAGAGCAATCTGTTCCAACCAGCATTGTCAATAGTGGCTCCTCCTCTAAACCTGAGCCTCTCCTCCAGCCCTGAGACACGCTTCCAATCACGAACCAATCCTCCTGGCCCTTGTTTCTATTGTCCATGGTTGTTAAACTTACACTATATGGGTTTGTTTTAATCCCACAAATGAGTGCATTCTAAGTCTGTTCGTCTCCTTCTGACTTATTTCACTCTGCATGATATTCTCCATGTCCATCTATTTATAAGAGAATTGCACAGCACCATTTTTCCTAACAGCTGTATGGTACGTAAACCACTTCAGGCTCTTCACCCTGCCCCAGGCTGAAGTCCAGCCCCTGCACAACAGAAAATTTGATCCTCGGAGTTTTGCCCCAGAATTGCCTTTCTCTGGTTTGTTTTGAGGGGCCACACCCGACAATGCTCAGGGCTTACTCCTGGCTCTGCACTCAAAAATCACTCCTGGCAGTGCTGGGGGCACCACTTGGGGTGCGGGAGATTGAGAACCCGGGTTGGCTGCATGGAAGGCAAATGCTCTACCCCAAGAAAGGGTTCTTGAGAAGCTCTAACTCATGGTAGAGAAGTAAATGAAGATTATGTCCAGGAAAGATATTGAGACCTTCACTGAACCAAAGTACCTATGAATTCATGGACACTGCAAGAGACCTAGGTAAGGAATAGCGAGAGGTGGGAAATTCACCCCCTAACAGGAACCCCAAGGTCGGGATAGTCCCTGAGGAAAACAAGTTTAAACCAGAGGGAAGCAGACAGGCATGTCCAGGCCAGAATAGAATAGCAAATTGACACGTAATCTATCCTTTAAGGGTGCCGCTGATTATTCATTTGAAATAACCGGGTCTATGTCTTCATGCACCCCTTAATTATGCCATGTCTACTCACAGTGCTGAACGTGTCTCTCAACTTCAACAGCGGCTCACATGACGGGAACCAGGATGCTGGAGCGATATGGATGAATAAATGGCCACTCTGTGTGCTATCTGTTTGGGTGACCCTAAAGCTTGAACACTCCTGATGTGTATTTCATTCTGTGTGACCGACCTCGCTGGTCAGAGCTCTGGAATCAAACCCTTTTGGAGCACTGGAGGTAATGATACAAAAGATTCAGAAGAGAAATCTACAGAATCTGATGGTCCTGTGATTCTCTGAGACAGAATCTGGGGAGAGGCCAGAATGATTTCCTGTAATATGGAGAACCAATACTATCATTTAAAAGACTAGAATGAGTCCAGAGCAAACGTTCATTGGCTAGGGCATTTGACTGGCATGTGGCCTACCAGGGTTCGATCCCTGGCAACCCATAGGGTGCCCTGAACACCAATTGAGGTAACTCCTGAGTGCAGAGCCAGAAATAATCCCTGAACATTCCTGGGTGTGACCCAAAATGCCAAAGGAAAAAAGTAAAAAGACCTGATTATCAGTTTCTGGGAAATATTATGGAAACACATGAAAGCTGTCAAGTTAAATAGAACCAATCTAAGCTACATATGACTTAAATATAACATTTAGGATATAAAATATAATTGATTAAAAAGTTACTCAACAAGATACTAACTTTACTTCTCTGGAAATAGCCAACTGGCTTTACAAATATAAAAACAACAGGATTCAGAGATAGTACAGTGTGGAGGGTGACTGCCTTGCACATGGCAGACCCGGGTTCGATCCCCTACATCTCATAGGGTCCTCCACGCATACCAGGAGTGATCCCTGAGTATAGAGCCAGGAGTAATGGATGTGTAATTCTGATGGTGACTAAAACACAAAACAAATAGAAGCAATAATTCCTCCTAAATTATGTCGATAACTCTTTAAAAATTCTTTTTGCATTAATTCTTCATTTTCTGAAAAATTACAGTGCTTTTACACATTCTACTGACATAATGGGTAAGTCACATTCACACCAGCATGAAGTGACACTTCTCTCAAGTTCACCAACCAATCTGTTATTTATACTTTGTCTAGGTCCTCATCCAACGAACAAGGAAGCGATGGACACAGTAATTCTACAAGATACAGTGTGGGGAGTATTATTTTGTTTCCAATTCATGATTGGTTTTATTGGAAATTCATCATTGCTTATGCTATATGTCGAAACCTTTCTGCAAAGAAATAAGCCAATAGATTGGATATTTACCCACTTAACTTTTGCCAATATGATGACAATTTTATTTGCCGGGTTTCCGGAATTAATCTCTTTCTTTGGAATAAGAAACTTTCTGAATGATGCTGGTTGTCAGGCAATTTTATTTTTTTACCGAGTGGGCCGGGGTCTTTCCCTCTGTACCACATCTTTCCTCAGTGTGTTCCAAGCCATCGTGATCACCAACAACCATGCTCAGTGGGCGTGGTTCAAATCAAACATCTACACATGCATTTCTTCTGCCTTCCTCTTTTTCTGGGTACTCAACATGCTGATCTATATCCGGGTCATTTTGACAGTGAAGGCCCCATTTAATATTACTGGAATTGAAGACTTTTATAACCAAAACTACTGTATAGCACGTGATGCTGAGAGGAATAGAGTGTCTGCATTCCAGGGACTAATGACTATAAGAGACCTGCTGTGTGTTCTCCTCATGATCTGGACCAGCGTGTACATGGTAAAGTTCCTCTTTAACCATCGCAAGAATGTCCGGCACATCCTTAGGCACAGTCTCTGCCCACAGTCCTCTCTTGAGATCAAGGTCACCCACACCATCCTGGTGCACGTGAGTTGCTTTGCTTTTTTTTACTGTATCAACTGCTGCCTTACCATTTATGTAGCATACCGTCATGATATACGAAGGTTAGGAAACATTGCTATTTTTGTCTCTTCCTGCTATCCAATGATCTGTCCTTTCTTGCTGATAAAAAACCTTCGAGGCCCCTTCCTGAACTGCACCTTTGGAAAGATGAGGAAATCTTCACAAACCACTGCCGTCAGAGACTTGAAAACTCTCATACCAGCTGTGACACAAAGTTCTCAGGATAGAAAAATTCCCCTGCAAAGGTTAAGTGATTGCAGTTTGGAGAGATAGCCCAATGGGTTGGGTACTTGCCTTGCACATGCCCTGCACAGGGCCAGGAGTGATTCCTGAGCATCAGCAGGTGTGACCAGGGATTAAAAAAGGGGGGGAGGGGATGTGATGTAAAATGAAAGAAAATAACATTTTTTAATTATTGAATCAATGTGAGATACTAACAAAACTTTCATGATTGAGTTTCAGTCATACAATATTCCAACACCCAACCATTCCCCTTCCAGTGTATATTCCCCACCACCAATATCCCCAGTATCTCTCCTGCCACTGACCCTTCAGCCTGCCTCTATGCCAGGCTCTCAGGCTCTCTCTCTCTCTCTCTCTCTCTCTCTCTCTCTCTCTCTCTCTCTTCCTCTCCCCACCTCCTCCGCCCTTTTGGGCATTATCATTTCCAATATAGATACTAAGGGGCCATTATGTTTGGTTGTTTGCCCACTTTCAGTACACATCTCCTATGCAGAGCGATCCTTCCAACTATTATTGCCATCATCGTCCCTTTTCTGTCCCAACTGCCCTCCCCTAGCCCTTAAGGCAGGCTTCCAAGTGTGGACCCTTTGTCCTGACCCATGACAAAATAACGACGTATATGGACACGTCTCCAAGTCCACAGCTCATTGTACATGCTGAGAAAAATGAAGAGCTGAATTGAATGAAACACATTATAGAAAGCTGCACTTACAAGAGGCAATTTTTCCCAGGTTTATTGGGTTACTCCAATCACAGTGCTCCCATTCCTCTGTGTTTCCCTGTAACCTCATTCTTTTTTTTTTAATTTTTTTTTTTTTTTTTTGCTTTTTAGATCACACCCGTCGATGCACAGGGGTCACTCCTGGCTATGCACTGAGGAATTATCCCTGGCAGTGCTCTGCTTTGGGGCAGGGGTTGGGGTTCATGATCGAAACATCCGAAATATGTTGGTGGGAAGGTGCAATAGTGGTGAGATAAGTGTTTGAATATTAGATGTAATCAAATATTGTGAACTACTTTATAAAATAACAAAAATAACCAAAAGAATCCTCAATCAGGGGCTGGAGTGATAGCACAGCAGGTAGGGCGTTTGCCTCACACACGGCCGATCCGGGTTTGATTCTCAAAATCCCATATGGTCCCCTGAGCGCCACCAGGAGTAATTCCTGAGTGCAGAGCCAGGAGTGGCCCCTGTGCATTGCAGGTTGTGACCCAAAAAGAAAAAAAAAAGAAGAATCCTTAATCAGTGAAGTAGTTCTGGTGTGCAACTAACATTCTCAATAAACTTCACAACACTCCCCTAAAGACAGTTTTTTGGAGCATTTTCAGTGGTTTATTCATAACAAACAATAGAAATTAAACTACTTTGGTTCTGCTTTGAGGCTGGGTTGGGGTTGGGGATGGAAACATCTAAAATATGGTGGCGGTGCCGCTAACGGAGGAAATATCCTTCTTTCATGGTCTCTCTCCCCTCCTGGAGGAGGCGTGGTGTCCGACATTTTGTGGGTCCTTTGGGTAGGTATGAACTTTGTGGCACGGAAAAAAAAATGTGCTTTGAACTTGAAACAGCCGCGGGACACCTGGGCAGTCTCAGGCCGGGGCCGGAGCTCGGGCTCCGGCCGAGATTTGACCTGGGTCGCCATGCCTTTGCACAGCCACGTGGATGTAGAACGAGCAGGAACCAGAGACAGCTTTAGGACTTGGGGTTCCAGCGAGTGCTTGCAACCATGTATGCAGACTGTGAACTAAGATTTTGCTACGTGCTGTTCCAGGAAGGGAAATGATTCATTTTCCAACTTAAATCTCCCTGGACTTTATTACTATAATACAGAAATTGTAAACCGCAAGGCCGCTACCGCGGCCGCACAACTTTTTATCTCTTCATTCCATCAGTGGAAAACTTATTATCAAATATGTCCTTGTCAATAGAGCTGTATTCTTGGGGGATAAATTCCAACAAAATTAGTGAGTCTGTGTTGAAATTCCAACAACAATAGTGAGTTTTGTGTTGAAATCTGGAATGTAATCAAGGTAAAGAGAAAAGGAAGTGAAATTATCAGTCATGCAGGGGGGGTTGGGGGGGTGAGGGGTGGGATGTATTCTTTTTTGTTGTTGTTGTTTTTGTTTTGTTTTTGTTTTTATTGGTGGTGGAATATGGACACTGGTGAAGGGATGGGTGTTTGAGCATTGTATAACTGAGATATAAGCCTCAGAACTTTGTAACTTTCCACATGGTATTTCAATAAAATAAATTAAAAAAAATAAAAAAATAAAATATGGTGGCGGGAAGGTCTAATGGTGTTGAAATTGATGTTCGAATATTAAGTGTAATCAAATATTGTCAACTACTTTAGAAGTGTAAAATAAAATTTTTAAAAAATAAATAATTTTTAAAAAGAATCAGATGTGCACTAATTGGTCCTTAGTGATTTATTTTCTGTTCCTTCTATTTACCATTCTCAAAGGTTTGTTTGAATAAACAATGTAAAGTAAAATGCTTAAAACAAGTAACTATTTTTGACACCGAGCCTTTCTGTGTTTTATTTTGATCCCTTACTGGGGAGCAGGGGTTGTGCCCGGTAGGGTCACCCTCTCCGGAAAACTCCCGAGGTACGGGTCCAAAGGTTTGGGGTGCACTTCAGTATTCAACTTCAGTGTTGGGGGCCACCAGGATTGGTGCTGCTGACGCCACACTCATCGGTGCTGACGAGGGGAGGCAGGAATAAAGGGAACCCAAGTTGAAACTTGGGTCTTTTGCCAGCCTGGCCCACACCCTAGCCCGTTGAGTCATTTCCGAGGCGCGTGGCGACGGTTCAAACCCATTTCTGGGGCTGGAGTGATAGCACAGCGGGTAGGGAGTTTGCCTTGCACGCGCCCAACCCGGGTTCGATTCCCAGCATCCCATACAGTTCCCTGAGCACTGGCAGGAGTCATTCCTTAGTGCATGAGCCAAGAGTAAGTAACCCTTTGCACCCCCGGGTGTGACACCCCCCACAAAAAAAACAACTAAAACCCATTTCAAATTCAAACATAAACCAAGTTATCAGCGTTCATCTTAGGCGTGAAGAATATATTTGCTACAGTTGAAATAGCATCAATTGAAGCTTCTCCCCTGAGTCAAATGAAGATACATGACACACCATTTCCCTTAAATCCAGACATCCCGATTAAAATATAATAAGTTGAGATCAGCGCATTAGAGTGGGGAATCAGGCTGGGCTCTGGGCTCCAGAATCACGACTAAGTTAAATCATTAAGTTAAAAATAACCCAACTTAAATTCTAAGAAACTAAAAAAAATTATAAGAAATTGACAACGTTTTAATATGATTTCACTCAATTCCCCTTCCCTACCCCCCCATGAAGTCGTCATAAACAAGATATTGACAAACGTCTCTGATCCGGAAATTAGATTCTCGCTTTGTCCAAATAAGGGATGGAACACCGTTGGGTAGAGCATGACAAGAAAGATTACCCCAAACAAAATTAAATTTAATTAAAATAATTTTTTTATTTTAAAAAAGATCCCTACCTAACTCGGGGCATCGAGCACTATAAATCAGACAGTTTTGAGCAGGAGATAACTGCTGGACAGGCGAGAAACGGGCGTTTCACCCTGAGTTCTCAGTTCCGAATCTGGCACCTGCCCCCACAGCAAAAGCATTTCAGACACACACCCCTCCCCGGGGAGACTGACCCTGACCCAAGGGTGGCTCTACCTGGACTTGGGGAGCAGGGCCAGGAGCTGTCAGAAGGAAACTGCCCAAGAGTTTCCCAGTGAAGACCCGAACCCAATCCCTGATACTGGCAGTATAGATGTCTCTACCGACCTGGTCCACACAGCGCTGGTCACCAGCCACCAAATCCGACTCGCCCCCCAGAACTTCACCCTTTCCTCCCTGGCCACTCCAGGCCAGAGCAGCCCCCATCCTGCTGACCTCTCATCTGGGGATTCTTGGGATTCCTGGGATGCTCGGGATGCTCGGGATTCACTGTGCAATTGCCTAGACCTCATCCTCACGATTCAGAGTCCGCGACTAACTGCCTGAATAGCAAGACAGGCAATGAGCCAAACCCCGCCCCAGGGACAAAAAAATACCAACGGACATGCCTCCTATTGGTTCACGTTGTGACCCGCTCCTTTCTCATTGGCTGTTGCTAAGGCCCAGAGCCACACGGACCAGTTTCTAGGGGCGGGCTCAAAGGCACGTACTGCTTAACCAGGAAACCTTTGTGCTCCTGTCACCAACTGTCACTGGGGCTGGCTCCAGCCACCAGCATCTCTTCTCTATCCTTAGAAGCTGACCCTTAGGCTACAGACCCTGTGCTTCGTCAGCGGAGCTAGTCCTCCAATGCCTGTTTGTAAGCCTTTCCGCATGTTTTGCAAAGCCCAGAACAAATACCCAGACCTTGGCTCTAATTCATTACAGGGCCTCAGTGGAACCTGTATACCGGAGTTTTAGGAAGAAAGATCAACCTTAGGACATTTGAAGTTTAAGTTTAGCTAACAAGATCTGCTCTAGGTTCCATAAGATCCACCTGCCACATTTGTATTTGGGGGGTTATCACTTTCTCACTGAGGAACTTTCTACAAAACTTGCCGTGCACGTGGCCAGTCCGGACTTTGAAGTGGGTATCGGCACAGCGAGTGTTGATCTACCCATTACAGACGTGGCTCCCCCAAACCCTGTGACCGCGGCTCAAATAATGAGGAATCTCAGACAACCCTGCCTTTCCTCGTTTCTTTCCTTAGCATTTCTGGTTCCAGATGCAGGCTGACAAAACAAAAGGTGACTGACAGTTACCAGAATTTTACATTCAAACTAATTCATGCAGCTCCTCCATCTTTGCTTTCTTTGATCTTGGAATCTTTTTAAAATTTTTTTCATATTATAATGAATCATCATGAGATACAGTTACAGACTTACAAACTTTCATGATTGCATCTTGATCTTGAAATCTTTTGAGGGGAATAGAGTGTGGTTTGTAGGAAGCTCATAGCTCTTGGCGTGTTGTATGTAATCCCTCAATGTAATACTCAGGACGATTAGGTGTTTTACAGTTGTGACTGAGAAGTTATGTGTTTCTCGATATACATTGTGTTATTTTGTTCAGCTTAAATTGTTTGTCTTGGTTACAGTAGTGTCTCCAAGGTCTTCTAAACCTGTTCCCTTTCCCTGGCAGTGAGGCAAGCCAGTAGAGAAGTCCAGTCTTTGGTCCCAAAGCAGCCCCCAGAAGCCTGATGTCTGGATCCCCCTCTGTCAGTGCAGTACCTAAGTACCTAGACTCAAACTCACTGCATGCTTCAAGGGTGTAGCTAATAATACCTTGAATTTTTCTTTTGTTTTGAGACCTCACCTGGCAGTGCTCAGGAATTACTCCTGGTGGGGGTCAGTAGATCATATGGGATGATAGGGATTATGCTCAGATTAGTCACATGTAACGCCACCACCCTAACTGCTGTACTATCACTCCAATGACTATATGTTGGATTTGAACTGGAAAATTCATTATCTCTCCATAAGATGATAATTTCTTTTTTTTCTACGGAGAAACCTGTCTCTGAGGGGCAATATGGTTTCCCTTCCACCTTTACAATTACAGTCACAGATTGTCTTCAGTAAAAGTGACATTGGTGTGGTAAGAACTGGAGTCGAAATTTATAAATTTATTTTTTTATTGAGTCACAGTGGGTTAGAGCATTACTAAATTGTTCATGATTGTGTCTCAGCCACAAAAAGTTTCAACACCCATCCCTCTACCAGTGTAATTTCCCAGCACCAGTGTCCCCAACTTTCCCGCCCACCTCTTCAAGTTATCCCCAACCCCAGCCTGTCTCTATGGCAGGCACCTCTCCTCTCTCTCTCTCTCTCTCTCTCTCTCTCTCTCTCTCTCTCTCTCTCTCTCTCTCTCTCTCTCTCTCTCTCTCTCATTTTAGGCATTATGGCTTGCGATAGAGATGCTGAAAGGTTATCATTTATATCCCTTTACCTGCTTTCAACACTCAGCTCTTGTCCAGAGTGATCATTTCCAACTAGTTTTGTCATATTGGATCCTCCTCTATCTTAACTTCCATCCATTCCCCACACCTCTGACCAACCATTGACCAGTCCTCCTGGCTTGAAACTAGTCCATTTAGATTCAATTAAATTAGAGCAAGACCGCTTTACCCAGGAGTCATCTGGTCCTATTTTCCTAACTGCAGGTCTCAGGGCAGTTTAGCTTTTGTGATTTTATTTTTCTGCTGGACCACAGCCGATCCTTCTAGATCTCAGAGACAGAAACACTGTTTTCCTCTGGTTAGAGGTTGTCTCCTTAAGACATTGCCCTACTATCAGTATGTGTGTGGCCCCATAAAAAAAATAATACCATAGATGTTATTAACAAAGGCATAAGAAAGATTGAAGACAATGTACACAGAAATTTCAGGTCAGTGATGTCCATCTATGAATATAATGATGGATACATAATATGAATTTCTCCAAACATATACAAAGTATAGCATCGAGAGTGAACCCTGGAGCCAGACTGATGCGGGTTGTGTGTTTGTCTTATATGTGCTGACCTGGGTTGGATCCCCAGTATCCATGTTGTCCACCCGTGCACTGCCAGGAGTAATTGCTAAGTGCAGAGCCAGGAATAACCACTGAGCATCACTAGATGTGACACCGATAGATGATGATGATGATGATGATGATGATGATGATGATGATGATGATGATAATAATAATAACAATGTCCAACTTCAGAAATGTCTTGATGATTGCTAAATGAAGCAAGTCAGAGGAAGGATAAACACAGTATGATATCACTTGTATGTGACATTTAGAATAACTTGATGAGTAAATGCAGTGCTTTAAAAAGGTTGGTCCTCCACTCAACCTTAGCCCCAGGGTAGAGGGAGGAAAAGGAAAGAAACAGTGGAGGGAAAGGAGAGAAAAGACAAATGAGCAGGAATGGGGGCCAGGTCCAGGGATTCAGCTACAAAAGTGTCATTAAGGAAAGGTAGAACCAAAAATCCAAACCACAGTGTCAACAACATTGAAATTAGAGACCCAAACTTTCACAACCAAACTTAGAAAGCTGCTTGTCCAGAGGGCAGGGCTGGAGGTGGGTCAGGGATATGGGCAGGAACCTGAGAACGTTTGTGGGGATACCTTGGGACTAGAGGTAGCTAAAGGTCAACTATGAATAACTTTGGAAATCATGGTGCTTTAATTTTTTTTACTGGGTTGATTGGAAAATAAAGTTTAAAAAGAAATGCCTTTGATTATTATATTTCATGGAGAAGAAAGTCAAAGTGAACGGAGTATATCAAACTTAAACGTTTCTGCGCTTCAAAGAAACAGGGGCCCAAATTAAAACCTTCCCTCACTGAATGGGTGAAAATATCTTCACAGCATTCATGTGACAAAAACACAAATATCCAAGATGTGCAGACATTTGCAAAACTTAGCAACAAAATAATACACTCAGAACTTACTCCTAGCTCTGTACTCAAAGATCACTCCTGGTGTCTTTGAGGACCAAAATTGGTGCCGGGGATCAAACCCAGGCCAGCTTCGGCAATGTGCAAAGCAAGCTCCCTTGCCACCATCTAAGTAATCCAGCCCCTGTCCACATAGCTTTAATGGATGGGTTCAGGACCTCTGAGCCTGCCTGGAGTGATTCCTGAGCAGAACCAAGTGTGCCACCCTCTCCCCCCAAAAAAACAACAAAACTACAACAACAACAACATATCTTCCCCTTTTGTACCGTGCCTTTTTCCTGGGTCTCCTTTGTCTTCTGATGTTGTCCCACAGATCTCTCAGGCTACCTACCTTCAGATGGATCCAATCAGCCTTGCTTAGCCTAGGACAGGCAAACCTCACTCAACTTTGACCCCTCAGCCTGCCAGTTAAGTATCTTCAGATCCAAATATTTAAAAGAGGGCAGGAGCAATAATACAGCTGGGAGGGCACTTGCTGTGTGTGTGGCCAACCTGGGTTCAAACACCAGCATCCTCTATGGTGCTCCAAGCCTGCCACGAGTGATCCATGAGTACAGAGCCAGGAGTAAACCCTGAGCACAACCAGGTGTTACCCAAAAATAAAACAAGACAAAACAAACAAGCAAACAAAAACCTGTTTAAAGAATGGATAGGCAGGAAAGAGTCTGCTATACCCCTAAGAAGTCACAGTATTAGACATGAAATTTGCCACAAAATAAAATACAGCGAGGGCTGATAGAAAATTTTGTAAGAGAAGTATGAAGCCAGCAATTACCTCAAGCATTATTCTACATGCATTTCACTGCTTCATTCACTATAAATAGAATCACTTGTCCATTGCACTGAGTTGCCAAAGATAGAAGGCAGAGATTCAATTGTTTTCATTTTCAAAGGATGTTTCTTTAGATCCTTAGTATGGTCTGGCAATGTGAGAATGAGTGACAGTCCAGTGGGTAGGGTGTTCACACCTTGCAGGAGGTTCGATCCACAGTATCCCATTGGTCCCCTGAGCACTGCCATTCCTGAGTGCAAAGCCAGAAGTAACCCCTAAGCATTGTCAGGTATGACCCCGAAATAGCCAAAATATAAATTAAAAATTAAATTATTTATATATGATCTAGTGATCCCATTAGAATTCAGGTTGATAGTTTTTATCCTTAAGAATTATCATTTATGCGAGCTAAAAGTAGACTATAGACCAAACATGATGACAACTTACTACCTGTATTGCAAAACATAACATCCAAAAGGAGAGAGTAAAAGGGACTGTGCCTGCCACAGAGCAGGGGGCAGGGGATAAGGTGGGGGTGGCCGGAGGGGTACTGAGAACATTGGTGGTGGAGAATGGGCACTGCGAAATGATGGGTACTCGATCATTGTAAGACTGAAACTCAAACACGAAAGCTTTCTAAGTCTGTAACTGTATCCCAAGGTGAGTCATTAATTTTTTTTTAATTTTAAGAAAAGAATTATCATTTATAATTCTTCTTTTCCTAAGTCAATTCAGACTTGACTGTTCCACAATAAATCCCAAATTGAGAAAAGCAATTACTCTCCAAAAGTTGTCAGAGATACTTGATCAGTTATGAGAACTTTTGATTTCTCTGCGAGTAGCCAATTATGCCCAAGTTTGCTTTCTGCTCTGCTCCTGCAGGACTCTGAGGACTCAGGCTGATGTCATGGGAAAGTTTCTGAAGTGAACACCTGAGGGGGACTTGCATTAAAAACTTTTCTAAATTGATCCATTTGCTGCTCAGACAGTAATTTGTGGGTCCATGAACACTTCAGAAAGTTTCCTGAGTTCCAAGTGACAGGGTCTCTGGGGACCAAGTCACTGGTGTGTTTTATAGCCCTGGATTAACACACAGGCATTCACCCGCAGCCTGGCAGAGGGTCCCGTCAACTTTGCCAGCTTCAGACTCAGTAAGTACCTCCTGTCTCTGCTCCTGCTTGAAGGGAGAGACAGGGATTTTTCTTTAGAAAAATTCCCTTTCCTTGGGCTGGAGAGATAGAGCAGGGGGTAGGGCAATTGTCTTGCACTCAGCTGACCTGGGTTCCAACATCCCCGACATTCCATAGGGTCCCCCAAGTACCGCCAGGAGTATTTCCTGAATTCAGAGCCAGGAGTAACCTGAGCATCACCAAGCGTGTGATTTTACAAAGTAAAACGCTGGGGCTGCTGCTGTTGCTGTGATGCATGTGTGCATTCGGTGGCCTAGAGCCTCCTCCCCGCGTCCCTACCTCCCCAGGACTCCCCAACAGAGAGACAGAGAGATAGGGAGAGGGGGGAGCACAGTCTGATGGTGAAAATGGCCCCTTTAATGCAGAGTTGCTAGCATACCTATAGAACATCTGAAGGGGGGTTAAGGTGAGGACATAGGTGTGATTGGTCATTTACAGAAATAAACATTTGGCAGAGGAAATTCTTTGCAGAGATCAACTCAAGATGACACTCTGTCTTCTAGGGATGTTGTTTTGATCTTACGCTATAGTTGTGTAAGTTATAAATACTTGAAGTTTTTTGGATAAACACAGTAAGAGACAAAGATCCCAACACTTAATTCTCTGGGCTCTGACAGCAAGTAAGGCTTTTACCATAAATCCCAGACTAAGTACTCAGGCCAGTTCAGCTTTTCCTTCCCCATGGGGGTCTTGTCTCCTAGGTTGTAACAGCTCGCAGCAAGACCATACAACCATACATTGATGCCTTTTAGAATGTCCCATTTCAATGCTGGGTAGCTTTGTCACCCGTCCTGGGTCCATCTCAGTCCCATGGCGGGACTTCCCTTTTGGGGTCTTAGAAACTACAGCAACTGAAGCCTGAGTCAAGTAATTATGACCAAATAATTATGCCCAGGAGCAGATATATCTCAGATTCAATCTAATCCCAAATATTAGAAGCATAGCATTAATGGTCTTTCTGTGTTTAACCAAAGAACATTGCTCTATAGTAAAATATAAAAAGGCTAGAGGGGAGAGAGAAAAGCAGGTAAAAATAAACAGCACTTCAAATACAAAGCAGCATGAATTAAAAGTTCAGAATTACCAGAGAGTTTTGGCTTACAAGTAATCAAGACTGACTTGGGGAACTGTGACAGTGAGAGGTAAAGTATAAGGGGAAGGTTAAGGATAGACTTGAACCAGATTAGGGCTGCCAGCAAGAGCATGTTAAGCTTCTCTGGGAGAGAGAAAGGGGGCAATTCACTGATGAAGCCTAAAGCACTTAGGGTTAATATCCAACACAGAGGAAAGGTTGAAGATAGACTCTAACCAAATTAGGGCTGTTAGCAAGGGCAGGGGAAGCTTCTCTGGGAGTGTTGGAATATTTCCCCTTTTCCAGCTGCCTTCTGGAGTTTTGTCACAGAAACCTTTTGTCACAGAAACCTAGCTGATCTTTGACCCCGCAGATCTAAGGTGCTAGCCAGGTTTGATTTGACATTGTAGATTCCAGGCTGCAGCCCAGCCTGGTCTTTGGGATGTAAATCCGAGTGCTTTCAGCCCAAAGAAGGCTTCCCTTTTGTTTTTGTATCTTCTTTCCGGGGGGCCTAGATTAGCAGGCCTGCAGATACAAGAGAATTATGTTGCCTCAATGTTCTTCCTGTAAGATCTTTTGGTGCTTTTGGTGACGTCAATGTATTGTGCCCTTTGGAAGGGCCATGATCAATAAAAGGGGTTTGGAGAGAAGGTGAGGGAGCGGAAAGTGTATAGAGGGCGGACAGGTGTAGAGAGGATGGAGAGTGTATAGAGGGAAGACTGGAATAAACTGCAAGTGAGACCAACCATCATGGCTCCGTTCCTTCCTTCCCCTGCCACATCTTCGCCATCAACCTCCCCGGGGTGGGGGAAGCGGCCGGAGGCTACCGAGCTCGGGTGGCGGGAGAGACAGCTGCTGCCCTAGGCCCTGTGCCTGGCTCGGTGCGGTGAGGCGTCCCTTCCCTCGCCCGAGCCTTTTCTTTTTATTTTTATACAGGGAGGAGGAAAGGGGCAATTCACCAGTGAAGCCTAAGACACTTAGGGTTGATATCCAACTAAGTGTGACGCAAAAAGACAAAAATAAGGGGAGGGGTTATTTTTCCTGATATTATTTTTGTGGGACACGCTTTCTAATGCCAAAGTCACCTGAGTTTCTATACTCACATCCCTTTATACTCATGATATTCTGGGGGGTTTTCTTCCTTGTTTTGTTTTTTGCTTTTGAGTCACACCATGTGATGCTGAGGGGTTACTCCTGCCTCTGCACGCAGGAATTGCTCCTGATGGTGCTCGGGGGACCCTATGGGATGGTAACTGGTCAGCTGTGTGCAAGGCAAGCAGGAATTACTGTGGTCATGCTCAGGGGATACTGGGGGTGGAATCCTGGTCTGTTGCATGAAAGGCAAGTGCCTTATCCACTGTATTATCACTCTGTAGCACTGTAGCACTGTCCTGCCATTGCTCACCAATTTGCTTGAGTGGGCACCAGTAATGTCTCTATCGTGAGACTTGTTGTTACTGTTGTTGGTATATCAAATACGCCACAGGGAGCTTGCCAGGCTCTACCATGCGGGAGGGATACTCTCAGTAGCTTGCCTGGCTCTCTGAGAGGAACGGAGGAATCCAACCCTGGTCGACCAGGTGCAAGGTAAACACCCTACCTGCTCTGCTATCGTTCCACTAGCCCCATCAATTTATGATTTTCTTCTCTGCAATTTGAACCGCATTTTTTTATGCTTTACATTCTACTATTCTTTTCCTTTTATTTAGCTTTGGTTGTTTGGGGGCTACACCAGCGGTGCTCAGGATTACTCCTGTTCTGTGCTCATGATCACTCCTGGTGGGTTCCGGGGACCCTTTATGAAGCTGGGGATTAATCCCAAACCCACCACGAGCAAGACAAGCGCCCTCTGCACTGGACTATCTCTCTGGCCCCTTTATTGCTCTTAATTTGTGCTTTCATTTAAAACTATTTTAAAACTTTACGATGACCAAAACTAGCTCTTAGAGTAACACATATACCAATTTACTAAGAATATTTACATCCTCATTCTTCACTTTTACAGAAACTCTGGTCACCTTGCCACTCTGATTAAACTTTGTTTTCTGAGTTCACTTTTCTGTTATTTTTCTTCTACCCACCTCTTCATGTATTTCTCTTTGACATTGAACTATTCTCCCAAATGCCTTTTTTCCCTGCATTCTTCTTAAATTCTATGGTCTAGTAACCAAAATATTAGAATAATTGGGGGCTGCAGCCACAGTGTAGCAGGGAGGGCTCTTGCCGTGCATGCAGCTAATGCAGGTTCAATCACTGACTGCCCAAAGGGTCCCAAACCCACCAACCCACTGTTAGAGAGCCAGGACTAAGCCCTGAGTACTGCTGAGTGTGGCCCAAAAATAAACAGAAGAAGACTAGAACTGTCTAATCTAGTTTAGCTTACTGCAATGATTTTAGGGTTGTTTGGGGATTTGTTTTATAAATTTTAGAGTTTTTAATTTTGGTAAAGATTTTCTATCACATTATCAGATGTTCTGATTCATAAATATTTTGTGCATTTGAATGTCTTTTTCTTTCATCCAAAAAAATGTTTCTACGAGTTTAAAAAGATTTGACCAACAATTTCTTGCACTGATTTGAATTATTTATAGTAGTTTTGATAAAGCTAATCCTCTAATTTTGTAACTATTTTATCAATTGAGCTGTCATAATGATGTTTTTGTTTGAAGGTTTCAGTATTAACCGATGTAGATCGTTCATTAATATTGGATAAAGAAATACAACAATTTATCAATTTCAATATAAAACTTCTTTATTTCTTTATCATATTATTGAAGATATCATAGAATGTAGTAAGCTGTGATTGTTGCTATTCATACTTACGACCTAAAATCATGAGTTTGGCAACTTAATGTATTTTGTTATAATTATCTTTAATCACTAAGTTTTCTCATATCATTCATTAATATTGGATGAAGAAATCTAACAATTTATCAATTTCAATATTAAACTTCTTTATTTCTTTATCATATTATTGAAGATATTATGGAATAAAGTGAGCTGTGTTTGTTTCTATTCATACTTATGACCTAAGATCATGAGTTTGACAACTTAATGCTTTTTGTTATAGTTATCTTAAATCACTAAGTTTTCTCTTATATTCATAGTGCTCTATAGTACAAAATTATTTTGTTTTTGTTTCGGGCCACACTTGGTGGTGCTCAAAGCTTACTCCTGGCTTTGACCTCAGGAATCACTCCAGGCAGGGTTCAGGGGATGATAAGGGTTGCCAAGGATCAAACTCCATCAGCTTCATGCCAGCACAGCGCCCTCCCTGCTAGGCTGTCACTCCAGACCTATACAAGACTTTTGGCTCTTTGGTTGATTGGTTTAGCTTTTTGGGCCACAGCCAGCAATGTTCAGGGGCTTCTCTTGGCTCTGTACTCGGGAGTCACTCCTGGAGGTGCCAGGGGACCTTATAAAACACCACAAACAAAAGGGTTGGCCTCGTTCGAGGGAAACACCCTACCCACTAGACTCTCAATCTAGCCCCAGGAATGAGGTTTTTCAAGGAGAGAGCTGCCCGTCTCATTTGTGTCAATTGGCAATCTGACATATTTTGCCAAATGTGAAGTCAATTGTGTTGTTTCCTAAAGTTATGCAATTTTCATTTTTTTGCGAATGCCCTAATTGCTTTTATTATTTTTCTTATACTTCCTTATGGGTTTGCTTTTAGGCCACACTCATCCACGCTGAAGGTGTACTCCTGACTCTGTGCTCAGGGATCACTCCTGATCTGGGGCTCAGAGGATATGTGGTACCAGGGATCAAACCCAGGAGAGTTGTGTGCAAGGCAAGTGTCCCCCCCACCCCCGCACTATTGCTCTGACCGATTCTGGTAGTTTATTTAGTAAATTGATTGAAACACATTCTTCTTCAAATTAATCCTTTTACTGTGTTTCCCTCACAACTGTCCATACATGGAAATGTTCTGCAACCTTTGCTTCTATCTAGTAAAAAATTACATCTCCCAGAGAAAAAATATAATGACTTTATTCTGATTTTAAATGATGAAATTTTTTCTTTCCTAGCCACACCTGGTGATGCACAGGAGTTACTCCTGACTCGTTCACTCAGGAGTTTCTCCTGCTAGTGCCCAGGGGACCATATGGGATGGCTGGGATCAAACCTGAGCTGGTTTAATGCAAAGCAAATGCCTTCTCGCTATACTATGGCTCCAACCCCGATGACAGATTTCTTTAGAGTGAGCAGAGTAAGACTGTGTGAGGAAGGCCAGGACCAGAGTGAGAAGTGAGGATAAATGAATGTGAGAGTGAGCGGATGGGTACTGAAAATGGCTTTCCTCAGCATTGCATCACTGAATGGGGCAGGGGTTGGGTTAGGCAGTACCACAGCTGTCAGGATCTATGAGGGAAGACAGTGATTTCGGTTCAATTAACTTTTCTGCAGAAACAGCGACAGAGGTTGTAGGAGGATGACGAGTGTTTCAAAATGAGTGACTGAGAATCAGCTGGAAGTGGGCTTGGGGTCAAAGGAAACATCCCAATCCTCTTGTGTGTTGTTTCAGGGGCAGGAAGGAAAGAGACCTCCACAAACAAAAAGTTTCTTCTTGTGATTATTTGGTTTATTTAATTCATTTTTTATTGAATCACAAAGAGATAGTAACAAATCTTTAAAATGGGGTTTCTGTCATACATTGTTCCAAAACACATTCCTTCATCAGTACAGTTTCCACCGCAAATATCTCCCATATCCAACCTACTACGAGACCCCCTCCAGCCGGCTTCTCTGGCAGGCACTTTCCTTCTCTCTCCCTCCTTCTTTCAGTCCCTCTTTCTCTCTCCTTCCATCCTGCTGTCCTCCCTCCTTCCCTTCCTCCCACCACTCCCTCTCTCTTCCTCCCTCCTCCACCCATCTCCCTCTCCCTCTCCCTTTCTCTCTGTCTCTCTGTCTCTGTCTCTGTGCCTTTCTCTCTCTCTCCCCCCTTTTATGTGAATTGTAACTTTCAATACAGATACTGAGACGACATCATGTTTAACCCTTTACCCACTTTCAGCACACATCTCCCATGCAGAGTGATCCCTTCCAGCCATCATTGTCGCAGTGGTCCCTTCTCTAACCAAATGCCTTCTCCCCCAGCCTTGAGACAGGCTACCAATTAGTAGCCATCCTCCTGGCCCTTGTATCTACTGTCCATGGCTGTTAGAGGTATGCCATGTTTTTATATCCTACAAAAGAATGCAGTCATTCTGTCCCTCTATTTCTATTTCACTCAGCATGATACTCTCCATATCCATGTATTTAGAAGCAAATTTCATAACTTCATTTTTCTGACAGCTGTATGGCATGTGGACCACAAAAGGCTCCTCTCCCTCCTCCAGCCTGAAGTCCAGCCGCAACAAAAAGGGGATCTTGGACCCTCAACATTTTTCCCCAGAATTTCCTCCCCCGTGTTTGTTTTGGGGGCCACACCAGGCAATGCTCTAGTCTTACTCATGGCTCTGCAATCAGAAATCACTCCTGGCAGTGCTTGGGGCACCAATTCGGACATGAGGTATCGAACCCAGATTGGCCACATACAAGGCAAATGCCCTACCCCATGAAAGTTTCTTGACAAGCTGTGACTCATGGTAGAGAAGTACATGAAGATAATGTCCAGGAGACATACTGAGACCTTAACCAAAATACCTTTGAATTCATGGACACAGCAGGAGATTTGGTAATGAATACTAAGTTGCAGGAAATTGACCCCCTAACAGGAACCGCAAGGTCAGGATGGTCCCCTAAGGATAACAAGCTTAGACCAGAGGACAGAAAACATGAAGATCAAGGCCAGAATAGAATAGTTAATTGTCACTTGACTCTATCCTTAAGGGAGCTGCTGATTGGCCTTGTGAAATATTCCGGTCTCTGTCTTCATGTACCCCTTAATTATGCCGTGTCTACTCACAGTGCTGAATGTGTCTGTCAACTTCCACACCCTTTCACATGATGGGAATCAGGATGCAGAAGAGATATGAATGATAAATGGCTGCTCTGTGTGTTTCCTGTTTGGGTGACCCTAAGCTTGAACACTCTTGATGTATTTGTCGCATTCTATGTGACCGGTCTCACTGGTCAGGGCTCTCAAATCGAACCATTTTGGAGCACTGGAGGTAATGTTAGAAAAGATTCAGAAGAGAAATCTGCAGAATCAGATAGTCTGTGATACTCTAAGACAGGATGTGGGGAGAGGAAAGAATCATTTAATGTAAAATGGGGATCCAATACGATGATTAAAACAACTTGAAAGGACAGCGAAGGTACTCTGGGTAAGGCATTTGCCTTGCATGTGGTGAACCAGGGTTCGATCCCCAGCAACACATTGGGTCCACTGAGCACAGACACAGGTAATTCCTCAGTCCAGAGCCAGAAGGAATCCCAAAGATTGCCAGAGATGATCCATAAAGCAAAGTAGGAAAAAAGACTTGAATGATTTTCAATTTCATGGGCATATTATATGGAAACACATTAAAGCTGTCAAGTTAAATAGAATAAATTTAAGCTGCATATGACTTAGATATAACTACAATATAAAATATATAATTTATTTTAAAATTTCTCAACAAGATACTAAATTTACTTCTCTGAAAATAGTCAACTGGAATAATTTTACAAAAATGAAAACAACCGGACCAGAGACATAGTAGAGCGTGGAGGACACTTGCCATTTGATCCCAAGCATCCCATAGGGTCCTCCAGGCATGTCAGGAGTGATTCCTAAATCCGAGCTAGGAGGAACTGACAGGCATTGCTGGCTGAGACCCTAAAATCAAAAACGAAAAACATGGAAGCAATAACTGCTTCTCAGTGATGTCAATAACCTTCTTAAAATTATTTTTGCTATAATTGTTTATATTTTGGAGACTGGAGTGATAGCACAGCAGGTAGGGTGTTTGACTTGCATGCGGCTGATCCTGGTTCGAGTCCCAGCATCCCATTTGGTCCCCTGAGTACCACCAGAAGTAATTCCTGAGAGCAGAGCCAGGAGTAACCCCTGAGCATTGCCGAATGTGACCCAAAAAGCAAAAAAAAAACCCCACAATAATTCTTTATATTTTGAAAAATGACAGCGTTTTGCAAGTTCTACTGAACAATGTTAGTTAGAATATGTTAGTCACATTGATGCCAGCATGTCGTGACATTTCTCTCAAGTTCACCAACAAATGTTATTTATTTTTCCTGGAGGTCTTTACCAAATGAACAAGGAAGCAATAGGCACAGGATTTCTACAAGAAACGGCTTGGGGAGTATTATTTTTCTTCCAATTCATGATTGGTTTTGTTGGCAATTTATTGTTGCTCAAGCTATATGTCAACAGTTTTCTGCAAAGAAAGAAGCCAATAGACTGCATATTTACCCACTTAACTTTAGCCAACTTGGTGACAGTTTTATTTGCCGTGACTCCGGAATTAATATATTTCTCTTGAATACTAAACTTTCTGAATGACACTGGTTGTAAAGCACTTTCATTCCTACACAGAGTGGGCCGGGGTCTTTCCCTCTGTACCACATCTTTCCTCAGTGTGTTCCAAGCCATCGTGATCACCAACAACCGTGCTCAGTGGTTGTGGTTCAAATCAAACATCTACACATGCATTTCTTCTGCC
This sequence comes from Sorex araneus, assembly GCF_027595985.1. Classification (NCBI taxonomy): domain Eukaryota; kingdom Metazoa; phylum Chordata; class Mammalia; order Eulipotyphla; family Soricidae; genus Sorex; species Sorex araneus. The sequence goes on from NC_073303.1 coordinate 247,657,512, forward strand.
TTCCTCTTCTTCTGGGTACTCAACATGCTGATCTATATCCGGGTCATCTTGCTATTAAAGGCCCCATTCAATGTTACAGGAATTGAAGAAGTTTATAACAAAAAATTCTGTATGGGATATGACACTGAGAAAATGGAAACGGCTGCATTTGTAGGAGGAACAATTTTAAGAGACTTCCTGTGTGTGTTCCTCATGATCTGGACCAGCGTGCACATGGTAAAGTTCCTCTTCAACCATCGCAAGAATGTCCGGCACATCCTTAGGCACAGTCTCTGCCCACAATCCTCTCTTGAGATCAAGGTCACCCACACCATCCTGGTCCAAGTCAGCTGTTTTGCTTTTTTTTACTGGACCAACTGCTGCCTTACCATTTATACAACCTACCGTCATGAGGTACAAGGGTTAGAAAACGTCTCTGTTTTTGTCTCTTCCTGCTACCCAGTAATCTGTCCTTTCTTGCTGATCAAAAACCACAAAGGACCCTTTCTGAGCTGCATCTATATAAGGAAGAGGAAATCTCCACAAACCGCTGCTGTCAGAGACTTGAGTTACTCTCATACCACATGTGACACGAAATGCTCAGGACAGAAAAATCCCATTGCAAAGGTTAAGTGATGGAGGGATGAAGAGATAGCAGTGGGTAGGGAATTTAACTTTAGATGATCAGCCTCTTGCCAGGAGTGATTTCTGATTACAGAGCCAGGGGTGAGCCCTGAGCATCACCAGGTGTAACCAGGGTAAAAAGCAGGGAGTGTGAGGGTTTTGTGGTATAACACAAAAGAAAATAATATCTTAGACAGACACATATCCAAGTCCACAGCTTACTCTACAGGCTGAGATCAATGAATTGTGAATTGAATGAAACACGTTGTAAAAAGCTGCACCAGTAAGTGAAACATTATTTCCATTCTTTCTTGGGAAAGGGGATGCACATCTGGCTGTGCTTGGGCCGCCAACAGGGGTTTGGCTGCTTGTAAGGCAAGCACATTCCCCTCTATACCCTTCCTCTCGTCCCTGTTTTATTTCATTTGTAAAATGATTTTATATATTCATCTTTGACAATATTAAATTGACTCCTTGGAAACAATTAACCTAATGTGATGCATTCCGCAGGTAATGGGGTACTAGAGATCAAACCCGGGTCACCTGTGTGCAAGAAAAGTGTTCTATCCTACTGTGTATGTCTCCAACCCCAGCAAAGTCCTCTGATAGAATAATAGTGGGGTAGGGTTGGGGTTTGAGCGCTAGTACAAAGGGCATGTTGTTTGCCTTGCACATGGCCAACGAGAATTCAACCCCTGGCATTCCATATGGTCTACTGAGAAATTCCTGAGTGAAGATCCAGGAGGAACCCCTGAGCATCTCCAGGTGTGACCCCAAAAAGCAATTTATAAAGTCTTCTATGAATATAAATATGGATAAATAATATGAATTTCTCCAAACATCTAGAAAATATAGCATCGAGAGTGAACCCTGGGGCCAGAGTGATACGGGTAAGGTCTTGTATGTAGCCGACCTGGGTTAGATCCCCAATATTCCATATGATCCCCCATACACTGCAGGAGTTAATTCCTAGCCAGGAGTAACCTTGGAGCATCACCAGGTGTGACCCAAAAAGCTAATAATAAGAATAAGAATAATATCCATAATATCAACTTCAGAAATGTCTTGTTGATTGTTAAATGAATCTCGTCAGAAAAAGGATAAACACGGGATGATATCACTTGTATGTGGCATTTAGAATAACTGGATGATGGGGAGGCTGGGAGGGACGCTGGATTTACTGGTGGTGGAGAATGGGCACTGGTGAAGGGATGGGTTCTCGAACTTTGTATGGGGGAAACATGAGCACAAAAATGTCTAAATCTATAACTGTACCCTCACGATGATTCACTAATTAAAAAAATAATAATAAAAATTTAAAAAAATAGAATAACTGGATGAGTTTCCTCATCCAATGTTTTAAAGAGGAGGATGCTCTAATCAACCTTAGCCCCAGGGTAGATGGAGGAGAAGGAAAGAAAGAGTGGAGGGAACGGAAAGAAAAGACAGATGCAGATCCGGGGATTCAGCTACAAAGGTGTCACTTAGGAAAGATAAAACCAAATATCCTACACAGTGTCAACAGCTCTGAAATCAAGAGACCCGAACTTTCACAACCAAACTTAGAAAGCTGCTTGCCCAGAGGGCAGGGCTGGAGGTGGGTAGGGGATATGGGCAGGAGCCTGAGAACATTGGTGGGGGACCTTGGCACTAGAGGTGGCAAAAGCTCAACTATGAATAACTTTGGAAATCATGGTGCTTTAAGTTTTTAATGTGTTGATTGGAAAGTATAGTTTAAAAAGAAAAGGAAAAGAAATGTCTTTGATGATTATATTTCATGGAGGAGAAAGTCAAAGCAGAGGGAGTACATCAAACTTAAATACTTCTGCACTTCAAAGAAACAGGGGCCCAAATTAAAACCCTCCCTCACTGAATGGGAGAAAATACCTGCACAGCATTCATGTGACAAAAACACAAATATTCAAGATGTGCGGACATCTGCAAAACTTAGCAACAAAAGAATGCTCAGAAATTACTCATAGTGCTTTTCTCAGGGATCACTCCTGGTGGGCTTCGGGGGTCAGAGTGGTGCAGAGTATCAAACCCGGGCCAACCTCGACAGTATGCAAAGCAAGATCCCTTCCCACTGTCTAAGTAATCCAGCTCTTGTCCACATAACTTTAATTGATGGTTTCAGGACCTCTGAGTCTGACTGGAGTGATCCCTGAGCAGAGTCAAGTGTGGCCTCCCATGAAACAAAAACAAAAGCATCAACAACAAAAGCATATCTTCCCCTTTTCACCTTTTTCCTGGGTCTCCTGTGTCTTCTGATGTTGTCCCACAGATCTCTCAGGCTACCTACCTTCAGATGTATCCAATCAGCTTTGATTAGCCCAGGGCAGGCAAACCTCACTCAACGTTGACCCATCTTCCTGCCAGGAGAGATCTCTGAGCATAGCCAAGTGTGGCCCAGAAAACAAAATGAAACAGAACAAAAGAAAACAAAATAAAAATATAATTAAAAAAAACAACATAACATCTACACAATGAAATACTATGCAGCTCTTAGGAAAGATGATGTCATGAAACTTCTTATAAGTGGATGGTCATGGAGAGTATCATGCTAAGTGAAATGAGTCAGAAAGAGAGGGACAGACATAGAATGACTGCACCCATTTGTGGAATAAAAAATACATAATATGAGACTGACCCTCAAGGACAGCAAAGGCAAAGGCTAGGAAGATTGTGCCATAGTTGGAGATCTGCCTCATGAGCTAGGGGAGAAGGCAGCTGGAATAGAGAATGGATCATTAAGGCAATGATGGTTGGATGGATTGTTCGGTGTGGGAGATGTGTGCTGAAAGTAGATAAAGGACCAAATGTGATAGCATCTCAGTATCTATATTGCATACCATAATGTCCAAAAGTAGAAAGAGAGAGTATGAAGGAATTTGCCATGCAGCAGGCGTAGGGTGGAATGGGGTTGGGGGATACTGGGGACTTTGGGGTAGAAAATGTGCACTGGTGGAGGGATGGGTGTTCGATCATTGTATGACTGAAACTCAAACATGAAAGCTTTGTAAAAGAGGCTCACGGTGATTTCAATTAAGAATAATAATGAAGTAAATAAATTAATGATAATCAACATACCTTCCCCTTTTCACCTCCCCACTTTCTTTGCTTAAAGATTGATGAGGGTCAGTCCCTTCCTACAACCTTGCATGATGTCACTGAGGAGCAGCTCATGAGAGGTTCTGCTCTACTCAGTGTAGCCTCTTGCCACCAGTCAAGAACCGAAGGAGTGTAAGTACAAGGTTGGGGTACTGGGACTGTTTTTTTCTTGAGCCCCATTTTCCTTGAGCAAGGTTCAGACCATTTTATTTTAGTTTAGTTTTCAGTAGGGGGAGTCACACTCAGTGATGCTCAGGGCTTACTCCTGGTTCTGCACTCATGATTTCTTCCTCACATTTCTTGGAATGTTGAGAATCAAACCCAGGTCAGTCACATGCCAGACAAGCACCTTAGTCACTGCACTATCTCTCCAGCTCATGAAAGGCTGGTTTTTATCTGGAATGAACTGGAATGAAGAAGCCATTCAGACGGACACACCAACCAACATCCCTCCTCTGCTGGAAGGTGGCTCTCTGAACGTGCTTACTTTATGCCAACAGTACTATTGCTCCCCTAGGGTCCCCCAAATCTCACCTTTGAAACATGACACTTCCAATTTCCTATGTAAAATATACATACTCTTACTAGATCACAAACCTTTTGACAGTGCACTTAATCTCTATAATGCTACATAACATATAACATAGCCTTTTCACTTAAAGTGTGAATTAAAGAATTTATTAACCCCTTTTGCACACATTTGCGTGGCCCAATTATTTTGGAGGGCCCACACTCAATAGTGATCGTGGGTTTACTACTGGCTCTGCACTCAGGAATTACTCCTGCCGATGCTTCTGGGACCATATGGGATGCCAGGAATAGAATCTGGGTTGACCACATGCAAAGCAAGCACCCTACCCACTGTACTATGTCTCTCCAGCCCCTACATGGTAAATTAATAACACTGACAGATCATCAATAATATTTAGCCTATGGATTATCAATAATTTCTGACAGTTTCACATTAAAAAATGTTCACAAATATTTTGTCAAATGGTTAAGTATCTCCAAATCCTAATGTGTAAAGAGAGTAGGAGGGATAGACAGCTGGGAGGGCACTTGCCTTGCATGTGGCCAACCTGGGTTCAAACACCAGCATCCTCTATGGTCCCCCAAGCCTGCCAGGAGTGATCCATAAGTGCAGAGCCAGGGGTAAGCCCTGATCACAGCCAGGTATGACCTCAAAATAAAATAATACAAAACAACCAACCAAACAAAAAACTGTTTAAAGAATGAATACACAGGAAAGAGTCAGCTATACCCCTAAGAAGTCACAGTATGAGACATGAAATTTGCCATAAAATAAAATACAGAGAGGGCTGATCGAAAATTTTGTGAGAAGTATGAAGCCAGCATTTACCTCAAGTACTATTGTACATGCATTTCACTGTTTCATTCACTATAAAATAGAATCATTTGTCCATTGCACTAAGTTCCCAAACATAGAAGGCAGAGATTCAATTGTTTTCATTTTCAAAGGATGTTTCTTTGGATCCTTAGTATGGTCTGGCAATGTGAGAATGAGTGACAGAACAGTGGGTAGGGTGTTCACACCTTGCAGGAGGCTGATGCATTGTTGATCCAAGGCATCCCATTGGGTTCCCTGAGCACTACCATTCCTGAATGCAGAGTCAGAAGAAACCCCTAAGCATCGTCAGGTATGACCCAAAATATCCAAAAAATATAAATTGAAAATTAAATTTATATATAGATATGATCTAGTGATTCCATTAAAATTCAGACTGATATTTTTTATCCTTAAGAATTATCATTTATGCACGCTGAAAATAGACTATAGTCCAAACATGATGGCCACTTACTACCTGTACTGCAAACCATAACACCCAAAAGGAGAGAGAGTAAAAGGGACTGTGCCTGCCACAGAGGCAGGGGGTGGGGAGATAGAGTGGGGGTGGCTCGAGGGGTACTGAGAACATTGGTGGAGGAAAATGGGCACTTGATCATTGTATGACTGAAACTCAAACATGATAGCTTGTAAATCTGTAACTATATCTCAAGCTGATTCATTAAATTTTTTTAAAATTTTTAATAAAAGAATTTATAATATTCTTTTATATATAATATAATAATAAAACTTCTAATATCATTTATAATTCTTTTCCTAAGTCAATTCAGACTTGGTTGTTCCACAATAAATCCCAAATTGAGAGAAGCCTTAGAGAAAAGCAATTACTCTCCAAAAGTTGTCAGAGCTATTTGATCAGCTATGAGAACTTTTGATTTCTCTGTGAGTAGCCAATTATTCCCAAGTTTGTTTTCTGCTCTGCTCCTGCAGAACTCTGAGGACTCAGGCTGATGTCATGGGAAAGTTTCTGAAGTGAACACCTGAGGGGGACTTGCATTAAAAACTTTTCTAAATTGATCCATTTGCGGCTCAGACAGTAATTTGTGGGTCCATGGGCACATCAGAAAGTTTCCTGAGCTCCAAGTGACAGGGTCTCTGGGGACCAAGTCACTGGTGTTTTTATAGCCCTGGATTAACACACAGGCATTCACCCGCAGCCTGGCAGAGGGTCCCGTCAACTTCGCCAGCCTCAGACTCAGTAAGTACCTCCTGTCTCTGCTCCTGCTTGAAAGAAGAGGCAGGGATTTTTCTTTAGAAAATTTTCTTTCCCTGGGGCTGGGGTAATAGAGCAGGGAGTAGGACATTTGTCTTTCACACAGCTGACCCAGGTTCCAAGGTCCCTGACATTCCATGGGTCCCCCAAGCACTGCCAGGAGTATTTCTTGAATGCAGATCCAGGACTAACCTGAGCATTGCCAAGTGTGTGAGTTCACAAAGTAAAACTCAGGGGCTGCTGCTGTGATGCATGTGTGCATTTGGTGGCCCAGAGCCTCCTGCCCGCCTCCCCACCTCCCAGGGCTCCTCAACAGAGAGACAGAAAGATGGGAGATGGGGGACCATAGTCTGATGGTGAAAATGGCCCCTTGAATGCAGAGTTGTTAGCATACTTATAGAACATCTGAAGGGGGGTTGAGGTAAGGACATAGGTGTCATTGGTCATTTACAGAGATAAATATTTGGCAGAGGAAATTCTCTTGTGGAGATCAACTCAAGAAGACACTCTGGGAGCTGGAGTGATAGCACGGTGGGAAGGCCCTTTGCCTTGCATGCGACTGACATGGGTTCGATTCCCAGCATCCCATATGGTCCCCCTGAGCACCGTCAGGAGTAATTCCTGAGTGAAGAGCTAGGAGTAACCCCTGTGCATTGCCAGGTGTGACCCAAAAACCAAAAAAATAGAAGACACTCATTCTCCCAGGGACATCTACATTGCTTTTATCTTTCCCTCTTAGTTGTATAAGTTATCAATACTTGGATAAACACAGCAAGAAACAAAGATCCCAACTCTTAGTTCTCCGGGCTCTGAGAGCAAGCAAGGATTTTTTCGTAATCCCAGACTCAGTCCTCAGGTCACTTCAGCTTGTCCTTCCCCATGGGGGTCCTGTCTCTTAGGTTGTAACAGCTTGCAGCAAGACCATGCATTTATGCCTTCTAGAATGTCCTATTTCGATGCTGGGTAGCTTTGCCACTCACCCCGGTCTATCCCAGTCCCACGACGGGACCTCCGTTTTGGGGTGTTAGGAACTACAGCAAGTGAAGCCTGAGTCGAGTAATTATGACCAAGTAATTATGCCCAGGAGCAGATGTATCTCAGAGTCAATCCAAATATTAGGAGCATAGCATTAATGGTCTTTTTGTGTTTAACCAAAGAACATTGCTCTATAGTAAAATATAGAAAGGCTAGAGGGGAGATAGAAAAAGCAGGGACAAATATACAGCACTTCAAATACAAAGCAGCACAAATACAAAGTTCAGAATTACCAGAGAGTTTTGGCTTACAAGTAATCAAGACTGACTTGGGGAACTGTGACAGTGAGAGGTAAAGTATAAGGGAAAGGTTAAGGATAACTTGAACCAGATTAGGGCTGCCAGCAAGAGCATGTTAAGCTTCTCAGCGAGGAAGAAAGGGGCAATTCACTGATGAAGCCTAAAGCATTTAGGGTTAATATCCAACACAAAGGAAAGGTTGAAGATAGACTCTAACCAAATTAGGATGTTAGCAAGGGCAGGGGAAGCCTCTCTGGGAGGAGGAAAGGGGCAATTCACCAGTGAAGCCTAGAACACTTAGGGTTGATATCCAACAAAGTGTGACCCAAAAAGTAAAAAAACAAACAAATAAACAAACAAAAACAGAATTTATTTTTCCTGAGGCTGTTTTTGTGGGACACGCTTTCTAATGCTAAATTCACCTGAGTTCCTATACTCACATTCCTTTATACTCATGATATTCTGTTTTTTTTTTCTTCTTTGTTTTGTTTTTTCCTTTTGAGTCACACCAACTAATGCTGAGGGGTTACTGCTGGCTCTGCATGCAGGAATTACTCCTGGTGGTGCTTGGGGGACCCTATGGGATGGTAACTGGTCAGCTGTGTGCAAGGCAAGCAGGAATTACTGTGGTCGTGCTCAGGGGATACTGGGGATGGAATCCTGATGGACTGCATGAAAGGCAAGTGCCCTGCCCTCTGCACTATCACTCTAGCCCCATCAATTTATGATTTTCTTCTCTGCAGTTTCAACCATATTTTTTGTTATGCTTTGTATTCTGCTGTACTCTCCCTTTGAGTTAACTTTGGTTGTTTTGGGGCCACACCAGTAGCGCTCAGGATTACTCATTTTCTGGCGGGTTCCCGGGACCCTATACGAAACCAGGGAATAATTCCAGACCCACCATGAGCAAGGGAAGCACCCTATGCACTGAACTCTCTCTCTGGTTCCTTTTATTTCTCTTAATCTGTATTTTTATTTAAGACTTTTTTTTAAACTTTTGGTGGCCAAAACTAGTTCTTATAGTAACACGTATAATAATCGACTAAGGATATTTACATCCTCATTCATCACTTTTTCAGCAACTCTGGTCACCTTTCCACTCTGATTAAACTTTGGTTTCTGAGTTCACTTTTCTGTTATTTCTGTCCTACCCGCCTCTTCATGTATTTCTCATTGATTTTTAACTTTTCTCCCAAATGTCTTTTTTTCATGTATTTTTCTTAGATCCTATGATCTAATAAACAAAATATTAGAATTATTGGGGGCGGCAATAATTATTGGGGGCGGCCATAGTGCAGTAGGAAGGGCTCTTGCCATGCATGTAGCTGATGGAGGTTCGATCCCCGACAGCCCATAGGGTCCCTGAGCCCACCAGGCCACTGAGTACAGAACCAGGACTAAGCCCTGAGTACTGCTGAGGGCTTATTAGTCCAAAAAATAAACAAAAGAAAATTAGAACTATCTTATCTAGTTCAGTTTAAGTAAATGATTTTAGGGTTCTTTGGGGGATTTGTTTTATATATTTTAGAGGTTTTAATTTTGGAAGGCATTTTCTATCACAATACCAGATGTTCTGGTTCATAAATATTTTATGCATTTGAATGTCTTTTTCTGTTATCCAAAAAAATGTTTCTACGAGTTTAAAAAGTTTTGACCAACAATTTCTTGTACCAATTGGTATTATTTTATAGTAGTTTTTATGCTGCTAATCCTCTAACTTTGTAACTATTTTATTAATTGTGCTATCATAATGGTATTTTGTTTGAAGCTTTCAGTATTAACCAATACAGATTGTTCATTAATATTGAATGAAGAAATCTAACAATTTGTCATTATCAATATTAGACTTCTTTACATGGAATATAGTGAACTGTGATGGTTGGTATTCGTACTTATGACCTAAAATAATGACCTTGGCAACTTAATATATTTTGCTATAATTACCTTGAATCAATAAGCTTTCTCATATATTCATAGCATTTTATAGTTTAAAATTAGTTTGTTTTTGTTTGGGGCCACACTCAGTGGTGCTCAAAGATTACTCCTGGGTTTGCACTCAGGAATCACTCCAGGTGGGGTTCAGGGGATGCTAAGGGATGCCAGGATCAAACCCTATCAGCTGCGTGCCAGGCAAACGCCTACCCTGCTATGCTCTCACTCCAGATCTATACAAGATTTTTGATTCATTGTCTGTTTGATTTAGCTTTTTGGATCACACCCGGCAATGTTCAGGGGCTACTCTTGGCTCTGCACTCAGGAACTACTCCCAGTGGTGCTGGGGGACCTTATAAAATGACACAAACAAAAGGGTCAGCCTCACTCAAGGTAAACAGCCTATCCATTTGACACTCAGTCTAGCCCCAGGAATGAAACTTTTCAAGGAGAGAGCTGCCTGTCTCATTTGTAATATGGCAATCTGACATATTTTGCCAAATGTGAAGTCAATTATGTTAATGTTTCCTAAAGGTATGAAATTTTCACTTTTCTGTGGATTCCCTAATTGCTTTTGGTATTTTTCTTATGCTACTTTATGAGTTTGCTTTTCAGCCACACTCGGCTGTGCTCAAGGCTTACTCCTGGCTCTGTGCTCAGGGATCACTCCTGCTGGGGCTCAGAGGATATGTGGTATCAGGGATCAAACCCAGGAGAGTTGTGTGCAAGGCAAGTGTCCTCCCCACTGTGCTGTTGCTCCGACTTTTTCCAAGCTATTTGGAAAAAAATGTTAATTATTACACACATATTTTGGTACTGAATTAAGTGAATTGAATGAAACAAATTCTTTTTCAAATTAATCCTCTTATTGTGTTTCACTCACGAGTGTTCCAAATTGGAAATGTTGTGCAAGATTTGCTTCTGTATAGCTGAAAAATTACATCTCCCAGAGAAAATAAAATGACTTTAATCTGATTTTTAATGATGAACTTTTTCCTTTATGTGTTTTAAAAAAATTTTAATGAAATACCATGAGATAGAATTACTGACTTACATACTTTCATGATTATGTATCAGTCATACAATGATCGACTACCCATCCCTCCACCAGAGCCCGTACTCCATCACCAATGTTCCCAGTATCCCTCCCACCACCCTCACCCCATCTCCCCACCTCTGTGGAAGGCACATTCCCTTTTACTCTCTCTCTCTCTCTCTCTCTCTCTCTCTCTCTCCTTTTGGGTGTTATGGTTTGCAATTCAGGTAATACATAGCCATCATGTGCGGTCTATAATCTACTTTCAGCACACATCTCCCATCCTGATTGAGGCTTTCAAGCATCCTTTGCTTGGTGGTCCCTTCTCTATCTCAGCTGACTCTTCCCCCAGTATGTGAGGCTGACTTCCAAGCCATGGAGGAATCCTCCTGGTCCTTATCTCTACTCTCCTTGAGTGTTAGTCTCCCATTATGTTACTTGATATTCCACAAATCAGTGCAGTCCTTCTATGTCTGTCCCTTTATTTATGACTCATTTCACTTACCATGATACTCTCTATTTCAATCCACTTATAAGAAAATTTCATGACTTCATCTTTTCTAATAGCTGCATAGTATTCCATTGTGTATTTGTACCAGAGTTTCTGTAACCAGTCATCTGTCCTTGGGCACTCGGGTTTTTTTTCCAGGTTCAGGCTATTGTGAATAGTGCTGCAATAAAGATACAAGTGCAGAAGTCATTTCTACTATATTTTTTGCATATCTGGGATATGTTCCAAGAAGAAGTATTGCTGAGTCAAATGAGAGCTCAATTTCTAGTTTTTTGATAAATGTCCATATTGTTTTCCAAAAAGACTGAAACAGTCAGCATTTCCACCAGCAGTGAAGTAGAGTCCCCTTCTCCCCACATCCACGCCAACATCGGTTGCCATTATTCTTTTGGATGTGTCTCTGAGGTGTGAGATGATATCTCATTGTTGTTTTAATCTGCATCTCCCTGATGATTAATGATGAGGAGCATTTTTTTCATGTGCCTTTCAGCCGTTCGAATTTCTTCTTTGAGAAAGTTCTATTCATTTCATCACTCCATTTTCTGAAGGATTGGATGCTTATTTCCTGTAGACTTCAACAAGGGCCTTGTATATCTTTGATTTTAACCCCTTATCAGATGGGTTTTGGGTGATTATCCTTTCCCATTCTGTAGACTGTTTTTGTATTCTGGTCACTCTTTATCTAGAGATACAGAAGCTTCTTGGTTTCAGATAGTTCCATTTGTTTATCTCCGTTTCCATTTGCTTGGTCAGTGGCATATCATCTTTGAAGATACCTTTAGCTTCAATGTCGTGGAGGGTTTTGCTGACCTTGTCTTCAATGTACTTTATATATTCTGCTCTGATGTTGAGGTCTTTTTTTTTTTTTTTTTTTTTTTTTGCTTTTTGGGTCACACCCAGCGATGCACAAAGGTTACTCCTGGCTCTGCCCTCAGGAATTACCTCTGGCGGTGCTCAGGGGACCTTATGAGATTCTGGGAATCGAACCCAGGTTGGCCGCGTGCAAGGTAAACACCCTACCTGCTATGCTATTGCTCCAGCACCCTGATGTTGAGGTCTTTAATCCATTTTGATCTGACTTTTGTGCTTGGTGTTAGGTAGAGATCTGAACCCATTTTTTTTGCATGTAGCTGTCCAGTTTTGCCAGCACCATTTGTTAAAGAGGCTTTCCTTACTCCACTTCATATTTCTTGCTCCCTTACCAAAGATTAGATGATCTTTGAGGGTGTGTGTAAGGATATTCCACCCTGTTCCATTGGTCTGCAGCTCTGCCTTTGTTCCAATACCATGCTGTTTTAATTATTACTGTAGAGTTTGAGGTTGGGGAATGTGATGCCTCCCATCTTTTTTTCCCCAAGTATTTCTTTAGCTATTTGTGGGGTTATCCATTTCTTCTAGGTACTGTTGTTTCACGGTATACTGACTTTCAAAGTAATCTCTGATGATCTTTTGGATTTCTTTGGTTTCTGTTGTAATGTCTCCCTTTTCATTTTTGATTCGGTTTGTTAGGGTTCTCTCACTCTCTCTTTCTTTGTGAGTCTTCCTAGTGGTTTATCAATCTTCTTTATTTTCTTAAAGAACCAGCTCTTAGTTTCATTAATCCTCTGGATTGTTTTTGGGTTTCCGTGTCATGAATTTCTGTTCTAAGTTTTATTATTTCTTTTCTTCTGCCTGGCTTGGGCTCCTTTGTGTTGGACCTTTTCTAAAATCTTGAGCTGTGAAGTCAAGTTATTTATGCGGTCTCTTTCTTCGTTCCTGAGAAATGTTTCCAGAGCTATAATTTTTGCCTTTACATGGCTTTAGCTGTGTCCCACAGGTTCCTGTCATTTGTGTCTTCATTCTTATTTGTTTCCAGGTATCTTTTGACTTCTCCCTTGGTTTCCTCCCTGACCCATTTGTCGTTTAACATTGAGTTGTTGAATTTCCAGGTGTTTGAGTTGGTTCTTCATGTCTGTGTGTGATTAACTTCTATCTTCAGTGCATCGTGGTCTGAAAAGATAGTTGATACAATTTCTATCTTCCTGATTCTATTGAGTTATGTTTTGTGACCCAGCATGTGGTCTACTTTGGAAAATGTTCTGTGTGCATTTTAAAAGAATGTGTATTCTTCTATTTTTTTTTTGGGGGGGGGGCGGTGTAAATCCCTGTATAAATCTATTAGCCCTCTCTCTTCTATTTTTTTTTTTTGGTACTTTTTTTTTTTTTTTTTTTTTGCTTTTTGGGTCACACCTGGCGATGCACAAGGGTTACTCCTGGCTCTGCACTCAGGAATTACCCCTGGCCGTGCTCAGGGGACCATATGGGATGCTGGGATTTGAACCCGGGTCGGCCGCGTGCAAGGCAAACGCCCTACCCGCTGTGCTATCTCTCCAGCCCCTCTCTCTTCTATTTTTTTCTTCAAAGCCAGTGCTTCCTTGCTGAGTTTTAAACTTGTTGATCTATCCAGCAGTGATAAGGTGGTGTTGAAGTCTCCAACTACTATTGTGTTGCTCCCAATGTCCTCCTTAAAATCTATTAGCAGTTGTTTTTAAGTATTTAGCTGGCCCCTCATTGGGTGCATATATTTTTTAGGAGTGTAATTTCTTCCTCCTGTACATATCCCTTGATTATTAAAAATTGGCCTTCACTGTTCCTTCTAATTTTTTTCAACCTGAAATCTATGTTGTCAATTTCTAGTATTGCCACCATGGTATTTATGAGGGAGTTGTTTGCTTGCAAGATAGTTTTTCATCCTTTGACTTTGAGTCTGTGTTTGCTGTGACTGTGCAGATATGTTTCTTGTAGGCAGCAAAATGTTGGGTTCAGTTTCTGAATCCATTTTGCCACTCTGTGTCTCTTAATTGTTGCAGTTAGGCCAATGACATTGAGAAAGATTATTGTCATATATGTTATGTGCCATCTTTCTATAGAGGTTTGTTGTGCTTGTAGTGGGTTTTATTATCTTACAATAGCCCATTTAGTCCTTGCTTTAGGTTGGCTTAGACTCTATGAAGTTCCTGAACTGTTATTTATCCATGAAATAGTGTATTGTTCCTTCGAGTTTTCGTGAGAGTTTAGCCAGTTAGAGAGTTCTTGGTGAGGCATTCATTTCATTGAGTTTTTTCATTATATCTCACCATTGCCTGCAAGCTTGGAAGGTTTCCTCAGAGAAGTCTGCTGTAAATCTAATGGGTGCTCCTTTGTATGTCATTTCCACTGTAAGACATTTGGTTAAGGAATAGTGAAATGTGGGAAATTGAACCCTAACAGGAACCACAAGGTCAGCATAGTCTCCTAAGGAAAACTAGTTTGATCAGAAGGAAGCAGACAAGCATGTCCAAGCCAGAATAGAATAGCAAATTCTCACATATCCTATCCTTTAAGGGTGCTGCTGATTATCCATTTGAAATGTCCAGGTCCCTGTCTTCATGCACCCTTAATTGTTCCTGTCTACTCATAGTGCTGAACGTGTCTGTCAACTTCCACAGAATTTCACATAATGGGAACCAGGATGCTGGAGTGATGTGGATGAATAAATGGCCACTTTGTGCGCTAACTGTTTGTGTAACCCTAAAGCTTGGACAGTTCTGATGTATTTGTCGCATTCTATGTGACCAGTCCCAATAGTCAGGGCTCTCAAATCAAACCATTTTGGAGCACTGGAGGTAATGATAGAAAAGATTCAGAAATCTACAAAATCAGATAGTCTGTGCTACTGTAAGATAGGATGTGGGGAGAGACCAGAATCATTTAATTTTAAAAGATGATCCAATACTTGATTAAAACTACTTGAACAGGGTCAGAGCAAAGGCATACCAGGTAGGTAATTTGCCTTGCATGTGGCGGACCAGGGTTCAATCCCCATCACCCCATATGGTGCCCTGAGCACCTCCAGAGGTAATTCCTTAGTGCAGAGCCAGAATTAATCCAGAGGATCTCCAGGTCTGACCCAAAAAGCCAAAGTTGGAAAAAAAAGACTTGAATGATTTTCAATTTTAGGGACATATTATGGAAATGCGTAAAAGCTGTCAAGTTAAATAGAATCAACTGAAGCTGCATAGGACTTAAATATAACTCTATGATATGAAACATATAATCGATTTTAAAATTGCTCAACAAGTTACTAAATTGACTCACTGACAATAGTCAACTGGAATAATTTTACAAAAATGAAACAACAGGGCCAGAGACATAGTACAGCGTGGAGGGCACTTGCCATTTGATCCCCGGCATCCCACAGGGTTCTCCAAGCATGCCAGGAGTGATTCCTAAATTCCGAGCTAGGAGGAACTGATAAGAATTGCTGGTTGTGACCCTAAAATCAAAAACGAAAAGCATGGAAGGTATAACTGCTCCTCCTTTGTGTCAATAACCCTCTAAATATTATTTTTTCACTTATTCTTCATTTTTTTGAAAAATGACAGCACTTTTGCATGTTCTACTAACAAGAATTTGTTAGTCACATTGATACAGGCATGTTGTGACAGTTCTCTCAAGTTCACTAACAAATCTGTTATTTATTTTCTCTGCAGGCCTTTACCGAATGAATAAGAAAGCAATGGACACAATAGTTCTGCAAGAAACGGTTTGGGGAGTATTATTTTTCTTCCAGTTCATGTTTGGTTTTATTGGCAATTTATTGTTACTCATGCTATATGTCAAAACTTTTCTGCAAAGAAAGAAGCCAATAGATTGGATATATACCCACTTAACTTTAGCCAACGTGATGACAGTTTTATTTGCTGGAACTCCTGAATTAATATTTTTCTTTGGAATAAGAAACTTTCTGAATGACACTGGTTGTAAGGCAGTTGCGTTCCTGTCCAGAGTGGGTCGGGGTCTTTCCCTCTGCACCACATCTTTCCTTAGTGTGTTCCAAGCCATTGTGATCACCAACAATGCTGCTAAGTGGGTGTGGCTCAAATCAAACATCTACACATGCATTTCTGCTGCCTTCCTCTTTTTCTGGGTATTCAACATGCTGATCTATAACCGGATCATCTTTTTAATGAAGGCCCCATTCAATATTTCTGGAATTGAAAGTATTTATAACGTAAAATACTGTATGGCACATATGACACATGACACAGAGACTTTGGGACCTTCTTTATTTCATGGAGGAATGATTTTAAGAGACCTGCTGTGTTTGCTCCTCATGATCTGGACCAGCGTGCACATGGTAAAGTTCCTCTTCAACCATCGCAAGAGTGTCCAGCACATCCTTAGGCAAAGTCTCCGCACACAAGCCTCTCTTGAGATCAAGGCCACCCACACCATCCTGGCCCAAGTCAGCTGCTTTGTCTTTTTTTACTGGATCAACTGCTGCCTCACCATTTATGTAACATTCAGTCAAGAAGCACCAGGGTTAGAAAACATCGCTATTTTTGTCTCTTCCTGCTATCCAGTGATCTGTCCTTTTCTGTTGATAAAAAGCCACAGAGGCTCCTTTCTGGACTGCACCTTTCGAAAGATGAAGAAACTTCTCCACAAACCACTGCCATCGGAGACTTGAATTACTCTCACAGCATTTGTGACACTAAGTGCTCAGGACAGAAAAATCCTACTGCAAAGTTTAAGTGATGGGGGGTGGAGAGATAGCCCTGCGGGTAAGACACTTGTCTTCACATGATCTACACAGGGTCAGGAGTGATTTCTGAGTTCTAAGCAGGAGTGAATCCTGAGCATCACCAGTTTGACCAGGGAAAAATGGATGGAGTGTGAAGGTTTTATGGAGTAAAACAGAAGAAAACAATATTTTATACAGATCACACATCCAAGTCCACAGCTTGCTGTACAGACTGAGATCAATGAACTGTGAATTGAATACAACACGTTGTAGAAAGCTGAACTTTATTTCCATTGCAAAACTTTGTTTCTGTTCTTACTTGGGGATGGCGATGCACATCTGACTGTGCTGGGGCTCCAACCGGGTGTGGCTGCTTGCAAGACAAGCACATTCCTCTCTATACTCTTGCTCTCTTCCCTGCTTTATTTCATTTATGAAATGATTTCAAATATTCATCTTTGAGAATATTGAAGTGACTCTGTGTGGAAACAATTAATCTAATGTGATGTATTCAGCAGTTGATGAGTTGCTGCAGATGAAACCTGGATCACCCGTGTGCAAGACAAGCGTTCTGTCCCACTGTGTGACTCTTCAACCACCTGATAGAGTAATAGTAGGGTAGAGTTGGGGTTTGAGCCATAGTACAGCGGGAGTGGTGTTTGCCTTGCACAAGACTGATGTGGATTCAATCCCTGGCATCCCATATGGTCTTCGGAGCAATTCCTGACTACAGAGCCAGGAGGAACTCCTGAGCATCTCCAGGTGTGACCCCAAAAGGCAATTAATAAATAATTTTTTTATTTTATTTTAAAGAGTGGGGTGTGGGGAACAAAGCAAAGTAGACATTATTCACTGAGTTCCAAATAGTTTCACGGAGTGCATAAAATGTGAATTTAAAAGTTCTATAAAAGAGTTCAAATGAAGGCAAGAAGTAATCTGTAAGCAGTATAATAAATGTCTGACTCGAGATTTTGATTAGCTAATGCACAAAAGGAAAAGGAGAGAGACAGCAAGAAGGAAAGTGCCTCCTCTACAGGGATGCTGGGGCTTGGGATGGGGGTTTGGCGGATGGTGGTAGAAAAAGAGAAGACCTTGGTGGTGGGAAATGTACACTGGTGGAGGGATGGGTGCTCGATCATTGAATGACTGAAACCCAATTATGAACAGCTTTAGAATGGTATATCTCAATGATATCCAAATTTTTCTAAATTCTTTTAATGAATCACCATGAGATACAGTTACATATTTGCAAGCCTCCGTGACTATGTTTCAGTCATATAATGATAGAGTACCCATCTCTCCTCCAGTCCCATTCTCCTCCACCAATGTTCCCAGTGTCCCACCGGTAACCCCCACACCCCTCCTGCCTTTGTGGCAGGCATTTTCCCTTTTACTCTCTCTCTCTCTCTCTCTCTCTCTCTCTCTCTCTCTCTCTCTCTCTCTCTCTCTCTCTCTCTCTTTGTGTGTTATGGTTTTGGGTACTAAGTGGTCATCATGTTCGGTCCACAGTCTACTTACAGCACGCATCTCCCATACTGAGCGAGCCCTGCAAGCATCATTTACTTGGTGCTGTCTTCACTATCTCAGCTGCCTTTCCCTTCAACATGTGAGAACGGGTACAGATATCCAACTTAAAAAAAAGTTTTAAAAGTAATGTAGAGTTCATGCCCAATTCGATCAAGTTAATCAATTGCTGAA
Organism: Sorex araneus; assembly: GCF_027595985.1. Taxonomy (NCBI): domain Eukaryota; kingdom Metazoa; phylum Chordata; class Mammalia; order Eulipotyphla; family Soricidae; genus Sorex; species Sorex araneus. The sequence goes on from NC_073303.1 coordinate 247,675,801, forward strand.
TCAATGTTAGTACTCCTACACACACACAAACACACACACACACACACACACACACACACAGGACATTGAGTAGCTCGATTTTCCTCATTACTGGTGAAATCTTAATTATTCCTGAAAAATAGAAGGTTTTGTGAAGTAATGTGAGTAAACATCAAGTGAAGAATCATCTATTCTAGATGATCTACAAACATATGGGAAGGGGGCGTGATGGCATGAGGCGTGGGCAGAGAGCAGGATGAGTGACTGTGGCTGATATTTGATTCAACATTAGCCCATCATTAGGATCGGGCGTTAGTCCCAGGTGAAGGGCGCTTGTCTTGTGTGCAGCTGACCCAGGTTCGATCCCTGGCATCCCAGAGGGTCCCCGGTGTACCACCAGGAGTAATTTCTGAGTACAGAGCAAGGAGTAACCCCTGAGAGTCACTGGGTGTGGCCCCCAAAACAATCAAATACAAGTGGAATGTTTTGACATCCTGAAGGAATCTTTCACTGCTCACTTCAAACCCCAAAGAATGGTGTTCTGTTCAGCTCTATGGGGGTCTTAAAAGCATCCAGATAACTAGGAAAACTGTTGTTCAGTGGGTTCTTGGGGAACACATAAAAAACTACACCTCTGGGATCAAAAGACAGTACAGCGGGGAGCAGCTTGCCTTGCAAGCCGCCAAAGGTCGACCCGCAACAACCCATAGCATGAGCACTGCCATGAGTAATTTTTAAATGCAGAGCCTCAAATAAGCCTTCAGCATCACCAAGCATGGCCCCCAAACAAAAGCAAATCAAGAAAGAACTTTTACTTTTGGTGGTGACTGTGTGGATATGTATTTAGGGAGTGTACTAACAAGCGGTTCGACATCAAAAAAATGTCTAAACAGCAGACAGACACATTGGTAACAAAAATGGACTCCAAGTGGGCCAGAACAATAGTATAAAGGGGTAGGGGGGACAGCACCCCTTCTGGGACTGTCCCATGCCATCTCTGGAGTGGTGTGTCCCAAGCCCTGTCGCCTCCAGGAGAATCCCAGGATCTTTAATCAACAGGATGGCACCGTCCATGACTCGCCGTCATGGACAGACAAGACCCCCCCCCCATGGGACCACTCATGGTGCTGAGGCCTGGGGCCGCCCTATTTATCATCGCCTGCAACTGTCTCATGGTCAGACAAGAGGAATCTCCTTCCTTCTTCCTCAGCGTTGCGCGTTCCCCTGGAGATCTCTCCGGCCCGCGGAGAGACAACAGTGGAAAGCGCTCCTAATTAGGTGGATTCTGTGAGGGTCCCGATCTGAAATAAGACTAGTGAGGTTAGTAAACAGGGGGCCCAAGACGACACATGCCGATCAAGGGCAAGTTTATTAACTGCCATGCTGGTTTTATACTTTTCTTAGCAGGGGGTTGGTACATAAGTTGTCAATCATCAGGGAAGTGTCTTCTCAGACCAAATAAGGAAAGGTTCGGGGTGTATTAGGTGGGCTTACAACATTCTTCAAGAGTAGATTGAGAAATAGTGGGGAGAGGAAGACAAGGGTTTATCTGGCAGGAGCATTCTACTTTAGGGCTTTATGGCATCTCTTAATTAACTGCCCTGGGCTACTTTTACCTCTTGAGTTTGGCTATTTCCTTTGTCACAAGGGCACCTTTGCTCAGGTCATGCAAAGCTGGTAATGGAGTTTTCCGGTTTGTCCAGGGTAAAGGTTTCGGGGTCCTCTTTTGTTCAGGGTCCTGAGCACTCCCCAACACAGCCCCAGGGGACCCCAAACCTCTCCCCTCCTCTCTTGGGGGGCGGCAGCAGAAGTTTAGCTGGAAGTTTAGCACCCCTGCACCCCATAGGAAGGACTTCAAGCTCAGAACTGATATAGGCCCCCCAAACCTGCCTCCCGCCCTGTCCCCCCAAAACTCTGGTGCTTCAGACTTCCTTGTTGAACCACTGGATTCCCTGCTGTTCAGCCCAAGACCGCTGGACAGCTTCCCCTGACATTTGGGGATCAGGGTGCGTGGGGGGTCCCCGAGTGCACGAACCAGAGTCGGACTGTAGAAGGAACTGGGGCCCCTTCAGAGCCGTGGGGGGCCCTCAACCCAACTCCTGACGCTGCCCCACCGCTGCCTGACCTCTTCCACCGAATCACCGGGCCAGATCGGGAGGTGTGGACTGGGTGGGGTGGAGTGGGGGTTGGGGGTGACCCCGGATCCCAATGGTGCTACCTTCATTCTCGAGGCATCCGTGGGCCAAGAGGAGGCGCCTCTGGTGGATTCAACTCGCTTACACCCACCCAGGGCTGGAGGGGATGAGAGAGTCCAGCATCTTCCGGCCCTGCCCTCGCCCTGCTGGGCCTTGGGTCAGAGAATAAACTGGTGAACTGTGTCTGGGGGTCGCCCCACTCAATCTCTGCGTGGAGGGATACCCAGTGAGCAGTGCTCCAGAGCCAGCTGCCCAGGAGCGAACAGGGTGACACAGGAGAGGCTGTGCCTTGCTGCAGGACCGTCCCTCCAAACCAACCCAGTTCACAAGGTCTCCAACCCTTCAGCCCCACACCCCAGCACCCCAAATTGCTGAGGGTGCCATCTTCCTTCCTCAGAGAGTTTTGGGGTTCCTGGACACATGAGAAGTCCCATGTCTTCTGTTCTCCGTGGAGGCAGGTGGCAAAGGCCAGATTCTACTCCGGCATCTCCAGATGTCTGGGGTGAAGATACCTGCCGTCAGAGGAACTGGGGGTGGGTTAAAAAGAATTTTAGTTAACACAGGAATAATGAGCCAAAGACGGGGCAATATCCTTTCCTGATAATTCTAAAGACATCAATTCTGCCTAGGATTTTTTTTTTTCATTTTGGTCACACCCAGGGATGCTCAGGGGTTACTCCAGGCAATTGCGCACAGGAATGACTCCTGGTGGTGCCTGGGGAACTCTATGTGATGCTGGGAATTGGACCCAGGTCAGCTGCGAGGAAGGCAAACGCTCTACCCACTGTACTATAGCTCTGGCTCCAAGGATTTTGGGGGGGCTTTGGTGTGGGCCCGCAGGGTTCTGGGGTTTTGAACCTGGTCGGCCACGAGCAGGGTGAGATTATTTTGTCGTTGTTCTCTTCACTTTGAACAAGAAACGTTCTGAACCCACTTTGCTCTGTCTGTGACCCAGCTCTTTGGAAAGGTTTCCAGTTACAGTCAGCCCCGCGTGCCATCACCCCACGTTCTGAGGGTGCCCCAACCCTCTTCTACAAAGAAGATACAGGAATACAGCAAGATACAGCTCAGAAACCACACATTTGGGATGAGGGAATCCGCCATCAAGGGACTGAAGCTGTTTTGGTTTTTGTTTGTTTGTTTGTTTGTTCATGATTTGGGGGCCACCAACCAGGCAACACTCAGAGGTTCTCCTGGCTCTGCACTCAGGAATCACTCTGGCATGAAGGTGGGGCCGTATGGAGAGCCAAAGAAAGAACCAGGGGCCTGTGACAGCAAACCAAGAGCACTAACCGATCTGCTCCAATTGCAGCTTCCCAAACCATTTGCTTGATCCTTAATGACCCTATACCTAACATTGAAGCAAAGAAAAGGGCTGGAAATCTTAAGCGTGGGAAAAGTGGTACCGCGGTAGTTCCGCTGAAACGCCACGAGAAGGCGCTGTGGGCATCTCCCTCCCTCCCCAGGCCCGGTTCTCTAAGAATTTTCCACCCTTGCCTTTGCTTCAGTGTTAAGTATGGGGTCATTAAGGATCAAGCAAGCCGCTTTACAGATGCAGCGGTAGGAGAGCCTGTGGGTGCTTGTCTTTCACTTGAGTAACCTGGGTTCGATTCCAGCCTTCAGAGCTTTGTGGGGTAGATAGCTGAATGTACTCGGGGGGTCGAGTGGGTTGCACCAGCTTTGCCTCTGGACCTCAAGGGTTGCAGAGGATTGAACCTGGCCTGGAACGAGCAAGGCAAGGTTATTTCCTTAAATTTTTTGTTCTCTTCGCTCTTAGCAAGAAAAGTTCTAAACCCCCTTAGTGATGTCTGTGATCCAGCCCTTTGAATGTTTCCTGTTATTGGCAACCCAAACAATTCAAACCCAAATTGTTATGGGCAGCCCAAATTTTCTAAGAGTGGAAAATTCTTAGAGAAACGGGCCTGGGAAGGGACGGAAATTCCCCCACAGCGTCATCTCGTGGCGTTTCGGCGGTACTGCCGCCGCCCGATATTCCAAGCTTAAAATTTGGGGCCTGTTTCTTCCCCACAATGTTAAGTATCAGGTGACTAAGAATCAAGCGCGCAGCCTAGGGCCATGGATCGAAAACTGAGCAGGGAGGGCACTTCCCTTGTATAGGTTCTATCCCTGCACCTCATATGTCCCCCCCCCCCAAGCACTGTTAAGTAGTGATTCCTGAGTGCAGGGACAGGGGTAACACCCGTATATCGCCGGATGTGGTCGCCGAAACACAATCAAAAGCCTTTCACGGAGGATTCCTTCACGCCAAACTGGGGGATGCCGAGCTGAGTCTGGCTCCCACCACCTTCCTCCACCGAAAACCGCGAAGGTGTGGGAACCACCGGGACAGGAACTGTTCTCGAAAGGGGGCTGAGAGGGAGAGATTCTACTGCGGGCAAAGCACGTGCCACGCTGCTGGGTTCAATTCCGACACCCGGGTCGCCCCATGCGAGGCAAGCGCCCTGGATGCTCGGCTGCTGCTGCTGCACGGCCTGAGGTGGCCGGCTTGATCCTAGTGACCAGCAGGTTACCATGGAAGCAAACCCCAGGGCTGGAAATCTTTAGGCAGGAGAGTCGCGCCACGGCTCTTCCGCCCATGCACCGCGAGAGGGCGCTGTGGGGCGTTTCTGCGCCTCCCAGGGACATTTCTCTAAGAAATGTCCACCCCTGGTCCTGACCTCCCTCCACAACCCATTATCCCTACAAAGACCTCAGAATTTCTGCATAAGAAAACAAGAAAGAATTTCTGCGCAATGGGACCGCGTCCTTGTCCCTCTCCTTAGTCCACTGTGCTGACTGGCCAAGCGAGTGGCTCTGGCTTCTTTATCTGGGGTGTGGGCTGTGGGTGGCCGCAACAGTTTCTCCAGGATCTCAGGGGAATTACATGGTGCTTCAGATGAAACCCGGGGTGAGCACAGAAGACAGTTGTGCCTTCCCGCAGTGCGAGCTCTCCACATCGGTCCATTCTTACAGGTCTCCAGCCCCATCATCCTCACAACCCCACACTCCGCATTGCTGAGGGTACCATCTTCCTTCCGGAGAGAGTTTGGGGGTTCCTATACATATGAGAAGTCCCAAGTCCTCTGTTTTCTGTGAAGAGGGTGGTAGAGGCCAGACTCAACTCTGGCATCTCCAAAAGTTGTGGTGAAAGTACCTAGCATCAGAGAAATCAGGAGTGGGTTGAAAAGAATTTTGATTCAAACAGTAATAATGAGCCTAAGACCGGGCAATCTCCAACCCTGGAAATTCTAAACACAACAATCTGCCAAGGATATATTTTTATTTAGGGGCTTGGTGTGGCCCACGGGGTTCAGGGGACCCTTATGAGTACTTGGGATGGAGCCTCATCAGCCATGAACAAAATAAGGCTATTTTGAGTGTTGCTGTTGTGGCTGTTCTCTTCGCTATGAGCAAAAAATTTCTCACTCCACTTATCTCTGTCTGTGACCCAGGTTTTGGGGTGGTTTCCTGTTACAGTCAATCCCACATGCCATCACCCCACGTTCTGGGGGTGCCCCCAAACTTTTCTACAAGGAAGAGGGGCATTGACATAGCCAGATACAGCTCAGAACACACTAAGTTGCGGTGAGGTTCTGCCATCAAGGTACTGAGGCTGTTTTGGTTTCCTTTGGTTTGTTCATGGTTTTGGGGCCACAAACCCAGCAAAGCTCAGGGGTTCTCCTGGCTCTGCACTCAGAAATCACTCCGGCATGACAATAGGACTTATGGAGAGCCAAAGAAAGAACCAGAGTCCTGTGACTGCAAGGCAAGAGCCCTAAGCACTCTGCTCCCGCTGCATAGGCCCAAGGGGCTAGCTTGGTCCTTAATGACCCCATACTTAACATTGAAGCAAAGAAAAGGGCTGAAAAGCTTAAGTGTGGGAAAAGTCGGGCCGCGGCAGTTCAACTAATTCGCCACGAGATGGCGCTGTGGGCGTTTCCATCCCTCCCCAGGTCCGTTCCTCAAGAATTTTCCACCCTTGGCTTTGCTTCAGTGTTAAGTATGGGGTCATTAAGGATCAAGCAAGCCGCTTCCACAGGTGCAGCAGTAGGAGAGCAGTGTGGGTGCTTATCATTCACGCAGGTGACCAGGGTTCGATTCCTGCCTTCAGATTTTTTGTGGGGTACATAGCTGAGTCTCTTTGGGGGATTGGGTGGGTTGCTCCCGCGCTTGGTCTCTGGACAACGAAGGGTGCAGGGGTTTGATCCCGCTCTGAAACGAGCAAGGAAAAGTTATTTTCTTTCTTTTTTGTTCTCTTCACTCAGAGCAAGAAAACTTCTGAACCTACTTTGGTATGTCTGCGACCAAGCCATTTACAAATGTTTCCTGCTATGGGCAAGCCACACCCCATCACCCCACATTCTGAGGGTGCCCCAAACTGTTTTCTAAAAGGAGGAGGGGGACATAGAAAAAGATCCAATTCAGAATCCCCAACGTCGGGTTAGGGAATTCGCATCAAGACCCTGAGGCTCCTTTGTTTCTATTTTCTTGTTTTTTGTTTGTTTGTTTGTGGTTGGGGCCACACCCAGAGATGCTCAGGGGACACTCCTGTGACTGCACGCAGGAATCCCACCGGACACGACTGGGTCACCATATGGAGAGCCAACAGATGGATGACGGTCCTGTGAAGGCAAAGGCAAGAGTTCTAACCCCTCTGTTACCGCTGCACCGGCTGAAGCTGCGTGCTTGATCCTTAATGACCCCACACCTAACACTGAAGCAAACCCAAGGAAGAAAGTTTTTAGAGAAACGTGCCTGAGGAGCAAAAAGAATACTCCACACCGCCATCTCTTGGCGTTTCGGTGGAACTGCCGCACCCGACCTTTCCACGCTTAAGATTTCAGCCTTTGCTTGGCTTCAGTGTTAAGTATGGGGTCATTAAGGATCAAGCAAACCGCTTGGGCTGCTGCAGCAGGAGCAGAGCAGTTAGGGCTCTTGCTGCAGTCACAGGCCCCTGGTTCTTTCTGTGGCTCTCCACACAGCCCCGCCATCAGGTAGGAGTGACTCCTGAGTCAGAGCCAGGAGAAGCCCTGAGTGTGGCTGGGTTTCTGGCCCCCAAACCATGAACAAACCAAATAAAAGCAAAAGAGCATCAGAGCCTTGATGGCGGATTCCCTCACCCCAACTTGGGGTGTTCTGAGCTGTATCTGTCTGTATCCATGCCTCCTCTTCCTTGTAGAGGAGAGTTGGGGCACCCTCAGAATGTGGGGTGGTGGTGTGTGGGGTTGACTATAACTGGAAACCTTTCCAAAGGGCTGAGTCCGACAGAGCAAAGTGGGTTCAGAACTCTACTTGTTCAAAGCGGAGAACAATAACAAAATCATCTTGCCCTGGCCGTGGCCGACCAGGTTCAACCCCAGGTTCTCAGTGGTCCCCAGAACCCTGCAGGCCCACACCAACCTTTCCCCCCCCCCTACAAAAATCCTCAGTGTCAGAGCTACAGTACAGTGCGTAGGGCATTTGCCTTGCATGCAGCCGACTCAGGTCCAATCCCCGGCATCCCATAGGGTCCCCCAGGCACCACCAGGAGTCGTGCCTGAGTGCAGAGCCTGGAGTAACCCCTGAGCATCGCTAGGTGTGACCAAAAACCAAATAAAAAAAATCACAGGCAGAATTGATGTATTCGGAATTTCTAGGAAAGGATATTGCCCAATCTTAGGTTCATTATTCCTGTGTTAATTAAAATTCTTCTTAACCCACCTCCCTCTGATGGCAGGTACCTTCACCCCAGACATCTGGAGATGCCAGAGTCGAATCTGGCCTCTGCCACCCTCCTTTCATAGATCAGAAGACATGGGAATTCTAATGTGTCCAGGAACCCCAAAACTCTCAGGAAGGAAGATGGCACCCTCAGAAATTGGGGTTTTGTAGTGTAGGACTGAGGGGTTGGAGACCTTGTGAACTGGGTTGGTTTGGAGGGACGGTCCTGCAGCAAGGCACAGCCTCTCCTGTGTCACCCTGTTCGCTCCCGGGCAGCTGGCTCTGGAGCACTGCTCACTGGGTGTCCCTCCATGCAGAGAGTGAGTGGGGGAGCCCCAGAGAGCCCGGACCCCCAGACACAGTTCACCAGTTTATTCTCTGACCCGAGGCCCAGCAGCACACGGCAGGGCTGTAAGATGCTGGACTCTCATCCCCTCCAGCCCTTGGCGGGTGTAATCGAGTTGAATCCACCAGACGTTGCCTCCTCTTGGCCCATGGATGCCTCTAGAATGAAGGCAGCACCATTGGGATCCGGGATCACCCCTCCAACCCTCACTCCACCCCACCCGGTCCACACCCTGATCACAGGCCCAGTGATCAGGGGAGTAGGTCGGAGGCAGGGGTGGGGCAGCATCCGGAGTGGGGCTGAGGCAGTGGGGGGGCCCACACAGCTCTGCCAGGGAGCTCAGTTCCATCTGGAGTCCGACTTTTGTTCCTACACTCAGGGACCCCCTGCCCTGCTCCTCCAAATGTCAGGGGAAGCCAACAAGCAGTCTCCGTCAAGTAGGAGAGAATCCAGTGGTCAACAAGGAGGTCCGGAAGCACCAGAGTTTTGGGGGCACAGGTCGGGAGGCAGGGGGCCTGGATGATGGCACAGTGGGGAGGGCACACAGTCTTGCACACCGCAGACCTGGGTCAATTTCCGGCATCCTGTAACGTTCCCCTGAGCATAACTTGGAGTAATTCTAGGATATAGAGCCAGAAATCAGCCCTGAGCATCACATTGCGGGTGTAGCCCAAAAAGAAGAAAATGATCTTCCTACACACACACATACACACACACACACACACACACACACAAACACTTAAAAATATTTTAAAATGAGCCTCTCTTGACTTTTGGGCTTCTGCAGACTCTGTTCCTGCTGCTGGCACACTTGTCCCTGTGCGCAGTCACTGACCCCAATCATTGCTCAGACCTCTGTCCTCTGTCCCCTGGTCCCTGAGGGGCCTATAGGTCCTTCTGGCCCACCTGTGTCCCAACGCCGTGACTGGCCTTCTTCCATGGTTGGAAGGAGCTGCACCAGCTTCCTGGCTTCTCCCTGGACCATGAGGCCCGTTTCACCTGAGGGACACAGGGGGCCAGTGAGCACAGGCTCTGGGCGCCTCCCACCAGCATCGGTATTTTGTCAGGGGGGGTGGAGGGTCAACCTCCTAAGCAGTGCTCAGGGGTTTGGGGGCCTCTCCTGGTGAGAGTTGATTGCTCGGGCCTTGAGGTGCTGAGGGCCGCCAGGGCCACACCTGTGTGTGGGGACGAGGCAGTGCCCTGGACCCAAACTCGGTCATTACACGGGCAAGGCCTGCGCCCGCCTCCTGAGCTGCCTCCCCAGTCCCAGGCTTTGACTGTGTGTGCTCTGGTGGCAGAGGTGGTGGGAAGGCATTCAAGTGTCCCTCATAGCCCTGAGCACCACGGGATGTGATCTCCAAATCCAAAGCAAACACGTAAAAGTGGCCGAATATCTATTCTGCTTCCGGCTTCCTACTGGTTCTGGGTTGCTGGAGGTCTGACCTTCCAGCACTTTCTAATCTGCAGCCATTTGGTAAAAGCAGAGGCACTCTTAATTGCATAAATTTTTTTTGTTTTGTTTTGTTTTAGGTGATAGATTCATTCCTGAATCTGTAGGGTTTTGACAGATGAATGAACCACTTCCACACAAAATTCAAATGCTTAAGAGGTAAATTTTTATACATGTAAGTCAGCCAAGGGAAAGGAAACTGTCCATTGCCCGCCCCAAAGTCCAAGCATCTCCATCTGCCCGTGTACGACGTCACTCGTCCTGTCCCGCGATGGCCGATCCTGAGTACGATGGCCTGGTCCAGTCCCTCGACATCTGCTCATCTCCAGTGCGCGATGGCCTCCTCTTGTCTCTGCACCTTTCTTTGTCCTGGTCTGAAATCTGTCCTGTGTCCCCCCCTAGTGGGACCTGCTGCTTCTCTCGCTAGGCCTGTCTGGGACTGTCCCCCACAAGCTCCCTGGCCCCTGAGCTTCCCGTCGTCTCTACTCACAGTCACGTGCACGTGGGCTCGGACCTTTGCTACCCTGCTCTCTCTGTGACCGGGGTGAGGGGCAAAGAGAGTGTTGCCCAGCTCGGGAGAGCAGGGGGTGTTCCTGTTACTTGCTACTTTGTCCCCTCCCACCGCCCCCCCCCCCGCCCCAGGTCTCCATGAACTGCTGTGATAGGATAATATTACAGCAAGCAAGACTAAGAACAACCCGTTAAAGCAATAAGTTGTCCTGGTGGCTTCAACCCTCCTCACCGATACACATACAATCCACAGGCAGCTGCTACCCACAATTCCTTTCAGGATCAAGAGCAAAGTTCCATCTTCTGAATGGAATTCCTGCTGACAAAGGGGGCGCTGAGTTCTTTGGGGGCTCCTCATTCCCTGACTAGGGTGGGACCATGTAGTTGACCCTATTTACAGCAGCTGAGCCAGTTGACCTGACAGCGAGCAGGTCAGATGCTCTCTGGAGTTGCAGGACTCGGGGCAACAGGCAGAAGGAGGGGAACTGAGGTAAGTAAAGTAACTGATGACGGGTAGAACACTGGGAGATCGGAAATCAGCTTGTGGGGGAAATTGGCCAAGTGCAGGAGCCAGGACCCCTCAGGGGGCTGGAGCAAGTGTCTCTGGACTCTAATGAGCCAGGAGCCCGGGTGTCCTGGGGCTTGTTGGGGAGCACAGATCTCTCAACTCTGACATATGCGCCCCCAAAGTTAGTCCCTGGGGCCAGAGGGATAGTACAGCGGGTAAGGCATTTGCCTGGCACACAGTCAGCCTGAGTTGGATCCCCACCGAGCACCCCGGGAGTAATCCTTGAGCTGGGAGCCAGGAGTTACCTCAGAGCACGAATGGTGTGGCCCCAAAACAAACATCAATCAAACCCTATTCTTTATCCACTCAAAACGGAAATGACTGAGGAAATGAGAGTCTGTGAGCATTGTGGGGGGTCCTTGATTGCCTCCCCTGGTGAGATTGGGGTACAGGGAAAGTCACCCTCCCTTTCTCCATGCCCTTGGGATAACGCTTGACGTTTCCTCTCACTTAGGATGGGGCGGGTGCCCCCACTATCTGCCTCAGTGGGTAAGGCCTTGACTGAGTCTGCTGCTGTGCCCTTTGGATCGACCTCTGTGCTCCCTGACCTGCCCTCTCGTTCCCTAACATCCCAGGATGTGACTGTCACCCTTTGGGGTCCCCACACAAGAGCTGTCTTAAGGAGCTGAGAGCCACACCCAGTGGGAATGTCCTTAGCAGAAGCCCCTTCTGTCCTTCCAAATGACAGTGTGGCAGTAAGGAGAATATATACTCATACAGTTGTAGACCAAAAGACAAAAAATAAATTTTTTCTGAACTTGTTTTTAAAAGGAGAAACCAAGGGCTGAGGGGGGTGGGGAGTAGGAAGAGGCAGACTAGTCTATATTATTATTTGTTGGGGTACAACATTCCATAATCTCAGGCCTTGCTAGGCTTAGATGTAAACATTGTTTTTCTACTACTGTTACTTTAACCGACTATACTTCTGGCTATGTAACTGACTTTGATACTGTTTCCGTTGAATAAGTTAATTTGCATATTCTGCCTATGTGACTGAATCACATTGGTTAAAACATCAAGCTAGTTAACAAAAGGGGCTGAACAGGCTGCTCTCCACTCTCAGGCACGCCACAGTCCAAAAAACTCTGGAGACAGTTATGTGATCCTCTCAGAAAACACATTTCTTTCGCATGCATATCTTAAATGCCTCAGACTGTCTAACCAAACCTTCCTGCAACATATGTTGCAACAATTATTAATTTTTTATGATTTACAAATTTATTCAAGAACTTATTCAAATTATTCAGAATGGCTCTAGCATGAGTTCTGGGATCCTGTCCCTCTATGCCCCTCCCCCTTACCCCATGTAAATGCACAGCCAGGATCTCCCTGCACTCACTTCAGTGTGCTTGGTAAAGGGTCCCACAGCTTTCATCCAGAGCCACCCCAGGATGCATTTTTCTCCCTGGGGCCCTGTGTGTGCTCCAGAGGCATATCGGGAAAATCCCCCGAAAGTCTCACGGACGATATTTCAGAGCGCCCTGTTCTGCCACAACTATATGACAGAGGCTCCTGGGTGGAGCCAAGCATGCCCGTCCCCCACCTGATATGCGGCTCCTCCAGGCTCGTGCAAGTGAAGGTCATTGGCGGAGCCCTTCCCAATCGCTCTGAGTTTCCCTGGACAGACACAGCCGAGCAGCCCGAGCCTCACCCCTGCAACTGCACCCCATCCAGGTGAGAGCAGTCCACAACCCGCAATAGCAATCCGAAAAAAGAAAAAAGAAAAAGAATAAGACAGCAGATACTAAAGTGGACAGGCACTTACTTGCCTTCCAGCTGGGTTCAATCCCCAGCACTCCTGAGCACTGTCAGGAGTGATCCCTGAGCACAGAGCAAGTGTGGCCCCCAAACAAAAACAAACAAAACCGAAGAGCCCCTTGTGTGTGTGCAGAAACCACAAGAGCCGAGCCGGTCCCACCCATACCCCCTAACTCCATCGCACCCAGACAGAGTCCTGCCTGCAGGAGGAGGACCCCCGTACCTCACCTGGCACCTCTTACACTGACACCTGTTCCCCCCCACACTCTGGCTGCCGGGGTTGCCTGAGTGGAACCAGCAGAGCAGGATAACCCACCTGTACCCCTCCCCGAAAGCAGACGAGAAAGAGGGAAACCCCCTGCTGAGCAGTTTCTGAACCCCTTGACCCGGCCCTCTGCACCCTTGGGTGACGGAGTGAGCTGGCGCAAGCCCCATCTGGATCCCGTGAATGATCTGTGCGCGTGAAGGACCCCAACGACAACGTCATTTTCAAGGCCACAAATTCCCAGTGCCCTGTGAGCGACCACAGGTGGCGGCATGAAGCCTGAATCAGACTGACCTCCCACCCCAAAGCGTTCCTAGAGCACTTGAGTGATGGGCCCCTATGTCCTTCACCACTCCTCCCCCCAGGCTATTTATGAAACGTTCTTCTCCACACTGCCCCGTGCTCGCTGGATACATCACAAGGGGCCAGTCCTTGCCCACCTCTCTCCTGTCCCATGCATCGTGTGCAAAAGAACCCAACACCCTCGTGGGACCCACAGTGAGATGTATCTCTCTGCCCGTGAGCGGAACTGGCAGAGCTGACACCGACCCAAGTGCCTGCAAAGGAAGCACCCACACCCTAGCAAAAGCAATTTCTTGTTTCTTTGGGGGCATACCAGGAGATGCTCAAGCCTGATTCCTGGCTCTGCAGTCAGTCACGACTCTAGCTCAAGAAAAAAGGGGATGCCAGGAACTGCAGTGCAGTTGGTCACGTGCCAGGTAAACATCCTACCCACCGTGCAATCTCTCTGGCCTTTCAACTGCCCCCCCCTTTTGTCAATAAAACAAAAACACAGGGCTGGAGACAGTCTATTGATTAGAGCATTGCACGTGGCTAGCCCACATGAGCTCTGGCATGCTAGGTGGTCCCCAGAGCCCACCAGGAGTGATCCCTGAGTGAACAGCCAGCCCCGAGAATCACCAGATATGGCTCAGAAGAATAAAAATGATAAGAAAAAAAGCTGAAAAAGGAACCTTTCGTGCACAGGTGGTGCTGGGACAGAGCAGACCCCTCCAGCCCCAAATGGATCCCACCCAGGTGCCTACAAGAGGGACCCCAACGCCTCTGCTGGAACCTCAGACCCTCTTTCCGCCGCGCTCTGTGCTGGTCTGAGCTGAGTGTTCTGGCCTGAGCCGTGCCCAGCTCCGCAGCCCACTCGTGTGCAATCCGGGTGCGCGTGAGGGAAGGACCCCAACTCCTTCGCCAGAGCCACATTGGGAAACAGTTTCCACCCAAGTGCTCTGTGAGCACAGCGCTGGACACACACGTACACACATGTGCCTCCATATGTGCCAGTAAGTTCCGAGCCATCACCTATTATGTATTTTGTTAATTTATTATATATTGTTGGGCAGTTACTGCCACAACTAACGATGCTCAGGGCTGACTCCTGGCCCTACACTCAGGAATCACGCCTAGCGGTGCTCAGAGGACCCTGTGGGATGCCGGGAACCGAACTCGGGTTGGGTGTGTGCAAAGCCAGAGATAAAGTACCCGCCATAGTACCCGCACGACTATCGCTCAAGACCCCTTGCCATAACCGTGTCCTAACTCTCTTCTCCCCCATGCTCTGTGGTTTGCTGGACTGGCTCAGTAAGGCCCCCGAACCCCCCCCCCCAAGGACCCCTCTCAGGATGCTGAGTGCAGCGGGGCTACCTGAGCGGAACTGGTAATAGTCCGTCGTCCAAAGGTATCCCAGACACTGAGGAAAGGACCCCGACAATCAGGACAGAGGCGTTTCGAAACAAAATTCTGCATGCACCGGAGCCGCTCTAGCCCAGCTGGCACCACTCCTGCCCCACCCAGGGGGGACACTTGACCGTAGAGGACCCCAGGGCCCTTGCTGGCGGCTTTCAGACACACAGGCATGTTGTGAGTGGTGCGAGTGTTGGTATACAATATCCCATATTCTCAGGCCTAGCAAGGCCTGGATGTAAACGGTTTATGTTTTGGTTACTGTAACTTTAAATGGCGGTTACTGTTTCTGTTGGTTGATTTGCATATTTGCCTATGTGGTTAAATATGATTAGTTTGTATGTTAATTTAATAAATAAAAGGAGGTTGAACAGGCGGCTCTCTGGCAGGCCATAACACAAAACCTCCGGAGGCAGTCCTGTGATCCTCCCCCCAAAATATATATTTATTCTCCTAGTAAAGTGCCTCTGACTCTCCGGTAAAATTGCAACATTGTTGCAACATATTGCAGGGCCAGAGCCAGTCCAGACTGAGTGTCCAGCTGCATCCCACTGCGGATGGCGGGGAGGACCTCGGCACCCCCATCTCACCCACACTCTAGGTGCTGCAGTGGCCAGACTTGAGCCAACCCCGGCTGGGCACCCCACAACTCTGCAGTCCAGGTGCGGGTGACTGAAGCACCCCAAAGCCCTCAGCAGAGCCTTGTTGGAAAGGATTCCCCCACCCCACCCTCAGTGATCTGAGCACTCGAGGGCCACCTAAGCAGAGACGGTGCTGCCCAACCCTGACCTGTGCCCACCACAGCCACGGACATGCGGGAGAAACTTCTCCGTGCCCACCCAGGGCCGTTAAAGATGCCCTCTGAGCACCCGTGTGTCCACTGGGGAAAATCGCCTGGCAGAGGAGATCCCAGCCCCCAACCCCAACACTATCCTGTCACATGTGTGCAAGGAAAAGATCAAAAACCCTTTGCAGAGACTCCCTGACTCAGTGCTCTTGGGGTCCTGGGGCACCGCGCCAGCTGGGCAGCTGCACTCTGGGTTGAGAGAACACTCTGGTGCCCTAAAGTCTTTACTCCTGCCCCATCTGGGGCTCCAGCGAGTGCAGAGCACGTGTGTTCATAATTCCAAGCTCAACTGGGACTGAAGAGCAGTTGTCAGTTGAGTCAAAGAGAGTAAGTAGGAGCAGAGTTGCTCAGCAAAGGCTACAGAAGAGCTGAATATAAAAAGTATGTGGGGTGTGTGTGTGTGTGTGTGTGTGTGTGTGTGTGTGTGTGTAGACCTTACAATTGTATTATAGTTAAGGTAATTTGTTTGTACCAATATTGGCATTCCTGATCTTAGCATCCACCACTATTTCACTTCACCTCAAACAAATCCAACTTTTTTTGCTTTTCCTTTGTGCAGGGGCCTGGACCATGTGCCAGAAATCCAATCTGGGGCTCCAGTGTGCAGAGCACGTGTGTTCCAGCCCACAGAGCCATCTCCCCGGCCCTAAACAAAGACTAAAAATTCTGTCACTCAGGACTATTCAAGAATTTTTTGTTCAAAAAGCAGAAGAAAACTGAGGACAATTCCATTGAATTATGCAAGAATTACAGAATAAGAATTGAGTTACACAAGAAACCCAATTGGCAACATAGAGACATAGAGTTATCGCTTGCCCCAGTGGATGAAGGAGAAGTCACAGAAGACCTTAGAGCTCATCCAAGGAAATAAGAGTAAGGCCAGGGTCAGAAAATCAAAGATAATGTCGTTGAATTGAACAACAAGAACCCAACTGGGACGCTCGAGACTCAGAGCTATGGCTGTCGCTTGTCCCAGCAGATAAAGGATAATTCAAAGGAGACCTTTCAACTTACTCAGGAAAGTGAGTGTAAGTCCAGTGTCAGGGTTGGATGGAGCAGAAGGAAAGAACAAATTCCAGGAGGGGGAGGCCTTGTCTCTCATGGATCCTTCTACTCAGGAGGGAAATGGTTGAGAAAGACGTGACTGCTTAGGAATGAGAACATTTCACACTAGAATTTGAGTTTCTTTATCTTTTTTTGTTGTTGTTGTTTTGGGTCACACCCAGCGATGCTCAGGGGTTCTTCTTGGCTTTGCACTCAGGAGTCACTCCTGGCAGTGCTCAGGGGGGTCCCGTGAGCAGCCGGGGATCAAACCTGGGTTGGTCACATGGAAGGGAAAGCCCCTCCATGCTGGCCTTTGCTCTGGCTTGGGCCGTGACAGCTGATAAGGCCTAAGCACTGTTGCCCCTTCCTGGGCAGCCTGGGGCTTGTCATGGGGACAAAGCCAGAGGACCACTGGTTTCCTGGGAGGCCCTGCAGCTGCTGGGAGCACCCCAGCTGGAAGTCCTCGAAGCCAGAGTTTCCCCCTCCTAGAAGCCAAGTCCTGGCCTTGAGGAAAGGCCCGCAGGTGACGCCTGACACTGAACGAAACCCAATTAGAGCTTGAGGCAGGTCACCAAGGCAGTGCGTGACCTGAAAGCTGTCCTGAGACCCACTGTGCACAGGGAACTTCCACTTCTTTGCAGGGAACACCCCTTCCTGGAACCTGTTTGACACATTTGCGGAGGGAGGTTGTTTTGTTGTATTTTGGGATTCATGTTTTCTTGGAGGGGGGGAGGTGGAGTGTATACCCCGAAGCGCTCAGGACTCCTGGCTCTGTGCTCAGGTGGCTCGGAAAACCCTATGGGATGCTGGGGATGCAACCTGGTCAGCCACATCGAGGCCAGCACCCTACCCGCTGTACAGTACTCACACCAAAATTTACCCTTATCATTTCTCTCAATTTTTTTTCTGCTTGTTTATTGGGGGGCCACACCCGGATATGCTCCTTGTTTGAGCAACTTGAAGTCACTGTTCGGTTGCTGGGTGGAGAACAGACCTGTCAGGTCAAGCAGTTCTGGTCCGCCCAAGAGCCCCTGTTGCGCTTCCTTGTCAGGACCTGGACTGAGCAGGAGCTCTCATCTCCAGGGAGAGGGGAACTCAGGGAGACTCCCCCTGCCCGGGGCCACCCCTTGGGAGGTGGGAGGCTGTGAAAATCCCCACTCAGAGGCCCAGGAACTGCTCCTCGACTCAGCCCAGCAGCTGTTTCTCAGGTGGGGTCACAAACGGCCCTGGATCCGAAGCAGCCACAATCCCGAGATGGAAACAGATATTGGGCCCTTGAAATTTTCTCTCTACTCAATGGGGCACCGAGGGGAAAAAAGCTTCTGCTGGACCTGGAGCCCCCACCAGTCCAGGGCTGAGAATTCAGAGCCCAGTGGTGGCGTCATGTGTCAGGGACCAGCAGCCACCAGACCTGCAGCCTCTGGGCAGCGCTGCAGACTCACCCCTTCCCGAGGCCGCCTGAAGCCTGCTGGATCCCAGGCCTTGGGGGCAGTAGCTATGGCTGGACTTGAAGTGCCTTAGGCAGCATCTGAAATCACCCCCTGGCAGAGATGGAAGCTTCTAGGCAGAGACTAAGGGAAGCACTGGACATTTAAAACTTCTCTCATAGCAGAGCAGAACCAAAAAAGCCAATTCTTTTTGTTCGGGCACAGATTTCACACTTGTTGCTTTTCTTAAGAGAAGAACCTTTACCACTTGCTCAGAAAAGGCAAAACCTAAAAGAACCATTCTCTCTCCTCCCTAGGAGAGACCCAGATCAATGTTTCCTTTGTAGAGATGTAGGCACCATTCAGGGTTTTCTTTGAAACCCAAAGCCCTAAGTTACTGTCTATGTATTTCCTAGTTAACAGAAAGGTACAAATCTAAGACATTCATGAAAACAGCAAAACCCACATCAACTACTTTTTCTGTTAGAACCGAGACCTGAATAACCACCTTTGCAAGGATGCAGGAATAACGCCACTCCTTTGAAAAAGAACCAAAGTAGCCAATCTTCTTGTCAGGAAGATTAAAACAAAAGAAGTAAACATCTTTAAAATCTCATTTCCCATTCCTCCAACTTCTTGTTGGTGAGGCCTAGAGCTGCTGCCTTTAAACTATTTTGTATATACATCCCCTCAGGGCAACAACTTGGTTGTCAATACTGCCTTCCTTGAACAAGGCCCTTGTCACATCCTGAATCCACTGCACTTCTTCCCCACCCCAAGGATTTCATGAAACCACAGCGAGATCAATAGCTGCTAAGGCACTTGCCTGGGACAGAGCTGACCCGGGATCCATCCTCAGCATCCATAGCGTACCCTGAGCCACCCAGGAGTGATCCCTGAGTGCAGAGCCAAGTCAGCCTTGAGAATCACTAGGTGGATAGCCCAAAAACCAAACTTTGAAAAACCACAGAATGAAATAGCACAATCATGATCCTTGTCCCAGAGAATTTTCCCCCGGGATCCTGCAGTGGCCACTGAAGTGGGCTTTTCCCAAGGGCATTCATTCTGAGTTTTGGGGTAAGACAGACCCGATGACTCAATTTTCCATCTGTCTAGAGAGCTCAACCTTGCGGTGTTCTCACGTCCAAGGTTTGACACTGGGCTGTCTGATGTGGGAACGAAAACTGAGATGGGGCTGAGGCTGGGATCACGGCACTTGGCTGAAGAGGAGAAGGAGAATACAGAGGATAGTTGGAGATTCTGGCTGTTTCGCAAAGGCGACCATATCTGTGCTCATCTGGGGGTTCTTTGTCTTCCATGTTGGCCAATTGAGGTCGACAGAACTGACAAAGTCCAAGTATTTCTTCCCCAACTTCTTGGTTTAAAGAGGGCGGGGAAAATGCTACCTTGGAAGTCCTGCCCTTGCTTTTCTCTGCGGTGATGACACAGGTCACTATGTACAAGTCCACCATCTCTCTGGTCTGCATCCAAAAGTCCCTGAGGAAAGGTCAACTCCAGACACCAAGATGTGGTCCCACAACAGTGGATTTGTCCCTCGGCATGTGGTTCCTGAGGACTGCATGAAAGAACTGCAGACAGGATTAAAGACGCTGAAGCAGCGCGAGATCACAGTGCTGCTTCCTGAAATGCTCCAGGTCCTGGAGGGATGGACGTTGGTCCCTGTGTGATGGAAACCTAATCGTGCACAGTTATGTAAGGGTCTATCACAGTGATTCAATTCGAAGGAAAAAATCAAAAGAAGAGATCCAAATCACTAAAAATTTTAAAGTAAAAAATGAACAATTTAAAACAAGTAAACAAACAATTCAGGTCCTTTCCTGATTTCAGGTTTCTCTATCCACCTCCTGGTGGCTGTGATGTCACTCGACCTGCTGCCAGATGCCCCATCTGGTTTAGTATGTCGTTTTCTGGTGCCTGCCACCTGCCAGCCTCCTGGTTGGATGTCTACGATGCTGTCAGTTCAGCCTCTCCAGTTCCTGCTCTGGCATCTGCAGCTGCAGTCCTGTCCTCTGTGTCTCCTCGGTGGCCCTGCTGCACCGAATCTGTCCCTGCAGTTCCCATTCTCTATGGCCTTGTACCAGCCACAAGCACTGGGGCAGAACATTTGCTAGTCCTACAGGAGTGGGGAAGGATGGCCGGCTTGGGGGCTGCCTGTCACCAGCTGCCATATCTCACCACCTCCGGCCCCCAAGACCTACTTGTACCTAATTTGTCTTCGGCGGTCCAGGTTGAAAGTGACTTGTTAAAGGAACAAAGTGACCTGGCCCCGCCTCACCTCCCCTGGTCACTCCACTCACACCATCGCAGTCGTAGTCGGGGCGGCCTTGGCCCTCACGAGCCCGTCAGCCTCTGTCCAACCTTGACAGAGCAATGGCAAATGCCTGCAGTGGCGACAGAAGGTAGCTGTATTCCAGCACGAACTGATTCTTGATACCGTGCTCAAGCTGCATGACCACACGGGAAGCTGGGAAGGAAAGACATGAGGCCATTAGGACACGGTGTAGGTGGGCTGGAGGAAAGCCTGTACTGAAGGGACAGAAACAAAATCTCAGGCTGGAGCCATACGACAGCAGATAGGGCATTTTGCCTTGCGCGCGGCCGACCTGATTTGGATCCCTGGCATGCCATAGGGTCCCCCAAGGCCCACCAGGTTTGATTCCTGAGAACAAAGAAGGAGTAACCCCTAAGTAGGGCCAAATTTGGCCCAAAAATCAAATAAGAATGAAAAAAAATTCTCCTCTACACATTTATTCATAAGCAGGTTACTCTGAAACGGGAAACCTGAAAGATGGGATGAGAGAATCTCTAAATCTCTGCATGCCTCAGCACAAACTAGGAGAAACTCAAACTAGGAGAGAGACCTGTGGGGAGAGTGTTTGCCTGGCATGCAGACGAACCTGGTTTGATCCCGGCATCCCATAGGGTCCCATAAGCACCACCAGGAGTGACTCCGTGCAGAGTGCGGAGCCAGGATGAACCCCTGAGCACCTCCAGGTGTGACCCAAAAAGCAAAGAGGGAAGGTCACACTGGTGGTATTGCTGTTGGAACACTGTATACTTGAAACAACTGTATTATGAGCAAACTTGTAAGTCACGGTGTTTTAGTAAAATATATTTTAAAAATCAAAAGGGAACCAAATAATCATTTTTTCTACATTTGTAAAGAACTGTACAAGAAGGGTTAAAAATTTATTTTTTACCAGAATACTCTTTGCTATTAATGCTATTATTATTATTATTATTATTATACATATTAATACAATGGAAGTTAGCCTGGTTTTGGATTTGGTTTGGGGGTCACACCTGGAGGTACTCAGGGGTTAGTCCTGGCTCTGCACTCAGGAATCACTCCTGGCAGGCTGGGGACATATGGAATAGCAGGAATCGAACGTGGGTCAGCTACATGCAAGGCAAGTGGCTTTCCCACTGTACTATCGCTCCAGCCTTGAAAGTGACATATTTTAAAAACATGCATGGTTCGTTTGTGGAATATGTATATATTTATATATATAATGTATAAAAGTAATATCCAAGAGTTGCATGTCCTTCTCTCCCAGAGGAGAGCCTAACGTGACACTTGCCATAACCATGCTGCCAGACCCCAAGCCAGGCTGTTTCATTCAGGGCGCCCCAGAGGGAACTGGGGAGATCCATCCCCACCCCAAGGGACCCACCCCAGCAGCCATAACTGTCCAGAAACAACTGCCGCACTGCTCACAGCCCCTCTCCACATGCTTGAGGCAAGCCTCACGCATGAGTGAAACTATTCCTGGACCACCTGGTTGCATTTGCAACTGTGAGATACTTCGAGTCACACATCACCAAGAGTACTCCAAGAGTACTGCACCACACTTGATGGGGTTCAATGTAGGAGGCAACTAATCTTAGAGGGAAATAGGATAACACTATAAAAATAAATATCTAGGATAACATTGGTTTGTCCTGCCCCGCCACAGGGAACTTAGGTTTATTGAGTTACTCCCATACAGTGCTCCCATTACTGTGTTTCTTTGTAACCTCATTTTTTAAATTTTTTTAAATTTTTTATTGAGTCACCATGTGGAAAGTTACAAAGTTTTCAGGTTTAAATCTCAGTTATACAATGCTCGAATACCCATCCCTTCACCAGTGCTCATATTCCACCACCAAGAATCCCAGTATAGCTCCACCCCACCCCCTCACACCCCTAACCCCCCCACGCCCCTAGCCCTCCCACCCTAAGCCCCCCCCCCGCCTGTGTAACTAATAAATTTCACTTTACTTTCACTTTGATTGCATACAATATTTCAACAAAACTCACTATTATTGTTTGGAGAGTCTCTCCCCTAAAGTCAGACCTGCTGAAAAGGAAGCATTAGATAATTTGTTTTCCATTGCTGAGGATGAAGAGGTATGAGGTCGAGTGACCACACATAGCGGCCTCTCAGTTTTGGATTTCTGTAATTTAGTATTTTAGTAACTAAGTCCAGAGAGATATCTGCCAGAAGTTGCATCGTTGCCAACTTGTACTTCTCAGTTACATTATATTCCACATATGAGTGCAAACTTTCTATGTCTGTCTCTTTCTTTCTGACTCATTTCACTCAACATGATACTTTCCATGTTGATCCATTTATATGCAAATTTCATGACTTCATGTTTTCTGACAGCTACATAGTATTCCATTGTGTAGATGTACCACAGTTTCTTTAACCAGTCATCTGTTTTGGGGCACTCTGGTTTTTTCCAGATTCTGGCTATTGTAAACAGTGCTGCAATGAACATAGAAATACATATGCCATCTCTACTATACCATTTTGCCTCTCCGGGATATATTCCCAGGAGTGGTATTGCTGGGTCAAATGGAAGCTCAATTTCTAATTTTTTGAGAATCGTCCATATTGTTTTCCAAAAGGGCTGAACCAGTCGGCATTCCCACCAGCAGTGAAGAAGAGTCCCTTTCTCCCCGCATCCACGCCAACACCGGTTGCTTTTGTTTTTTGGGATGTGGGCCAGTCTCTGTGGTGTGAGATGATATCTCATGGTTGTTTTGATCTGCATTTCCCTGATGATTAGTGATGTGGAACATTTTCTCATGTGCCTCTGAGCCATTCGGATTTCTTCTTTAGGAAAGCTTCTGTTCATTTCATCACCCCATTTTTTGATCGGCTTGGCAGTTTTCTTCTTGTGGAGTTCAACCAGTGCATTGTATATCCTTGTTATCAACCCTTTATCGGATGGGTACTGCATAAATATCCTTTCCCATTCTGTAGATTGTCTTTGTACTTTGGTCACTGTTTCTCTTGAGGTGCAGAAGCTTCTTAGTTTGAGATAGTCCCATTCAGATACTTTGAAAATCTGTATGCCACGAAACAAGAGAACCTAGAAGAAATGGATAAATTCCTGGATTCCTATAATCTCCCAAGGCTGAACCAAGAAGACCTGGAGTTCCTGAATAGTCCTATTAACATCAAGGAAATTGAAACGGTAATCAAAAGTCTTCCCAAAAACAAAAGCCCAGGCCCAGACGGATTCATTAGCGAATTCTTCCAAACATTTAAAGAGGACCTATTGTCAGTTCTTCTCAAGCTTTTCCGGGAAATTGAAGAAACAGAAACCCTCCCAAACAGTTTCTATGAGGTTCACATCTCCCTAGTACCAAAAACAAACAAGGACACCACAAAAAAAGAAAACTACAGGCCAATATCCCTGATGAACACAGATGCGAAGATTCTCAACAAAATATTAGCAAACAGAATTCAACAACTCATCAAAAAGATCATACACCACGACCAAGTGGGATTCATCCCGGGGATGCAAAGATGGTCTAACATCCGGAAATCAATCAACATAATCCATCATATCAACCAAAGAAAAGATAAAAATCATATAATCACATCAATAGATGCAGAGAAAGCATTTGACAAGATCCAGCACCCCTTTATGATGAAAACTCTCGCCAAAATGGGTATAGAAGGGACCTTCCTCAATATAGTCAAAGCCATCTACCACAAGCCTACGGCAAGTATCATCCTCAATGGGGAAAAACTAAGACCCTTCCCTCTGAGAACAGGGACAAGACAAGGATGCCCACTCTCTCCTCTTCTGTTCAATATAGTACTGAAAGTACTTGCAATAGCGATTAGGCAAGAAAAAGATATTAAGGGCATTCAGGTAGGAAAGGAAGAAATCAAGCTCTCACTATTCGCTGATGATATGATATTATACTTAGAAAACCCTAAAACATCTACCAAGAAACTCCTAGAAACAATAGACTTGTATAGTAAAGTTGCAGGCTATAAAATCAATACCCAAAAGTCCATGGCTTTCTTATATGCAAATAGTGAGAGAGAAGAAAGCAACATGATAAAAGCTATCCCGTTCACAATTGTGCCTAAAAAAATCATTCTTTTTTTTTTTTTTTTGGTTTTTGGGTCACACCCGGCGATGCACAGGGGTTACTCCTGGCTCTTCACTCAGGAATTACCCCTGGCGTTGCTCAGGGGACCATATGGGATGCTGGGATTAGAACCCGGGTCGGCCGCGTGCAAGGCAAATGCCCTACCCGCTGTGCTATCGCTCCAGCCCCAAAAATCATTCTTTTTTTAAAAAAAAATTTTTTTGCTTTTAGGGTCACACCCAGCGATGCACAGGGCTCACTCCTGGCTCTGCACTCAGGAATTACCCCTGGCAGTGCTCTGCTTTGGGGCATGGGTTGGGGTTCAGGATGGAAACATCTGAAATCTGTTGGTGGGAAGGTGCAATGGTGGTGAGAAAAGTGTTTGAAATATTAGATGTAATCCAATATTGTGAACTACTTTATAAAATAACAAAAATAACAAAAAAAACCCTCAATCATGTGAAGTAGTTCTGGTGTGCAACTAACATTCTCAAGCATTTCTCTCTTTGGGAAAAGATGGCAGTCGGGGATGTTGGATCACATCTGGCAGTGCTCAGGGTATTCCTGACTTGGTGCTCCGAAGGGCTCAAGAATAAGATGTGGGCCAGATAATCTCATCAACAGCAACAATCCAGAGACTCATTGTCTTTCTCCCTTGGAAAACAGCATAAAACAACACACGCGCTAGCCATGCTGCTGGACCTCGGCACTGGGCAGCTGCTTCATTCAGGGTACCCTGGAGGGGGTGGGTGAGGCCCCTCCCCGCCCCAAGGGACCCAGCCCTGGCCACCAAAATCCTGGACTGCACAACCACACAATATCACACACCTCACACCACTCATATTCCAAAAGTAGCACACCACATTAGATGGGGTTTAATTGCACAACATATTAATAATCTCTTATAGAAGGGATTAATGGCCCTTGGGTGAAATACAATAATCTTCACACACTCTCTCCTAACAAAAGCTGTTGGGAGCATTTTCAGTGGTTTATTCATAACAGACAATAGAAATTAAACTACTATGATTCTGCTTTGGGCAGAGGTTGGGTTTGGGGATGGAAACATCTAAAATATGGTGGCGGGAAGGTCTAATGGTGGTGGAATTGGTGTTCGAATATTAAGTGTAATCAAATATTGTCAACTACATTATAAATGTAAAATAAGATTTTTAAAAAATAAATAATTTTTAGAAAGAATCAGATGTGCACTAATTGGTTCTTACTGATTTATTTTCTGTTCCCTCTATTTGCCGTTCTCAAAGTTTTCTTGGAATAAACAATATAAAGTAAAATGCTTGAAACAAGTAACTATTTTCCACCCCGAGCCTTTCTGTATTGTATTTTGATCCCTTACTGGGGAGCAGGGGCGGTGCCTGGTGATAGGGTCACCCTCTCCGGAAAACTCCCGAGGTACAGGTCCAAAGGTTTGGGGTGCACTTCAGTATTCAACTTCAGTGTTGGGGGCCACCAAGGTTGGTGCTTCTGACGTCACACTCAGCGGTGCTGACTCAGAGAGGGAGGAATAAAGGGAGCCCGAGTTGGAATTTGGGGTCATTTGCCAGCCTGGCCCACGCCCCAGCCGGTTTAGCCGTTGCCCAGGCGCGTGGCGACGTTTCAAACCCATTTCAAATTCAAACATAAACCAAGTTATCCGCGTTCATCTTAGGCGTGAAGAATTTATTTGCTACAGTTGAAATAGCATCAATTGAAGCTTCTCCCCTGAGTCAAATGAAGATTCAAGACACACCGTTTCCCTTAAATCCAGACATCCCGATTAAAATATAAAAAGTTGAGATCAACGCACTAGTGGGGAAGCAGGCTGGGCTCTGGGCTCCAGAATCACGACTGAGTTAAATCATTAAGTTAAAAATAACCCAACTTAAATTCTAAGAAACTGACAACATTTTAATACGATGTCATTCAATTCCCGTCCCCTACCCCACCCCCAAAAGTCGTCATAAACAAGAAATTGACAAACACGTCTCTAATCTGGAAATTTCTGTTTCCCTCTTTTTCCAAATAAGGGGTGGGGCACCGTTGGGTAGAGCATGACATGAAAGGTTACCCCTCAAAAAATTTAATTAAAATAAATATTTTTTAAAAAGAGGATCCCTAACTCAGGGCATCCAGCACTGTGAATCACAGTTTTGAGCAGGAGATAATTGCTGGACAGGCGAGAAACGGTAGTTTCAATCTGGGTTTTCAGTTCCGAATCTGGCACCTGCCCCCCACAGCAAAAGCATTTCAGACACACACCCCTCCCCGGGGAGACTCACCCTGACCCAAGGGTGGCTCTACCTGGACTTGGGGAGCAGGGCCAGGAGCTGTCAGAAGGAAACTCCCCAAGACCCGAACCCAATCCCTGATGCCGGCGGTATAGACGCCTCTACCAACCGGGTCCACAATGCGCTGGTCACCAGCCACCAAATCAGACTCACCCCCCAGGACTTCACCTCCCACCTGCCAGCGGGACCCTCTGAGTCCCGGCTGAGGCCCCTCACTCCTCACAGTCCCTTCCTCCCCTGGCCTACTCCAGGTGAGAGCAGCCCCCATCCTGCTGACCTCTCATCTGGGGATTCTTGGAATTCTTGGAAAGCTCGGGATGCTCGGGATTCACCGTGCAATTGCCTAGACCTCATCCTCGTGATTCAGAGTCAAGGACTAACCACTTGGATGGCAAGACAGGCAATGAGCCAAACCCCGCCCCAGGGCCGGAAAATACCCACGGACACGCCTCCTATTGGTCCACGTTGTGACCCGCTCCTCTCTCATTGGCTGTTGCTAAGGCCCAGAGCCACGCGGACCGGTTTCTAGGGGCGGGCTCAATGCGGTCGCTCCTTAGCCAGGAAACCTTTCAGTTCCTGCCACCAACTGTCACTGGGGCTAGTTCCATCCACCAGCATCTCTTCTCTATCCTTAGAAGCTGACCGTTAGGCTACAGACCCTGTGCTTCGTCACCGGAGCTAGTCCTCCAATGCCTGTTTGTAAGCTTTTCCGCAAGTTTTGCGAAGCCCAGAATACCCAGACCTTGGCTCTAATTCATTAAGAGGGACTCAGTAGAACCTATGTAGCAGAGTTTTAGGAATAAAGATCAACCTTAGGACATTTGAAGTTTAATTTTAACTAACAAGAGATATGTTTAAGGTTCCATAAGATCCACCTGCCACATTTGTATTTGGGGGTTTATAATTTCCTCATTGAGGAACTTTCTACAAAATTTGCCATACACGTGGCCAGCCCAGGACTTTGAAGTTGGCATCGGGCACAGCGAGTGTTGATCTACCCGTTATAGTTGTGGCTCCCCCAAACCTTGTGATCGCGGCTCAAATAATAAAGAATCTCAGACAACCCTGCCTTTCCTCGTTTCTTTCCTTAGCATTTCTGGGTCTCGGATGCAGGCTGACAAAACAAAAGGTGACTGACCGTGACCGGAATTTTACATTCAAACTAATACACACAGCGCCTCCATCTTTGCTTTCTTTGGTCTTGAAATCGTTTTCTTTTTCTTTTATTTTTTTTAATGAATCACCTTGAGATACAGTTACAGTCTTACAAACTTTCATGATTGCGTCTTGATCTTGAAATCTTTTGAGGGGAATACAGTGTGGTTTGTAGGAAGCTCATAGCTCTGGGCGTGTTGTATGGTAATACCCTCAATGTAATACTCAGGAAGATCAAGGTGTTTTACAGGAGTGACTGAGAAGTTATGTATTTCTCAACATACATCGTGTTATTTTGTTCAGTTTAAATTGTTTGTCTTGGTTGCGGTAGTGTCTCCAAGGTCTAATAAACCTGTTCCCTTTCCCAGGCAGTGAGGCAAGCCAGTAGAGAAGTCCAGTCTTCGGTCCCAGAAGCCTGATGGCTGGATCCTACTCTGTCAATGCAGTACCTAAGTACCTAGACTCTAACTCACTGCATACTTTCAAGGGTGTAGCTAATAATACTTTTGATTTTTCTTTTGGTTTGAGGCCTCACCTGGCAGTGCTCAGGAATTACTCCTGGCGGGATCAGTGGATTAATGGGATGCTAGAGATTATGCTCAGATTAGTCGCATGTAAGGCAACCACCCTACCTGCTGTACTATCACTCCAACGTCTATTATGTTGGATTTTAACTAGAAACTTCATCATTATCCCTCCATAAGATGATAGTTTGCATTTTTCTACAGAAAAACATGTCTCTGAGGGGTAATATGGTTTCCCTTCCACCTTTATGATTAAAGTCACAGATTGTCTTCAGTAAAAGTGGCAATGTCTTTGCATTGGTGTGTTAAGAACTGGCGTCGAAGTTTAAAAATTTATTTTTTTACAACTACGCTCAGTGGGCGTGGCTCAAATCAAACATCTATACGTGTATTTTTTCTACCTTCCTCTGTTTCTGGATACTCAACATGTTGATGTATATCCGGGTCCTCTTGGTAGTGAAGGCCCCATTCAACATTACTGGAATTGAAAACTTTTATAGCCAAAAATATTGTATGGCACGTAAGGTAGAAAATATGGGAACATCTGCATTCCAGGGAGGAATGATTTTAAGATATTTACTGTGTGTGCTCCTTATGATCTGCACCAGTGTGCACATGGTAAAGTTCCTCTTCAACCATCACAAGAATGTCCAGCACATCCTTAGGCACAGTCTCTGCCCACAGTCCTCTCTTGAGATCAAGGACACCCACACCATCCTGGTCCAATTCAGCTGTTTTGCTTTATTTTACTGGACCAATTTCTGCCTTACCATTTATGTAACATTCAGACATGAGGTCCAAGGGTTAGAAAATATCACTATTTATTTCTCCTCCTGCTATCCAGTGATCTGTCCTTTCTTGCTGATAAAAAACCTTCGAGGCCCCTCCCTGAAATGCACCTTCATGAAGATGAGGAAATCTCCACAAACCACTGTGGTCAGAGACTTGAATATCTCTCACACCATCTCTGACACAAAGTGGTCAGGACAGAAAAATTCCACTGCAAAGGTTAAGTGATGGGGGCTGGAGAGAGCCCAGTGGGTAGGGCACTTGCCTTTCACATGTTCTGCACAGGGTCAGGAGTGATTTCTGAGTACTGAGCCAGGAGTGATTTCTGAGCATCAGCAGGTGTGACCTAGAAAAAGGACAGGATTTGAGGGTTTTGTGGTGTATAACAAAAGAAAATAGTATCTTATACAGACACACATCCAAGTCTACATCTTACTTAAAAGACTTAAAAAACAGATAAATGAACTGTGAATTGAATAAAACACATTGTAGAAAGCTGCACCTATAAGAGAGTCTTTATTTTCATTCCTTTTTGGGAAAGTGGGTGCATATCTGGCATTTCTTGGTGCTCCAACAGGGTTTGGCTGCTTGCAGGGCAAGCACATGACCCTCTATACTATTGCTCTCTGCCCCCCTTTATTTCATTTATAAAATGATTTCAAATATTCATCTTTGAGAATATTTAAGTGGCTCTGTGGAAACAAACTAATGTGACCCATTCCTCATTTAATGGGGTGCTGGAGACTAAACCCAGGTCACCCATGTACAAGGCAAGTGTCCTATCCCACTGTGTATCCCTCTAACACAACAAAGTCCTCTAATGGAATAGTAATGGGGTAGGTAGAATTGGGACTGGAGCAAAGTGCAGCAGGAAAGGTGTTTGCTTTACACAGAGCAGACCTGGATTCAATCCCCGGTATCGCATATGGTCTCCCGAGCAATGTCAGAAGCAATTCTTGAGTGCAGAACCAGGAGGAACTGCTGAGCATCGCCGGTGTGACCCCAAAAGTTAATAAAAAAATAAAATGTTTTTAAAAAACATTGGGGTGTGGGGAACAAAGCAATGGAGACATTATTTACTGAGATCCAAATAGTTACACTAAATGCGTAAAAAGTGAAATAAAAAGTTCTATAAATGAGCTCAAATAAAGGTAAGAAACAATCTGTCAGCAGAATAATAAATGTATCACTCAAGACATTGAGTACCTCATTCAAAAAGGAAAAGGATTTGAGGACCACTAATGAGAGGTACAAGCTTGCAGCAATGGGACACGGAAGGGGGCGGTACCGGTCCCGCTCTCCACGGAGATGTGACCCCAGTGCCACACGTGTGCGGCCTCTCCACAGCTACATGAGCATGATCCCAGAGGCCAGCTAAACTACTTTTGGTACTGGCAACTTCTTGCAAAATTTCTCTAGACTATGAACTACGCCGCGGCCCCATATCTGCCCAGGAGGGGAAAGGTTTCTCTCTCTCTCTCTCTCTCTCTCTCTCTCTCTCTCTCTCTCTCTCTCCTCTCTCTCCTCTCTTCTCTCTCTCTCTCTCTCTCTCTTTCTCTCTTTCTCTCTCTCCTTTTCCTTGCCAGGGGTGAAGGGCGTGGTGACCGCCAGCTTATGAGGACTACTAATGAGAGGTACAAGCTTGCAATGATCCAATTTCTGCCACAAATTGCCCTGGACTTAGTAAAATACAGAAATCCAATCTGTATTTTATAGATAGATATTTCATATCTCTTCAGGTCTGATTCTAGGGGGGAAACTCCAAACAATAATAGTGAGTTTTTTGTTGAAATTTTGAATGTAACCAAAGTAAAGAGAAAGTAAAGTGAAATTTATCAGTGACACAGGTGGGGTGTGGGGGAGCTGAAGGGGCAGGGGGGGTGGGAGGTATGAGGGGTTTTTTTGGTGGTGGAATATGTGCACTGGTGAAGGGATGGTTGTTTGAGCATTGTAAACCTGAGACTTATGTCTAAAAGTTTTGTAATTTTCCACATGGTGACTCAATAAAATTTAAAAAAAAAGGAGAGAGAGCAAGAAGAAAAGTGCCTACCCTAGACGGATGCTGAGGGTCTGTAGGGAGCCAGAGCACATGGAGCAAAGATGGCGCCGACATCCGGCTGCCCTAGGTAATAAATAACCTCCAGAGCGCGGCCCCGGCATCGCCCCCCATGGGGTGATTGGAGGACAGCCAACTGGCGAGCAACACGTCAGAAGTGAGGGGTCTTCTCTATAAAAAGGACATCGCTCTGAGGGTCGGGGCCTTCCTCCCCCCACTGGTGTACGTGTGGAGATCTCCAATAAACTTGCTGCAGAAGGACCCTCAACCGGTGTCGTCTCTCTTTGCTGGCGAAGGGAAACCGCGACAACGCGATTTACAAGGGTCGGGCTGGGAGTTGGGAGATACTGGTTGGGAAACAGAAGACCTTGGTGGTGGTAAATGTGCACTGGTGGAGTATGGGTGCTGCATCATTGTATAATGGAAACTCAGTTATGAACTGCTTTGGAATGATCTATCTCCCGGATATTCAATTTACAAAAAAAAATTAAGTAATGTAGAGTTCATGCCCTGTTGCAACAATGTTGCAGTAAGGTTTGGTTAGACAGTCTGAGGCATTTAAGGTACGCATGCGAAAGAAGTTTTCTGGGAAGGCCTAAGATTATGGGATGTTGTACACCAACAACGCCCTATAAAATGGACTTAATCGATGGCTGAAAAATATCAGTACTCCTATATAAAAAATAAAGACACTGAGTAGCTCAATTTTCCTCATCCCAGTAAAATTGAAGTTATTCCTGAAAAATAGATGGTTTTTTTGAAGTAATGTGAGCAAATATCAAGTAAAGAATTGACTATTCTAGACAATCTACAAACATTGGGAAAAGGGGCCAGCAGTGGCATGAGGTGTGGGGAGAGACCAGGATGAGTGATAGTGGGTAATTTTTGATTCAACCTTAGCCAATCTTTGGGATCAGAACGTTAGTCCAGCGGGGATGGAGTTTGTCTGACACAGCTGACCCATGTTCTATCCTTGGCATCCCACAGAGTTCCTTGTGCACCACTAGGAGTAATTCCTGAGTGCAGAGCCAGGAGTAACCCCTGAGCATCACTGGTTATGGCCCAAAAACAAACACAATGCTCTGAAATCCAGAAGTAATTCTTCTCTAGTCACTTAAAACCCCAAAGAATGGTGCTCTGTTCAGCTCTATGGGGGTCTTATCAGGATCGACATAACTAGGAACACTGTTGTTCAACGGATTCTGGGGGAACCCATCAAAAACTAACACCTCTGGGGCCAAATGATAGTACAGCAGGAGCAGCTTGCCTTGTGTGCAGCCAAGCAGAGGTCAATCCCCAGCATCCCCTAGGGTCCCCTGAGCACTGCCACGAGTAAGTTTTGAATAAAGAGCCACAAATAAACCATGAGCATCGCCAACTATGGCCTCAAAACAAAAGCAAATTAGAAAGAACAGACTTTGTTGGTGCTGACTGTGTTGATATGCATTTAGGAAATGTACTAGCAAGGGGTTCCACATAAAAAAAATGCCTAAAGAAGATCTAGAGGGGCCTGGAGTGGGTAGGGCATTTGCCTTGCAAATTCCCAGCATCCCATATGGTCCCCTGAGCACCGCCAGGGGTAATTCCTGAGTGCAGAGCTAGGAGTAACCCTTGTGCATCACCAGGTGTGACCCAAAAAGCAAAAAAAAGAGGGGCTAGATTTATAGTACAGTTTGGAGAGCATTTGCCTTGCACGCAATCTATCCAGGGTCAATTCTCAGCATACCATATAGTCCCCTGGACACTGCCAGGAATAACCCCTGAGCATCCCTGGGTGTGACCCAAAAAGCAAAAAAATAAAAATAATGCCTAAAGAGCAGCCTGACAAATTGCCTAACAAAAATGGACTCCAAGGTGGGCCAGAGCAATAGTATAAAAGGGAAGGGGCTTTCCTTGGACATGGCTGACCCAGGTTCAATTCCCCAACATCCCATATGTTCTCTGAACATTACCAATGATGATTCCTGAGTGTAGAGTTAGGAGTAATCCGTGAACATCACCAGGTGTTGCTGTAAAAAACCCTTTTTTAAATGAACTGCAAGGCAATCACATCCTGAAACAGTTTAATTTTGTGGTAATTATCCTATGTAACTGTTTAAACAGCCATAAGGATGTACCACACATCATGAAAAGGATGAACAGAAAAAAAAAAGAAAGAAAAGGATTAACAGAGGCAAATGATGGGGAAAAAAGCACAACACTTTTCTTTTTTTGCCTTTGGAGGTCACACCCACTTCACTATCACTCATCTTTTGACAGGTTGAAGGGAAAAGTAATGAATAGCGATGTCATTCCATGTTGTAAACTCTAAGTATATTGTTTCTCTAATTAAATGAGACATGGAATTATGTAAGAAAGGCTATTGGATGTCCTAAGTAACACTTAAGTACAGCATATTGTAATTTGGTGTTATTTACTACAATTGAATTACACAAAGAAAGAACATTAAAAAACATCAGCCTGAGGGCTGGAGCAATCCCCAACTCCCCGCAACCAGCGATGTCCATGTTCCCTGTTGCGTTCATGACTGACAGGCATTCTCAGGTGATGGACAGAAGAGCAGACTACAGACTGACTGACAGAACACAACCTTTATTGAATATTAAACAGCGCTAATGTAGGGAAAGAGGGGACAGGGATAGAATGGAAACTATGCGTGGGAAGCACCAAGGAGGAGTTGAACACAGCGGAGTTTAACACTCATGGAGAATTGTGAGTGTCCCTGGGGAGTGAAGAGCCATGGGTGCACTGCAATGGGTGGCAAGTAACTCAAATAACATCCTCTCCAGCAAGGACATAAAATAGACTCATAGCCAAGCCATACTGCTTGTAATAGAGGGGCAATGATCACGCACAGCATATACATATTACGGGGGGACAGCGCCCATTCTGGGACTGCCCTGTGCTATCTCTGGAGTGGTGTCTCCCAAGCCCTGCCTCCTCCAGGAGAATCCCAGGATCTTTAATCAACAGGGTGGCACCTTCCAAATGACTTGGAAACAGTGCCTGCAGAAACCCAACAAACAATGATACCTTGCCTTGCACCAGGTGACAAGAATTTAATCCCTAGCACCACATACAGGTCCCCAAGTACCACCAGGTATAATTCCTGAGCCAGTGAAAGCCCTGATCATCAAAGGGTGTTACCCAAATAGCAAGAAATCCATAATCCTGATCAAAATGAAAATTAGAGTCATACAAATGAGGTCTGGAGCTATAGTACAGTGAGTAGGGCATTTGTCTTCCATGCAGCCAACCGGGTTTGATCCCCAGCATCCCATATGGTCCCGCCAGCACGCCAGAAGTAATTCCTTAGTGCAGAGGCAGAAGTAACTCCTGAGCACTGCCGGTTGTGACTCAAAAAAAAAAAAGTCATCCAAATATTCCTATATTCTGGAATCTGAGAGTTACACTTTTCATGCTCATCAGATATTGATAAATGTAGATAGCAATTTATGACATATAGAAATAAGTAAGCAGGGCTGAAATGATAGTATAGCAGGTAAGGTGTTTGCCTTGCACATGGCTGACACATGTTCAATCCCAGGCATCCCAGATGCTACCCCAACCCAATGGTATTAATTCTTTAGTGCAGAGCCAGGTGAAACCCCTAGCATGGCTATTTGTAACCCCCCAAAAAGCAATATATGCATATACACATATATATAGTCTAGAGATTCCATCAATATTCCGGATGATATTTTTATCCTTATGTATTGTCATTTAGTCCTTGTTTTCCTAAGTCAATTCAGACTTGATTGTTCCACAATAAATCCCAAATAGAGAGATGCGTTAGAGAAAAACAATTACTCTCCAAAAGCTGTCAGAGCTATTTGATCAGAGCATTAAGAACTTTTCAATTCTTCTGCGAGTAGCCAATTATCCCCAACTTTGTTTTCTGCTCTGCTCCTGCAGGACTCTGAGGACTCGGGCTGATGTAATGGGAAAGTTTCTGAAGTGAACACCTGAGGGGGACTTTCATTAAAAACTTTTATAAATTGGTCCTTTTGCAACTCAGACAGTAATTTGTGAGTCCATGGGCACATCAGAAAGTTTCCTGAGCTCCAAGTGACAGGGTGTCTGGGGACCAAGTCACTGGTGTTTTTATAGCCCTGGATGAACACAAAAGCATTCACCCGCAGCCTGGCAGAGGGTCCCGTCAACTTCGCCAGCCTCAGACTCAGTAAGTACCTCCTGTCTCTGCTCCTGTTTGAAGGAAGAAACAGGGATTTTTCTTTAGAAAATTTCTTTTCTATTGGGCTGGAGAGATAGTGTAGGGGGTAGGGAGTTTGCCTTGGACACAGCTGACCCGGGCTCCAACATCCCCGACATTCCATAGTGTCCCTAGAGCACTGCCAGTATTTCCTTAAAGCCAAGCCAGGAGTGATCCCAGTGTCACTAGCGGTGACCCAAAATGACAAGAAAGAAAAGGAGAAGAAGAATTTATTTTTCCTGATCCTCTTTTTGTGGGACACGCTTTCTAATGCTAAACTCACCTGAGTTCCTATACTCACATTTCTTTATACTCATGATATTCTGGAGAAAAGTTTTTCTTCTTTATTTTGTTTTGTGCTTTTGAGTCACACCAAGTGATTCTGAGGGGTTACTCCTGCCTCTGCACGCAGGAATTACTCCTGGAGGTGCTCGGGGGACCCTAAGGGATGGTAACTGGTCAGCTGTGTGCAAGGCAAATAGGAATTACTGTGGTTGTGCTCAGGGGATACTGGGGATGGAATCCAGGTGGACTGCATGAAAGGCAAGTACCCTACCCACTGCACTATCACTCTAACCCCATAAATTTATGATTTTCTTCTGTGAAGTTTCAACCATATATTTTGTTACGCTTTGTATTCTACTGTACTTTCCCTTTTATTTAACTTTGGTTGTATGTGGGCCACACCAGCTGTGCTCAGGACTTACTCCTGATTCTGTGCTCAGGGTTCACTCCTGGTGGGTTCAGAGGACCCTATACAATGCCAGGGATTAATCCCAAATAAACCATGAGCAAGGCAAGCACCCTAGGCACTGGAATATTACTCTGGCCCCTTTGATTGCTCTTAATCTGCATTTTCAGTTAAAAATATTTTTTAAAACCTTATGGTGTCCAAAACTAGTTCTTAGAGTGACACATAGACCAATTTACTAAGCATATTGACATCCTCACTCATCACTTTCACAGCAACTCTCTTCTCCTTTCCACGAAGATTAAACTTTGTTTTCTGAGCTCAGTTTTTTTTTATTTATCTCCCCCCACCTCTTTATGCATTTCTCATTAATTGTTAAATTTTCTCCCAAATGCCTTTTCATATATTTTTTCTTATTTTCTATAATCTAATAACCAAACTTTAGAACAGTTGGGACTGGGACTGAAGCCACAGTGCAGCGGGGAGGGATCTTGCCATGCTTCCAGCTGACCCAGGTTAAATCCCCAAATCCCATAGGGTCACTGAGCCACCAGGATTGATCCCTAAGTGCAGAGCCAGGAGTAAGCCCTGAGCACTGCCAACTTCGCAATAAAAACAAACAAACCAACAAAGAGTATTAGGACTACCTTATCTAATTCAGCTTAAGGATTAATTTTAAGGTTGTTTGAGGTTAATTTTAATAAATGTTAGACGTTTTAATTTTGGTGAGAATTTTTCTACTACAATACCAGGTGTTCTGATTCATCAATGATTTATGTATTCAAATTTTTTTCTGCCTTACAGAAACATCTTTGTATGACTTTCAAAAATTTTGACCAAGAATTTCTTTCATCAAGTGAAATTATTTTTTTCAATTAGAATATTTTATCGAAGTAATAATGTTGAAAATCCTTTCCTTTGCAACTATTTTGTGAATTGTGTTGTCATAATATTTTTGGAGGTTTCAATTATTAACCAATGTAGGTCATTCATTCATAGTGAATCAAGAAATCTAACAATTTTTAATTTTCAACAATTATCTTTATTTCTTTGTCATGTGATGAAGATATAATGGAATAAAGTGAACTTACGATAGTTGATATATTCATACTTTTTTTTAATTCTCTACACAAAACGCGTTTTTAAAACAGTGATGAGCTATACATAGAAAGAAAGCAACAGAGAAAAGTGGGGAGGGCGGGTGTGGGGGAGCCCACCGCAACCCCTCCTGCCCAAGCCCCAAGGCTGGGGAACTTGACCTGGCAGGGGGCAGCTGTCAGCTCTGAGCTCTTCCTGCTGGGGAAGCCCCTGGGGGGCGTGGCCAGCAAGGGTTTCCATGGCCTCATGGCTCAGTAGGGGCTCCCGGCCTCCCCTGAGCAAACAGCGTGGCGGGACTTGGTCGCTCGACTCGGGAACTGGGGGACTCACGAGGTGCGTGCGTGCACGTGTCACGAGCGAGTAGGTCCACGGGGACAGGAGTGAGCCAGGACGGGGGGTCTTTGGGGGCTCTGGGAATGGCCATCGAAGGCAAGCGCAGCCCCACCTGGCTGCCCCCACGGGCCAGGGAACCCCCAAGCCCCAAGTGCTCTGCTGGGGGAGGGTGTCCCGGCTGCAGTGTGCCCGGCCCCCTGGGGACGGTTGGAGGCTCTGGCTTGCTCCTCTGGAAACGGAAAGGAAAGAGGGAGGAGAGGGTGCAGGAGGGTGTGGACTGCGCGCGTCAGGGCGCCTCGGCCACGGCCGTCTGTGCCTGCGGGGCGGGGGGCTCTCCGGGAGGGGCGTCCACTCTGGAGAAGCTCCTGTCCAGGATGCGCCGCGGCAAGTGCCGCGCCCCCTCCTCCTGGGTGGACAGCGGCCCCCGGAACTGCGCCTCGCAGAACCCGGCCCTGAGGGGACAGACGTTGCCCGCAGACTTGACGAGTGACGTCTGAGGGGGTCGTGGCCCCGGGGAGGGGCCGGCCGGACCCGGGGAGGGGGCTGCCGACCTCCTGTCGCGTCTGTCGCAGACCGCCAGCGTCCTCCCTGCCCGGGCCCCAGAGGCGCTGGCCGGGCGCGCTTGCCGGCGCTCACACTCGTTGCTGCTCGGCCGCTGGTGCTCCTCGGCCTTCCCCGAGCCTGGAGGGCCGAGGCCAGAGGCCGCTCGCTGCCACCAGCCGCGCGCCCAGCTCCAGCCCCGGCTCGCCACAGGCGCTGCGCCCCCCACAGCCAGGCCACCGGGGCCACCCCAGCGGCGGCCGCTCGTCACCCTCACGCCTGTGGCCGGCACCGCGGAGCTTCCTGGTGCAGGGACGGCCGCCCCGGATGGAGTTGCGATGGGCGCCCACCTTTGGGGGCCGCCGCTTGGTCCCCTCGCTCAGCGTCTCCATGGGGGCCTCATTCCCGCACCGCTCGGTCACCCCAAACTGCCTCAGGGGCGCCCGCCCGCGCGGGGCCGCCAGCGCCTTGCGGGTCTCAGAGTCGAGGCCGCGCAGCTCGCAGCAGGCGCCGGTGGGCGAGGGGGCGGCCTTGGCCGTGAAGGGCAGCTCGGTCTGGCGCGGGTCTTGGCCGTCACCTCAGGGGGCGGGCGGGGGTCCTCCCGCAGGGGCCGCCTGGGGGCCACGGAGCCTCGGGAGCCGCCGGCTGCCGCCTTGGCCCGGCTGAGGGGCGCCAGGATGAGCCCGCGGGGGGTGCGGCCCCGCCCAGCGCCCGGGGTGCCCGGCCGGCCCGCCGTGGGCACCAGCGGCAGGGCACTCTGCACGGCCCGGCCACCCGGGGAGGCCCGTCCTCCACCAGCGCAGGGGCAGGTCCCCGGCCCGCGGCTCCTTCTTGACGAGGCGCGGCTGGGGCTTCTGTCTGAGGGGCTCCCGCAGGGTGTCGGTGGGCGAGGCAGCGACAGACACTCGGTGACGCCCATCTGGCGCAGGGGCGAGCGTGCGCGGCCCGACAGGCCCTTGCGGTGCTTGAAGAACTCAGGGCAGAACTCACAGCGGATGTCGCGCGCCGGCTCGGGGCCTGAGGGCGGCGCGGGCGTGGGCGCGGGCGCCGGCTCTGGCTCGGCCTTGGGCCAGTCCCGCCTGCTCTGGGGTCCGGGCGGGGGCGCCCCGCCGCTGCCTTGCCTTCCGCTTTTGTCACTAGGTCCTGGGCGGTGGAGCGATCTGTTAGTACTTATGATCTAAATTGATAAGTTTGGCACCTTGTAGATTTGTTAGAATAACCTTGAATCAATGAGTTCTCCCTTAGGGGCTGGAGTGATAGCACAGCGGGTGGGGTGTTTGCCTTGCACGCGGCCGACCGGGGTTCGATTCCCTGCATCCCATAGGGTCCCCTGAACACTGCCAGGAGTCATTCCTGAGTGCAGAGCCAGGAGTAACCCCTGTGCATCGCCAGGTGTGACCCAAAAAAGAAAAAAATCATTCCCCCTTTATTTATAATTTGCATATTACAAGATTATTTTGTTTCTGTTTGGAGCCACACCAGGTGGCGCTCAGTGCTTACTCCTGACTTTGAACTCAGGAATTACTCCAGGTGGGGTTCGGGGACCGTAAGGGATGCCAAGGATCAAACCCTATCAGCTGCGTGCCAACCAAGCTCCCTCCCGGAACGCTGTGTTATCACTCTAGTCCCATGTGGAGATGATGGCTTGGTTGGTTGGATTTGCTTTTTGGGTCACATCTGGCAATGTTCAAGGGATACTCTTGGCTCCACACTCAGGAATTACTCTTGGGGTTGCTGGGGGACCTACGAAGTGCTGGGATCCAACCGGTCAGACACATGCAAGGTAAATACCCTCCCGGGTATATTCTCACTCCAGCCCCATGAATGAGATTTTTCAAGGAGAGAGCTGCCCGTCTCATTTGCCCTTTGGTAATCTGACTTATTTTGACAAATGTTAAGTCTTCGCTGCACTGTAGCACTGTCATCCTGTTGTTCATGATTTGCTCAATTGGGCGCCAGTAATGCCTCCATTTGTCTCTGTCTCGTGCTAGTGTAGCCCAATGGCATCTGCGGGCTCCAGGAACATGAAGTGAGGCCCGTTATTGTTCCTGTTTTGGGCATATCGAATATGCCAAGGGCATTACAGGCTCTGCCATAATGTTAAGTAAATTTTGTTAATATGTTTCCTAAAATGATGATATTCTACCATGTTTGTGAATTCCCTAATGGGCTTATGCTGTTTGCCTTGTATACCTTATTGCTTTTAGGCCACACCGGCTGTGCTCAAGGCTTACTCCTCGCTCTATGTCGGAATCACTCTGGCTGGGACTCAGAGGATATGTGGTACCAAGGGATCGAACCCAAGACAGCCGTGTTCAAGGCAAGTGTCCTCCCCGCTGTGCTATTGCTCCAGGCCTTTTTTTTTCTTTTTGGGTCACACCTGATAATGTACAGGGGTCACTCCTGGCTCTGCACTCAGGAACCGCCCCTGATGGTGCTCAGGGGACCCTATGGAATACTGGGAATCGAACCCAGGTCGGCCTCGTGCAAGGCAAATGCCCTACTGGCTGTGCTATTGCTCCAGCCCCGTGAAACCAATTCTTCTTAAAATAATCCTTTCCCTAACAGGAACCCCAAGATCAGGATAGTCCCTGAGGAAAACAGGTTTAGACCAGAGGGAAGCAGACAGGCATGTCCAGGCCAGAATAGAATAGCAAATTGACATGTAATCTATCCTTTAAGGGTGCTGCTGATTATTCATTTGAAATAACCGGGTCTCTGTCTTCATGCACCCCTTAATTGTGCCGTGTCTACTCACAGTGCTGAACGTGTCTGTCAACTTCAACAGCGGCTCACATGACAGGAACCAGGATGCTGGAGTGATATGGATGAATAAATGGCTGCTCTGTGTGCTATCTGTTTGGGTGAACCTAAAGCTTGGACACTCCTGATGTGTATTCCATTCTGTGTGACCGAGCTCGCTGGTCAGAGCTCTCAAATCAAACCGTTTTGGAGCACTGGAGGTAATGATACAAAAGATTCAGAAGAGAAATCTACAGAATCTGATGGTCCTGTGATTCTCTGAGACAGGATCTGGGGAGAGGCCAGAATGACTTCATGTAAAATGGAGATCCAATACTATGATTTATAAGACTAGAATGAGACCATGTATATGGGGCTGGAGCAATAGCACAGTGGTTGGGCTTTCGCCTTTCACTCGGCCGACCTGTGTACGATTCCTCCGCCCCTCTCAGAGAGCCCGGCAAGCTACTGAGAGTATGGAGCCCGCACAGCAGAGCCTGGCAAGCTAGCTGTGCGAATTGGATATGTCAAAAACAGTAACAATAAGTCTCTCAACGAGAAATGTTACTTGTGCCCGCTCGAACAAATCAATGAGCAACGGGATGACAGTGACAGTGACAGTGAGAATGAGACCAGAGAGATCGTTCATTGGCTAGGGCATTTGACTGGCATGTGGCCAACCAGAGTTTGATCCCTGGCACCCCATAGGGTGCCCTGAACACCAAGAAAGGTAACTCCTGAGTGCAGAGCCAGAAATAAAACCTAAGCATTCCTGGGTGTGATCCAAAAAGCCAAAGGAGAAAAAGTAAAAAGAACTGATTATCAGTTTCTGGAAAATATTATGGAAACACATGAAAGCTGTCAAGTTAAATAAAACCAATCTAAGCTACATATGACTTAAATATAAGAGGTTATATTTAACCTCTATGATTATATTTAACCTCTATGATATAAAATATATAATTGATTAAAAAATTACTTAACAAGATACTAACTTTACTTCTCTGGAAATAGCCAGCTGGAATAGTTTTACAAAAATGGAAACAACAGGAGTCAGAGATAGTACAGTGTGGAGGGTGCCTGCCTTGCACATGGCAGACCCGGGTTCGATCCCCTACATCTCATAGGGTCCTCACGCATACCAGGAGTGATCCCTGAGTGCAGAGCCAGGAGGAATCGATGTGTAATTCTGGTTGTGACTAAAACACAAAACAAATAGAAGCAATAATTCCTCCTAAATGATGTCAATAACTCTTTAAAAATTCTTTTCGCATTAATTCTTCATTTTATGAAAAATGACAGCGCTTTTACACATTCTACTGACATAATGGGTAAGTCACATTCACACCAGCATGTTGTGACACTTCTCTCAAGTTCACCAACCGATCTGTTATATATACTTTGTCTAGGTCCTCATCCAACGAACAAGGAAGTGATGGACACAGTAATTCTACAAGATACGGTTTGGGGAGTATTATTTTGCTTCCAATTCATGATTGGTTTTATTGGAAATTCAGTGTTGCTTATGCTATATGTCAAAACCATTCTGCAAAGAAATAAGCCAATAGATTGGATATTTACCCACTTAACTTTTGCCAATATGATGACAATTTTATTCCCCGGGATTCCGGAATTAATCTCTTTCTTTGGAATAAGAAATTTTCTGAGCGACGCTGGTTGTCAGGCAATTTTATTCTTTTACCGAGTGGGCCGGGGTCTTTCCCTCTGTACCACATCTTTCCTCAGTGTGTTCCAAGCCATTGTGATCACCAACAACCATGCTCAGTGGGCGTGGTTCAAATCAAAC
The DNA here is from genome assembly GCF_027595985.1 of Sorex araneus. Taxonomy (NCBI): domain Eukaryota; kingdom Metazoa; phylum Chordata; class Mammalia; order Eulipotyphla; family Soricidae; genus Sorex; species Sorex araneus. The sequence continues at coordinate 247,718,221 of NC_073303.1, forward strand.
ATCTACACATGCATTTCTTCTGCCTTCCTCTTTTTCTGGGTACTCAACATGCTGATCTATGCATGGCTTATCTTGATAGTGAAGGCCCCATTCAACATTACTGGAACTGAAGACTTTTATAACCAAAACTACTGTATAGCACGTGATGCTGAGAGGAATGGAGTGTTTGCATTCCAGGGAATAATGACTATAAGAGACCTGCTATGTGTGTTCCTCATGATCTGGACCAGCGTGCACATGGTAAAGTTCCTCTTCACCCATCGCAAGAATGTCCAGCACATCCGTAGGCACAGTCTCTGCCCACAGTCCTCTCTTGAGATCACGGTCACCCACACCATCCTGGTCCACGTGAGCTGCTTTGCTTCTTTTTACTGTATCAACTGCTGCCTTACTGTTTATGTATCACACCGTCATGATATACGAAGGTTAGGAAACATCACTGTTTTTGTGTCTTCCTGCTATCCAATGATCTGTCCTGTCTTGCTGCTAAAAAACCTTCGAGGCCCCTTCCTGAACTACACCTTTGGAAAGATGAGGAAATGTTTTCCACAAACCACTGCCGTCAGAGACTTCAAAACTCTCACACCAGCTGTGACACAAAGTTCTCAGGACGGAAAAATTCCCCTGCAAGGTTAAGTGATGGGGGTTTAGAGAATTAGCCCAATGGGTTAATTCTCCAAATTCTCTTGCTTTGCACATATCCTGCACAGGGCCAGGAGTGATTTCTGAGTACAGAGCCAGGAATGAGCCCGTAGCATCAGCAGGTGTGACCAGGGATAAAAGGTGGGGGACTAGGGCTTAAGTGATGTAAAATCAAAGAAAATAACATTTTTTAAAATTATTGAATCACTATGAAATATTAACAAAGCTTTCATGATTGAGTTTCAGTCATACAATATTTCAACACCCAACCACTCCCCTTCCAGTGTATATTCCCCACCACCAATATCCCCAGTATCTCTTCTGCCATTGCCCCCTAGCCTGCCTCTATGCCAGGCTCTCGCTCTCTCTCTCTCTCTCACTCACTCTCCCCCCTCTCTCTCTTACTCTCCCTCTCTCTCTCTCTTTCTCTCTGCCCCTCTCTCTCTCCCTACCTCCTCTCCCCTTTTGGGCATTATCATTTCCAACATAGATACAGAGGGGCCATTATGTTTGGTTGTTTGCCCACTCTCAGCACACCTCTCCTATGCAGAGCGATCCTTCCAACCATTATTGCCATCATGTCCCTTCTCTGTCCCAACTGCCCTCCCCTAGCCCTTGAGGCAGGCTTCCAAGCGTGGACCCTTTGTCCTGACCCATGAGAAAAATAACGTCTTATATGGACATGTCTCCAAGTCCACAGCTCAATGTACATGCTGAGAAAAATGAATAGCTTAATTGAATGAAACACATTATAGAAAGCTGCACATACAAGAGGCAATTTTTCCCAAGGTTTATTGGGTTACTCCCATCACAGTGCTCCCAATCCTCTGTGTTTCCTTGTAACCTCATTCTTTTTTTTAAATTTTTTTGCTTTTTAGGTCACACCCGATGATGCACAGGGGTCACTCCTGGCTATGCACTCAGGAATTACCCCTAGCGGTGCTCTGTTTGGGGCAGGGGTTGGGGTTCAGGATGGAAACATCCAAAATATTTTGGTGGGAAGGTGCAATAGTGGTGAGATAAGTGTTTGAATATTAGATATAATCAAATATTGTGAACTACTTTATAAAATAACAAAAATAACGAAAAGAATCCTCAATCATGTGAAGTAGTTCTGGTGTGCAACTAACATTCTAAATAATCTTTACACACTCTCCCCTAAGGAAAGTTTTTTGGAGCATTTTCAGTGGTTTATTCATAACAAATAGAAATTAAACTACTTTGGTTCTGCTTTGGGGCAGTTGTTGGGGTTGGGAATGGAAACATCTAAAATATGGTGGCGGGAAGGTCTAATGGTGGCGAGATTGGTGTTCGGATATTAAGTGTAATCAAATATTGTCAACTACTTTATGAATGTAAAATAAAAATTTTTAAAAATAAATAATTTTTTAAAAAGAATCAGATGTGCACTAATTAGTCCTTACTGATTTATTTTCTCTTCCTTCTATTTGCCGTTCTCAAAGTTTGTTTGAATAAACAATATAAAGTAAAATGCTTAAAACAAGTAACTATTTTCTACCCAGAGCCTTTCTGTATTGTATTTTGATCCCATACTGGGGAGCAGGGGCGGTGCCTGGTAGAGTCACCCTCTCAAGAAAACTCGCCGAGGTACGGGTGCAAAGGTTTGGGGTGCACTTCAGTATTCAACTTCAGTTTTGGGGGCCACCAGGGTTGGTGCTGCTGACGTCACACTCAGCGGTGCTGACGCGGGGAGAGAGAAATAAAGGGAGCCCGCGTTGGAACTTGGGGTCATTTGCCAGTCTGGCCTGCAGCCCAGCCCAGTGAGCCATTGTCCAGGAGCGTGACGACGTTTCAATCCCGTTACAGGGGCTGGAACGTTAGCACAGCGGGTAGGGCGTTTGCCTTGCACGCGGCCGACCCGGGTTCGATTCCCAGCATCCCATAGGGTCCCCTGAGCACTGCCAGGAGTCATTCCTGAGTGCATGAGCCAGAAATAACCCTGTGCATCACCGGGTGTGACCCCCCCAAAAAAAACAACTAAAACCCATTTCAAATTCAAACATAAACCAAGTTATCAGCGTTCATCTTAGGCGTTAGGAATATATTTGTTACAGTTGAAATAGCATCAATTGAAGCTTCTCCCCTGAGTCAAATGAAGATACAAGACACACCATTTCCCTTAAATCCAGACATCCCGATTAAAATATAATAAGTTGAGATCAGCGCATTAGAGTAGGGAAGCGGGCTGGGCTCTGGGCTCCAGAATCACGACTAGGTTAAATCAGTAAGTTAAAAATAACCCAAGTGAAATTGTAAGGAACTGACAACGTTTTAATATGATGTCACTCAATTCCCCTCCCCAAACCCCCATGAAGTCGTCATAAACAAGAAGTTGACAAACGTCTTTCATCCGGAAATTTCTCAGGTTCTCCCTTTGTCCAAATGAGGGGTGGGACATCGTTGGGTAGAGCATGACAAGAAAGATTACCCCCAAAAATTTTAATTAAAATTTTTTTTTTTGAAAAGAGGATCCCTAACTCTGGGCATCGAGCACTGTGAACCAGACAGTATTGAGCAGGAGATAATGGCTGGACAGGTGAGAAACGGGCGTTTCACCCTGGGTTCTCAGTTTCGAATCTGGCACCTGGCCCCCATAGCAAAAGCATTTCAGACACAAACCGTTCCCCGGAGAGACTGACCCTGACCCAAGGCTGGTTCTACCTGGACTTGGGGAGCAGGACCAGGAGCTGTCAGAAGGAAACTCCCCAAGAGTTTCTCAGTGAAGACCCGAACCCAATCCCTGATGCTGGCAGCATAGACGCCTCTACCAACGGGTCCACACCGTGCTGGTCACCAGCCACCAAATCTACTCGCCCACCAGAACTTCACCCTTTCCTCTCCTGGCCCACTCCAGGCGAGAGCAGCCCCCATCCTGCTGACCTCTCATCTGGGGATTCTTGGGATTCCTGGAAGGCTCAGGATGCTCAGGATTCACTGTGCAATTGCCTAGACCTCATCCTCGCGACTCAGAGTCCACAACTAACCGCTTTGATAGTGAGACAGGCAATGAGCCAAACCCCGCCCCAGGGCCCGAAAATACCCACGGACACGCCTCCTATTGGTCCACGTGGTGCCCCACTTCTCTCTCATTGGCTGTTGCTAAGGCCTAGTGCCAGGAGAACCGGTTTCTAGGGGCGGGCTCAAAGGCGCCTGCTCCTTAGCCAGGAAACCTTTGTGCTCCCACCACCAACTGTCACTGGGGCTGGCTCCAGCCACCAGCATCTCTTCTCTATCCTTAGAAGCTGACCGTTAGGCTACAGACCCTGTGCTTCGTCAGCGGAGCTAGTCCTCCAATGCCTGTTTGTAAGCCTTTCCGCAGGTTTTGCAAAGCCCAGAACAAATACCCAGACCTTGGCTCTAACTCATTAGAGGGTCTCAGTGGAACCTGTATACCAGAGTTTTTTTTTTTTTTTTTTTAATTTATTTATTTTTTTAATTTTATCACCATGTGGAAAGTTACAAAGTTCTCAGGTTTATGTCTCATTTATACCGTATTCAAACACCATCCCTTCACCAGTGCCCATATTCCACCACCAAAATCACCGGTATACCCCCCCCTCCACCCCAACTGTATAACTGATGAACCTCACTTTATATTCTCTTCACCTTGATTAAGTTCCATATTTCAACACAAAACTCACTATTGTTGTGGAAGTTATGTCCCCAAAAAAGATAACCCTAATAAGGAGACAATTGATAATTAGTTTTCCATTCAAAGATTGTATGTTCTCAGGTGTTAGAAAAGGTCGCGCGGCCGCATTAGCGGCCGCGCGGCTCGGATCTGTCCCAGTCCCGAATCCTGGAGCCGTGTTAGTTGCTGCTCAGTGGCGCCAGGGTTCCATCTGGAGAAGGTGTGCTGGCGGCACCTCCTCCTTCCGGCCCCCCGGTGTTGCTGGCCCCGACTCGGGTCCGGAGCATTTTCCAGGCCGCGTTGCTCACCAGAATGCCTGCCGCTTCTCTGTGGATTGTGGCATGAAGATGGCGCCGAGGGTGGGTCGAGGGCGTGACTTCCAGCGGCCGGGACCACTTGGAGTTTTGGGCTGGCGCTGCCCCACTCCAGTGGCCCCCGCGGCTCGGATCTGTCCCAGTCCCGAATCCTGGAGCCGTGTTAGTTGCTGCTCAGTGGCGCCAGGGTTCCATCTGGAGAAGGTGTGCTGGCGGCACCTCCTCCTTCCGGCCCCCCGGTGTTGCTGGCCCCGACTCGGGTCCGGAGCATTTTCCAGGCCGCGTTGCTCACCAGAATGCCTGCCGCTTCTCTGTGGATTGTGGCATGAAGATGGCGCCGAGGGTGGGTCGAGGGCGTGACTTCCAGCGGCCGGGACCACTTGGAGTTTTGGGCTGGCGCTGCCCCACTCCAGTGGCCCCCGCGGCTCGGATCTGTCCCAGTCCCGAATCCTGGAGCCGTGTTAGTTGCTGCTCAGTGGCGCCAGGGTTCCATCTGGAGAAGGTGTGCTGGCGGCACCTCCTCCTTCCGGCCCCCCGGTGTTGCTGGCCCCGACTCGGGTCCGGAGCATTTTCCAGGCCGCGTTGCTCACCAGAATGCCTGCCGCTTCTCTGTGGATTGTGGCATGAAGATGGCGCCGAGGGTGGGTCGAGGGCGTGACTTCCAGCGGCCGGGACCACTTGGAGTTTTGGGCTGGCGCTGCCCCACTCCAGTGGCCCCCGCGGCTCGGATCTGTCCCAGTCCCGAATCCTGGAGCCGTGTTAGTTGCTGCTCAGTGGCGCCAGGGTTCCATCTGGAGAAGGTGTGCTGGCGGCACCTCCTCCTTCCGGCCCCCCGGTGTTGCTGGCCCCGACTCGGGTCCGGAGCATTTTCCAGGCCGCGTTGCTCACCAGAATGCCTCAGAGTTTTTGGAATAAAGATCAACCTTAGGACATTTGAAGTTTAAGTTTAACTAACAAGAGATCTGCTTAAGGTTCCATAAGATCCACCTGCTACATTTGTATTTAGGTGTTTATCACTTCCTCATTGAGGAACTTTCTACAAAACTTGCCGTGCACGTGGCCAGCCCGGGACTTTGAAGTTGGCATCGGGCACAGCGAGTGTTGATCTACCCGTTACAGACGTGGCTTCCCCAATCCCTGTGACCGCGGCTCAAATAATGAAGAATCTCAGACAACCCTGCTTTCCTCGTTTCTTTCCTTAGCATTTCTGGGTCTCGGATGCAGGCTGACAAAACAAAAGGTGACTGACCGTGACCGGAATTTTTCATTCAAACTAATACACACAGCGCCTCCATCTTTGCTTTCTTTCATCTTGAAATCGTTTTCTTTTTAATTTTTTTATGTTAATGAATCGCCGTGAGATACAGTTACAGACTTACAAAGTTTCCTGATTGGGTCTTAATCTTGAAATCTTTTGAGGGGGATAGAGTGTGCCTTGTAGGGAGCTCATAGCTCTGGGCCTGTTGTATGTAATCCTTCAGTGTAATACTCAGGAAGATTAAGGTGTTTTACAGGAGTGACTGTGAAGTTATGTTTTTCTCAATATACATTGTGTTATTTTGTTCAGTTTATATTGTTGGTTTCTCAGTTACAGTATTGTCTCCAAAGTCTTCTAAACCTGTTCCCTTTCCCTGGCAGTGAGGCAAGCCAGTAGAGAAGTCCAGTCTTCGGTCCCAAAGCAGCCCCCAGAAGCCTGATGGCTGGATCCCCTTCTGTCAGTGCAGTACCTAAGTACCTAGACTGAAACTCACTGCATGCTTCAAGGGTGTAGCTAATACTTCTTTGGATTTTTCTTTTGTTTTTAAGCCTCACCTGGCAGTGCTCAGGAATTAATCCTGGCAGGGCTCAGTGGATCAATGGGATGCAGGGATTATGCTGAGATTAGTCAAATGTAAGGCAACCACCCTACCTGCTGTACTATCACTCCAATGACTATTATGTTGGATTTGAAATGGAAAAATCATTATCCCTCCATAAGACGATAATTTCTTTTTTTCTCCAAAGAAATGTGTCTCTGAGGGGCAATATGGTTTCCTTCCACCTTTACAATTACAGTCACAGATTGTCTTCAGTAAAAGTGGCAATTTCTTGGCATTGGTGTGGCAAAAACTGGGGTCGAAATTTATAGATTAATTAATTTTTTTATTGAGTCACTGTGTGTTAGAGCATTACAAAATTGTTCATGATTGGGTTTCAGTCATACAATGTTCCAACACCCATCCCTCTACCAGTGTAATTTCCCAGCACCAGTGTCCCCAGGTTTCCCTCCCACCTCTTCAAGTTACCCCGACCCCAGCCTGTCTCTATGGCAGGCACCTCTCTTCTCTCTTCTCTCTATCTTCTCTCTCTCTCTCTCTCTCTCTCTCTCTCTCTCTCTCTCTCTCTCTCTCTCTCTCCCTCTCCCCCTCTCATTTTCTATATTATGGCTTGTGATACAGATGCTGAAAGGTTATCATTTATATCCCTGTTCCTGCTTTCAACACTCAGCTCTTGTCCAGAGTGATCATTTCCAACTAGTGTTGTCATAATGGATCCTCCTCTATCTTAACTACCATCCATTCCCCACACCTCTACCAACCATTGACCAGTCCACCTGGCTTGAAACTTGTCCATTTAGATTCAATTAAATTAGACCAAGACCAATTTACCCAGGAGGCATCTGGTCCTATTTTCCCAACTGCAGGCCTCAGGGCAGTTTAGCCTTTTTGATTTTTTTTTTCTGCCTGACTTCAAAGGGTCCTTCTAGATCTCAGAGACAGAATGACTGTTTTCCTCTGGTTAGAGGCTGTCTCCTTAAGATATCGCCCAACTATCAGTATGTGTGTGGCATCATGAAAAAAAAAATACCAGTAGATGTTATTGACAAAGGAATATGAAAGATTGAAGACAATGTACACAGAAGTTTCAGGTCAGTGATGTTCCTCTATGAATATAATGATGAATAAATAATGTTAAAATGAATTTCTCCAAATATCTAGAAAGTTCATCGAGACTGAACCCTGGGGCCAGAGTGCTATGGGTAGTGTGTTTTCCTTGTATGTGGCCAACCTGGGTTAGATCCTCAGTATCCCATATGGTCCACCGGTGCACAGCCAGGAGTAGTTCCTAAGGGCAGAGCCAGGAGTAACCACGGAGCATCACCAAGTGTGACCCAAAAAGCCAATAGTAAAAATAATAATTGATAATAATAATGTTCATCATAGTAATAATAATAATTAATAATAATACTGTTCATCATATCAACTTCAGAAATGTCTTAATGATTGTTGAATGAAGCTAGTCAGAAGTAGAATAAAGACAGGATAATATCAATTTTATGTGGCATTTAGAATAACTGACTGAGGAAATGCAGTGTTTGAAATAGGAGGATGCTCTAATCAATCTTAGCCCCAGGGTAGAGGGAGGAGAAGGAAAGAAAGAGTGGAGGGAAGAGAGAGAAAAGACAGATGAGAAGGAATGGGGGCCAGGTCCGGGATTCGGTTACGAAATTGTCACTAAGGAAAGATAGAACTAAATATTCAAACCACAGTGTCAACAACACTAAAATCAAGAGACCCAAACTTTCACAACCAAACTTAGAAAGCTGCTTGTCCACAGGGCAGGGCTGGAGGTGGGTTGGGCATATGGGCAGGAACCTGAGAACGTTGGTGGGGGGACCTTGGCACTAGTGGTGGTGAAAGCTCAACTATGAATAACTTTGGAAATCACAGTGCTTAATTTTTTTAATGTGTGATTGGAAAATAAATTTTAAAAAGAAAAGAAAAAGAAATACCTTTGATGATTATATTTCATGGAGAACAAAGTCAATGAGGAGGGAGTACATCAAACTTAAACGCTTCTGCACTGCCAAAGAAACAGGGGCCCAAATTAAAACCCTCCCTCAATGAACGGGAGAAAATACCTGCACAGCATTCATGTGACAAAAACACAAATATCCAAGATGTGCAGACATTTGCAAAACTTAGCAACAAAATAAGACACTCAGAACTTGCTCCTAGCTCTGTACTCAGAGATCACTCCTGGTGTCTTTGGGGACCAAAAGTGGTGCCTGGGATCAAACCCAGGCCAGCCTCGGCAATGTGCAAAGCAAGCTCCCTTCCCACCGTCTAAGTAATCCAGCCCCTGTCCACATAGCTTTAATGGATGGTTTCAGGGCCTCTGAGCCTGCCTGGAGTGATCCCTGAGCAGAGTCAAGTGTGCCACCCTCTCCCCCCGAAAAAAACAACAACAAAACAACAACAATAACAACAACATATCTTCCCCTTTTGTACCGTGCCTTTTTCCTGGGTCTCCTTTGTCTTCTGATGTTGTCCCACAGATCTCTCAGGCCACCTACCTTCAGATGGACCCAATCAGCTTTGCTTAGACTAGGGCAGGCAAACGTCACTCAACTATGACCCCTCAGCCTGCCAGTTAAGTATCTCCAGATCCAAATGTTTAAAGAGGGCAGGAGCGATAGTACAGCTGGGAGGGCACTTGCCATGTGTGTGGCCAACCTGGGTTCAAACACCAGCATCCTCTATGGTGCTCCAAGCCTGCCACGAGTGATCCATGAGTACAGAGCCAGGGGTAAACCCTGAGCACAACGACAAGTGACCCAAAAATAAAACAAGACAAAACAAACAAGCAAACGAAAACTTGTTTAAAGAATGGATAAAATGGAAAGAGTCTGCTATACCCCTAAGAATTCACAGTATTAGATATGAAATTTGCCACAATATAAAATACAGAGAGGGCTGATAGAAAATTTTGTAAGAGAAGTATGAAACCAGCAATTACCTCAAGCATTATTCTACATGCATTTCACTGCTTCATTCACTATAAAATAGAATCACTTGTCCATTGCACTAAGTTGCCAAAGATAGAAGGAACAGATTCAATTGTTTTAATTCTCAAAGGATGTTTCTTTAGATCCTTAGTATGGTCTGGCAATGTGAGAATGAGTTACAGTCCAGCGGGTAGGGTGTTCACACCTTGCAGGAGGCCGATGCAGGTTCGATCCACGGCATACCATTGGGTCCCCTGAGCCCTGCCATTCGTGAGTGCAGAGCTATAAGAAACCCCTAAGCATTGTCAGGTGTGACCCCAAAATAGCCAAAATATAAATTAAAAATTAAATTTATGTATATATTATCTAGTGATCCCATTGAAATTCAGGTTGATAGTTTTTATCCTTAAGAATTATCATTTATGCGAGCTAAAAGTAGACTATAGGCCAAACATGATGACAACTTACTACCTGTATTGCAAAACATAACATCCAAAAGGAGAGAGTAAAGAGACTGTGTCTGCCACAGAGGCAGGGGGTGGGGGATAAGGTGGGGGTGGCCCAAGGAGTACTGAGAACATTGGTGGTGGAGAATGGGCACTGGTGAAGCGATGGGTACTCGATCATTGTATGACTGAAACTCAAACATGAAAGCTTTATAAGTCTGTAACTGTATCTCAAGGTGAGTCATTAAATTTTTTTTAAAATTTTAAGAAAAGAAATATCATTTATAATTCTTCTTTTCCTAAGTCAGTTCAGACTTGGTTGTTCCACAATAAATCCCAAATTGAGAGAAGCCTTAGAGAAAAGCAATTACTCTCCAAAAGTTGTCAAGCCATTTGATCAGCTATGAGAACTTTTGATTTATCTGTGAGTAGCCAGTTATCCCCAAGTTTGTTTTCTGCTCTGCTCCTGCAGAACTCTGAGGACTCAGGCTGATGTAATGGGAAAGTTTCTGAAGTGAACATCTGAGGGGGACTTGCATTAAAAAACTTTTCTAAATTGATCCATTTGTGGCTCAGATAGTAATTTGTGGGTCCATGGGCACATCAGAAAGTTTGCTGAGCTCCAAGTGACAGGGTGTCTGGGGACCAAGTCACTGGTGTGTTTTATAGCCCTGGATTAACACACAGGCATTCACCCGCAGCCTGGCAGAGGGTCCCGTCAACTTCACCAGCCTCAGACTCAGTAAGTACCTCGTGTCTCCACTCCTGCTTGAAGAGACAGGATTTTTCTTTAGAAAAATTTCCTTTCCCTGGGGCTGGAGAGAGAGCAGGAGGTAGGGCAATTGTCTTGCATTCAGCTGACCTGGGTTCCAACATCCCCGACATTCCATAGGGTCCCCTGAGCACTGCCAGGAGTATTTCCTGAATGCAGAGCCAGAGTTTCCTGAGCGTCACCAAGCGTGTGATTTTACAAAGTAAAACTCAGGGGCTGCTGCTGTGATGCATGTGTGCATTCGGTGACCCAGAGACTCCCCCCCCCCACCTCCGCACCTCCCAGGGCTCCCCAACAGAGAGACAGAGAGGGGAGATGGGGGACCACAGTCTGATGGTGAAAATGGCCCCTTTAATGCAGAGTTGCTAGCATACTTATAGAACATCTGAAGGGGGGTTGAGGTAAGAACATAGGTGTGATTGGTCATTTACAGAGATAAACATTTGGCAGAGAAAATTCTCTTGTGGAGATCAACTCAAGAAGACACTCTGTCTCCCAGGGACATCTACATTGCTTTTTTATTTCCCTCTAGTTGTATAAGTTATCAATACTTGCAGTTGTTTGGATAAACACAGTAAGAGACAAAGATCCCAACACTTAGTTCTCAGGGCTCTGAGAGCAAGCAAGGCTTTTACCGTAAATCCCAGACAAAGTCCTCAGACCAGTTCAGCTTGTCCTTCCCCATGGGGGTTCTGTCTCTTAGGTCTAACAGCTTGCAGCAAGACCATGCATTTATGCCTTCTAGAATGTCCCATTTCCATGCCGCGTGGCTTTGCCTTCATCCCAGGTCCATACCAGTCCCACTGCGGGACCTCTGTTTTGGGCTATTTGGAACTACAGCAACTCAAGCCTGAGTCAAGTAATTATGACCAAGTAATTATGCCCAGGAGCAGGTATATCTCACAGTCAATGCAAATATTAGGAGTATAGCATTAATGGTCTTTCTGTGTTTAACTGAAGAACAAAATATAAAAAGGCTAGAGGGGAGATAGAAAAGCAGGTACAAATATATAACACTTCAAATACAAAGCAGATCAAATTTAAAGTTCAGAATTACCAGAGAGTTTTGGGTTAAAGTAATCAAGACTCACTTGGGGAATTGTGACAATGAGAGGTAAAGTATAAGGGAAAGGTTAAGGATAAATTTGAACCAGATTAGGGTTGCCAGCAAGAGCATGTTAAACTTCTCTGGGAGGGAGAAGGGGGCAATTCAGCCTAAAGCACTTTGGGTTAATATCCAACACAAAGGAAAGGTTGAAGATAGACTGTAACCAAATTAGGGCTGTTAGCAAGGGCAGGGGAAGAAGCTTCTCTGGGAGGAGGAAAGGGGCAATTCACAGGTGAAGTCTAAAACACTTAGGGTTGATACCCAACAAAGTGTGACCCAAAAAGTTAAAAAAAAAAAAAAGACAAAACTGGAGAATTAATTTTTCCTGAGGCTGTTTTTGTGGGACACGCTTTCTAATGCTAAACTCACCCGAGTTCCTATACTCACATCCCTTTATACTCACGATATTCTGGAGGTTTTTCCTTCTTTGTTTTGTTTTTTGCTTTTGAGTCACACCAAGTGAGGCTGAGGGGTTACTCCTGCCTCTGCATGCAGGAATTACTCCTGATGGTGCTGGGGGACCCTAAGGGATGGTAAATGGTCAGCTGTGTGCAAGGCAAGCAGGAATCACTGTGGTCATGCTCAGGGGATTCCGGGGATGGAATGAAAGGCAAGTGCCCTACCCACTGCACTGTCACTCTAGCCCCATCAATTTATTATTTTCTTCTCTGCAGTTTAAACCATATATTTTGTTGCACTTTGTATTTTACTGTTTTTTCCCTTTCATTTTGCTTTGTTTGGGGGCCATACCAGCAGTGCTCAGGATTACTCCTGTTCTGTGCTCAAAGATCACTTCTGGCGACCTTTATGGTTCCGGGGACCCTTTATGAAACCAGGGATTAATCCCAAAACCACCAAGAGCAAGGCAAGGCCCCTCGACACTGGACTATCTCTCTAGCCCCTTTTATTTCTCTTAATCTGCATTTTCATTTAAAATTATTTTTTAAAACTTTATGGTGGCCAAAATTAGTTCTTAGAGTAACACATACACCAATTCACTAAGAATATTGACATCCTCATTCATTACTTTTACAGCAACACTACTCACCTTTCCACTCTGATTAAACTTTGTTTTTTGAGTTCACTTTTCCTTTTCTTCTCACCTACCTGCCTCTTCATGCATTTCTCATTGATTTTTAATTTTTCTCCCAAATGCCTTTTTTTCATGTTCTTGTCTTAGATCCTATGATCTAATAACCAAAATGTTAGAATGGCTGGGGGTTGCGGCCACAGTGCAGCCTGGAGGGCTCTTGCCGTGCTTGCAGCTGATGCAGGTTCGATCCCCGACAGCCCGTAGGGTCCCTGAGCCCACCAGGAGTGATCCCTGAGTGCAGAGCCAGGAATAAGCCCCAAGTACTGCCGAGTGTGGCCCAAAAAACAAACAAAAGAAAATTAGAACTATCTTATCTAGTTCAGCTTAATGAAATGATTTTAGGGTTGTTTGGGGATTTGTTTTCTAAATTTTAGAGTTTTCAATTTTGGTGAGAATTTTCTATTACAGTGCCAGATGTTCTGATTCATAAATATTTTATTCATTCCAATGTCTTTTTCTGTCATCCAGGAAAATCTTTCTAAGAGTTTAAAAAGTTTTGACCAACAATTTCTTGCACCAAGTATTATTATTTTGTAGTAGCTTTTATGTTGCTAATTCTTTAACTTTATAACTATGAATTGTGCTGTCATAATGATACTCATGTTTGAAGATTTCATATTAGTCAATGTAGATCATTCATTAATATTGAATGAAGAAATCTAACCACTAATCATTTTCAATATTAAATTTTTTTTATCATATTATTGTAGATATCATGGAATAAAATGAACTCTGATAATTGATATTCAAACTTATGACCTAAGATTATGAGTTTGGCAACTTACATATTTTGGTATAATTTCCATGAATTAGTAAGTTTTCTCTTATATTCATAGTATTTTATAGTACAAAATTGTTTTGTTCTTGCTTCGGGACACACTTGGTGGTGCTCAAAGCTTACTCCTGTTTTTGAACTCAGGAATCACTTCAGGTGGGGTTCCGGGGACAATAAGGAATGCCAAGGATCAAACCCTATCAACCGCGTCCCAGGCAAGCGCCCTCTGTGCTGTGCTATTGCTCCAGACCTATACAAAATTTTTGGTTCTTTGTTTGATTGGTTTAGGTTTTTGGGTCACACCCGGCAATGTTCAGGGGCTACTCTTGGCTCTCAACTCAGGAATCACTCCTGGTGGTGTTGGGGAACCTTATAAAATGCCATAAACAAAAGGGTCAGCCTCTTTCAAGGTAAACGCCCTACCTGCTAGACTCTAAATCTGTCCCCAGGAATGAGAATTTTCGAGAAGAGAGCTGCCTGTCTCATTTGTGATATGGCAATCTGACATATTTTGCCAAATGTGAAGTCAATTATGTTAATGTTTCCTACAGTTATGAAATTTTCACTTTTTTGAGAATTCCCCAATTGCGTTTGATATTTTCCTCAAGCTACTTTATGGGTTCACGTTTAGGCCACACTCGGCTGCGCTCAAGGCTTACTCCTGGCCCTGTGCTCAGGGATCACTCCTGCTGGGGCTCAGGGAGATCTGGTACCAGGGATCGACCCCAAGACAGCTGCATGCAAGGCAAGTGTCCTCCCCACTGTGCTCTTGCTCCAGGTCTTTTCTTACGCTATTTTGAAATCATTGTTCAGCGAATAGTGAGAACTTGATTTCTTCCTTTCCTACCTGAATGCCCTTAATATCTTTTTCTTGCCTAATCGCTATTGCAAGTACTTCCAGTACTATATTGAACAGAAGAGGAGAGAGTGGGCATCCTTGTCTTGTCCCTGTTCTCAGAGGGAAGGGTCTTAGTTTTTCCCCATTGAGGATGATGCTTGCCGTAGGCTTGTGGTAGATGGCTTTGACTATATTGAGGAAGGTCCCTTCTATACCCATTTTGGCGAGAGTTTTCATCATAAAGGGGTGCTGGATCTTGTCAAATGCTTTCTCTGTGTATAAAAATGAAAAGAAAGGGGCTGGATCGATAGCACAGCGGGTAGGGCGTTTGCCTTGCACGCGGCCGACCCGGGTTCGAATCCCAGCATCCCATATGGTCCCCTGAGCACTGCCAGGAGTAGTTCCTGAGTGTAGAACCAGGAGAAACCCCTGTGCATCGCCGGGTGTGACCCAAAAAGCAAAAAAAAAAAAAAAAAAAAAAAAAAAAGAAAGAAAAGGCGCGGGCGAGGGAAGGGATGCCTCACCAAACCGAGCCAGGCACAGGGCCTAGGGCAGCAGCTGTCTCTCCCGCCACCCGAGTTCGGTAGCTTCCAGCCGCTTCCCCCACCCCGGGGAGGTTGATGGCGAAGATGTGGCAGGCGAAGGAAGGAACGGAGCCATGATGGTTGGTCTCACTTGCAGTTTATTCCAGTCTTCCCTCTATACACTCTCCATCCTCTCTGCACCTTTCCGCCTCTATACACTTTCCGCCCCCTCACCTTCTCTCTGAACCCCTTTTATTGATCATGGCCCTTCCAAAGGGCGCAATACATTGACGTCACCAAAGGCACCAAAAGATCTTACAGGAAGAACGTTGAGGCAACATAATTCTCTTGTATCTGCAGGCCCTTAATCTAGGCCCCGGGAAAGAAGATACAAAAGCAAAACCAAAGCCTTCTTTGGGCTGAAAGCACTCGGATTTAGATCCCAAAGACCAGGCTGGGCTGCAGCAAGAAATCTACATGTCAATTACAAACTAGACAGCACCTGAAATTTACATTCCAAAGACTAGGCTGGGCCAGAGCCTGGAATCTACAAAGTCAAATTAATTCTGGCTAGCACCTTAGATCCGGGTCAAAGATCAGCTAGGTTTTTGTGACAAAAGGTTTCTGTAACAAAACTCCAGAAGGCAGCTGGAAAAGGGGAAATATTCCAACACTCTGCATCTATTGATATGATTATATGATTTTTATCTTTTCTTTTGTTGATATGATGGATTATGTTGATTGATTTCCGGATGTTAAACCATCCTTGCATCCCCAGAATCCCTAAGGTACATTGAAGACAAGGTCGGCAAAACCCTCCACGACATTGAAGCCAAAGGTATCTTCAAAAGCTGACACGCCACTGGCCAAGCAAGTGAAAACAGAGATAAATGAATGGGACTATCTCAAACTAAGAAGCTTCTGCACCTCAAGAGAAACAGTGACCAAAGTACAAAGACAATCTACAGAATGGGAAAGGATATTTATGCAGTGCCCATCCGATAAAGGGTTGATAACAAGGATATACAATGCACTGGTTGAACTCCACAAGAAGAAAACTGCCAACCCGATCAAAAAATGGGGCGATGAAATGAACAGAAGCTTTCCTAAAGAAGAAATCCGAATGGCTCAGAGGCACATGAGAAAATGTTCCACATCACTAATCATCAGGGAAATGCAGATCAAAACAACCATGAGATATCATCTCACATCACAGAGACTGGCCCACATCCCAAAAAACAAAAGCAACCGGTGTTGGCGTGGATGCGGGGAGAAAGGGACTCTCCTTCACTGCTGGTGGGAATGCCGACTGGTTCAGCCCTTTTGGAAAACAATATGGACGATTCTCAAAAAGTTAGAAATTGAGCTCCCATTTGACCCAGCAATACCACTCCTGGGAATATATCCCGGAGAGGCAAAAAGGTATAGTAGAGATGGCATATGTATTTCTATGTTCATTGCAGCACTGTTTACAATAGCCAGAATCTGGAAAAAAACAGAGTGCCCCAAAACAGATGACTGGTTAAAGAAACTGTGGTACATCTACACAATGGAATACTATGTAGCTGTCAGGAAACATGAAGTCATGAAATTTGCATATAAATGGATCAACATGGAAAGTATCATGTTGAGTGAAATGAGTCAGAAAGAAAGAGACAGACATAGAAAGATTGCACTCATATGTGGAATATAATGTAACTGAGAAGTACAAGTTGGCAACGATACAACTTCTGGCAGATATCTCTCTGGACTTAGTTACTAAAATACTAAATTACAGAAACCCAAAACTGAGAGGCCGCTAAGTGTGGTCACTCGACCTCATACCTCTTCATCCTCAGCAATGGAAAACAAATTATCTAATGCTTCCTTTTCAGCAGGTCTGACTTTAGGGGAGAGACTCTCCAAACAATAATAGTGAGTTTTGTTGAAATATTGTATGCAATCAAAGTGAAAGTAAAGTGAAATTTATTAGTTACACAGGCGGGGGGGGGCTTAGGGTGGGGGGTCTAGGGGTGTGGGGGGGTTAGGGGTGTGAGGGGGTGGGGTGGAGCTATGCTGGGATTCTTGGTGGTGGAATATGAGCACTGGTGAAGGGATGGGTATTCGAGCATTGTATAACTGAGATTTAAACCTGAAAACTTTGTAACTGTCCACATGGTGACTCAATAAAAAATTTAAAAAAAAAAAGAATCATTGTTAATTAGCAAATACATATATTGGTACTGAATTAAGTAAATTAATGAAACAAATTATTCTTCAAATGATTCCTTTTACTGTGTTTCACTAACGACTGTCCCTCCTTGGAAATGTTGTGCAACCTTTGCTTCTCTCTAGCTGAACAATCACATCGCCCAAAGAAAACAAATTGAGTTTATTTTGATTTGTTATGATGAACTTTTTTCCTTTCTTTGCCACACCTGGTGACACAAAGGAGTGACTCCTGGCTCCTTCACACAGGAATTACTCCTGGCAATGCCCCGGGGAACATCCAGGACGTCAGGGATCATAGGGGATGGCTGGCCACATGCAAAGCAAATGCCTACCCACTGTACTATTGCTGATGACTGATTTCTTTAGAGTGAGCAGAGTAAGAATGTTTCAGGAAGGCCAGGACCAGAGCGAGAAGTGAGGATAAATGAATGTGAGAGGTGAGGGGATGGATACTAAAAATGGTTTTCCTGAGCGTCTCACCACCTAAATGGACCCTCGCTCCCTCCCTCTCTCTCCATCCCCCCCTTCCTCCCTTCCTCCCTCCATTCCTCCCTTCCTCTCTCTGTCTCTCTCTCTCTCTCTCTCTCTCTCTCCCCCCCCTCTCCCCTTCCTCCTTATGGGCATTGTAGCTTGCAATACAGATACTGATACGCCATTCTGCTTGGCCCTTTATCCACTCTAAGTAGACATCTCCCATCCAGAGCGATCCCTTCCAGCCATCATCATCATACCGGTCCCTTCTCTAACCAACTGCCTTTTCCCTGAGCCCTGAGACTGACTTCCAACCAGGAACCATCCTCCAGGCCCTTTAAAATATCTACTGTCCCTGACTGTTAAGATGTATACCATGTTACTATATCCCACAAGAGTATAGTCATTCTATCCCTGTCCTTTCTGTTTCACTCATCATGATACTCTCCATATCCTTGTATTTAGAAGCAAATGTCATAACTTTATTTTTCTAACAGCTAGACAGCAAGTGGATAGCAAAGTGTTCCTCTCTCGCCTCCAGCCTAAACTTTGGTCGCCACAAAAAGGAATCTTTGATTCTCAACATTTTCACCCAGAATTGTGTTTGTTTGGGGGGCCACACCAGGCAATGCTCAAGGTTTACTCCAGGCTCTGCACTCAGAAATCACTCCTGGCAGTGCTTGGGGCACCATTTGGGATACAGGGAATAGAATCCAGGTTGGCCGCATGGAAGGCATTTGGCCGAACCCATGACAAGTTTCCTGAGAAGCTGTCACTCATATGCACATGAGCATAATGTCCAGGAATATATTGAGACCTTCACTGAAGCAGTCACTGTATCCCTGTCATCCCATTGTTCATCAATTTGCTCGAGTGGGCATCAGTAATATCTTCATACATTCCTGTTCCATGCTAGTGTAGCCCAATGGTGTATTGGGGGCTCTCTCTGGATCAGGGAATGAGGCCCATCATTGTTACTGTTTTTGGCTTATCGAGTATGCCACGGGAGCTTGCCAGGCTCTGCCATGCAGGCAGAATACTCTCGGTAGCTTGCCGGGCTCTCAGAGAAGGGCGGAGGCTTTTGAGGCGGCCTCTAATCGCATTTACAGGTGTTCCCAGTCTACCGAATGTAAGCTGTTGGTCAACTGGCATGTTGTAACGATCTAAACACTGACAAACACAAACCTGCCTACATCTCTAGGCAGCACCTGGGACATCTGCAGCCTCAGGTTGATCTCCTTGAGGTTGATGGAGTGCGCCCGAAGGTTGTTGATCAGCTGGCAGAGCACAACCCTATGACGGAGGGTCTGTGCCAGGTCGAACACCTGCACCGAGTCCCAGGTCACCTGGTGGTTGGCTGACAGCACCATACAGTGGTGACAGCACCATACAGAGCCACCGAGAGCACTGCTACCATGGCTCTATGTCCGACAGTACTGCGACTCGGCCCGGCTGGGGTAGGCGGCAACACTGTGGCCGGCACCGAGTTTTTTTATGCCCCACCAATGACATTTTGTCTGGATCTTGCAAAACAGCGGCGATGTCTATCAGGAATTACGTGTAGAGTTCCAGCAGGGATCGCAAATAGAGTTCCATGCCTGGCGTGCTGAGCCGCGCGTTGTCTAAAGCGAGATGGTGAGCCGGGTTCAGGAGAGCATGAGGGGTTCAGGCAGCGTCAGTGCCCTCTTGCCTCCAATCAAGTATGGTGCGGTCATCAAAATACCTGTGAATTCACGGACACTGCAGGAGTCTTGGTTAAGGAATAGCGAGATGTGGAAAATTCGTCGTCTAACAGGAACCCCAAGGTCAGGATATTCCCCTAAGGGAAACAAGGTTAGAGAGGAGGGAAGTAAACAGGCATGTCCAGGCCAGAATAGAATAGCAAATTGCCACTTGACAGTATCCTTTAAGTGGGCCTGCTGATTGGTCATGTGAAATATCGGGTCTCTGTCTTCATGTACCCTTAATTGTACCATGTCTACTCACAGTGCTGAACGTGTCTGTCAACTTCAACAGTGGCTCACAGGACGGGAACCAGGATGCTGGAGACATGGGTGAATAAATGGCCGCTCTGTGAGCTCCCTGTTTGGGTGACCCTCAAGCTTGGACACGTCTAATGTATTGGTCGTATTCTTTGTGACTGGTCTCTCTGGTCAGGGATCTCAAAACAAACCACCTTGGAGCACTGGAGGTGATGATAGAAAAGATACAGAGAGAAATCTACAAAACCGGATAGTCTGTGATTAAGAGGATCTGGGGAGAGGCCAGAATGGTCGTATGTGAAATGGTGATCCAAGACTATGATTTAAACACTCGAACGAGGCTGGAGCGAAGGTACACTGGGTAGGGTATTTGTCTTGCATGTAGCAAACCAGGGTTCGATCCCCGGCACCCTATATGGTGCCCTGAGCACCACCAGAGGTTATTCCTCAGTGCAGAGCCTGAAGTTACCCCTAGGATCGCCGGGTGTGATTCAAAAAGCCAAAGTAGAAAAAAAAAACTTGAATGATTTTCAATTGCAGGGACATACTATGGAAATGCATAAAAGCTGTCAAGTTAAACAGAATTCATTTAGGCTGCATATGACTTAAGTATAACTCTATGATATAATATGTAATTGATTTAAGTTGTTCAACAAGATACTAAATTTACCTCTCTGAAAATAATCAACTAGAAGAATTTTACACTCATAGAAACAACAGGGCCAGAGACACTGTTGTGGCAAGTGCGTGGAGGGCACTTGCATTTTTATTTGATCCCCTGAATCTCATAGGGTCCTCCAAGTATGCCAGGAGTGATTCCTAAATTTTGAGCTAGGAGTAACTGATAAGCATCACTGGCTGGGCCACTAAACTCAAAAACCAAAAACATGGAAGCAATAACTGTTCCTCAGTGATGTTGACAACCCTCTTAAAATGCTTTTTTCACTAACTCTTCATTTTTTGAAAAATGACAGCACTTTTGTACCTTCTACTGAATAAGAATATGTTAGTCACATTGAGGCCAGCATGTCATGACAGTTATCTCAAGTTCACCAACAAATCTGTTATTTATTTTTTTTCTGTAGTTCTTTACCAAACGAACAAGAAAGTGATGGACACAATTGCTCTACAAGAAACAATTTGGGGAGTATTATTTTTCTTCCAGTTCATGATTGGTCTTATTGGCAATTTATTGTTGCTCATGCTATATGTCAAGAGCTTTCTGCAAAGAAGGAAGCCAATAGATTGGATATTTACCCACTTAACTTTAGCCAACATGATGACAGTTTTATTCGCCGGGTTTCCAGAATTAATATTTTTCTTTGGAATAAGGAACTTTCTGAATGACACTGGTTGTCAGGCAGTTTTATTCTTGTACAGAGTAGGTCGGGGTCTTTCCCTCTGTATCACAAGTTTCCTCGGTGTGTTCCAAGCCATTGTGATCACCAACAACCATGCTCAGTGGGCGTGGCTCAAATCAAACGTCTACACATGCATTTCTTCTGTCTTCCTCTTTTTCTGGGTACTCAACATGTTCATTTATTTCCAGGTCATCTTGTTAGTGAAGGCCCCATACAACATTACTCAAATCAAAATATTTTATAACCAAAAGTACTGTATGGCACAGGACACAGAGAAGATGGGAGTGTCATCATTAGTGGGTGGAATGATTATAAGTGATTTCCTGTGTATCCTCCTCATGATCTGGACCAGCGTGCACATGGTAAAGTTCCTCTTCAACCATCGCAAGAATGTCCAGCACATTCGTAGGCACAGTCTCTGCCCACAGTCCTTTCTTGAGATCAAGGTCACCCACACCATCCTGGTCCAAGTCAGCTGTTTTGTTTTTTGTTACTGGATCAACTGCTGCCTTACCATTTATGTAACATACAGTCATGAGGTACAAGGGTTAGAAAACATCACTGTTTTTGTGTCTTCCTGCTATCCAATGATCTGTGCTTTCTTGCTGATAAAGAAAAATAGAAGTCCCTTTATGAACTGCACCTTTGCAAAGAGGAGGAAATCTTCACAAACCACTGCCATCAGAAACTTGAATAACTCTCACAACAGCTCTGACACAAAGTGCTCAGAACAGAAAAATCCTAGTGCAAAGGTTAAGTGATGTGGGGCTGTGGAGATGGCCCAGTGGGTAGGGCATTTGCCTTGCACAGGATCTGCAGCTTGCCGGGAGTGATTTCTAATTACTGAGCCAGGAGTGAGTCCTGAGCATCAGCAGGCAGGACCAGGAAAAATAAGCAGGAGTTGTGAGGGTTTTTGGGTACAAAATAAAAGAAAATAATATCTTCTATGAACATGTCTCAAAGTCCACAGCTTACTGTACAACCTGAGATCAGTGAACTTTAAATTGAATAAAACACATTGTAGAAAGCTGTACCTCTAAGAGGGACTTTATTTCCATTCTTTCTTGGGAAAGGGGGTGACCATCTGCCTGTGCTTGGGGCTCCAACCGGGTTTGGCTGCTTGCAGGGCAAGCACATTACACTCTTACTATTGCTCTATCCCCCATTTTGTTTCATTTATAAAATGACTTCAAATATTCATCTTTGAGAATAGTGAAGTGACTGTGGCGAAAATTAACCTGTTAATTAACCTCAGTTAATGGGGTGCTGGAGGCCAAACCTGGGTTGCCCATGTGCAAGGCAAGTGTTCTATCCCACTGTGTATCTCTCCAGCCCTGAAAAATTCCTCTAATAGAGTAATTGCGAGGTGTGGTGAGACTTGAGCGATAGTACAGCGGGTAAGGTGTTTCCTTGCATGCGGATACCTGGGTTCAATCCCTGCATCCCATAGGGTCTCCCAAGCAATGCCAGGAGCAATTCCTGAGTGCAGAGCCAGGACGAAACCCTGAGCATCGCCAAGTGTGACGCCAAAATACAATAAATAAATAAAATGTTTTTTTAAAAGAAGAGTGGGGTGGGGAAGCAAAACAATGAAGACATTATTCACTGAGATCTGAATAGTTTCCCTGAGTGCATAAAATGTGGATTTAAAAGTTCTATAAATGAGATCAAATAAAGGTAAGAAGCAATCTATCAGCAGTATAATAAATGTCTGGCTCAATACACTGAGTACCTAATGCACATAAGAAAAAGGAGCGAGAAGAGCAAGAAGGAAAGTTGCCTTCCCTAGAGGGATGGTGGTGGTTGGGGCTGGGGGAGTGGGGAATGGTGGTAGGGAAACAGAGACTTTCGTGATGAGAAATGTACACTGGTGGAAGGATGGTTGCGTGATCACCATATGACTGAAACCCAATTATGTGGCCTTGGAATGGTCTATCTCATGGATATCCAGTCTGAAACATTTTGTAAAGTATTGTGGAATTCATGCCCAATTCAGTCAGCTTAATCAATGGCCAAACATATATCAGTACTCCTAACATTATAAAAAACCACACACATTGAGTACTTGATTTCTCTCATCACCAACGACATTGGTGTCAATTATTCATCAAAAATAGATGGTTTGGTGAAGTAATGTGAGTAAACATCAAGTGAAAAACATCTATGCTAGATAATCTACAAAAATTGGGAAATGGGGCCAGGGGTGGTGTGAGGTGTGGGCAGAGAGCAGGATGAGTGATTGTGGGTGATGTTTGATTCAACATTAACCCATCATTGGGATCAGAGCTTTAGTCCAGTGGGGAGGGAGTTTGTCTTTCATACAACTGACCCAGGATCAATCTGTGGCATCCCACAAGGTCCCCCAAACAACACTTGGAGTAATTTCTGAGTGCAGAGCCAGGAATAATCCCCGAGCATCACTGGGTATGGCCCACAAACAAAAAATACAAGTGAAATGTGTTGACATCCCAAAGTAATTCTTCACTACTCACTTCAAACTCCAAAGAACGGTGATCTGTTCAGCTCTAGGGGGATCTTATCAGGATCAGATAACTAAGAAAACTGTTGCTCGGTGGGTTCTTATGGAACCCATAAAAAACTAACGCCTCTGGGACCTAATGACAGTACAGCGGGGAGCAGCTTGCCTTGAATGCAGCCCAACAGAGGTCAATCCCCAGCATCCCATAGGGTCCCCTGAGCATGGCCACGAGTAATTTTTCTATACAGAGCCACAAATAAACCTTCAGCATCACCAAGTGTGGCCCCATAACAAAAGCAAAGCAAGAAAGAACATTTTTTTGTTGGTGACTGTGTGGATATGTATTTAGAAAATGTACTGGCAAGCGGTTCCACATCAAAAAATGCCTAAAGAACAGACAGACAAATTACTAAATAAAAATGGACTCCAAGGTGGGCCATAGAAGTAGTATAAAGGGGTATGTGACTTTCCTTGGACACAGCTGACCCAGGTTTACCCCCCAAAATTCCATATGTTCTCTGAGCACCACCAGGGATGATTCCTGAGTGCAGAGTTAGGAGCAACCCCTGAATATTGACAGGTGTTTCACTAAAAAAAAAAAAAAAAAAAAAAAAAAAAACTAGCAGATAAGATCCGGAGCTGCCGTGAGCGAAACAGACCCTCTGCTCCTAAAGAGTATGATCCAAGAGGTCTTCTATCCCATTTTTGCACCCAGAGCAGCTTCTTACAGAAATGCATCTAGACTGCGAACTGAGCGAAAATATCAGAAATCCAAAACCATCTTCATGAACTCAGCAATGGAAAACAAATTATTAAATGGTGCCTTTTCAGCAGGCCTGATTGTTGGAGGAAAATTCCAAACAATAATAGTGACTTCTCTATTGAAATACTGAATGTATTCAAAGTATAGGGAGAATAAAGTGAAGACCATTAGCTGCTCAGATGGGGGCGGTGGGAGGGGGGTATATTGGGATTCTTGGTGGTGGAACATGTGCACTGGTGAAGGGATGGGGGTTTAATCAGTATATGACTGAGACTTAAACCTGAAAGATTTATACTTTTTTACGGTGATTAAATAAAATTAAAAAAATTTAGTGACTCCAAGCCAATCATATCTCGAACTAGTTTAAATTTGTGGGAATTATTCTATGTAACCGTTGAAACAGCCATAAGGATGTACCAGTCATCTTAAAAAGGAGGAACAGAGGCAAACGATGGGAAAAAGCACAACATTTTTTTTTTTTGCCATTTGGAGTCACACCCACTTCACTATTGATCTGGTCGTGATCACTCATCTTTTGGGTATAGTAATGAATAGTGATGTCATTCCATCATATGACCCCTAAGCATACTGTTTCTCTAATTAAACAAGACATGAAATTATGTAAGAAAGCTTATTGGATGTTCTAAGTCACACTTAAGATATTATAACTTAACATATTATAATTTGCTGTTATTTACTACAATTGGATTATACAATAAAAAGAACATTTAAAAACCTAAGTCTGAGGGGGCTGGAGTGATAGCATAGTGGGTAGGACGTTTGGCTTGCACGCAGATGACCCAGGTTCGAATTCCAGCATCCCATATGGTCCCCTGAGCACTGCCAGGAGTAATCCCTGAGTGCAGAGCCAGGAGTAACTCCTGTGCATCACCGGGTGTGACCCCCCCAAAAAAAACCTAAGTCTGAGGGCTGGAGCAATCCCCAACTCCCCACGACCTGCGGTGTCCATGTTCCCTGGTGCGTTCAGGACTGACAGGCATTCTCAGGTGATGGACAGAAGAAAAGATTGCAGACTGTTCACCAGACAACAACTTTATTGAAAAATAAACAGGGCTAATGTAGGGAAAGAGGAACTGCTAAAGAGTGGGGGACAGGGATAGAATGGAAACAAAGCGGGGGAAGTACAGAGGAGGAGTTGAACACAGCGGAGTTTAACACTCATGGAGAATTGTGCGTGATGGGGAGTGATGAGCCATGGGTGCACAGCAATGTGTGGCAAGAAACTCAAATAACATCATCTCCAGCAAGGAAGAAAAATAGACCCATAACCAAGCCGAACTGTTTGTAATAGAGGGGCAATGGTGACACACAGCAATTACAAATTATGGGGGGGACAGTGCTTCTCCTGGGACTCTCCTAAGCTAACTGTGGTGTGGTGACTCCCAAGCCCTATCACCTCCAGGAGAATCCCAGGATCTTTAATCAACAGGATGGCACCGTCCAGATGATTCGGAAACAGTGCCTGCGGGAATCCAAAACACAAGAATTCATTTGCATTGCACCAGCTGACCAAAGTTTTATCCCCAGCACCATATCTAGGTCCCCAAGTACCAAAAGGAGTAATTCCTGTGGTAGAGCCAGTGAAAGCCCTGACCATCACTGGGTGTGACCCAAATAGAAACAGAAACCAGAAACTTGGTCAAAAATGAAGGTTAGAGTCATACAAATGGAGGCTACAGCTATAGTATACATCAGGTAAGACTTTTACTTTGCATGCAGCTAACTGGGTTCAATCGCCAGCATCTCATTTGGTTCCCTGAGCACCACCAGGAATAATTTCTGAGTGCAGAGGCAGGAGTAACCCCTCAATACTCCGAGGTGTGACCCAAAAAGCAAAACAAAAAGAATCATTTGAATATTTCTATATTCTAGAATCTGAGAGTTACACTTTCAATGCTCATCAAATATTTAGAAATGTAGACAGTAATTTAT